>NC_066619.1:5437190-6061881 GCF_025201925.1 Gopherus flavomarginatus | reverse complement strand
CATACAGCCTGAATCCCTGTGCACACAGGCTGTAGAATTTCTACCAGCAACTGGATTAAAGCCGCCCTTTGAGAAAGATATCTGATCTCATTTTAAAGAGTCCAAGCAATGGTGATTGCACCACGTCCCTGGAAAGCCATCCCCATGTTTAACCACCCTCTCTGCTAGGAAACTGTATCTTATTTCAAGGATAAATTTGCCTAACTTCAACTTCCAGCCATTGGATCTGGTTATGCCTTTGTCAGCAAGATTGTTTACCAGATATCTTTTCCTTTAGATCTCCCTTCGCACTAACACCGTGCACTACTCTGACTGATCATTCCCCTGCACTGTTTGTTCCTGGTAAATATGGAGCCAATTCTACTCAGTGCAGCTGCCTGTCTTGAACAAACATTCTGAACTGATTAAACAAAAAACGAAGACGTCTTATGTGCTTCTGGAGAAAGCATATGAAAAAACTGGGACTGTCAGAGTAGAACCAGAGATACAAAGTGGACGACGTCTGGACCTGAGGAAGAGCTTTGCATGGCTTGAAAACTTGTCTCGCTCACCAACAGAAGTTGGACCAATAAAAACATGTAACTTGCCTCTTTAATATCCTGGGACTGACACAGCTACAACAACACAGTATAAAGTAGAAAAGACGGTTACTCACCTTTGTAACTGTTGTTCTTCGAGATGTGTTGCTCACATCCATTCCAGTTAGGTGTGCGCGCCGCGCGTGCACGTTCGTCGGAAACTTTTTACCCTAGCAACTCCAGTGGGCCGGCAGGTCGCCCCCTGGAGTGGCGCCGCCATGGCGCCCAATATATATCCCTGCCGGCCCACCCGCTCCTCAGTTCCTTCTTGCCGGCGACTCCGACAGTGGGGAAGGAGGGCGAGTGTGGAATGGATGTGAGCAACACATCTCGAAGAACAACAGTTACAAAGGTGAGTAACCGTCTTTTCTTCTTCGAGTGATTGCTCACATCCATTCCAGTTAGGTGAATCCCAAGCCATACCTAGGCGGTGGGGTCGGAGCGAGAAGTCGCGGCATGGAGCACTGCAGATCCGAAGGCCGCATCCTCTCTAGACTGCTGGACCAGGGCGTAGTGGGAAGCAAAGGTGTGGACCGATGACCAGGTCGCTGCCCGACAGATTTCCTGGATGGGCACACGGGCGAGGAAAGCCAGCGACGACGCCTGCGCCCTGGTAGAATGCGCAGTCACACGGCCCGTAGGGACGTGGGCCAAGTCATAGCAGGTCCTGATGCAGGACGTTACCCAAGAGGATAACCTCTGGGAGGAGATAGGAAGCCCTTTCATGCGGTCCGCTACTGCCACGAAAAGCTGGGGGGATTTGCGGAAGGGCTTGGTCCTCTCCACGTAGAACGCGAGAGCCCTACGGACATCAAGCGAGTGGAGCTGCTGCTCCCTGCCTGAGGAGTGAGGTTTCGGGAAAAAAACCGGGAGGAATATCTCTTGGTTGACGTGGAAGGCTGAGACCACCTTGGGGAGAAAAGCAGGGTGTGGTCTCAGCTGCACCTTGTCCTTGTGGAAGACCGTGTATGGGGGGTCTACCACAAGAGCCCGGAGTTCCGACACCCGTCTAGCTGAGGTGATAGCTACTAGAAAGGCCGTCTTCCAAGAGAGGTAAAGCAGGGAGCAAGTAGCTAACGGCTCAAAGGGGGGCCCCATGAGTCGGGACAACACCAGGTTAAGATCCCAGGTTGGAGCAGGGGGACGGACGTTAGGGTATAAACGTTCCAGCCCCTTAAGGAATCTAGACACCGTCGGGTGGGAAAAAACAGAGTTACCATCCGCACCCGGGTGAAAGGTGGAGATAGCCGCTAGGTGGACTCGTAACGACGATATGGCCAGACCTTGCCCTTTGAGGGACCAAATGTAGTCTAAGATGTTGGCTACTGAAACTTCCATAGGGCGGAGATTTCTCTCCACGCACCAATAGGAGAATCGCTTCCATTTGGCCAAATATGTCGCTCTTGTGGACGGCTTTCTGCTGCCCAAGAGCACTTCCCTCACCGGCGTGGAACAGCGCAGCTCAGAGCCAGTCAGCCACGCAGGAGCCACGCCGCTAGGTGCAGCGACTGCAGGTCCGGGTGACAGAGGGTCCCGTGCTCCTGGGTAATCAGGTCCGGATGAAGGGGCAGGGGAACTGGGTCGGCTATGGCCAGGTCCAGCAGCATGGGGTACCAGTGCTGTCTGGGCCACGCCGGGGCTACCATGATCACATGAGCCCTGTCCCTGCGCACCTTCAGAAGGACCCTGTGGACCAACGGGAATGGGGGAAATGCATAGTACAGGTGGGTCGACCACTGGATGAGGAAGGCATCCGCTATCGACCCGGGTTCCCTGCCCTGAAAGGAGCAGAACGCTTGGCACTTCCTGTTCCCCTTGGCCGCGAAGAGGTCCACCCGGGGATAACCCCACCTCCGGAAGATGGAGAGGGCGACGTCCGGGCGAAGGGACCACTCGTGTGACAGGAAGGATCTGCTCAATCGATCCGCCAGCGTGTTCCGTACTCCGGGGAGGAAGGAAGCCATGAGGTGAATGGAGTGGGCTACACAAAAGTCCCAGAGTCGTATCGCCTCGTGGCACAGGGAGGAGGATCTGGTGCCGCCCTGCTTGTTGATATAATACATGGTCGTCGTGTTGTCGGTGAACACCGCGACACAACGACCCTGGAGCTGATGACAGAACGTTTGACAAGCAAGACGGACCGCTCTCAACTCCCGCATGTTGATGTGTAGCCGCACCTCCTCCTGGGACCACAGGCCCTGCGTCCTCAGGGTCCCTGCGTGGGCCCCCCAGCCGAGATCTGAGGCATCTGTTGTTAGGGACACCGAGGGCTGAGATGGGTGGAAGGGGAGACCCGCACACAACACTGACTGGTCCAGCCACCAGCCGAGAGAATCTAAGACCCTCTGGGGGATCGTGATTAACATATCTAGTGGCTGTCTTGTCGGCCTGTAATGACTGATGAGCCACAGCTGGAGTGGCCTCATGCGGAGCCGAGCGTAATTGGTCACGAAAGTACAGGCCGCCATGTGGCCTAACAGGGTTAGACACGTCCTCACTGACGTCAGGGGGGCTGTCTGTAGTCGTTGCACGATTGCCGACAAGGCCTGGAACCGCTGCAATGGCAGCAAGGCCCTGCCCACAGTGGCGTCCAGGACGGCCCCGATGAATTCCACCCTTTGTGTGGGGGCCAGGGTGGACTTGTCTGTGTTCACCAAGAGGCCCAGAGTGGCGAACATGTCGGTGATCACACGGACATGGCTGCAGACTTGTTGTTCCGACGTGCCCCGAATCAACCAATCGTCCAGATACGGGAACACGTGGATACGACTGCGCCGAAGCTGCGCCACAACAACTGCCATGCATTTCGTAAACACTCTCGGGGCCGTGGACAAGCCAAATGGGAGGACTGCAAATTGGTAATGCAGAGACCCCACAACGAAGCGAAGGAAACGTCTGTGGGGTGGCCAGATAGCAATGTGGAAATACGCGTCCTGCATGTCGAGGGCGGCGTACCAGTCTCCCGGATCCAGGGATGGGATAATGGTCCCCAAGGAAACCATGCGGAACTTCAACTTCACCAGGTACTTGTTGAGCTCTCGCAGGTCGAGGATGGGCCTGAGGCCTCCCTTGGCCTTGGGGATCAGAAAGTAGCGGGAATAAAACCCCTTGCCTTTCTCGTTCTCCGGCACCGCCTCTATAGCTCCTTTGCGGAGGAGCGTCTGCACCTCCTGCCGAAGGAATTGCTCGTGAGAGGGGTCCCTGAAGAGGGACGAGGAAGTGGGGCGGGGAGGAGGAAATGAAACAAACTGCAGGCGGTATCCCGACTGCACCGTGCGTAAGACCCAGCGGTCTGATGTTATTAGGGACCACGCCGGGAGGAAAAAAGAAAGGCGGTTGGAAAACGGGGGGAAAGGATCCAATGGGGAAACTGTTACTGCGCCCTCGGGCGCACCTTCAAAATGAAGGCTTGGGACCAGGCGGGGGCTTAGAGGAGCCTTGGTTTTGGCCCCCTTGGTTCCCCGAGTGCCTGCGCCTTCCGTTCCTGCCGCGGCGCCTGTTAAGGTCCTGCCGCTGGCGGAACTGGAGATACGGCCTGCGCTGTTGTTGCTGTTGCTGCGGCCGGAAGGGTCTGCGCTGCGTCACTGGAGTGTGCATCCCCAGTGACCTCATGATGACGCGGTTGTCTTTTAGATTCTTTAGTCTAGGGTCTGTCTTATCCGAAAACAGCCCTTGGCCTTCAAAAGGAAGGTCCTGTATTGTGTGCTGGAGCTCCGGCGGAAGGCCGGAAACCTGCAGCCAGGAGAGGCGACGCATTGTTACACCCGACGCGAGGGTACGGGCAGCCGAATCCGCAGCGTCCAGAGAGGCTTGCAAGGACGTGCGTGCGACCTTCTTGCCTTCCTCTAAGATGGCCGCAAACTCCTGACGAGCGTCTTGTGGCAACAGCTCCTTGAATTTGTCTGCTGCCACCCAGGAGTTAAAGGCGTATCTACTTAACAGGGCCTGTTGGTTGGAGACCCTGAGTTGCAGCGCCCCCGCCGAGTACACCTTACGGCCGAGGAGGTCCATCCGCCTAGCCTCCCTGGATTTGGGGGCTGGAGCCTCCTGACCATGACGCTCCTTATCATTGACGGATTGGACCACCAGGGAACACGGAGTCGGGTGTACATGGAGGTACTCGTAGCCCTTAGAAGGAGCCATGTACTTCCTCTCGACGCCCTTCGCAGTGGGAGGAATGGAGGCCGGGGACTGCCAGATGGTGGTGGCGTTGGCCTGGATGGTCCGTATGAATGGCAGGGCGACCCTGGTGGGAGCATCTGCGGAGAGGATGGTGACAATAGGGTCCTCTACCTCCGAGACCTCCTCGGCTTGTAGACTCAGGTTTTGGGCTACTCGCCGGAGGAGGTCCTGGTGCGCCCTGAGGTCCAGCGGGGGGGGGCTGTTGGAGGAGGTCCCAGCCACCGCTTCATCAGGGGAAGAAGATGAGGAGACCCCCGGCAAGAAGGTGTCTAAAGGGGGGTCTCCCTCGGCCCTCGCCTCTGCCTCAGGAGCCAAAGTGGAGTCCTGTTGCTTGGATCCTTCCTCCCCATCCGGGGAGGGAGGGGGGCGAGACAACGAGGCCTCAGGTGCCCTGCGCTCTGCAGTCGCCGGCCTAGCAGGGAGCTGTTGGGGGCCCTGGGCCTGATGATACGCCCAGGGTGTCCAGAAACCCCATTGCTGTGGGGCTGCGTCCTGCTGTGGAGGCTCGCTGAACAGCGCCGCCTGCCGGTCGGTGCCCAGCGCGTACCCACTGTCCGCCAGCGAAGACACGGACGGCTGCCTCGAGGGCCATGGCGGAGCGGACCCTGGATGGTAATGGTCCGCGCGGGCCGGCACGGGCGATCGTCTCGGTGCCGGGGACCGGTGCCGGGAGTCGTAACGGTGCCGGGAGCGGGACCGAGTTCTGCCACGGTGCCGGGATCTGGATCGGTACCGGGCGCCGCTTCGGTGCCGGGATCGGGACCTGCCACCGGTTCGGTACCGGGAGGTCGACCGGGACCGGGACCTGCCACCAGCTCGGCGCCGGGAGGTCGACCGGTGTGGCGAACGTCTGGATCGGCTCCTGGACTCGCGGTGCCGGTAACGACGGCTGGACTCTGACCGCGACCGTCTCGGTGTCGACCGGCGCCGCGAGTGCGACCGGTACCGCTGAGGGGAGCGGTGCCGGGACTGCGAGCGGCGGCGGGATCTGGAGCGACCTTGACGTCGGGACCTGGAGCGAGAACGAGAGTCCCGGGACGGTGCCGACATCATAGGCTTGCCTCTGGACACAACCCGCACCGGAGGTACCGGGGGTGGTAGCTGAGTGGGCTCGGTCATGGCTATGAGGTCCCGTGCCGAGGCGAAGGTCTCTGGTGTAGATGGCACCACTATCTCGACCCCAGATGTCATGGGGGAGCTTGGCGGCACCGGACTCGACGGACCCGCCGGGCCCGGAGTCGACGGTGCCGGCGGCGCCGCGGCCGATGCTGAGGCCGGGCGCTCCACTCGGGTGTGCCTGGCCGGAGTAGTGGACTTCGACGGCCTAGGCTCTGTCCCCGGTGCCGGAGAAGGTCGGTGCCGGGGAGTCTTCTCGGTGCCGGTGCGATCCGGTGCCGGCGCCGACATCACGGCCTGCGAAGCCGCCGGGTCAAGTGCCGCTTCCAGGAGGAGAGTCCGGAGCCTTTGATCCCTCTCCTTCTTAGTCCTTGGCTTAAAAGCCTTGCAGATGCGGCACTTGTCGGATCTATGCGATTCCCCCAGGCACTTCAGGCACGCGTCGTGGGGGTCGCTCGTGGGCATAGGCTTCTTGCAGGCCGCACACTGCTTGAAGCCCGGCGAACCAGGCATGAGCCCGGTGCCGGGTGCCGGGAAGGGCTAAGCCCCCGGCGAAAAACTATTTACAACTACTTAACACTTAACTACTACTATCTAACTAACAGTCTAATTAACAACTACAATAGAGATAACGATAGAAAAACAAGGAGAGCTAGGGACGTGGAGGACAGCTATGCCGCGCTCCACAGTTCCAACGACCGACACGGCGGTAAGAAGGAACTGAGGAGCGGGTGGGCCGGCAGGGATATATATTGGGCGCCATGGCGGCGCCACTCCAGGGGGCGACCTGCCGGCCCACTGGAGTTGCTAGGGTAAAAAGTTTCCGACGAACGTGCACGCGCGGCGCGCACACCTAACTGGAATGGATGTGAGCAATCACTCGAAGAAGAACCGGGACATATGGTCACTTTAATGTTACCTCCCTAATTCTAATGGAGACTACATAGACACTTGGGTGCAAACAGCACACTGCAATTCGGCTTTGTTTTGTATGGCATTTTTTATACAAACCGTACCCTCTGAAGCCTTTACAAAGAGGTGATCCCAAGAGGTACTGATTACCTGCAATTCTGCACACTGCTGGCACATAGAAATAATGACCCAATAGCAGCACTCTCCCATTAAAGCCAGGGGGAGTTGCAGGTGCACAACTTCAGGCCCTATAATGATAAGCAGAGGGGAGCAAAGGGAGAGATAAGTGAGGCCTAGGCTAGGGGAGAAAGACAGTGTTAGGTGTTGGGTGTAACCATCTTTCATTCATGATAAAAGGAAGTGTCTGAAACAATAGCCCTAGCATCCAAAACACAGGCACACAGAAAAGCTTGAGTAGATGCTGAACCATGTGATCCAAAGAGTCTCAAATGCAGGGACTAGGGCTTTGATTGGGGGAACTGTTTTTGTCTGTGAGAGAGAAGAGACAGGATGGAAGAGAGAGAAGGGGCCAGAAGGCCAAGCAGACAGTAACAGAAGTGGTGATCACATGACCCTAAGAGAAAGCTTTTTGGGCACAGAGTGCTGGCTGGAAAAGTAGTTTTGAAACAGCAAGCAGAAGACTGTCACCTGCTGTTTGGTTCCTACTGTGTTCAGGGAAACAGGACTTTGGTCCATGACTATGCACCATGGTAATACAAATAATAAATAAATAATAATGTACAAATCTTTGTAAATAAACAAGATGGCATCAAAAGAAAGAACCTATCAATTTCTCCTCCTAGTGGAAACAACCCACAGAGCCTTGAACTTGGGCTAGCCACTTGAGTCCAAAGGGGTTACAATAGGATTTGATGATGTAGAGATACGGGAAGGCTATTCCAGACAATAGGAACTGCATAGAAGACTCTGGCACCAACTGTGATGAGAGGAGGGGGCGGTGTAGAGAAATGTGAATGTCAGATAAGCAGTGTCTTATAGGAGAAAGAGACAAGGTCTATTTTAAAAGGAAGGTCATTGTGGAACACTACAATATTTTGTAGGAAACGGTCCTGCCTTGACATTCAGCCTAGTAGATATTTTCTCTCTCTAATTCCTGTGATCCTACAGTTTTTTATTGGGTCTTAAAACATACAGGCAGGCAGTTGTCTGAAGAGGGAGGTGAGATGGTCTTATTCCTTTGTACCCAGGAGAAGGCAGGCAGTAGCCTTTCCTTTGTACCCAGGAGAAGGCAGGCAGCAGAGTTTTTCCAATTTCCGTAATGTCTCAAAGGTTGAGAATCCACAGCAAGGGCAGCATAACCTGGATTTCCATGAACCTGTGCATTTCAAATGGAAGCACACTCATCACAAGTTGGTATCTCATCACAAGAGCTAGCCCAGCTGATTCCTATCTGCTTTTCGAATGCCACTCAAAAGCTACTGGCTATTGTCTACATCTACATTGGCCAAAAACAATGATGCAGCTCAGAATGTTTGCATGTTGTCTCCAGGGGACACCCTCGTCATCTGGACAGTTCATATACAAATAATAACCTGTACAGCGAGAGGCAATCCCATTGTTTTCATCACCCTCACAGGCCTGCAAAGTAGGTTTCCATTTCCCAGAGGCCGTGTTCTCCTGATCTTTCTTTTAGATGAATCATCAGGAGATTATCTGTAAATTGTAATTAGATAAAGGATTCCTGCACTTTGTCATGCCAGGGCAAAGCTTGTCAGCAATGAAATGATCCCGCTGAGTTTGTTTACCAAGAGCTCCAACAATAGAATTGTGACAATCTTCCACCTCATTTCTGACTTTAGTTGATCTCTGAGCGCAATCTCCTTTAACAGACTTAACAGAGCTTGATTAGACCTGAATGACAGGGGATGCTGCTAGGGGAGCTGGGGAGAAATAGCTGATCCTGCAATATATAGCATCTACAGAGATCTAGAAAGTGCCACCCAGTCTGTTTCTCTGTCAGGGCAGGTTTGCTCCTAATGTATCATTCACCAATGTTCCAACCAGTCTAGCTGGGACGGTGCCAAGCAATGCAGCTTGCATCACCTCTGAAAGACGTTCCACAAGCTAAAAGCACATGCCTGATGCTCACACATGGTTTACGTTTCTGCTACAAGGGGGCTGCCCAAAGCATCCCTGATTTTGATTTTTCAACCAAAGTTTTGTTTTGCTTTTATCCATTCTGATCCTCCGCCCCATGGTTGCCCCCTTTTAATTGCTAAGAAGTCTGCTGTTGGCCATCGTGTGAGAGGCAGAGCGGCGCACACACAGTTCAGTGAGCTGCCGTTTATCAACACTAACACCTAACCGTCAAAACTTCCTGGCTGAGACACCTGTCACTGTCTGGGAAAATCACTTCCCTTCGGGGGCATTTCACCAGAATTTGCTTGGAAACAAGGAGATGATGATGCAAACTGAGCTACCAGAACGATTGAGGGTTAACTCCTCTGCAGGAATGGTGAGAGACTGGGCCCTCCATGTGCTAAAAACACATTGAAATGGGACAATCCTCAACCAACTCAGCATGGGGCCTAGGACCGATTTTCTTCTCACGCAAAGAAAGCTGCTCAGACATGGAAATTCATGCCCAAGTTTCCAAGTGACTAGTGATTTTAGGTGTCCTAAAGCAGCCAGATTTTTAAAGTGTGAGTGCTCAGCACTTCTGAAAATCAGGCCTCTTTAAGAAGTCTTAAACTGGGTAGCCAAAAATACAAGGCATCCAAGAATCTCCTTCAAAAATCTAGACCTCTAAGCTTAGCTCAATAAAGAGCTACTGCTGGACTATTTAAAAGGATGGAAGACCCTAAAACATTCAAGTAGCCCTGAGTGTATCTTCATGGCTGTGCCATCTCATAGATGCTTCACGCTTGTTCTTTCTAGTTTGGGTTCCCTTTATTTCAGTGGTTCCCAAACTGGGGTTCAAGAACCCCTAGGGGTTTGCAAAATGTTACAGGGGGTTCCCTGGAAAAATTCCCTAATGGCGGACAGAGCTTGTCATAAGAACAGCCGTACCGGGTCAGACGAAAGGTCCATCTAGCCCAGTATCTGTCTACTGACAGTGGCCAATGCCAGGTGCCCCAGAGGGAGTGCAGCTAAGTGATCTCTCTCCTTCCATCCATCTCCAGCCTCTGATGAACAGAGGCTAGGGACACCATTCTTTACCCTTCCTGGCTAATAGCCATTTATGGACTTAGCCACCATGAATTTATCCAGGTCCCTTTTAAACATTGTTATAGTCCCAGCCTTCACAACCTCCTCAGGCAAGGAGTTCCACAAATTGACTGTGCGCTGTGTGAAGAAGAACTTCCTTTTATTTGTTTTAAACCTGCTGCCCATTAATTTCATTTGGTGACCCCTAGTTCTTGTATTATGGGAATAAGTAAATAACTTTTCCTTATCCACTTTCTCCACATCACTCATGATTTTATATACCTCTATCATATCCTCCCTTAGTCTTCTCTTTTCCAAACTGAAGAGGCCTAGCCTCTGTAATCTTTCCTCATATTGGACGCTCTCCAAACCCCTAATCATTTTAGTTGCCCTTTTCTGAACCTTTTCTAGTGCTAGAATATCTTTTTTGAGGTGAGGAGACCACATCTGTATACATTATTCGAGATGTGGGCGTACCATGTATTTATATAAGGGCAATAAGATACTCTCTGTCTTATTTTCTATCCCCTTTTTAATGATTCCTAACATCCTGTTTGCTTTTTTGACCGCCTCTGCACACTGCGTGGACATCTTCAGAGAACTATCCACGATGACACCAAGATCTTTTTCCTAACTCATTGTAGCTAAATTAGCTCCCGTCATATTGTATGTATAGTTGGGGTTATTTTTTCCAATGTGCATTACTTGACATTTATCCACATTAAATTTAATTTGCCATTTTGTCACCCAATCACTTAGTTTTGTGAGATCTTTTTGAAGTTCCTCACAATCTGCTTTGGTCTTAACTATCTTGAGTAGGTTAGTATCATCTGCAAACTTTGCCACCTCACTGTTTACCCCTTTCTCCAGATCATTTATGAATAAATTGAATAGGATTGGTCCTAGGACTGACCCTTGGGGAACACCACTAGTTACCTCTCTACATTCTGAGAATTTACCATTAATTCCTACCCTTTGTTCCCTGTCTTTTAACCAGTTCCCAGTCCATGAAAGGACCTTCCCTTTTATCCCATGACAGCTTAATTTACGTAAGAGCCTTTGGTGAGGGACCTTGTCAAAGGCTTTCTGGAAATCTAAGTACACTATGTCCACTGGATCCCCCTTGTCCACATTTGCTGACCCCTTCAAAGAACTCTAATAGATTAGTAAGACACGATTTCCCTTTACAGAAACCATGTTGACTATTGCTCAACAGTTTATATTTTTCTATGTGTCTGACAATTTTATTCTTAACTATTGTTTCAACTAGTTTGCCCGATATTGACGTTAGTCTTAGCGGTCTGTAATTGCCGGGATCACCTCTAGAGCCCTTTTAAAATATTGGCGTTACATTAGCTAACTTCCAGTCATTGGTTACCAAAGCCGATTTAAAGGACAGGTTACAAACCTTAGTTAATCGTTCCGCAACTTCACATTTGAGTTCTTTCAGAATTCTTGGGTGAATGCCATCTGGTCCTGGTGACTTGTTAATGTTGAGTTTATCAATTAATTCCAAAACCTCCTCTAGTGACACTTCAATCTGTGACAGTTCCTCAGATTTGTCACCTACAAAAGCCAGCTCAGGTTTGGGAATCTCCCTAACATCCTCAGCCGTGAAGACTGAAGCAAAGAATCCATTTAGTTTCTCCGCAATGACTTTATCATCTTTAAGCACTCCTTTCGTATCTCGATCGTCAAGGGGTCCCACTGGTTGTTTAGCAGGCTTCCTGCTTCTGATGTACTTTAACATTTTGTTATTACCTTTGGAGTTTTTGGCTAGCAGTTCTTCAAACTCCTCTTTGGCTTTTCTTATTACACTCTTGCACTTAAGCTGGCAGTGTTTGTGCTCCTTTCTATTTGCCTCAGTAGGATTTGACTTCCACTTTTTAAAGGAAGTCTTTTTATCTCTCATTGCTTCTTTTACATGGTTGTTAAGCCACGGTGGCTCTTTTTTAGCTCTTTTACTGTGTTTCTTAATTTGGGGTATACATTGAAGTTGGGCCTCTATTATGGTGTCTTTAAAAAGGGCCCATGCAACTTGCAGAGATTTCACTTTAGTCATTGTACCTTTTAACTTTTGTTTAACTAACCCCCTCATTTTTGTATAGTTCCCTCTTTTGAAATTAAATGCCACAGTGTTGGGCTGTTGAGGTGTTCTTCCCCCCACAGGGATGTAGAATGCTATTGTATTATGGTCACTATTTCCAAGCGGTCCTGCTATAGTTACCTCTTGGACCAGCTCCTGCGCTCCAGTCAGGATTAAATCTAGAGTTGCCTCTCCCCTTGTGGGTTCCCGTACCAAAAGACTCCTTACAGAGTCTGGGCAGCACAGAGCCCCTGGACTTCCAAGAGCTAAGCAGATCAAAGCAAGCATATCTATCACAGTGAGGAGATTTAAACTTCAAGACTGCTTATAAGAAATGGAGGGAAGTGAATATTTTTTGCTATTTTTAAAATTAAATAGGCAGCTAGTGTTGTTTTTAAAATTATTCTGAACAAGTTTAAGCTTTGTTGTATTGTGCATTGTTTGCCTGGACTGCTCAAGACCTGAAAGCTTGTGTAGGAGGAACTCTGATTTGGCTTCTTAAATACTTTCCTGCTGTTTCACATCGGATACTCCTTGATGAAACATAGGAGCCTGGTCTTATAACAGACTTATTCAAAGTGATACAAGCTACGAAAGTGAGATCTTGGAAGAGTGTTGCCATTTTCATAATGTAATAAACATACTGTAATGATAAAAATAGTGTGTAATAAGCATGTCATAAAAACAAATGTTATATTTCCCAGATCACTGCTTTTATAATTTATCCTCAGGAGAAAATCCCTAGAAATGTTCATTTTGAGGAGGGGGTTCGTGAGACTTGACATTTTAGTGAAAGGGGTTCACAGGTTGTTAAAGTTTGGAAACCACTGACTTACCTTAAATAAAAAGTCGGTGCAGTGAAGGTCTAGGGCTGCTCATTGTGTACAGAAAACAATGGAACAGGCCGGGGGTCCAGATCAAGATCTGAACTTCCCTGCAGTTTGCAGTACAAGATGTATCCATTGATCTGACTTTGCCTGGATCTGAGTGGCTTCTTACTGTCAATGGGGGGAGGCAGCAGGGGAGAGCTAATGATCTCTTTAGCACTCAACAGACTAGTTATCTTGTGTAAGATAGATGATAATGATACTTACCCGCCTCCTGGGGCGGTGTGAGAATTCAATGTTGTTGCAGTTATTTGAAAAGCAGAAAGCACTGACACTGACTCAGGTGGGAGAGCACCCACTGGTGAGTCACCAGCACAGCAAGTTGCATTGTAGGAAGAAGATTGTCAGTCTCCAGGGTCCCTGCAATTATTTGCCTTTCTTCTTGGCCTTCAGCTCTACTAAGCAGCGGTAGCAGCTTTTGGACCTGTCCAATAAGAACTGGACTGAGATGCACTGGGATCTGGGTGTGCTTAGAGACCACAGTTCTCAGCACAAGAGTCTCAGACTCCCGGTGGGTGAACAGCCCTCCAAAATTAGTCTCCATTTCCGTATTATCAACCCAACATGCTTTGAAAAATCAGGTCTCAAAAACACAAAAATCGGATTAAACAAGAAGATTTTGTTAAAAACAAAAAAAACCACAAAAACAAAAACATCCTTGGGTTTCTTTTCATTAGCCTTCTGGCTTTCAAGCCTCTAGGCTATACTCAAGTCATGCTTCCAAGCTGCTCTCTTGCAATCATGAGGGTTAGAAACTTGCTTTTTTTTCAATTGTTGTATGAAGTGTTGTTGTAGCCGTGTTGGTCCCAAGGTATGAGAGACACAAGAGTTTGTATTCAGGTGTAAGATCAAAAGCTTGTCTCTCTCACCAACAGAAGTTAGTCCAATAAAAGATATTACCTCACCTACCTTGTCTTTCCTTTTTAAGTGCAAGCTGAGATTCTGCTCTAATCACATGACTCCAGGAGCTGGGGCTTTAAGAAAAGCACTAAGACTATGAGATTCATTGGAGCTGGCAACACTACAGTTTGATACCACTGCCAAGAACACAAAGATAAAAGAAGGAAGCCAGATCCCTGGAGTGAAGGTGCAGTAGAGGGTGAATTACATTACATCAGGGGTTCTCAAACTGGGGGTTGGGACCCCTCAGGGGGTCACGAGGTTATTATAAGGGGGGTTGCAAGCTGTCAGCCTCCATCCCAAACCCCACTTTGTATCCAGCATTTATAATAGTGTTAAATATATAAAAAAGTGTTTTTAATGTATGGGGGGGGGTCACACTCAGAGGTTTGCTATGTGAAAGGGGTCACCAGTACAAAAGTCTGAGAACCCCTGCGTTACATAAACCCAAAATATTTCTAGGGAAGGTAACCTGGGACACCTGTAAAGGCTGACCATGTCCCTTTAATTAACTGTTTAGTGGCTGGATCCAGCACACCCTTCAGTAGAAGCCTTTGAGCTTTTGTCTTCGCTTTCCTTTTTATGGCTGTAAGGGGCTGCTTGAAGCTTTGTGGTGTTGTGATATAATTCCCCCCCAGTACAGGGAGAGGGGGAAGTGCCCAGGGATGAGGTACAGCTGCATCACGGCACCACAGCTTGTGTCTACCCCACCTTGGTAGACCAGCTCACACAGGCTAATTGCAGCAAAATGGGTCACTACAAGGCAAGGTCTACATTTCGAAGGTTCTGATAGTACAGCTACGCCAGCGTGCTACAGAGGCAAAGTACCCTTCATCTTGGCACAGCTTATACCAGCAACTCTGCGCGTATTTCAGTGCCCTCCCCCAAGCAAAATAATTTCTCCCCCCACCCCCGTGTCTATACCAGGGTCTTTTGCTGGCCCAACTCGGTTAAGGATCACACCTCCTCCCATCTGACTGACAGCTGCAACAGCAAAAGTTTGCAATGTAGACACAGCCTCCGGATTGGGTACTGCACAAGGGCTTGTCTACATTTGGGATAACAGATTGGCAGTTAACTCAAGGGAGTTAACACATTTGCAAAAACCAGCCTGGACGTTCTCCAAACTTTTGTGCCTTACTCTAGGCAGAAGCTAGGAAAGATAAGGAGGAGGAATGCTGCAGCATCACTGTAGGGCAGGGAAGGTCTACTCCACCTTACAGCTACCACGGAGCTTTGATTTGCCTTTATGTTTCTTAAGGGAATTCAGTACTGGCAACAGGTGCTGGGATGAAAGCAATGAGCGATGAGCCCACACCCCGAAGGGCCAACATCTGGTCACAGCTAGAATGAAGGATATTTAGGACGGAAAACAGGGACACAGTTTTTAACGTACTGAAACGCTGAAGTGGGGGAGCTATTGGAAAAACTGGGGTGGGGAATATGGCAACGGCTTGACTCCAAAACAGGAATTGTCCCCCCTTAAATAATCTGGGGGGCAGGTAGAGTACAGGCTGTGGCTGGGCTGAGCTCCCTCCATGCCCACCCTGCAACTGGACCTCAGCCTGGACCTGGAGCGGAAAGCAGAGCTCACCCCCTATAGCAGAACCTAGGGTTTACCTGGACCAGCTACCCAGGGTGAGAATTACAGCTGCCTTGCCTGCACTAGGATTTAACACATTAGAAAATCCCTGCTTGCCCTAGTGAGGACAAGGCCACAATTAGCAAGACGACGGTCCCTCCCACAATCGCAGTGGGAAACAGGTGGATACACACAAACCAGGCAGGGAGCTCACAAAACCAGTCTGAAAAGCCAAGGTTTCAGCACACCAGCCCCTAGCCACTGTCCAAGTTTTCCAAGGCATTATGGCACAGGCAAGTTTTAAGGGGGAATCTGGAGCAGCCTATTGTAAAACCCGCAGATTTCAGTTTACAGGGAGCTCTCCCAGGCATAAGTGTGAAGGGACTTCTGGGTAATTGTGACAATGAACAATTAAGGCCGGGTTGCAGGACTCTAAGAGATGAGTAACCAGGGCAAAGATATGTTGTGAAAGGCCTTAAAAGTTAAAACTAAAAAGTAAAAGCTTGCAAACCTCTTTTATAGCTGCTCAAGCTGTTTGCTAATGGAACTCAATGTGGGCCTGTCAGCATCGCCCCCTGGTTTCCGAAGTCACAACAGAGGCATAAATCTGCTCTCAGATTTGACACTGGTTTCACCCACTCATTATTTTTTTACATTATAGCTAAATTGCACTAAAACCCCCTGGTGCAAACAGTAACAGTGCTAGGGCTGGGGGTGAGGGTGGGGGAGAGTACTACAAGAAAGGGTATTTACAGGCAATTTAACCCCTTCGGTGTGGTTTAACTCCTGGCATGTCTAACTCAACAATATTAACGTACCCAACATTTTAAAATCGCGTCTGTGTCTCAGGAGACATGTTGGGACTTCTGAGAGCAATTTCAGTGAGACAGGAACACAGGCACTGCCATGCAGCATCAGACCCACGGTCCATTTAGTTCAGTATCCTGCCTCTGACAGTGGCCAGCACCAGCTGCTTCAGATGAAGGTGTAAGAACCCTGCAATAGGAATAAACTGCCTCCATATTAAGTCTCATCCTGATCTCTAGTAGTTAGAGGTTGGCTTAAGCCCTGAACCATTAGGTTTAATATCCCCTCCAGAATGCTTGTTAGCAGGAACGAAATGGATATTGAGAATATTCAAAGTTATGTGTCCAATCACTTTCTGAATCTTGCTAATATTTTGGCCTCAATGACATCCTGTGGCAGTGAGTTCCACAGTCTAATTACACACTGCATGAAAAACAGTATTTCTTTTTACCACTTTTGAATATTTCACCTTTTAACTTCTTTGAATGTCCCTTTGTTCTTGCACTGTAAGACAGGGAGAACAGAGGCTCCCAATCCACGTTCTCTAGCCCATTCATTATTTTATATATTTTTATCGTGTCCCCGATTTCTCTCTTTTCAATACTATAACTCTGGATAATCGTACTCCCTATATAAATGCACAGTTTGGCGGTGGGGAGGAGACGGAGTATATGAAGTGATCTTATCAGAGAAATGCTATTGGAGACAAAAATAAAAGCAGTTATTATAAATACCTCTTTATTATACTAGGAAATGCCCTTCTTGTTTTACATCCCAGCAGATATTTAAGACATGGAAAATGTATATAAACATTCACCATGATGAACAAATAGGAACGTTTATGAACAATACATCTCACCTTGAGATGATTTTGGAGAAGGTATAAAGAGGGGGTGTCTTATGTCTATAGAAAATACTATCCCTTTTCAAGGGCTGCAATGCTTTTAAGAATGAGATGTGTACCACATTAACAGGATTAGAGATATTGCTCAAGAATTTTCTTCCCCTGAACAAATTTATAAACAGAAAGGGTTACAGATATGGTACAGGAGGCCTAACAAGAGCTCTTGATGGTCTTAGATAGTCCATTTCTCTGTACGTGCCTCCACTGATCCGACCAGACCTTCGCCCAGGATCTCAAAGTCTTCTAGGATGGCTTCCACATTGGGAACGGTGACTAGCTCCTCACTGCTTAGAGATGCCATCATTCTTCCTTTCATGTTGGATGCCTGTAATACACATGCATATGGGTTGGGCTAACTGACATCTGCATTTTGTGCCCAGCAATGCTGTATTCTTCTCCGGAAGTTAAATCTCTAATGTAGGTCTGCATAACATACAGACCGCGGGCCGATGCAGCCTGCGGAGGCTCACTGTGCGGCCTGCGGCGGAGAATCAAAGGGCTCTGGGCTGCCCGCAGTGGCAGGGAGCCCTGTAAATCTCAGCCGCGGCCGGGATTCAAAATGCTCTGGGCTGCCCGCAGCGGCAGGGAGCCCTGAGCCCTTTAAATCTCAGCCGCAGCCGGGTTTCAAAGGGCTCTGGGCTGCCTGCAGAGATTCCTGGCCGCGGCTGAGATTTAAAGGGCTCAGGGCTCCCCGCTGCCATGGGCAGCCCAGAGCCCTTTGAATCCCGGCAGCAGCTCCAGCGGATGGGCTGGGACTGGGATTTAAGGGGCTCAGGCTCCCCTCAGTGGCAGGAGCTCTAATGCAACCCCTACCCACTCCTACTCTTCCGCAGTGAGCCCAACGTGACAAGTAAATGCTACCACTGTCCGGTCTCACCACTTCTCTTCCAATCCTGTCCCCTTTTGCTAGCACCACGTTCACTTTTAACAGCTCCTGTTACAGTGTAAACCAGAAGGCTGCAAAAGCGTCCCCTTCAGAGCATACACAACCAAGCAGCCCGTCAATATAGCAACAATGCAATTTCCAATCACAATTACCCCTAATACGTGCACGCTGAACACTGGAAAATTACTCACTGATCATCCTAGGAGGTGGGGACAGACGCATAGAGGGTGCCTTAAAGGTCAACGGGTCGAAGACAACCTGTCTGATCTGCCTTTGCTTTGATCTGTTACTGGGAGTTAAGAACCCGACCCAGCAAGATGGAATTATCTCCCTTAAGTCAATAGAGCTATTCAGATGTGTAAAGCTCGGCATGGGCTTGGGGGCATCATCTCATTTCATGGCAATCAATGACCAGATTTCAAAGCAGCAGCACTGCAGGGCAGCAAGTGCCCCAGGCGCAGAGAGAGGAGCTACACGGGCCCTACGAATTAAAGGGATGGCAGAACAGGCAGGGTGGTTGCCAGAAGAACTGTGGGCCATTAATCACAAGTTTCTTTGCGTCTTTGATGAGTTCCTCATATAAAGCAGCATGAATCACATCCACGCCTGTGCATCAGACCCACCTTTACCATCCCCCAGGCACTCTTCAAGCTATGCCCTTGCTCCCAAATAGCTGTGCATGTTAAACTGTGTGGTGCAAACTCAGCATGAACTCTGGGATCCCAGTGCTACCGTCTTGGACTGGTCAGTGGGGCTACAGACACTTGGCACTTCTGAAAAATCAGGCCCGGGAGTGTCAAATTGGGCAGCCAAAAAACACAGGCTTCCTTTGAAAATGAGGCTCTTTGCCTCAGTTTCCCTGTCAATGGAGACAACACTCACCTACTCTCCACGAGGGCTAAGAATGGCATGTGTGTTAGTGTTGATCAAAGGATGTGTGTATTGGGGGATATTATTGCCTAGCGCAGTGTTCAGCAACCTTTCAGAAGTGCTGTGCCGAATCATCATTTATTCACTCTAATTTAAGGTTTCACATGCCAGTCATACATTTTAATGTTTTTAGAAGGTCTCTTTCTATAAGTCTATAATATAGAACTAAACTATTGTTGTATCTAAAGTAAATAAGGTTTTCAAAATGTTTAAGAACCTTCATTTAAGATTAAATTAAAATGCAGAGCCCCCCGGACTGGTGGCCAGGACCCAGGCAGTGTGCATGCCACCGAAAATCAGCTCATGTGCCGACTTCGGCACCCGTGCCATAGGTTGCCTACCCCTGGCCTAGTGGATAGAGCTCTGGACTGGAACTCAGGAGACCTGGGTCCTGTTCCTGATTCGGCCATTGGCTGGATGGCCTTGGGCAAGTCACTTCACCTATCTGTGCCTCAGTTTCCCCGAATGTGAGATGAGAGGATACTGACCGCCTTTGTAAAGCATTTTGAGACCTGCTCAGAGACACTAGGTGACACTATTGTTACTACAATCCCCTCCAAACTTCCCACAGCACTGCAACAAATAACAAGAAACTAAAAGCAGAGGGTCAAAAACTCACCTTGAAAGGCTGGGGCTCAAAACTGGAGGGTTTCCACAAAACTCCAATCACCTCCCCGCCGTGCAAGTCATAGAAGAACAAGGCCAAGTCTCCAAAGGCCTCCTGGAAGAGGATTTGAAAGGGAGTCATGTCAGGCGTCACAAATTACATGTCACAAATCCTGTGTAATGCTCCCCAGGAGGGAGAGACACCAAGGACACTGGTTCACAGCCAAGTAGGATCCGGTGAAAGATTCTTGCAAGTGCAGATTCTACAACTGTTTCATGGATCACCACATCCCAACTTCAATTAAAATGACCTGCTTTCCAGGGACTGGCCACCATGCTCCCCTGCACCTGTCCCGCAACAGAGCCATACCAACTCCAATGCACTGGAGCTTGTCATGCAGGAGGGGGGCGAGATCTGCTAGCCACCGACTGCCGTAATAAATGTCACTACAAGGCAGCCACACCAGGGAAACCACTACAATATGTAACAGCTCCCTGCAGCGTAGGGAAGGAAGAGGGGACTGCATCCAGCAAGCAGCCCCCAACTATCAGGGTTTTCCTTTGGCTTCCCACAGCAGCATAAGGACACTATAAGAGGTGTTTAGAGCCCAGTGAAAGATCAATATGAGACTTCAACCTGTCCCAGAACTAAGACCTATCTCCTACTCTCTGGGCTGGACATAATAGAGAGATGCAGTCCACAGGGAGTACAGTTCCCAGCAGGCCATGCTCCCCTGGATTGGAGGGAGGACCATATTGCAGAACCATATGGTTTGCAATTAGCCTGCCTGCCAAGCACTGGCCTTCCTTGCTACCAAGTTTCTGCTCTAGTGAGGTTAACTTCTTTCTGCTGCAGATCACTCTAGAAAGTGGGATGGGGAAGCCAGCTCATAAATGGACACAAATCAGACATCAGGAATTGTAACATTCAAAAACCAGGAGAGCATGTCAATCTCCTTGGACACTCAATAACAAGACTTAAAAGTGGCAATTCTTCAACCAAAAAAAACTTCAAAACACAGACTCCAAGGAGAAACCGCATAAATGGAATTAATTTGCAAACCAGACATCATCAAATTAGGCCTGAATAAAGACTGGGAGTGGATGGGTCACTACAAAAATTATTTCTCCCCTGCTGATACTCACACCTTCTTGTCAACTGTTGGAAATGGGCCACCTTGATTACATTGGCCTGATTAGCCCTACAAAAGTGATTTTTCCCCCCCTGCCTTGGTATTCACCCCTTCTTGTCAACTGTTGAGAATAGCCCACTTCCACCTTAATTGAATTGGCTCGTTAGCACTGACCCCCCCACACTTGATAAAGCAACTCCATCTTTTCATGTGCTGTGTATTCATACCTGCCTAGTGTATTTTCCACTCCAAGCATCCGATGAAGTGGGCTGTAGCCCACGAAAGCTTATGCCCAAATAAATGTGTCAGTCTCTAAGGTGCCACAAGGACTCGTTGTAATCACTAGATCGGTGCGCTAAACCTAATGCAGTTCCTTCTGCAGTTCCTGTCCCCCCACAGCCGAACTCCCACACCAATGCTCCAGGTGCCCTGCCAGTCCTACACTGACACTGAAAAACAATCACAAGGAAAGACTCGTCCCCAGCAACACAGCACCTTGGCTCACGGTAAACGAGACAATTCAGTTTCCTTTTAAAAGTCTGCCACCAGAACTGCCGTAATGCTCTGTGGGGCTCTGCAGGGACTTGCTCTCATGGCATGAATACTTCAACAATGTGAATGACCCATCAAGCCCGTCCTCCCCCAAGCCTCCTCAGGCGGCTGCCTGGAACAGGGGTTCAGAAAGAACGCTCGCAAACAATGATAAAAGCCCCAGCTTGATCGCCCTGGGCCCATACAACCCAACTCTCACTGCGGCAGGCGTGAGGGGAGAGGGTCGACAACTGAGCTAAGTAAACAACCTCACGTGTGAGTCTACCTGAACGCATGCCACCAGACACGTGGGGAACAGGGATCAGCTCTCAGACACAGTGACAGGAGGAATCATAGAATATACTGAGAAAGCAGGACAAATCAGCGAGTTATCTTAAGTGCCTACACACAAATGCAAGAAGCCTGGGAAACAAGTAGGGAGAACTGGAAGTCCTGGCACAGTCAAGGAATTATGATGTGATTGGAATAACAGAGACTTGGTGGGATAACCCACATGACTGGAGTACTGTCATGGATGGATATAAACTGTTCAGGAAGGACAGGCAGGGCAGAAAAGGTGGAGAAGTTGCATTATGACTGCTCAGAGCTCTGGTATGAAACTGCAGAAAAACCTCAGAGTCTCTGGCTACGTAGACTCTCTCCTCAAGCCCTATTCTACCAGCACTCCTAGAGACACCACTGACTTCCTGAGGAAACTACAATCCATTGGTGATCTTCCAGAAAGCACCATCCAAGCCACTATGGATATAGAAGCCCTCTACACCAACATTCCACACAAAGATGGACTACAAGCCATCAGGAACAGTATCCCCGGTAATATCACAGCTAACCTGGTGGCTGAACTTTGTGACGTTGTCTTCACCCACAACTATTTCACATTTGTGGACAATATATACCTTCAAGTCAGCGGCACTGCTATGGGTACTCACATGGCCCCACAGTATGCCAACATTTTTATGGCTGACTTAGAACAACACTTCCTCAGTTCTCCTCCCCTAACGCCCCTACTCTACTTGTGCTATATTGATGACCTCTTCATCACCTGGACCCATGGAAAAGAAGCCCTCGAGGAATTCCACAAATTATTTCAACAATTTACATCCCACTATCAACCTCAGTCTGGACCAGCCCACACAAGAGATCAACTTCTTGGACACTACAGTGCTAATAAGCGACAGTTATATAAACACCACCTACTGACCGCTATACTTACCTACATGCCTCCAGCTTTCATCCAGACCACACAACACAATCCATTGTCTACAGCCAAGCTCTAACATACAACTGCATCTGCTCCAACCCCTCAGACAGAGATAAACACCTACAAGATCTCTATCAAGCGTTCTTACAACAACAATACCCACCTGCTGTAGTGAAGAAGCAGACTGACAGAGCCAGAAGAGTATCCAGAAGTCACCTACTACAGGACAGGCCCAACAAAGAAAGTAACAGAACGCCACTAGCTATCACCTACAGCCCCCAACTAAAACCTCTCCAGCGCATCATCAAGGATCTACAACTTAGCCTGAAGAACGATCCCTCACTCTCACAGATCTTGGGAGACAGGCCAGTCCTCACTTACAGATAGGCCCTCAACCTGAAGCAAATACTCACCAGCAACCACACACCACACAACAAAAACATTAACCCAGGAACCTATCATTGCAACAGAGCCCATTGCCAACTCTGTCCACATATCTATTCAGGGACACCATCATAGGACCTAACCACATAAGCCACGCCATCAGGGACTCGTTCACCTGCACATCTACCAATGTGATATATGTCATCATGTGCCAGCAATGCCCCTCTGCCATGTACATTGGCCAAACCAGACAGTCTCTATGCAAATGAATAAATGGACACAAATCAGACATCAAGAACTATAACAGTCAAAAACCAGTCTGCAAACACTTCAACCTCCCTGTTCACTCTATTACAGACCTAAAATTCGCAATTATTCAACAAAAAAACTTTAAAAAACGGACTCCAATGAGAGTCTGCAGAACTGGAATTAATTTGCAAAATGGACACCATTAAATTAGGCTTGAATAAAGACTAGGAGTGGATGAGTCACTACACAAATTAAACTATTTCCCCATGCTAATTTCCCCCCTACTGTTACTCACACCTTCTTGTCAATTGTTTGAAATGGGCCATCCTGATTATCACTACAAACAGCCTGCCGACATACTGTTCTATGTGTGCCAGCCACAGAAGGAAAGCAGCCATGTTCTTTGGGCTGCATTAAATAAAAGGTTGCCAAATTGTTGGGGTAGGATGTTACATTTGTATTAAAAGGTCATAATATAGTATATATCAAATGTATTAATGTATGTTTTAAGTTCATCCTGCCAGCCATCCTTTTTAAATAGCAAAAAGAAATGACCCTCTGGGGCACTAGTAGAAACACATCTGACAGACTGCCAGTGTCTGTACTGAATAAGGCAGGGAAAGACCAGAACAGTCTTTATGACTGATTATGGTCCCCTTTTGTTTTAGAATAAGTTCTATTATAAAAAAAATGGGGTCTTGTTTCCTATATGCATTACAAACTAGACCCTCTAGTCTTTTTTTTTCTGTTTTAAGATCTAATAAATAAGAAATAGGATTCTAAATTGTGTTTATGTTAGTTAAATTTAAAAAATGCTGAAGGTCCGAGCCACAGTGTAAACTATTTTAATCACAAAACTTAGTGAGATTTACTTTATAATGCCTTTCTTGCTCAATATACAAACACTGCTGTTTGTAAATCAAAAAACAACACCAATTAAAAAGTAACCCGTCAAACTATCAGCAAAATCCATTGACTTCAAACAAAAGAACCATTAAAAACAGGGTGCTTTGCCATGGGGCTTTGGGTTAGTCTTACCACAACTCCAAAAGCATAGGATCACAAGCGACAGAGCCCGGCTCCCCACTGCGACCAATCTGGCTGGCCACTAAATTAATGCAGACTCTGGACTGGTAATGATAAACATCGACTGGCGGGACTGTGTGCACAGTGTGTATGTGTATATGTAACTAAAAAGGATATGCTAACTGCTGTATTCTCAATAAATGCAGTGTGTTGCCTTCTCCCCTATAAAAAAATCTAGAGTACTTTGTATGAGCATAACAAAATGAATCAGCGAATCACACAAGACAGAGGTGGAAGAGCCCCATTGGACCATCTCCCTGACAAAGAAAGAGCTGTTTCATATAGTATTGCTTACTGGTGCACTGTTTTGTCTTGCGAATATCTTGCATGACTGAATTTTCACTCCTTTCTTTGGAAGATTGCTCCACAGACTCTGTAGGGAGACAGACCATTTTTCTGCAATTTCTAGGAGGGTGTTGCAAACAGTGGAGAATAAAGAGTATATCAAGTGACTAATACATATCCTCTTAGCTGAGGTTAACCTCAGAGAGAAAGTGGGAGAAATATTGGAACTATATATGGGCGAGTATGTGTACATGCATACACGCACCCATCGGCACATCTGCCAGTATACTACAAGTCACTGACTTGTTTTGCAACGTGACAACAGAATTTCCTAAAGCTACTTGCCAGATTCACCAGTCAGAGAGGCCTTTATTCAGAACAGAAATATTTCCTTTCTTCTAGAGGGAAGGGTCCACAGATTCCATCATATCCAGGACAAAAACCTTCTTCATCCCCAGAAGTCTATTTTTTTCCTCCTCTCATAATGTATGAGCATATTTATTTGCTCACCATTGCTTTAAGGCAGAAATAAAAGTTGCTTTGCAGTAGGAAATGTTCTGATTAAAATTTCTGAATCTCACTATGTTCAATAACTGTTAGTTAATTCTTAGAGAATTCAGTGCATGGAAGCATCTCAAACCTACCACGATCTTCAAAGGGATGGCCACGCCTATCCTTCCCTGAGAGTTCTGGTTCTGCCGCTTGGCAAACCGTTACAAGAGAAGACGCACCGTCCGGGGGTCTGTGGACCTGCCCACCAGAAGAAAGGTTTTTCCTTTTTCTTCTGCACACAGAAGATCCACAGACCCCTTACAGTGGGCTGTCCAGGAGCAGTCTGCAGTCAGGGAGGGTTTGATTTAACAAAACTCTATGCAGCTGAGTAAATAGACTTTTAATCCGTGGAACCACAGCATGCAGAATCCTTTGCTCAAATACTGCTTTTGAGAAGCTTGTAATACTTTGTAAACTTATGCACGCTACAAAGAGAGTCCATAAAATCCTTCAGTCCAGGAGGTAGCCACTGAGGAGCTCTGAGTTTCTGGCCTTGTAAACTTCTGTTTTGCACCATTGTATCCACCTGGACATGAATGAATGGAATAAAACAATGACCTTTCACCAACAGATGGAATAAAAGAAAAGGAGTCAATGATTTTCTGAACTCTTCTGTATCTTTGATGTAGATCTTCAACTCTCTCCTAACATCCAGGGTTTGCCAAAGATTTTCAGTAGGATGTGGACAGAAAGAGGGGAAGGACTCTTTTGTGACCTCTGGAATACCGAATTTTACCTTGGACATGAAAGATGCATTGCTTCTTAAAACTTTGTCCTGATGGAAGATGCAGCACTGTGGTTCTACTGATGAGACTCCCAGTTCTGAAACTCTTCTTGCAGAAGTGAGGGCTGAGTGCTATGAGGAAAACCACTTTTAAGGAAACAGGGACATTTAACACAGAGGTTCAAAGGGTTCTTAGTAAGCCATTTAGCACTAAGTTTAGGTACCAAGGGGGAATCCTGCAAACTGGAGTGGGGCTGACACGAGACGCTGCTCTAAAAAATCTGGCTGGGACATGGTCTTTTGTTTTCCTGTTGTCAGAATCAACCTCTGCCCTCTGCTTTGTAGCCTCTGAACTGCGTTGGGGAGCACTGCAAATTGTGGAAAGGCAGACAGCAGCAGCCCTTCCAGCCACGGAAAGTGTGCATCCATGGCTACAGGTCAGTGAATCCTTCACCTGGGGCAGAAAGTGGGAATCTCTGCATTGAATTGGGAAGCAAATGGGTGACCGAGGGCTCTGAGTATTAAGTCAAAGACCTCTGGATGAAGACTCCACTTCTCTGGCTCTCTCCTCTGTCTGCTCAACCACTCTGCCTTGGTGTTTAACTCTCCTCTTATGCCAAGAGCTCAAAAAGGGACAGAGGATTCTTTTCTGCCCATGAACATAGCAGGCTGGTTTCTCATACCATGGCTGTGGATCTGGTGCCTCCTTGTTTGCTGACAAAATCTACTGTAGCTGTGCTTGGACATAGTTAGAACATCTCTACTGCTCAACTCTGCGGCTGGTGCTTTCAGTGATAGCTAACTATGCTGAGCTCAAGCCAGTTAATACTACGTCAAAGCTCCTTCTCCATCCGTGCTTGTATGAATCTGTTCTTTGAACGAGCTCCCGACATCGACTGGAGAGAACTGCGGTGACCGCTCCGAAATCTTGGGGACGTATGAGTCTCTTGACTTCCAGACACCAGGAGAGGGATTTCCCCAAAGAGCCTACCCCCTGGATAAGCAGAAGAGGCTTCAAAGTCCCTCCTTAAGAAGGGGGTCCATCTTACCAACCATCTGGTCTTTGAGGAGGAAAATCACCCTCAGATGGGATCACCATGTCTTGTACTAGGGATGGATCTATGAACATTATTGTGCCTCTGGGCCAGTCTCCATTGCCAGGAGACTGGTGTCACACCTGCTAGTCGCATTCTGCAACATGATCTTCCATGCAAAGCTGGGAGCCATTCACATGCCCGTCCCAAACCAGAGTGCTTCTCACACAGCAGCTGACGACAGAGGGCTGCATGCCCACAAAGCACCTGCTGCCCAGATCGAATGCTGCTAAAGCTGCTGCCACATGCCCACTGGGTGGCTGACAGGTGAGGTGACAAGGGCTTTGCCAGCGTGCACTGGTGAAACATGCTGCACTGTTGTTCTCTGTTTATCCACAGAGCAGGCTTCCCCTCGCTAACATGCCTGAAACCAACCCTGGAGAGACCATCCTCCATGAGCGAATAAGAACGTCAGTTCCCATGGCTGGTTCAATCCTTAGTTTCCCTGCTGAGACTACCAAGGAGCCAATTAGTGCCAGCTGCAGTGGTTTCCACATTGTGGACACCTGCGGCATCAGACTCATGTCACATAGGCTACCCGACAGTCATCATGTGCAGCATCACCTAAATGTGGACACAGCCATTCCCCTGTACTCCTCTTTTCTATCAGGTGCTCGAAGAGAGCTCTCTGCAGTGATCCCACTGTTCCAGCACCCACCATGGCCAGGTCAGGCGGCCAGAAACATTAAATTAACTGAACCACGAAGACATGGTTAGGGCTATCATTTGCACTGGAATTGCGAGGTCCCTACGCAGGGCTCCAGGTGTTATCTGCTATGGCGATTCTTTCACCAGGTGACAGCCCCACTCCCGTGGAATAGAGATGCAGTCACTATATGCAGAAGATGGAGAGGTTCGAGTATCCAATTCCTGCAGTGAAAGCAATCTGCACACAAGATACCCACCCAGAGCAGCTGAGCATGCGTGCACACCCACCCCTGAGGCCTGCAGCCACACTTACCCTCAGCTCCTGGAGGTAGTACTGTACTGGATCATAACCCACCACTGGGAATGCGAGGGTCCTGACCAGAGCATCACTCCTCAGCATTCCCCGGCTGAACGACTTCACCGGTGGGTCCACGCCCTCCAGGTGCCTGGGGATCTGCTTGGCATTCAGGTGGATAAGGATGTCATAGAAATCCAGCGGTGGGCGGAAGATCATCTGCAGAAGAGAAGGAGAGGGAAATAGGGGTAACACTGCTTGCAATATGCAGGATACAGTATAGGAGCCGTGGATCTCATGCCCAGGTATCCCGGAAGAGGGAATGATACCCCACCACGTTCTCAGCATCATTAACTCTTCAATGTCCCACTCCAGGCCAGCATCTGTTTCAGTACCTTTGCTGAAAGGGCTTTTTAATCAACCCAAGTGGTTACAGTTAGGGATGCAAATAGCGTTTTAAAAAAAGTAACTGTAGAAACTATTAAAATTATTTAACCATTAAGGAGTTCACACCAGAGGTGGGGAACTAGGAGTGCGGTTGGGAGAGGGGTTTGCTGCAGCATCCCCATATTTGATGTGGGGCTTCCCTGCCAGCCCCATGTGTGCCCCGGGTCCCGGTTGCCAGGAGTCCTGGGCATAGGGCCCGCAGCCGAGTTCAAACGTTAACACGTTACCAATAAAACCAAGGCGTATCAGTTACCTGGTGAACATTTTACATCCCTAGTTAGAGTCGGGGACTGGGAGTGTGATCTGGGGACTGGAGCAGGAAGGAGGAGTCAGGACTTCTGGGCTCAACTCGCAGCCCAGCTACTGACTTGCTGAAAGACCACGGACAAGTCACCGAAGGCAAGTCTGTGTCAGCCGACTCGGGCTCAGGGGGGCTCAGGCTGCGGGGCTGTTTCACTGCTGTGTAGCCAAGCCAAGCTCTGGGACCTTCCCATCTTGCAGGGTCCTGGAGCCCAGGACCCAGCTCGAGCCCTAAAGCCAACACTGCAATGAAACCGCCCCGTAAGCCCGAGTCAGCATGGACCAGCAGCGGGCGTCTAGTTGTTGTGCAGACACACCCTTAAATCTCTTCTTGCCTGGGCTTCCCCATCTGGATAGTAGAGTTAAATTGTATCTACCCCATAAAGCATTTTGACAGCCCCAGAATGAAAGATCCTAAGAGCCACAGATTATGGTTACAATGCCCGGGTCAGCGGCATGCAAGATAGTAACTCCGTGCATGTCACTGCAAACGAACCAGATTCACATTACAGGGGGGAACAGAGCAGCCCTCACTAATGGGTGCAACCAAGGCCGGGAAAACCCTCCAGCAGAGTCAAGCAACATGTGGATAACGCTGATGGAAAGATTTAAATCCAGTGTCTCAAACACCATGGGAAGCTAAGTCAGGGTTTCTCTCGGTGTAGGACAGCCGCTGTGCTACTTGCTCAGGACATGTCTGTGGGAGTCATGACAGATTAAAGGGAGAGGGAATGGAAAGGATGTTAGATTATTCGACAGCAGGCCAGGGAAGAAACCCCAGCATCCTAAATGCATTCATTTCTGGTGGGTTGCATGCTGCAGTCTCCTCTCTGAAAAGGGAATCAGAGGTTTGTGCCAAGTTCAAACAGAGGGAGCAGTAAACAATTGAAAAAGAGGATTCCTGGAGCCATGCTCAGTGTCGCCTCCCACCTCTCATCAGCCTGGGATTTTCTCTCTGCTGCAAGGTCACTTGAAGCCAGCCACGGTGATGGGAATAAAATGCACTGCCTAGCTGCTCTTGTGCAGTCTGAACTCTCTCACCCACCCACAGTTTGCGAAGAGCCAGTCGCAATCTGGTCACGTCGGATGATCAGAGCAGGGGAGAGGGCGGCTGCTTTCCACACCAATCTGGGCTCCCAGGCCTGCTGAGAGACCAGGCCACTGTGTGCTGGCCAGGCGGTGGGAAGGGGCCAGCTGGGCTCTGCTTCTCACTCCCCAGCCCATTGAAGCCCAGGACCCTCAGGCAGCCCTGGCCAGAAGATCTGACAGTAGCCTTCTTAGGGACCAAGCATATCCTCTCCCATCCTGGCTAGGAGGCGGGTGGACCCCACGGGGCTTCCTTTGTGTGTGAGACGAAGGTAAGGCCCAGGAGACAGAAAACTGATTGGGAGAGGGAAAATGTCAGGGACTCTCAGGGGTGCAGTAAGGAGGCACCTAAAGATCATGGAGGTCAAGGGTGACATTGGCTAGGGAGACAAAGAGGATGTAGAGTGGTGCAGACTCCCAGCATCAACAGGCTCCCTGCAGAGGGCATGTGGAGCTGAACTAAACTGAAGGGAATCTCTAGGGCTATGTAACACAATAAGACGTTCCCCACTCTCATAACTCCCTAGCCACTGTGCCTGGGGATGTGTGGATTCCATCTCTGGCCTTCCACCGCCCCAGTGCTGCAGCCAGGCTGTCAGAGGACAGTTGAGTCTTCAACCACGCACAGACGGAGGAGGAGACGGGTTTATTATTAACAGAGCAGAGCGATGCTGGACGGATAAATATTTGGACAGAGAGGAGATGTGGGGATTTGGCCGCTGCTGCGTTAAAATGGAAAAAGCAACTCATCTGTGGAATAAATGATGTCGCCAGCCACTGCCCCATCAGCATAGGAACACACAGGTTGGGGAACAAGGCTGGTCAGCAGCCAGGCTTTGGGGAGGGTAACAATCAGACAGCCCAGAATTCTTAACGGTTCTGTGGCCTAGCCTGCAGGGCCAGGCGAAAGAGTTATTCAGACTCAGCCTCCCCCCCACCCCGCGAGAAGCTGCCGCAGAGCATCTGCCAAGGTCCCTTTCCAGGTGAAGGGCCTCCAGGCCTTTGGCTTGCTCCATTTGTCCTGCTCTGCCCTTAGGGAGACGGAAGATAAGAGAGAAAGAGCTTGGCGAGTGGTCCTGTCTAGAGAACAGGGCCCTGGGAAGATTTGGCTTCTGCAGGAGCAGAGATATGATGGGCAGGAGAGTTTGTTCAGTGCTACCTTGCAAAGGAGCCTGCATAGCTAGGATGCTAATGGAGAAAAGCAGGGCGCTGCCCTGGCACAGTCCAAGGCAGAGTGAGACAGAGGAGGTGGTGCTCAGCCTCACGGACCAGTCTGAACCATAGCCCCAAGTGTCTCAAAAACATGAGAAAGGTCAGGGTGCAGCATGGCCTGGTTACTGCAGCCACTCCCTGCTCTGCATTCCATCCCTTCTGATTCAACTGAGAAGGGTGCAGCTCACAGCCGCATTTTACAAGGCGTTTTTCCTCCACAGCCCTGGAAACCGTGCCCTCTGATCTCCCCAGAGAATGTTACAGCTCCGAGGGTAGACGAGCAAGCGTCGCCCATGCTGCCCTGCTAAGGTACCTCAGGGCTGGAGGAACCACCTCTAAGATAGAGAGATGAGTTCCATTTTCATAGCCCATTAGATCCTCAACTTTCCTGTTGAAACTGCCAATGAAGGAACCAACTAATGTCAAGCCCCGTGGCTGGGGCATTGTGATGTTAAGGCCCAGCCACAGGGAACTCAGTCCCACCAGCTCCTTTCACTAGCCACAGCTCCGGTTACCTCTCTGCTCTGTCCTCAAAACATGCAGCTGAAGTTTTGGTCTGAGAGTCATATCAACCACACAGAGCTAATTTTCAGGTACTGCCAGATCCCTCCAAGCCACTGTCCAAAGTAAAGGAAGCTAAATTTACGCCAGTCTACACACAAAGTTGCACCGGTTTAACATAGTACAACATCACACTTTTAGTTGAAACAGCTTCAACTCTGGTGGGCAGCCAAGCCATTAGCCTGATGAAACAGATTAGCCGCACTCTGGCTCTACCTTTTGGTACAGCTGCCCTGTTCAGTAATGGAGAAGCCAAGCTACAGGAAGTTTGCAACTATAGCAGCCAGTTCTGCTAATCTCTTTGGGGATGAATAGTCCTTTTGATCCATCCAGAAGACCACATCATCCATCCACGATCTTCTCTTTTTCTGCCTCATGTTCCTCTGCCATTAACGTTCCTTCCAGTGCCGATAAATATGCATCACGCGCTGAACCTCTTAAAAATACGCCCTGCAATTCAAATCTCTCTTTTCATACGATTTCTAATTAGCATTTCCTGATTTCCAACTATCTCCGATACTTTTTCCCTGGTTGTGCGGTCTATCCAGGATATTTTCAGAATTTTTCTATAAACACCATAAGTCGAAGGATTATATCTTCTTTATTCACAATTATTTGAATGTCCATGTTTCACAGTCATAATTTAACACAGACCAAAAGTAAGTTTAAGAGTCAGACTTCAGTCTTCAGATTTCTCTCTCTTATCAGACGTTTATTCTTCCAGGATGTCTTTTTTTCTCTTGCTATGTCTGTGCTAACTTCAGTATCCAATCTTCCATCTTCTGTAATAATGCTTCCTAAGAAGTAATAGTTTCTCACTTGCTGTACGGTTGTGTCATTCACTGGAACATTGCATGTTTTCCCAGGATCCTTGCATATCACCATATTTTGTCTTGTTTAGAATTCTTTGAGGGGACAAGGTGGAATCCAGTGGATAGATTGTATTTAGATTTTCAGAATGCCTTCGACAAGGTCCCTCTCAAAAGCTATTAAGCAAAGTAAGCTGTCATGGGATAAGAGGAAAGATCGTGGATTGGTAACTGGTTAAAAGAAAAGAAACAAAGGGTAGGAATAAATGGTCAGTTTTCAGAATGGAGAGAGGTAAACGATGATGTCTTCCAGAGGTCTGTACTTGGCCCACTCCTATTCAACATATTCATAAATGATCTGGAAAAAGGGATAAAACAGTGAGGTGGCAAAATTTGCAGATGATACAAAACTACTCAAGATTGTTAAGTCCCAGATAGACTGCAAAGCGCTACAAAAGGTTCTCACAAAACTGGGTGACTGGGAAACAAAATAGAAGATGAAATTCAATGCTGATAAATGCAAAGTAATGCACCTTCGAAAACATAATCCCAACTATACATATAAAATGATGGTGTCTAAATTAGCAGTTATCACTCAAGAAAGAGATCTTGGCGCAGTTGTGGATAGTTCTCTGAAAAACATCCACTCAATGCACAGTGGCAGTCAAAAAAGCTAACCAAAACGTTGAGAAACATTAAGAAAGGGATAGATAATAAGACAGAAAATATCATATTGCCTCTATACAAATCCATGGTACTCCCACATCTTGAATATTGCGTGCAAATAGGGTCACTCCATCTCAAAAAAGATATATTGGAATTGGAAAAGGTTCAGAAAAGGGCAACAAAAATTATTTGGGGTATGGAGCATCTGCCATATGAGAGGAGATTAATAAGACTGGGAATTTTCATCTGGGAAGAAAGACAACTAAGGAGGGATATGACAGAGGTCTATAAAATCATGACTGGTGTAGAGAAAGCAAATAAGGAAGTGCTATTTACTCCTTCTCATAACACAAGAACTAAAGGGTCACCCAATGAAATTAATAGGCAGCAGGTTTTAAAGAAACAAAAGGAAATATTTATTTATACAACGCACAGACAACCTGTGGAACTCCTTGGATATTGTGAAGGTCAAGACTTTAACAGGGGTCAAAAAAGAACTAGATAAATTCATGGAGATTAGGTCCATCAATGGATATTAGCCAGGATAGGAAGGGATGGTGTCCCTAGCCTCTGTTTGACAGAAGCTGGGAATGGGCGACAGGGGATGGATCACTTGATGATTCCCTGTTTTATTCATTCCTTCTGGGGCACCTGGCATTGGCCACTGTCGGTAGACAGGATACTGGGCTGGATGGACCTTTGGTCTGACCCAGTATGGCCGTTCTTCTGTTGTCCACACTAAACTCTAGACCAGTGGTTCTCAACCAGGGGTCCAAGGCCCCCTGGGGGGCCACCAAGCAGGGCCAGCATTAGATCTCTGGGGCCCAGGGCAGAAAGCCAAAGCCCTGCGGCATGGGGCTGACACCCAGACCCTGAGATCTGCCACCCAAGGCTGAAGCCGAAGCCTGAACAATATAGCTCTGCAGGGGCCACTGTGGCATGAGGCCCCAGGCAACTGCCCTGCTTGCTACCCCTTAACGCCAGCCCTGGCTTTTACATGCAGAAAACCAGTTACTGTGACACAGGTGGGCTATGGAGTTTTTATAGCATGTTGGAAAGGGCCCCAGAAAGAAAAATGATTGAGAACCCCTGCTCTAGACTATACTCCCCTGCTATATTCATTTATCATCTCCACTAACTTCATCAGACGTTCTGAATCCCCAACAGCACTGTGTCAATCTGCATAGCAAATTTTAACAACCCATTTTCCATTCATCTTAATGCCCTTTCAATTAATTTAATAAAACAGTCACTATAAAATGTTGAATAAAGTTGGTGACATTATACAGCCTTCTCTCAATCTCCATTAGATTTCCATTTCCTTCTCCCATTACAAACATCTTCTGACCCCAGTATCACTGTTTTATCACTCAGCATTCATTTCCATCAGTTCCTACAGCTCTTAATAGCCTGAGCTATTTGTAAGGGAAGATTCTGTCAAATGCTTTTTGGAACTCAATGGAAGACAAGTATACTGGCTTCACCATTTCAGCTGATCTTTCTAAGATGAACTTCCAGTTCATAATGGTGTTTATCGTGTCCTTTTCGTGTTTGAAGCTGAATTGTTGTTCACTGACTTAATCACTCGTTCTTTGTACTCAGTCTTGAACAATTCACAGGAGTATCTTAGAGGCCTGTGATACCATGCTGATTGTTCTGTAGTCTTTACAGTCCATAGCATTGTTCTTTTTGGGGATGTGGATATACAATGAGGTTGTAAAATCTTCTGGAAGTTTTCCCCATCTCAAACATCTTTCATAACCTCTGGAAGGGGTTTCAAACCTTCACCGCTTATGGTTTTTAATAATTCAGTCAATATTACATCGCATCCTAGTGTTTTTCCATTCTGAAGTCTTTTTACTGCTTCCATGATTTCTTTATCCATTACTGGTGGAGTTGGTTGATTTCTACTCAAGGTTTTTCAGGCCTATCACCAGCATATAATTCCTTGATATATTCTCACCATCTATCGTTCTTATCTTTAGGGTCTGTCAAACATTGTCCATTTATGTCCTTAAGGATCATGTTGATCACTTTTCTTCTGTAATTAAAGGCTCTTATCTTCTGATGCATCTTACTTTATCTTCATCCAATTGTTCAATTTCTTTGCATTTCTCATTCAGCCATTCAAACTTTGCTAATCTGCATTTATGCTTTATCATTGTATTAAATCTCTGGTATTCTTTTTCTGTTGTAAATCCTTGTGCTTCTACTTTCCCTCTTTCGACCATCAGAGCAATAATTTAATCTGTTACCCATGTTTTTTTATTAGCTAGTAACTTCTTCCCAACATGTTTATTTGCAACTTCTTTTAGAGTACCTTCCAGATATCCCCAGTCGTTTGATGCTTGGCTCTGCTGAGCCACAAACATTGCTTAATGGGGGTCATTTTGCTCAAGTCTTTGCACCACGGATATACTTAGTCCCAGCATCAGAAAGAATTTAAGAACGTAAGAACAGCTGTATTGGGTCAGACCAAAGGTCCATCTAGCCCAGTATCCTCTCTACTGACAGTGGCCAATGCCAGGTGCCTCAGAGGGAGTGAACCTAACAGGTAAGGATCAAATGATCTCTCTCCTGCCATCCATTTCCACCCTCTGACAAACAGAGGCTAGGGACACCATTCCTGACCCATCCTGGCTAATAGCCATTAATGGACTTAACCTCCATGAATTTATCTAGTTCTCTTTTAAACCCTGTTATAGTCCTAACCTTCACAGCTTCCTCAGGCAAGGAGTTCCACAGATTGATTGTGCGCTGTGTGAAGAACTTCTTCCTTTTATTTGTTTTAAACCTGCTGCCCATTAATTTCATTTGGTGGCCCCTAGTTCTTGTATTATGGGAATAAGTAAATAACTTTTCCTTATCTAGTTTCTCCACATCACTCATGATTTTATATACATCTATCATATCCCCCCTTAGTCTCTTTTCCAAGCTGAAAAGTCCTAGCCTCTTTAATCTCTCCTCATACGGGACCCGTTCCAAACCCCTTATCATTTTAGTTGCCCTTCTCTGAACCTTTTCTATGCCACTGATATAGTGAAAAGAAAGCTGAACTGGCAGCTAGATAAAAATTGACTAAATAAGACTATATATTAGAAGGAAGCTGCCACTTCCAACCGGCCCCAAAAGAGTCCTTATTAAAATGAATTTTCACAATAGCAAAGACCAACAGAAATGTTTCTTTTTTGTTTTTTTGGGTTTTTTTTGTTTAGTTTAACAACTAAAGCGACAGGGAATGGATCACTTGAGAATTAGCTGCTCTGTTCATTCCCTCTGGGGCACGTGGCACTGGTCACTGTCGGAAGACAGGATACTGGGCTAGATGGGCCCTTGGGTCTGACCCAATAGGGCCATTCTTATGTTCTTAACAAACAGGGTATTTTAAACATAACAACACTGAAGAGACCCCAAAAGGAAAGTTAACTAGAAACTTATTAAATACAAAAATGAAACGAACTAGTCTATTTTCATTGCACAAGCTGAAAGAAATAGAGAAGCTACTAATGTCAAAAATACATTTGACTCAGCGTTAATATCCTAAGATGTTATTTCAAACATTGGCACAGGATATCATTTTCCTGGGTTTTTATTTTCCTTTAATACATAGATTGAGATTTTCAAAGCCGTCTCAGGGCTTCAGACACATTTCTTCAATTGATATTTATGGTGAGTTTCTCTACATTCCTTAACTTACTTTTGAAAAATCTCAGCTGTGGATTTTTAACCTGGCTGAGGCCTATTAAGCAAAACAGAGGTTTTCAAAATATATGCCCCAATTCCTACTCCCTCTGTACCCATGAATGGTGCAGACATTTCCCGCAATGGAAGTTAATATTTTATTGATCATTCACCGCACTGAAACTGCTGGGAAATGAATGGTGGTACCAGCATTGCAGAGTCTGGGAAAGACACAGACTTCCAGAGTTGCTGTTAGCTCCGTTCTAATGGCAGCAGCTCAATTTCTTCATTTTAAAACTAATACACTTCCCAGCACCTCTGGAAGTCTGGATTTCATATCCCAGTTTGATTTGCTAGGCACTGCCAACCCACCCAAGGACATAAACCAGGTCAGCACAGGTGTATCATGACAGATTTGTGGGGTCAGGAATTTGTTTTTTCTCGAGCTACTATGAAAAACTTTTCTGCTCTCAAGTCTTTGTAGTTCCTGCCTGTTGACCTTCACAAGTCGACATGGCCCATTGCTTAGAGCCGAGAATTGAAGGATTCAGCTTTGCCAATGACCCACTGGGCAAGTGAGTGCATCTTTCTTTGCCTCTGTTTAACCACCTGTAAAAGGGGACAAAAACCTCTTTCAGGTTTTGAAAGACTTAATTTCTGTTTGCATGTTGCTCTGCTGTTATTCATTACAAGCTACGCAGGCAAGACAGGCAAAGAGCAGGAGGGCAAACAGCGTCACACAGAAGGGAAGTGACAGAGCTGGTGTCATGAACATCTCCCCAGTGCCCAGAATGAACGGATGACATGCAAAAAGCATCACTTAACTGTTCCACAGTTGCTGAATAAGATACGGTGGTGACATCTCTGTGGTGATGGCAGCACAGCCTCCCCTTTCTATCCTTATACCCACCTTCCAACCACTCCTATGGCCTTAATACAACAGTTTGCCCTGCCTCCTCGCTAGCCCATGTGTGGGGCTTGTCCTGACTCCTGTCAGTACAGGGTGCCATCACGAGCCTCTCTCAGGGAACCAGCCGCAGAAGCAGGGGCCGGAGCAGAACTGGCATGGAGCCAGGGGCAGCCAAAGAGAGTCAGGATGGCAGGGAGCCTACACGGAGGAAGGAGGCAAGGGGGGAGAGGGGTTACATGAGAGAAAAGCAGGTGAGAAAGCAGAGAGGGGGCAAGGCAATGGCTAGTGCTTTATCTCAGCTGAGTCCCTCTTAGTAGGGCCCTAGGACCACGCCTATATAGCCCAGCATGTCAGAGCTGGGTGCGTCCCTTGGGCAGCCATTCTGGAAACCACACCACATTCAGACACAGATTTATGAGCTTAGAAAAAGCTCTACCCTCGTGCCAGGCCTGAGGAGCTCAGGATCCACATATCCCTACCCCGCACGCTGCTCTCGGCAGTGCCAGAGTCCCACCCTAGAAAGACAAGGCAAGCTTCACAGGCACTGCCATGCCCAACTCCTCTTCCACGATGCCTTTTCTTTCCAGCTGATTAATTTAAGATAAAAGCCAGCCCAAGCCAGAGGCAACCTCCTCATGGAAACAAAACAGCAGCTAACAAAGATGGCTACTGAGAGTTATTCTAGGCAGCTTTCCACCAAGCTCGACAGGGAGAGACATCAAGACACACGAAGAACCAAACTCCCCCGTGAGAGGGGCCCAGGCTGCACAAATACCCAACAGCAGCTGTTAGTCCCTGACCCAGTGGAATGCAAGGCCTCGCCCAAGCTGCCGGGAGCCCTGCCAAGGGCTGGCTCCATGGAACACCTCCACCTGCCTCTGCAGCAACACAGGCCAATGGAGTAACACAACCAGCTGTTGGGAGGAGGGGGAAATAAGGGGTATGTGCACAAGGGGATTACAGATGGAGCACTAGTGATAGCTGGAGTCCCAGCTGCCCGAGCCTTCCCACATAAACATCAGTGTGAGTCACTCATGACTGTCTGACGTTTCCACTGCCCAGGGTGGAGCATCCGAGGCTTGGCTTCTGCCCCACGGCAAATAGCGCGTGTGTGTGTGTGTAAAAATTTCAACAAGAATTCTCAAGATTACAAATTCCCCAGTGTTTAAAAAAAAGGGGGGGGGAATTGGTTTTTATTCCCTTTTAATTCTCACCCCCACCAGCTCTAACATCAAAGTAGATGAGGAGCACAATGACAAAATTGTGGGAAGGAGATGGCCAGCCCTCACGCAGAAGGCCCTTTGGTGATCCAGCAAAGAATGGCCGTCCGACCTGGCAATCAGCAGTCCAGTAAGTGACTCGGCACTTTCAGCCATTTTTTCCCCTACACTTCCTCTCCTCTCCCCACCGCCCAAACCGACAAGGAAGTTAAGCGTAAACCTAAAAAAAAAAAAAAAAACGTTTTAAAAGCAGCCTCTAAGTTTGGGCATCTCCAGAGGTCCAATTTCAGAGGTTCTGAGCATTACACCTTCAACAAGAGCCATTGGTGCTCAGAATCTCGGAAATACCTGGCCTTGTACGTCTCAAGTTGGGCACCCAAAATGGAAGTGCCCCAAATTAGCAGACCCCTGGAAAAGTGCACAGTGTCCACAAAACACCAGGGACTGAGGTAGGAAACGTATAAGAGTCAGAAGTTCACAGACATTGATGCCACAAGTTAACATAATCCCATACAAAAGTCCATGGGATCACAGATGCCCCCTTGCGCGCACACACAAACCTGGCAGTCCTTACGAGCAGTGAAGTCAGAAATAACTGGGATATACTTATGTACAGCTTAAGAGCACAGACAATAAGAAAACAACATGTATGCTCCAGGCTGCTGGAGCTGCTGTTGTCACGGGAACCAATTCCCATGCTTTACATCTCTATTCTGCTGTGTTATTAACGCTATTATTTTGCACTTAAAGCCTGTTTCCCTCGCGGTTTCCTATTCACTGCAGAAGTAGACTGCCAGCTCCCACGCTACCATTTAGAAGAGTAAGAGGAGCAGGCAGGATTAAACAAAAGCCACTGTTTGCGAGAGAATCCTTGGAACTGCATGCTGTCCCTGACCTGGTTCAAAAAATAAAATTTAATTTAAAGCTTTACCACAGCTTACTAAAACCCAAGATCAACTTGCACTCAGGAAGAGGATTCCCCAAGCCTCACATGGCAGCTACAATAATACAGTCTAGAAAAACAAGCAACATTTGTTATTCTTACGTAAAATTAAGCCGCAGTCAGATCCACGCAGACACCTATGTCTATGTAAAGCTTTTTGCCTCCCAGTGAGGCTCAGTTCACAGATTCTGGGCCGAAGTCCCTGACCACCATGGGCATCCTCAGCCACAGAAGAATCATTTATTTTTGCTTTCATATTTAAAAAGCTTGGTGTCTATGGTCTACCAATGCAAGTTTGTGAGTGTTTTGCCAAAACAGACCTGTAGAGCCCAATCCTACAAGGTGTTTAGGGCCATTAATTACTCCTTGTTTGGACTGCAGTAGTGCACAGAGGTTCCATCTCGGATCAAGCTAGGAGCTGTACAAACACTTAGTAGCAGACAGACACTCTCTGCGCTGAAAAGCTGACAATGCAAAGTGGCAGGACAGGCAAAGTGCTGGAGGGAGAAAGAAAGCGCTGCCGTCCTCATTTTACTGAGCCCAGCTAGAGATTAAGGCCCAGGTTTTTAAAGCTGCTCAGGCGTTGCGGCACTTAACGTGATGCTGATTTTAACGACACCTAAATAACTTTACAAAACTGGGCCCAAGGCCACCCAGGATGTCTGTGGCAGAGCTGGAAATTGAACCCAGATTTCCTGAATGCCAATCTACTGTCTTAACCACAAGGTCAGTCCTCCTCTTAAGCCCTGATAGCTTCAATGAGAGCTGGGGGTGCTCAGCATCTCCTAGCACCAGGCCCTGGAAGCTTGTGCTCCAGCAGGCACACAACATTAAAGAGGAAAAAAATAGAAAATGGTTGGGGCCAAGTCCTGCTCACAGGCACAGGCTCAGACTTCCAGAGGTCCTCTGGGATTGCTCCACTCGGGGCTGCAACACCAACAAACTGAAGTCCCACTGAATCCCCGTGACGATGCCAATTTTGAAAATGAGACTTGGGGCTTGCAAGAATTAAGAATCTGGGCCTATTCTTAGCGCTGTGACCAGTTTCGTCAGAAAAGTCATTAAAGGCTGCTCATGATCAGATGCCCAATATCTTCCTCCACAATAACAACCTGCCGGCTCAATTAACATTCTCCCTTTACACCACGGTATCCAAAATGCAGGTAATTCTACCAGGTAAAGCTCTAGATAAAGCACTGGCAACCAACAAATTAACTTACTTTGAAAACAAAAATTCAAGGAATAAGCAGCAACTAACGGGGCTTCCCCACAAGGGGCTGCTCCGAGATGGGATGTTTAAAAACAGACCTGCTCTGGAAATGGAAAGTAGGGAGAAGGGACCAAACGAGAACTCACAGCGTCAGTAAAGGACTGCAGGGTAAAAGGAAGGGCTGCCAAGAGAGCATCATGTGTTTAATATTAATCCAAGCAGGCTATGATGTGGAATAAACCAGAGGGTTTAGACGAACCTCAGCAGAAAGAGGTGCTGGGGAGAAAACAAGTGCGGATAAATGATGAAGAGAATGGAATTAACAATTCAAGTTGGTGAAGACACTGAACCACATTTTCGATCTATGCCAAGGAACAAAATGACATCGCTAACACAGGCAGGGAGTCCTTATAAAAAAATAGCTCCTATTCTCCAGGACATTCCGGATGGGTGGACCCATGTGCCTGCACAGACCCCACTGACTTCAACAGGGATCTCGCCACACAGGGAAACCAGAAGGATTGGGGCCATAGCTCTTCACAGTAGTAGATAAGAGGATCTGAGCCAATCAGTGACGCGCACTCTAAGAGAACGAGCGAACAAACGTATTGCACCACGGACGGTGATATTTGAGGAGACAAGGAACTATGGACGGTAGCAGCATAAAAACAGAAAAAAGGAGACTCTGACCAGATCTTCAGGAGAGAGAAAGTGCGACTCTGGCTAGTACTATCATCTCGGTCTAATCTGCTCTCAGCAACTGTTCAATTTCTTAGCGTAGACAAGACTTTAATATCACTGTTAACTAATTTTGCTGCTGATCGTTTTAGCAGAAACAAACAGCTCCTCTGGGCTTGTAGGAGGAGTTCAGGACTGTGGGCCGAGCTTAGGGCAGAGTTTCCCCGCTTCCCACACATACATGGGTACAACCCAACGCTCAGATCTCCCTTAGACTTCTCTCGCTGCACTCAGCTGTACTGATCTCAATCTGTACCTACAGCATGGTGCGCTGTACTCCAGTCTTTCAGGCTAAGTAGGGTCCAGTGAGACAGGTATCTGTTTAAGTACTGTTTTGGCTGGGACAGTCCCTATTTTAAGCCCTGCCCTGGCCGTCCTGACTTTTTTGACAAAAGCAGGCACTTGTCCCGTTTGCTCTTGCCAAGAGTAAATGGAACAAATGCCCACTTTTGTCAAAGAAGTGGTTTGCGGAGGAACATGGGAGGGGGTGGTGACCGTGATGCCAGCTCCGCGCAGAGCTCAGGTATGGGGTAGGCACAGCTCCAGCGAGCAGCAACATCAGCCTCCTGCAGGGAGGGGGGCTCAGGTGAGTGGCTCAGGTCAGCCCTCTATGGGAGTAGGGGGAGAGAAGGACTCGGACCACGGCGGGGAGAGGAAGCTCAGGGTAACCCCATGCAGTGGCCCGTTTTCTCTTTGGGAAATATGGTTAGCCTATGTTTAGGAACATTTGATTTCTGCAGGAAGCGACACTGGCCATTGAGCGAGGGGTGCTCCTCTTGCCGAGTCATTCCCAGACAAATGGCCAAGCCTGGTTTGAGGGGGTGCTATTTTTCTGCTAACAGGTTAAACCTGAAATCCTTTGTAAGAGTCAGTGCATGAGCCCCAAAGTCCGGGCCACATTGTCACTCCGGTCATTACATTCTGCCTCCCAAAATTCAACTTGCCCTTTCAGTTAGAGGCACCATCCTTCCCTTCCCGTTCTGAACAGCAGTGTCACGCTGCTATGCTCGAACGTTAAACTGCTGCCACGATGCGCCCCAGAGGTGGTTTCATTTCAGTGGTGGAGGAAGCAATTCTGTATTTTCCCTGCCTACCACACAGGAATGCTGGTGGCTTAATCCTCAGCTGAGGCACTTCAGACTCCTCTGAGCAATATTAAGCACCTCAAACACATCAGGGAACAGCTATGGAAGATCATTACTGACCCCACATGGCTCTGGCCTAACATGAAGTGTTTTTCATTTATGGAACAGCTGTACGGTACGTGTAATCATCCTCACTTTCCCAAATGCTTGTCTCGGAAGAGGATCAGCCTCCTGAAGCAAGCGTGCCCTCTTCTGGGCTCTCTGGAGAACGCCCACTTCCACAGCAGTTAGTTTTCAAAATACAGCCCCCAGCTCCATGATGCTAAGTAACTCAGACTGCAGCATAATGAGGAGGAAGAAGGCGGGGGACAGTGAGCTAAGAGGCTACCATTTGGCACTGCTTGCACTGAAAAGAGGCCCAGCACCTCTATGGGGAAACTCTACAGAGCCCAACAGAGATCAGACTTGGCTTTCTTTTCTCTCAACAATATCTACCCTTGTCTTGGGTCTAACAGCAGGTGGAAATTTTTCAACCCAGACAGATTTTCATACAAAAACAGACCTTTCCCAATTTTTTGGCTAAACATTGTTGACAACTATTTTAGGGGTTTTCCTCCCTCCTGCCCACAAAACATCACGTCACCCGATGAAATGAACAGGAAACAAGTTTAAAACTAACAGAAGGAAGTACTCCTTCACACAAAAAGCACAGTCAACCTGTGGAATTCATTGCCAGGGGTGTTCATGGAGGATAGGTCCATTAAGGGCTATTAGCCAAGATGGTTGGGGTGCAACCCCAGGCTCTGAGTTATCCCAGAAGCTGGGATGACAGGGGATGGATCACTCGATAAATTGCCCTGTTCTGTTCATTCTCTCTGGGGCACCTGGCATTAGCCACTGTCAGAAGACAGGATATTGGGCTAGATAGACCATTGGTCTGATGCAGTATGGCCATTCTTATAAAGCACAGGGAGGGGGTTCTCAAACTTTGGATCACAACCCTGTTTTAATGGAGTCGCCGTGGCTGGTGTTAGACTTGCTGGGGCCAAAGCCAAAGCCCGAGCTCCATCGCCCAGGGTCAAAGCTGAAGCCCAAGGGCTAAATCCCTGAGCAGCGAGGCTCAGGCTTCAGCCCTGGGCAGCAGGACTCAGGTTACAGGCCCCCTGCCTGGGGCTGAAGCCCTTGGGATTCAGCCCCTCTGCCTGGGGTGGCAGGGCTCGGGTGGGCTCAGGCTTTGGTCCCATCCCCCCGCCACTCTGGGGTTGTGTAGTAATTTTAGCTGTCAACAGGGAATCGTGGTGCAATGAAGTTTGGGAACTGCTGGCATAGGGAAAGGATCTGGGCAATAACCCCAGCTGCAGAAACAGCTAGCGGCCACTCATCCCTGTGCAGCCCCTCCAGGGCACGGGGAAGGCTCAGGCACACGCTAAGGAATTACCTTCACATCCTGGCTCCCAAGTGGGTCTGTGAGCTGCTCCTCCAACACCCGGAGAGATTCCAGCGCCAGCACGAGAAGGCGCTGCAGGATCTGAGGAGGGGCAGAGAGTTGGAGAGTAGAACCAAGGAGGACCCAGACATCACACAGCCCCTGCACTGAGATAGGGACACCTCACTAGCTGCAGGGGGAAGTGCCCGGCTTCCATGGGGGCAGGGAAGACACTGTCCTCAGCCATACAGCAGTGCTACAATGAGGGGCATGAGGAAGGGAGGGACAAGGGCACAGGTTCTGGGGACACTGCTCAGGTGCAGGGGGGAAACAGAGCCTACACAATACCTGCCTCCTGGGTAGTGGCAGCTCTACAGCAGGCCCAGCAAAGAGGCACATCTGGAATAACCCTGACAGAGAAGGGGGATGGGAACCGGAGCACCCCAGTGCAGGGTGAGCAGAAGTTACCCGTCTGGTTGCAGGCAGGCATCCCAGCGTAGCAGGAACAGCTGGGCAGGATGATGCCTGGCTCACCTGTGCAGAAGGCCGTTCTTTGGTCCACACTGACCTCCGCTTGTCTCTGGGGGTGGCGATGAACATGACGGGGAGGTGAGACCGGGCAGCCACAAACTCGTTCCTGATCTCGGTGTAATCTTCATCTGGGGAACAAACCCAAAAGCAACATCCAAAACTCTGTCCATCAGCCCTGCCTGGGCGCCCCCCACGTCCCGCTTCGCCCCTAGCAGCCCTGCCCAGCACACACAGCATGGGAAGCCACCGCTCTGAGCTCTCACCATAGGAACATAGGACTGGCGGGGACCTCCAAGGTCATAGAACCCACTCTAGTGCTATCACGGACAACCCAGTTCCACAATCCCCTGGATAAACTTAACAAGCTTCATTTTAAATCTAGGTTCCAGAACCTCCCTCCTCTGTTGGTTAGGAACCTTCTTCTCATTTCCGGCCTAAATTTACTCAAAGACAGTTTATCCCCCTTTGCGACTTGGCCAACATTGTCCTTTAGCTGACACAGCTCTCCTCTCACCCTAGAGTTTTCCCTCCCTGATGTATTTACAGAGGCCCCATGGCCTTAGTTTTGCTGAGCTAAATAAGCCAAGCTCCTTCAACCTCCTCTCGTAAGACAGGGCCTTCTTCTTTCTTGAACATGGGTCTTCAGAACGGGTCACCAAACACAAGGCTGAGCAGGGAACAGTCTGGGACGCGGAGCAGGGAACAGTCTGGGATGCGGGCAGCAGCCTAATCTGCATTTTCTGATGCGCTTAAGTTGGTCAAAGCCAACAGCTGAAGTGGGGAAGCAGAGTGAGGAGATTGCGGTGGTGTACAGAGCAGCACCAATTAAACATGAAGTCCACAATCCAGGCCAAGATGATTCCACTGACATGACCCCAGGATCACTCGCTGCCTGTCTGAGGTCAGGAATATGCACAGCATTAACACACACTAGCGCTGAAATCTCCAGTACCCCTGACCCCACAGTCAGTGTCTGATGCCAGCTGAAATAGTTTAAGAAATATAACAGCCTCAGCCAGCACTCTGTGCCGATGACTGGGGGTGCCACTGGCTCCCCTGTCTCTGCATCCAATGACTCTGCTCAGCAAAAGGACCTGGTTACAAACCTGCCCCTCCCAGACTCACCAGACTTTGCATAAGAGGTTTCAACCCAACACACCTAAGAATGGCCAAACGGGTCAGACCAATGGTCCATCTAGCCCAGTATCCTGACAGAGGCCAAAGCCAGACGCTTCAGAGGGAATGATCTTTCTGCCAATTGCTCTGTACTGATCAGCTCCCTCAGTGCTGCTCTTGTCTCTCTTGAGTTCTCTTCTAATGTCTCATATTTGTAGTATTTCATTTGTGACACAAGGTTCTGTTTTCTTACGGAGTTTCCCAAGAATGTCCCTTGCTGCCTCATTCATTACAGCATTGAAATTGTTGGTCATTTGTTTCTATGTCTTCCTCTAGAGCAAGCAGCGGAGCAAATTTTCCACTGATCATTGCTTGGAATGACTGCAATACTTCAGTCTCTAAATCTTTCTGAGTGAAACTTGATTCCGGTGAACTTTGGCCTGACAATTTTCCTTAGCTGCAGCCAAAAGTTTAGCATCACAAAGTCATGATCATTTCCAATATCAGCACTAATACAAGTACTGTAGTGCAATCTCTTATCATGAAAGTTTAACTTACACATATAGGATTAAGCACAAAAAAAAAAATGCATTCAAAAATAAAACAATGTAAAACTTTAGACCCTACAAGTCCCCTCAGTCCTACTTCTTGTTCAGCCAATTGCTCAGACAAACAAGTTTGTTTACATTTGCAGAAGATAATGCTGCCGGCTTCTTGTTTACAATATCACCTGAAAGTGAGAACAGGCATTCGCATGGCACTCTTGTAGCTGGCATCACAAGACATTTTATGTGCCAGATGCACTCAAGATTCATATGTCCCTTCATGCTTCAAACACCATTCCAGAGGACATGCATTGATGCTGATAATGGGTTCCGCTCAATAACCATCCAAAGCAGTGCAAACCGACGCATGTTCATTTTCATCATCTGAGTCAGATGCCACCAGCAGCATGCTGATTTTCTTTTTTTGGTGGTTTGGATTCTGTAGTCTCCACATCGGAGTGTTGCTCTTTTAAGACTTCTGAAAGCATGCTCCACACCTCATCCCTCTCAGATTTTGGAAGGCACTTCAGATTCTTAAACCTTGGGTCAAGTGCTATAGCTATCTTTGGAAATCTTTCTTTGCATTTTGCCAAATCTGCAGTGAAAGTCTTCTCAAAACAAACAACATCTGCTGGGTCATCATCCGAGACTGCTATAACAACATGAAATATATGGCAGAATGCAGGTAAACCAGAGTAGGAGATAAACAATTCTCCCCCAAGGAATTCAGCCACAAATTTAATTAATGCATCTTTTTTTAAACGAGCATCATCAGCATGGAAGCATGTCCTCTGGAATGGTGGCCAAAGCATGAAGGGACATATGAATCTTTAGCGCATCTGGCACGTAAATATCTTGCAATGCCAACTACAAAAGTGCCGTGTGAATGCCTGTTCTCACTTTCAGATGACACTGTAAATGCTGCCCACTTCTTATTCTCTCCCGTAAATGTCTTAGTGATTGGCTGAACAAGAAGTAGAACTGAATGGACTTGTAGGCTCTGAAGTTTTATATTGTTTTGGTTTTGAATGCAGTTATGCAACAAAAAAAAAATTAAAAAAAAACATTTGTAAGTTGAACTTTCACCATAAAGACATTGCACTACATTACTTGTATAAGGTGAACTGACAAATACTATTTCTTTTGTTCGCCATTTTTACAATGCAAATACTTGTAATAAAAAATAATGTAAAGTGAGCACTATCTAGTTTGTATTCTGTCTTGTAATTGAAATCAATATATTTGAAAATGTAGAAAATCATCCAAAAATATTTAATAAATGTCAATTGATATTCTATTGTTTAACAGTGTGATTACAACTGCGATTAATTTTTTTCATTGCAATTAACTCAAAAAATTGATTCGTGATTAATCGACAGGCCTAAAAATAATACCAACACCTAGCTCCTATATAGTACTTTCCATCCACAGATCTCAAAGGAGGTCAGTATCCTCACCTCATTTTACAGATGGGAAAACTGAGGCACAAGGAGTGGTGATGACCAGCCCAGTCACCCAGCAGGCCAGTGGCAATTGAATCCAGGTCTCCCAAGTCCCAGCTCAATGCCCTATGTCCACATAGCATCCCAGGTAGCAGTGCTAGCAAACATGTCTCACAACGAATAGACTAGAGCACGGGTAATTGCCTGGAGGCAAACTACGTCCAGGAGGAAAAGAGGTAAACTCCTTGGAAATCAGGGACAGCTACACCAAGAGATCTAAGCAATAAAACACAAAGAACCTACCTTCCCCCTTCCCCAAACACCAGGGGGATTAAGACATTAAAACCTACAAGGTAAAAACAGAACAAGAAACCAGCCCACATCCAAGGCGCTTTGAGTCCCAGATAATCTGCTGCTTGGGTTCCCAGCTAACCACTCCAATGAGGAAGGCATTCCCAGCCAGAGGGAGCTTTGGTGACTGGTCACAGGATACAGAGGCTTTAAGCTTTTGCCTCCAAATTGGCCCAGATCAGCGGCAGCTAAAAAGCAGCTTCTCCCAATAGCTGCTGGGTGGCCGCAGTGAAACGAGGGCAGGTGGTCTTGATTTGGTTCCTAGCAAGGTAGCTGTTCTCACCCCCAAAATGGCAACCCAACCAGACTCTGAATAGGCCAAGTCCCTGGCCTTTCCCCTCTTCCTGAATACATACATAGGGATCATCCAAAGACCGTTCCAAGAGGGTTTAACTGAGGTAAATAAGACAGTACGAAGGCTTTCCTCACATGGCCCAGTCAAAGCATCCATCTCCTGCCAAAGGAGATCTCCCAATGGAGAAGTCTCCATGGCAGCCACAGTGCAATTAGGGCCAACAGGGACAGTGATTCTTCTCTAACCTGTCCACAAGGAAGCGATGCCCATCGATCTTATTCCACAGAGCCTGCCCACCAGCCACAACAGACGCAGGCCACTTGGGTCACAGTCAGCCCCACAACCTTGTGGTGGAAGGTTCCGTATACCCCAACCCCGAGCCGCCTAGCCCCCACACAGTGCCACCGATTAGCAGCACCATCTGCAGGGCTCTCCCTGAGAACAAGGCAGGCCAGGACCCGCTGGTGTCACTCATCTCCTCGCGGCAATACCTGAGTGAAGGGCCGCCAGAGGACGAGCTGCACAGCGCCGTGCACTGCGTGGGGCCCCATCGACTCACCTTTGAGGCTGGCGTTCAGGTTAACGATGAGGGGGCTGTTCTTCCAGTCGAAGGCCGTGAGCAGGTGAAGGAAGCGAAGGAAGCCCACCTGAGGCGAGCTGCGGGCAAGACAGAAACCACTGTGATGGGGTGAGAGAGAATGCGCCACCTGCACACAGAGAAGCTCCGAGCCAGGCGGTGGCACATCAACAAGCCAGGCATCTTCTGTGTCTGCCTCTTCCACGGAGAGGAAATTTTGAATAGTGGTTACAGCAGGTGGGCTGGAGTGAGCCACTCTCATAGTGGGCAAGCCATGTCACCTCTGTGCCTGTTTCCCTCCCCATAACACAGGGGACAATACTTGCCAGCAGCACAAGGCAACAGACAGGCTTAATTAATGCTTGTGAAGTACTTTAAGAGCTTCAGACAAAACACTCCCTAGCAGTGTGTGGCATTATAAACAGCACAACTTATGGGGAGAAATCGGATCCCGAGTGCAGCTACAGAGCAACCAAGAGGTCTCACGGCTCCACACAAGGATAAAACTGATCGTTATTTTAAAGCCCTGTTGGGTCCTGTCAAGACCACTTGCCCAGTGCAGGACTGGTCTTTATGGTACATTTACTAGTGTTTTGTTCCATTTAGTTTTAAACATGCCAAGTTTCCCTGGCTAACTAGCCAGACCTGCTGCCAGCATGAAGCTCCCAACATATGTGTGGAAGCCATCTCATCAACACCATGAACCCAGGAGTCCTGACACCCATGCCCATCTAGAAGCAGGACTGGAACAGCAGATGGGAGTAACTGGGGTTCACGCTGTCCCAGACTCATGTTCAGCTGCGGAAAAGCAAGAGTGTGACCCTAACCGAGGATGGTTAAACCCCAGAGGAATTATTAGTACCAGGGGAACTGCACAGATGTTTATTCCCATAGCCCCCTGGTGTGGCTGCATCTCCAGAGACTCCCATCCCCGACCTGGGGCACACATTCCCCTTTATCTCACAGCCTTTCTGCAGCCAGGCCCCTGTCTGCTGATATATCCTCACTTCCGCGCTGCAGCAGCCTGGAAGCTGGGCTCTGGGCTTCCATCCCCCCAGCCTAGGCTCCTGCCATGGCACCAAACTCAGGGATTTCTCTTTGGGCTTCCCCTCCTGGCAGCTCCTGGTAGCCCAGGCTTGGGGCTTCTGCCCCCTGCCAGGGCACGGGGCTTCCACTCACAGCTGCAGCCAGGGGCTGGGGTCTCTGCTTCTGCCCCCTCCCCCTAGCTCCAGGGCCCCTCCAGCTCAAGGCTTCCTCCTCCAGTGGCTCCTGAAATCGTGAAATTGACCAAATTTGAAAACCCTCTGGACCTGAAGTTGAACAGAATGGACCGTGAATTTGGTAAGTCCCTACTCATCGTCCATGGTGGCTCAGGGCTTTGGACAGTCACCCATTCAGCTTCTCAGGACTGAACTGGTCCCCGACTGCGCTTCATTAATAAGCCATTAAAATCGCAGTGAGTGTGCTGGGCTGGACTCCCAGCCCTGTCCCCCTCCTCTCCCAGCTGCCCGGGCAGAATCCCAGCTGCCTGGGCAGACTCACCCAAAGCACCCCGAGAAAACAGGAGGGAGTTAATCCAACACAAAAAGCAGTGAGGCCAGGGCTCCCTGGTTCTCACCTCGGCGGGGTGAAAGGTGCTGGGTGCAGGAACAGAGACGCCACCAGCAGATCCATGCACTCATCGGAGAGGCTGTCACTCAGCAGCTGGGCGCGGACCCAACGCTTGGCTAGCCGGGAGGTGCCGCTGAAAGCGGGGTGTTGCTGCTGGAGCCTGCAGGGAGAAGGAAGAGAAGCAGCCGCATCACCTCGTTATCCCAGTCACCCAAGCCACCCCAATGGTCTGATTGCAGAGCTGTGAAAGGATGGATCGTTTGCTGTGAGTGCACTGCAGGCACTGGGTTTGCTGGGGTTTTCTGTCGAGGGAAGGAGGAACGGGTCAGTCTCATTCGCTCCGTAGCCTTGCTGCTACAACTGCTATTACTTTGCTACTGAGCAACTGCTCAGACCCACCAGTCACTGTAACTGGAAGGGAAGGTCTCTCAGATCTAGCAGAAAGCTGCCAATCAGTTCCCTACCCACAATACACTCCTCTCACCCTCTGCCCCCCACAATGCTCTGCCCGTTCCTTATAGATGTCGAGAGCTGGAGGACCAGTTCCCTACTGTGACACTGAGCCAGGAAGGGTTACGCAACTAGCAGGCTAAACGACCCAAATGCAACCTTTAAAGACATATTAGAAATGTATGTAAATGGTAATTAGGGCCATTCCTTACAAATAGCTTACATAGCCCTGTCCAATAGACTAGAGCAAGCCTACATTGTTAGAGAATTAGAGGTAAATACTAAAAGGTATTCGTATGTGTTTACTTATATCTTGTTAGAGATTAACAATGTAACCAGATGGTTCCTGTCTGTTACTATAATCTTGATTCAGAGATTAGAAGGGAATATTAACATTTAGATGGAACTTGGGTGTAATAATACCATTACTATAAACTTCAAAGAGAAATATAGACAAACGACCTATGAACTGCTTAATGGGTAATTATCTTATGCTGATGAATGCAACTAAGTACTTGTGTGTACATAGGAAATAGAAGGTTTTACCTCAAAAGCTGCAATGCTTCACACAAGGAATACCTGCTGTCAAGAGGCTACCAGCCTGCCAGAGATCTGTAAAAGAACTCTAGGGCTCTGATCCTGTATCGCAGATCTGCTTAAGCGTGATCAGGGGAAACTTGAGTCATGAGACAGAGGTCTCCAGCTCCAGTCTGGATTGCCCTGCTATTTCCCATGGAAGAATTTGAACAAACTCTTTATATGGACTGTCTATTCAGACTATAACCTGATGAACTGGTTCTGGAAAGAACTTTTTGCAACTCAGCAGCTCATCGTCTCTACTATGAAACTGACCTAAGAACTTTATTCATATCTGTATGCACAATGATCTTTTAACCACAATACTCTCACTCTCTTTTTAAAATAAAATAAATCTTAGTTTAGTTCATAAGAATTGGCTGTAAGCACGTATTTGGGTAAGATCTGAAATATTCATTGACCTAGTGGGTAATGTGTCTGATCATTGGGAATGGTAGGACTTTTTATACGATGAATAAGATTTTTCACAATCCTCATCATATTTGACTTGGCTGTCTGGGTGGGAGTCCAAGGCTGGGTTACTTTAAGGGGTTGTGGTTTTGGCTTCTGGGTAGCCAGGAAGGTATTGTAGAAGCTGTTTTGTTGCTGGCTTGGTGATCCTAATTATTACAACCACTAGTTTTGGGGATCGTCTGTCCCATTCTTTGCAGTTTGCCCTGATTAAGCAGTCTCAGCGTGGCCCCTCCAGGCACCAACGGTCACACCTATAATGCACACCATAATGTACTCCTCTCTCCCTGCAGGGCACACTCTTTTCCTTACCCGTGCAGAAAGCTGGTCAGGTAGGGCAGGTGGAGTGTCTCCAGCTCCAGCTGCTCAGACTCCTCTGTATCCCGGTACTTCAGCATCCCCTCCGGAGTGACCATCTCCTTCAAGATCTGGGGCTCCCTGTGGTAGGCCACTTGGAGACGGAAAACATAGCCATCCTGAGAGACAGCAGGCAGGAGAGTGAGCCATGGCGGGTAGGGGCAGGAGCCCAGAGCAACATACACAGGCTACGCCTTGAACTTGTATCCCCAAGGCAAAGAAAAAAAAAGTTACTTATAGTATCTGGAGGTTCTTGGAGATATGTCATGCCTCTCCGTTATCCACTGTGCTCCACAAGCTCGGAGTTGGAGAATTCTGAAAGCAGTGACTATTAGTCTGCATACACCCCCTGGCTCACCTGGTGCCTCCGACCAAGGAGATAAAAGGCGGGGCGACCACCGCCCCAGTTCCTTCTCCACCATGAATCACAGAAGATCCAAAGCAGAGGGGAAGGAGGGTGGGTAGTGGAACACAGAGAGGGACCGTGCATCTTGAAAAACCTTCAGTTATTACAAGGTAAAATAACTCTCTTTTCTTTTTTGAGTGCTGGTTCCTCTGTGTATTCCACTGCGGGTGACAGACAAGCAGGACTACGAAAGGAGGAAAGGGTGAGATAGTGAATAGCAGAGCCAAACCAAGGCCCGCCATTCCAGACGATGCACCAAACAGAGGAATCCGCTACCAAGACATAGCATCTCACAAAAGGGTGAAAGCCGCTCGAGCTACCCGCCTTGCAGATATCAAGTAAAGGCGCTTACTGAAGCAATGCCATAGCCATTGCTTGCACTCTTGTGGAATGAGCTCTTACCCCATGAGGAAGGGGGAAGACTAGACAGCCAGTGGGCTGTATTTTGCTCTGCTGAGATCCATTTGGAAATTCTTTAAGAGGAGATAGAAAGGGTCAGGGGTCAGGCTATCTGGAGAGTTTTGGATTGGTTTTGTTCTCTGCAGGTAAAAGGCTCAGGCTTGCTGAACATCGAGGGATTGGAGCCTCCTTTCTTCTGAGGGCATGAGAGGTTTTGCGAAGAACACAAGTAGCGAACTTACTGGTTCTGGTGAAACACAAACTGCTTTGGGGGTGAATTCCGGGTGTAAATGTAATGAAATCATGTCCTTATGGAATATAATGCCCCAAGCTCACCAGCCCTCCTGGCTGAGGGGATGGCAACCAGGAATGCAACCTTCATGGACAGGAGAGACAAGGCGCAAGAAACTAATGGTTCCTGACTGTTTGAGAGATGAACAGGTGCCTGGTGGTGTTCCCACATGGAGTCAAAAGATCATTCACCACAGAGTCGCGTAGCTCCCACTCACGATCAACAGCACGTCTGCTGGGAGACTCCACTAGCACGTTGCGGTTTCCTGGGAGGCAGACTGCCAACGCACCTGCTCCACTGACCACTTCTGTGCACAGAGAATAGACCTCGCTCCTCCCCGTTGTTTGACATAAAGGACTGTTGTGATGTTGTCCAACATCACAATGGCACAGTGACCTTGAATGAGCGGGAGAAAAGCTTCACAAGCCCTTCGAACGGCCCACAACTCCAGAACATTGATGTGCACCCTGGACTCTCTAGATGTCCAATGTCACAACCCAACAGCCCCCTCCCCTAGGGAGGCCCCTGGGAAGGTAGATCAGTACTGTATACTGCTAACGCTGTTGCAAGCATCGTAAACCTTTTGGGGAGGGTTAAAGGAGTGAACGGAGAATGGAAGTTTCCTTTGCAGGTTTACGGGGGGGAGGGAGGGGAGAAAGAAGAAAGCAGAGAACGGGTTAACTCAACACTACAACTAGCAAGCTCAGTCCGAATATAAGAAGCTGACTTCAGCCCAAGGCCAGCTGCTACTTGCCAAGACAGTCCAAACCCCCTGCCCAGCCGTAAGAAAGGAAAAGTTGCTTAACAAAATGCAGGGGCTGGGAAAAGGAGCGAGACAGCAAAGAAACAAACAGAACTGTCTCATGGCCCTGAAACCAGTGTGTTTTGGGGAAAGTTGAAGAGACCACAGAAAGCCAGTTTGGACTGGTACAAAGAGCACCAGGAGCAGAGTTCCCTGAATGAAAACCCACCCAAGGAGCCCAGGACTTAAAACTCTCTTGAGAGCTGAAGCAACTTGGAGAGTGCAGTGGATCCTTGGACGGCCTGGGCACATGACAGCACTCCCCATCCACCTCCCGCTCCCCCTCCCCACCTCCCTTCTTCTGACGTGCATGTGAGAGTATGAAACTGGGTAAGGGATTGGGGCATTAACGCTTTCTTTCTTCCCCTGAGTGACGTGGGAGCATTCCCAGCACTCTCCGCTGTGATTTTACTATTTTATCGGTAAAGCTTTAAAATTTAGATACTTGGTGTGCCTCATCCATTCCTCCCCAAAAAAGATCCTGTGGCCCCAGCCTGATCAACTGTGGCCCAGGCAGATAGATTTTCGCTACCAGTCACACTAGCGCTAGACAGTTGTCCTTCTGGGCTCTCCAACCCAACGGGATGTGTTGGTAATGATCCTTCTGTCCAGAATGGAGGCAAAGAAGGAAACATCAACACACACCTGGCGGGGATTCTTCCACCATGACAGGGACAGTATCACTCGGACAGAAACAAGTCACTATGATGTTCACAGACTGCCAGTTTGGCAAGTACACTGTTTGAAGCCACACTTGTAGGCAACAGAGATGGCATCTTGAAAATGGCATGACATAATCACACGAAGCCATATGACCTGGGAGAGAGAAAAATCTTGACAGGTACTCGGGGGCTGCTTATGACCTCGTCAATAAGATTGGTCATAGCCTGAAACCTATCCGTTGGCAGAAAAGCCCTTGCTGTGACTGAATTTAAGGATGCCCCAATGAAGTCTAAAGTCAGCATGGGGAGGACGACAAATTTTTTGGCATTTACACTGACCCTCAAAGAGGAAAAGAGTTGCAAGATTGTCGAATGGATGCGAAAACCTCTTAGCATGACCTGGTGACAAGGAGCCAATCATCGAGGTAGAGGAAGAGAGTGACACCATGGTGTCTGATACTGGCTGCTACTATAGAGAACACCTCGGTAAAAACTCTGGGGGTGGCTGCAATGCCGAAAGGGAATACTCTGTATTGAAAGTGGCCAGAGCCCACCACAACTCTGAGAAAGCATCTGTGAGTGGGGCTGATGTCCATGTGAAAATAGGCATCCTTCATGTCAAGGGCTGTAAACCACACGTCCTTTTCCAAGGATGGAATTCCAGATGACACTGTGACCGTGCAAAACTTGAGTTTGTGAATACAGCTGTTGAGACAGCAGGTCGAAAATGGGTCTCCAACTGCCTAGGAAATACATCGAGCATAAACCCACTCCCCTGGTACTGACGAACCCACTCTATCGCTCCGCACTGTAAGAGGGACTCCACTTCTCATTTGAGAACATTCTCGCAAGGGTGGAGGTGGGGAAGGGGGCTTTGGAGGGGGTAGGGACGTACACGCCATCATATAGCCAGAACGGATGACATTCGCAAGCATTTGTCCATTGTTATTGCACTCCAGGTATGGAAAAAAAGAGAGCTAGACAATGATCTCCAAAGCATGCACATGGGTCAGGAAGCATAGGATTTAAGTAGTTTTCAGCCCATACTGGATTGGGATGAGGAAGCAGAGGCCAAGCAGGGCTTTTGAACCCCTGCTTCTTACGGGTTGGGTCAAAAGGCCTCTGGTGATAGAACTGCTGAGCCATCGGTCTAGGCTTGTATGGTTGCCAGTGGAATTCTCTCTTTGGGGCAGGTATATATACACTCCCAGGGAGTGGAATGCAGCCCTGGAGTCCTTTAGCATGTGTATGGACTCATCCATCTCCTGATTAAACAGAGGAGTCTCAAAGGGTACACCCTCTACAGATATTCTAGACTTCCCTGGGAAACCCCAAAGCATGAAACCATGACTCCCTGAGCATTAGGTGGCAATGATCATTCCCCTGAGAGATGTATCAGCTGCATCTGCCACTGATTGGCAACAAATCTGCCTTCTTCTATGAGGGCCTGCCAACTAGCTCTATCTTGCTGTGGAAGCCTGTCAGCAAAGTCCATGAATTTTGAGTAGGTTCAGGAAGTTGTACTTAGCCATTAGCGCTTGGTAGTCGGATGTTCTGAACTGGAGGCTAGAAGAAGAAAAGACCTTCCTTCCCAGTAAGTCGAGACGCTTGCCTTCCGTATCAGTCAGGGGAGATTGTAGGTGTTGTTCCCTGGATCTCTCCTGGACCACTAGAGAGTATGGGGCAGGATGAGAACACAGAAATCCCGCTACTTTGGCTGGAACATAGTACTATTTCTCTGCCCTCTTGGGGGTACAGGCACAGTTAGCTGAGGTAGCCAGACTGCTCTAGCTAGCTCCAGTTAACAGGGAATGCTATTCGACTGGGGCCAGAGGACATCCAGGAACTTGAGGTTCAGGATCCTCAATACCTTAAGAGGAATCTGAAGCTCCCCTGCAATTCTGCCAAGAAGCTCTTGGAAGTGCTGATAGTCATCAAATGGGGGTTGGAGACACTGGAGTCACCCCCTCATCTGGAGACGGAGACACTGACAGTCATCTCATCAGTTCCCATGGAGCCACCAGATCTGGCGCATACTCCTCAGTTGGGCCGGGGAAAATTACGATTGCCCTCTGAAAGGGGAGGGAAGAGGAGACTCCCTAGCAGGCCAGACCAGCTCTGCAGAATGGTACTGGTCCCCCAGTATAACCAATAGGATGGATCGAATGGGGGTTGCGGAAGTTCCCATGGCATGGGCTACTGACAGTTCCAAGGTAGATGATGAAGTGGAGGTTTGGTCCTGAACTGGTCCAGCCCTTATGACTAGGAAGGTGTGTCTTGGAGGAGGGAGTGACAGTTCATTGGGCGGTTCAGAATCTCCTGATGAGAAGAAAACTGATTCTGGGTCCAACAGAGGTACCAACAGTGCCACTGGATGGAAGTCATAGCCAGAAGATGGAATGGGAGACCGACTCCTCCCAAAGGTCAGCTCTCCTGGGAGTTGAGGGAGGGACCCGAAGGAGGGGAGACTTGGCCTGGAAGAAAGAATTTGTTTTCTGGAGGAGTATAGGTCTCGGCTCTTCCTGTAGAAAGAGGGCTACCATCTGCCCGAACCACCAGAGTCGCAGTAGAGACCATCTGTGCCACTGCCATGGAAGTCAAGGATGGTACTGCAGGTAACCGATGCTCTCAGGGATCCGTCTTCCATTGGTGGCTTGTGTTTGCGAGGTAACGGTGCTGCCAGATCACCATCTGGTGCCAATGAGAGCCCTAGACTTGTAAACTTTCTTGTCACGCTGAACCAGTCTGCCTTCTTCAAAGTGGATTTGGAGGAAGACTTAGTCTCATGCTTATGAGAATGCTCCCTGCTCTCCTGAGAAAACTCCAATAAGAGATCTTCCGGGCAGAAGGCACCCCTTGCTGAGTCAGGTCTACGTATAGGGGGGCTGCCCCAGCCTGGGTCTAATCAGCCCAGAGTCCTGTGCATAGCCCATTACCAGAAACAGGGAAGGGCCGGGGGAGGAGTGGAAGCAGAGCTCCCCAAACCTAGAGAGAGACTAACTAAAAAACAGATAAAACTTTTAAGCTCAAACCTCTAAAAGCTACTTACAGCTATCTCGCTCTGTGCTCACCGATAAAGGAATAAAGCTGAAGCTTCAGACACTGGACGTTATGACCATGACCATGCGGCAACGAGAAGGAACTGGGGAGGAAGTTGGTCCACCCTACCCTTTATCTCCTTGGTCAGAGGCACAAGGTGAGCCAGGGCACGTGTGCGGACCAACAGACGCTGCTTTCAAAGTTCTCCAGCTCCAGGCGCACGCGTACCCCCCGTGGAATACACACAGGGACTAGCCTTCCAAGTAAAGGAGCTGCACGCCAGCCTCATGCCTGCTGATCCCTGCGACCTGCCAGCCAGAATCCCAGTTCTGCAGCTGGTGGCGTCAGGTGCTATACACACCCCACAGCCCCCTTGGCTCCCTCGCAGGAAGCCAGGCACAAAAGATCCTTGACTCCTGAGACCAGTCCATCAAAGAAGGATCCCTGCCTGTCCCCGCCCCCACCCCAGATTCCCTTCTCTGTACCTTGTACACATCTGTGTAGGTGGCCGCAGGCCGGCAGAGGAGCTGGTGCTGCTGGTTGAGGAGCTCGGCCAGGCAGAGGTGGAAAGCGGCTTTGACACGTTTGATGGCTTCTTTGTCCTGTGGCCACTGGCCGCTCCCTTCCATATGGCACACGACTGAGGGGTTAAAGCAGCAACAGGAACATGGTGAGCCCGGGGCAGCAGTGAGAGACCAAGTCACAATGCAGAGGGCTGGGCGGCTTAGTGGTTAGAGCAACACACTGGGAGCCAGGACTCCTGGGTTTGGTTCCCAGCTCCAGCACAAATGTGGGACTTCACATGTAACCTTGGGCAAGTTATTCCCCCAACCCCCCCATGCCTCAGTTTCCCCTCCTTGCTACCCTACCTTTCATTGGGGCTATATATGCCGGGCAGGGCTTCTCAGCCAATGGAAGCAGAAACTCCTTATCCTTGATCCTTATATGGTGCAAATAATCCGGTTTCATGGGGGTTGGAGGGAAGACCTAGGACACAGCCAGACTGGAGTTTAATGGGGTGATATTGGAGAAAGCAGGGTGCACCCAGCGAGGCAGCACGTCCCTCCCAGACACAGTGCCATACTTGTGCCAACCATCACATGCAGCAAGAGCACGGCCACGCAAGCAGCCACGTGCATGACACCAGCACCGCACAAGCCTCATGCTCCATGGCACAGGTGGGTCATTGGCCAGGGAAGCCGCACAGGAGACAGAACAGCAGAGGAGAAAAGCCACTGGGTCTGTTCCTCTGTGGCAGCTCCTAAGTTGCTTGTGAGCAAGCATACATACAGCGTCCAATGCAGTGGAGCCTTCTCCCCAGCCAGGGCCTAGGAGAATTACTGCAGTACAAATAACAGAACCAGGAGGAGACAATTCCCTATCGTGGTATAGTCAGGGCACCATTCTCATAGCGCCCAAGGTGCTGGATCGCCCAACCCTGCAGTGCCACCATCCAAACTCCAGCTACCCAGGGCTGGCTTGGGGCCTAGCGCTCCCTATGGCCACATGCAAGACCCAGGTTGGCCTCCTGAACCGGCTCTTCCGCTCCCCAGCAGGGACTGGGAGTGCTGTGAAGGCCAGGGGCTCATCCTCGGGAGGTGAGACGGGGACCAAGTGCTGCTCTCTAGCAAGGCTGGCTCCTCCACCCAGGCTGGGTCTGGAGCGACAGCCATAGGCTCAAGCCCCTTCCAGTACCTCACAGCAGCCATTCCCTGTCTCCAGCCTTCCACTCCCAGCTCCGGTCTCCATCACATGTGGCTCCTCACCATTGGTAGGATGTTACCCAGCTCCCCACCCCATGCTGAGCCTGCTGGGGGTGGGGGCTGAAGGGGGCACAGTCATTCCCATCGCTCATGCTCACCCCCCCCCACACACACACACACACACTAGACTCACGTCCGTGTATCTGAGGGCCGGGTGGGTCCCCTGCACAGCCGTCACCGTCAGCGGCAGCCCCTCCAGATTCCAGAGCTTGCGGCTTAAGTCGTCACAGGAGCGGATGATGCTGACCATGGCCTCCTCCCCAGTCCCTGCAGGCTGAGAACACCCCAGACGGTCAGATGGCAGTGCTCAGTCCTCCCCCTACCCCTTTGCAAGTGCAGGTGCAACTGAACCAACCAGGGTCCCTTGCCCTCCACCAGGCTGGCATCCTCAACCACGGCAGCAGGGAGCTGCAACCCTCCTGCTGCTTCTCCCACTGCGCAGCTCTGCCAACTGACCAGTTCCCCCACCAACTTCTCTGCATCCTGCCAAGCGCAATCACCAAGCTAACACCACCGGGGACACAGAGCAGTCTGCATACCGGCAGCTGCTCTCTGTCACCACAGGGAGGGAAAGGAGTACAAGGAGACAAGCACAACGCTGCTGTGGGCTGTTCAACAGTTGCCATGTCCCACCCCAGAAGTGGCTGCTTTTCAGTGGCAGGGAAAGAGATCTCTATAAAAGGTACTAAAGGAAGCACAAAGAATTATACTGTACACACTACAGGAGAAGCTGAGGAAGTAGCAAGGCTGAAACACACACCCACACACACCCCAGTAGAGAACAAATTAGAAATGTCCAGGGCTATGCAACATAGGTGCAAATAAGGGAAAAGCTGCCAGGGGTAGGCACTGTATCATGGAGAAGGAAGGCACCAGTCCTTCCCACTGCACAGCTCGGCTGCTGCATTCCATTCCGAGTACCACACCACTACCACACGACTAACGGGACAGGCATCTGCAGAGTATACCACCGAGGAGGAAGAGGAAATGTCAAGGGTGCCTAGATAGCCCAGAGAGGGCACATAGTCAGCAAAGAGGAGAGAGGAATTTCCATCCATCACCCTCAGAAGAGGACCTGGACCAAACAAAAGAACAGGAAGAGACAGATTTCAGAGACGCAGCTCAGAGGGGCCGTGCTAAGGCAGATGGATTCACAGCTGTAGGATGCCTGATTTTTTGAGAGCAGCAGTGCCCTCTGCAGGACCAGCTGGTAATTGCAGATTGAGGTCTTTAAAAGGCTGCCCCAAAAAAGGGTAGGACCGTTTGTTCACCCATTCTCCGTTGTCTCCCTCTCACTGGCCAATGTTCCCTGGCCTGGCTAGCAGGGGACATGCACAGAGGCAATACAGAATCTGTGACCTCCATGACACAAGCTTAGCCTTAATGATAAAATAAACAGCTCCGTGCAAATCTGCTTTGGATTATGGAAGTCAGAGATGGGTCCCATCAAATCCATCCCCCAGAGTCATGGCAGGACCGCTTCCGAAGGTGCTTTTATAGCTTTTAAGGCAAGCGGCAGGGCTGGGTGAAAGTTTTCCATCTAAACTGTTTTTCAACAGACAATCTGATTTTTGATTAAAACATGTTTTTTCCACAAAAAGCATCTGCTTTCTGTAGAAAATTTCAAAATTTTGATGATAAAAATAAAACACCCCAAAATTAAGTTATTCTGTCTAAAATGGAGGTACAAAATAACTTAATTTTGGGGCACAGACAGGGAGCCAGAAGGAGGTTGGAAGATGGGAGAGAAGGGACTGAACAGCTGGAGAGGATGTTAGCAGCAGAATCTTGGAGACAGTGGAGGGGAAGGAAAGGAGGTTACAGGAACCAGAGCAAGGCAAGCTAATCGCAGACCTGGAGAGGACAGGGGAAGAGGTGACGGGGAGCCCCACGGCTAGAAAAGCAGGAAGATTCTGGGTCAGGATTGAGGGCGTCAGGAGGCGGTGTTTGTGTGGGGAGCCTCAGGGCTGGAATAGCAGAGGAACTACTGGAAAGGATTATGAGACCGCCACAGAGCCAGTGGATTTGCTGCACCGGCTCAGAGCCTCACTAAGCATTCAGACAGGTACATTTCCTGTCCTTTTGTTAACCTCAGCATCTCACAAGTAGCAAGCCAGGAGTTCTAGGCCCCAGAGCTACACCCCTCACACCCTGGCTCCTTCCACAAACCCGCGAGAGAAACCTCCTGTGCCAACCCTGGGATTTTAGGCAAGGCCTCACCTCTTGCCCAGCTCTGATCAAAGACTCCAGCATGGCTCCTGAGTAGCAGATGGAGGATTCAGGAATATCTGCATGTCTACAGAGACAAACCAAAGCAAGAGGAGTTGTGAGATGCATGAGGCCTCACCCTCAGAGGTCCAACCTCCTGCAGAAATACCCCCCATCACTGGTGAGCGCCTACTGGAGCCCTGGGAATTCATCCCCCAAGGAAGGTTAGGGTTATGAGATGAAAGGGAGGTCACCTTGTTCCTCCCCCGCCCAAGCCAGGAAGTTATCAGGAACACACCCAAAGGAGCCTGGGTTCAGAACTGCTGGAAGAGCTCAGGGAATTACAGGCTTGCTGGGTTCACAGCCAAACCTCCCAACCTGCCAGGGGCGCTGCAGCTGCTGTTCTCGGATCTCTGCAGGGCAGGGCTGGAAGGGATCAGTAGAGCCAAGGGAAGCTTTTAGTTCAGGGTGAGGGTCTCGTTTTTGGATACTAAGACTAAACTGCCAATTGCAGATGTGCAGAGCACTGCGCGGATAAACACCCTGCACGGATGCAGCACCTGCCATCTTAAGGTCTCAGAGAACTTTACAAGGAGGGTAAAATCCCCCTTTTAGAAATAAGGAAACTGAGGCACAGAAGGATGAGGTGACTTGCCCCACTCCCCACCTCCAAGGTCCCACAGAGCCAGTGGCAGAGCGAGGAACAGCATCCAGGAGTCCCCGCTCCCAACAGCCTTGGTTGTATCGACGGGGTAACGGCGGCTAATTTCCGGGATCCTCCTCGAGGCTCAAACCTCACCCGGTTACCCCTGTCCTGAGCCCAGTAACTTGTGTCTGAGAACAACCTAAGTCTTGATGTGACATGAGGTGACCCCCATCTGCACCAGGGCTGGTACAGCCACGCAGAGTGAACCCGGTTCCAGCCAGCGGCTAACCCACCAGCTGACGCCCCGCCGCTTCACAGCGCCCCTGACCAGGCAGCGCGGCAGTCGCTCCGGAGCCACCGTTCCCTACTCACAGCCACAGCAGGTGCTTGACAATCTGCTCAGGGATGAGGCGCTTCTGGGACATGGTTTCTGCGCCCCACACCACGGCCTCGCAGATCGAGCCGTCCTGGAACCGCCTCAGCTCGGACTTCTCCCCCCAGAACTTCCGGAACTCGGCAGCCTGCAGAGAGACGGTCAGAGCACAGCTCAGGGGAGCAGGCCGCGGGTTCGAATGCAGCCCATAGCAACTGCAACCACCAGCTGTTACCACCCCATGTCTGGGGGCGGACTGGGGGAGTCAGGCCAGTTCCCACTAGACGGGCATCCAAAAGCCATCCCTCTAACTGGCTGCAAACTTTGTTAGCAAGACCCTGGAGACGGAACTCCCCCCATGCATGGAGGTGGGGCCCCTCCAGGTCAGGGAGACACATGGGCAGGACATGGATGCTCAGACTGTGCCCTGGGGCACAGCAGCCACTAAAATGGACTGAGCAGAGTCAGAGTCAGACACACAGGGGGCTTGGTAGGCAGAAAGAGCCTGGCAGGGGGCGACCACAGCCCCCAGCTCTATTCCAGTGATGCTCCAGACCCCCGTATGCCCAGGATCTGGCTAAAGCTGATGCAACAGAGACCCCCCAGCCCGTGGAACTGCTCGAAGGCCTAAGGATTTTCCCTGTTATTATGTCAGAGTTGGATCCGCTCCTGATCCGCCAGGGGGTGGAGGAAGAGATCAGGTGCAGGGTCTCGGTTTAGCTCCATTGCTCCTCTTCCGGACTCAATCCTCTGAGCGCATTGTCCCCTCTTCGCATCTCTCCCGTGGCGTCCCCTCCTCCAGCACAAACACACACTGCATATTGCTCCCTGCGCCTTACGTCTGCCTGGCCTATCACCACCCACAAACCGATAGTGAGGGCTCGGTTCCCCTCTCTGCCAGTCATGGTGTCTGATTTCCCTTCCGGCACCGTGGTGCTTCCTCTCAGCCTGCCCCTACGCTGGGATGGTGCTCCCTGTAAACATCCTCAAAGCCGCCACGCCGTCCTCCTTCCGGCCCCTCTTTAACTCGCCCCTGCTGCAATGCCGACAGAACCCTCAGCAGCCCGTGTGCTGGGGCTGCTGCTTAGCATGAGGATCGCCTGCCATCACCTGCCCCCTGCACCCGCGTCGCCCTGCTGTCTCTGGTATTTGCGTCGTAAGCGGCTTGTGCCAGGGGACCGGCTTTGTTAGCCCTTTGTACAGAACTTAGCATGACACGACCTTGAGTGAGGCTTCCAGGGGCTCCTGCAATGTAAGCACCACCCCACCCCAACCCCAGGTAGGGGCAGCCTCGTTCTCACCTCTGGTCGATCTGCCTCTGGTCCCTTCTCCAAAATACTAGTGGCAAACTCAGAGGCGAGTAAGAGCCCGAACGACAGGTGTCCGGCGTCCTTGTGCTTCGGGGGCTCTGCGCTGATAGGCCACTGGGGAGAAACAGGGAACACAGTATGAACGGAGCCACCTTTGCTAGAGCAGCACCTGCCCGGGCACCACCGCCCCTCTGCTGGGTACATCCACCCCACCGACCTGCTCCCTGGAACCCCTGCCCTCTGGGGAGCTGAACTCCGGAGTCAGGCAGACGGGGTGGCGACGTACGCAAGAGCCCTACCCTGGCCCCCACCAGCCTCTGCTGAAGCGCTGCCTTATCCAGATCAGCTACAGCCCACCAATGCAAGTTCTCTCACTACCCCCATCACCAATGGGTCTCAATCCCTGTCTGGGAGGGACCCCACTGAGAGAGGGAAAGGGGGGCGGGGGGGGAATGCAATCCCCATGGCCTCTCTGCTGAGACCACCAAGCCAGGACAGCAGGGAACCAGACGGAGCTCCACCCATCTCAGTCAGCAAACAACTACAGCTTTTTACAAGTTTGGTTCAGTCTGGAAGATAGCCAGCCCCCTCTGGGAGGGGTACAGGGCAAGGACACTCCTTTCCCACCTCTCCCCAGGCAGCACAGCAAAGGAAGGAGACAGGAAGCCCAAGGGGCACCCCAGGAGGGGGATATTAGAGCCTCCTGTGTAATGCAGCAGCTGCTTCTTTATGAAGGGGGTGGGGGGGGTGGGGGCTTACCTGCGGTGCCTGGGGCAGGGAGTGTGTCAGCAGGAGCACCCTCTCAGACAGCCCTCGCGCCAGCAGGGAGGTAACGAAGGGCAGGGCCGCAGCTACGTAGTTCCCGCCTCGATCCATCAGCTCATTCAGCAGCTGCATCTTCTTGCAGGTTCCCTGCAGCTTGGAGACATGCTTCAGGCTGCAGCAAGGGAGGAGAGAGCCTCAGTCACCTTGGGAAATGCCCCTGGGCTTCCCCCTGCCAAGCCACTTCAAGGCAGCGACACCTGCAGGATGCTCCCAAGGTAGGAGGGATGCTGGGAAGGGGGCACAGGCATGGGCTACACTCACAGGATCGAGGGCACACAGCATCGTCCAGCTGGCAGGGTAAAGTCTGATACAGCGTGGTCCAGCTAAGCTGGGATTCCCAGCTCTCCCCAGTGTGTATTAGGAGTTCCCAGCCCTCGTGGCTCAGGGGAGATCAGACCTCGAAATGGCCACCGAGGCCAGTCAACCCAAACAGCTGGGTGTGTGCATAGCACGCCTGTCTGAGGCAGGGGAGCAGGGGGTTGCCACCCTGACCTGCAGGGGGAGGAGGAGGCAGCTGGGAGGGCAGATGATGACCACACAGATACCCGGACTGCATCTGCGCTGTGCTTTTGCCAGGATCCCGCGCTGAGCCTGGTTCAGCCAGCTGCCCTCTGACCAATCCCCCACACCACCCCCAAGCCACGGTGAACACACTCACTGGAAGACATGGTCAAAGGTTCTGATCAGGGGCTTGGGGGTCATGAGCAGCAGCTGGAATCCATCCACTGTTCTGTCGTCCAGAACTTCCATTGAGCGCTTGGCTTCAAACTGGACCTGAGGGAGAGGCAGTCGTGAACTGAGGGTAGGGGAGAGTTCATTCCACTGGCAGGCTGAGCATAGGTCCTTCAGTGCCTGAGAGCACCCTGGCTCCCCAGTCATCTGCAGCCCAGCTGCGACCCACACTCCATTCCGATCTGGGGGCAGTCCACAGGGAGTCCTGACTCTGAGCCCAGCCAACCCTTGGCCCTAGATCTCACTGCTGGGCAAGAGGCATCCTACATAAAAGGACTCCAGGTTGGAGCCAATTCAGCTTAGTAAGGAGAAGGCACAAGGCTCCAGTGCTGAGCGCGCAGATCCACTTCTAAAGCGTCAGACTCAGTTCCAGGGCTAGAGCCAGGAACAGCCGTGCCTGGGGAGCGGGACTCGGATCCATCATCACCTCCAATGGTGTCTCTGCGTGGCCAGCTCAAAGCAGCAGTTCTCCCTCCCGTGGCTGGTTATTTTGGGCCCCCGACTTTAACCTCTCATTGCCCTGGAGGGTGGCAGTATGTTCTGTGCCTCGAGGAGTTCAGGGCTGTTAATCTAGAGACGTTCACCAGCCCTATATACGCTTTAAAAACCTACAGAGAGAATTTTAAATAACGACCCTTTGCCCTAGCGGCCCAAAGCAGTTTTCACAAAACACTAGTAACAGAAAGGGATCAATTCACTCACACCACTGAAATGCAGCCACCTCTGAGGTGGAGCAAAGCAGCTGTTAAACTGGACTACAGCAATGCAATATACCTGAGCACAAAACCTTCAGCACTTTGGTAATTCCAACTAGGATAAAATGCTACCAGATGTCACCTCAGCAACACAGGCGAGGGTGAGCACATCACCCTCATCCTCTGCTCTCTACGCCGGCGTCCCCTAGAATTGCTAATCGTGTTTAAGGTCTCGGTCCTTGTCACACAGTGCTCCATGGCTTGGACCCAGAGTACCTAAAAGACCATTTACAGCTCCAGGATGAAGACTGTGGCTGACAACTTCGCTCCTCCCGCACAATGAAACTCTCACCAATAAGGGTAAAGCTCATCTGTGTGGGAGACAGAACTGTTTCTTGGGATGATTGGAGACTGCCGAATGAACCGCCCCAGGAGCTAAGGACTATCACAAACCTCGCCACTTTCCACTCCAAGTGCAAGGAGCCAGTCTTTGATCTGCCTTTTCCAACATGAACACAAGAATGGCCATAGTGGGTCAGATCAACGGTTCATCTAGCCCAGGATCCTGTCTTCCGACAGTGGCCAATGCCAGATGCAATGAACAGTGATCCATTCCCTGTCATCCAGTCCCAGCTTCTGGTAGCTGGAGGTTTAGGGACACGCAGGGCACTGGGTTGCATCCCTGACCATCTTGACTAAAGACCACGGACGGGCCTATCCTCCCTGACCTTGTATAGCTCTTTTTTTAAATCTAGTTATGCTTTTGGCCTTTACAACATCCCCTGGTAACGAGTTCCACAGGTTGATGGTGTTGGGGGAAGAAATACTTTCCTGCGTTGGTTTTAAACCTGCTGCCTGTTAATTTCATTGGGTGACCCCTGGTTCTTGTATTAACATGAAGTGGTAAGTAACAGTGCCCTATCCATTATCTCCACACCACTTATGATTTTTCATCTCCGTGCCTCTCTGTCTCCCATAGACCCCCCAGTTCAGACAGTCTGGCCTCAGGCACAGGTGCTGGAACTAGGAGGGCTGCCGCACATCCTAGCTTGAAGTGGTTTCCATTATACACAGCCTTTAGAGTTTTGATTCAATGACTCTCAGCACCCCCACTATACAAACTGTTCCAGCGCCCTGGATTCAAGAGACAGTAACGTGTCTCTGGGGGCCATGAGCTGCTTCCAGTGTATGCACACGCAAGCAGGTAACTGTGCTTGCCGCATTCGGCGCAACAGACTGGATCACATCCACTCTACAGCTGGACTTCTGCCTACATTACTGTTACAGGCCGCTAGGCTCAGCGTACAGCCCACGCTATCATTTTTAATCAAGCACACGCACGCACGCACGTGTCACATAGTCGCTCCTCTTTCACCTGGAGAAATCCCTTGAAAAACCCCTGCCCGCTAGCTCCTCCGGTCGCTTTGGAGCCAGCTTCTGAACCCCCTGTTCTCCCTGAGTTAGCCCCACTCCCTCATCAAGGGGTTAAGGATCAAAGGACAGCAGACTAGAGCCCCGTTAGCAAGCGTGCAGCCGCCTGGCTCAGCATACACAGCAAAAAGTGCATTTAGCGGCAGCAACAAATCAAAGAAGACACTCCACCACACACATTCCTCCCTCTTGGAAGAGGAAGAGAAACCAGAAAACATACAACGTGCTAGTCGCATTGCTTAGTGCGCTACTGGAAAGCTCTCAGTTGCTACGGTGAAGAATGTGACATGAAAACCGACGTAGAATAGGAGAGAACACAACGGTTTAGGAGGAAGAATCCTACATCCCTGGAGGGATAAGAAGGTAGGTCAGGGGTCGGCAGCCTTTCAGATGTGGTGAGCCGAATCTTCATTTATTCACTCTAATTTAGGGTTTCGCGTGCCAGTTATATATTTTAACATTTTTAGAAGGTCTGTTTCTATAAGTCTATAATATATAACTAAATTATTGTTGTATGTAAAGTAAGTAAGGTTTTAAAAATGTTTAAGAACCTTAATTTAACATTAAATTAAAATGCAGAGCCCTCTGGACTGGTGGCCAGGACCCGGGCAGTGAGAGTGCCACTGAAAATCAGCTCGCATGCCGCCTTCAGCACACATGCCATAGGTTGCCTCCCCTGAGGTAGATGCTCATATTCGGATCCCAGCTCCTGTGAAAAGTACCCAGGGTCTCCAATGACCACAAGCAGGCAGAGAGCCTAGTTCCACACGGTCTCTGAAGACAGCACTATAAGCTGCATAGCTAACTCCTGAGCTCATGTCCCAGCATGCTCTACTCTCCCTTGATAGGAAGAGCTCCACCTCCAAAATCCTGTTCCTCTGAGGTCTCTCATCCCAGCATACACAGGGCCTTACCCCGTTTAGCTTTCTGGGCAGGACACAGCACAAGCTGCATCCTTCCTATACTTGCTTGTCTGTAATACACTATGGCTGGGATAGAAAAGCTTCTGACTCTGAAAGGGGAAGGAGCATCCCAGGCAAGTGGACATTGGCTCCTGGTACCAGACAATAGGCCTGTGCAGGACAAAGCCACTTGGCAAGACCAGCCTGGAAACAGCGGGCAGCGGGCGCCTTGGGGAGGAGAGAGAGAGAGGCAGGACTCTATGTGGATGCCCATCAGTAACACTGCCGGTACCTGCTTGTACTTGCTAGCAGTCATGTCGGCGCAGAGATTCACCAATCCGGAGGGGTCCACAAAGACCACGTCGAACGCCTGGTGGAAGTCGGCCAGGGTGGGCTGGAAGAGAGTATGCGGCTTAGCACCCACTGAGATACGTGCAGCAACAGACTCTGCGCCGCCTCGCCCCTTAGAGTAACAGCGACTCGCAAACACGGAGCACAGCCATCCACCTGCGCAGCACAGTGGGCAGGGGGGTGTTTGCATCACTGGACAGAGAAGACGAAGGCGTGGCAGTTAAGTGACTGAGTCAAAGCTGCGTCAACAGCGGAGCCAACAACAGAACTCAGGAATCCCTACCCCGCCCTAGCTACCAGGCCATGCTGCCAGGGGCCACACTTGCTCCTTACCAGCGAGCTATCTGTGTCCTTCAACAGGCTGATCCCAGCTGCACTCAGGTCTGTGGTAGCTGCGAACAAAGAAAGGATCAGTGCTTGTGCTGGGGGAGTCTATCCTACCACACCCCAGGACTGGGCTGTAAAATATGCTCACCATACAGCCATTTAACTCTGAGGGTGAAGCTCTAGGCTGCATTTTGCTGCAAGTTTCCAGACCATCAAATCAACAGAACTGTTGTGGTTTCTCACTCTCTCTCTAGAGATCAAATCACAGGGCATCATCCTGCATTTACCCCAGGGTGGGGGCTACAGGGGATCTGGCTTGTCTTGCTCAGGATTTACCTATCTGCCATAGGACATTTAACTGGGGATCCTACAGGGACAGAGTCATGTCTGTCCTCCAGGCCCCTCCAGCCCAGCCAGGGCTGCACGGTGCACAGAAGTTTATGCACCAGCCTTACACTGTTGGGTTCTAGGCTCAGCTGTGATCCAGGCCAAAGGTGCTGCCAACACCACCTTCCATGCCCCAAGAGCCACCGGGGAGCTCACCTAGGAGCTGCAGAACGCTCCTCAGCACCTGGTAGCCGCTCATCCCCTGGCTGATCTTGTGCTTGGCCAGCAGGTAGGCAACAAGCATGGAGGCCATGAAGCCGTTGAGACACCCAAAGCCCTGTTGGGAGACAAGACACAGAGCTAGGGCAAGCTCCAGGCCTGCCCTGGAGTCACAGGCAACTCCCAGAGCTCGAGAGCACACAGCCTGATTCCCTGCAGTGCCAGGCTCAGCTGAGTAATGATGCCAGCTTCTGCTACCCTTCACCCAGCAGTGCCGGCCCAGGTGCCCGTCTCTTGGACTGCTCCAGGGATCTAAGCGTCTGTCATCTCCCATGGCTCCAAAACCCCTTCCCCAGGAAGCCAGCAGGGGAACGTGCCAGGGCTAGGCGCTGACGCCAGAGATTGCCACTGGACCCTGACTGCAGATAGAGGGCGGGCTGAGGCCTTGCCTGTCCCAGGGAATACCCTGCAGTCCATACTTCCCCAGCCAGGGGAGCAAACCAATTGCTTGGAATAGTCTGAATCGAGCATCATGGGGATGTTGAAGGACCAGGGACCAGACAGCTCAACCTCAATGGAGCAGTAACCCTGCAGACCCTCCATTCCCAGCTACAGAGCACGGACCTGGGGGCAGGAGGGAGTTATTGGAGATCAGCAGGGAGCATACCAGGCTGGTGCGCCTCACACATACCAAGGGCAGAGCGGGCCGGGGACAATGCGCCCCCATCCCCTCCCCACGCCTCATGTGGGAATAGAAGAGCCAGGCCCCACACACCACTGGGGTCGAAGGGGCAGAGCTGAGCAGGCCAGCCCACCCCCAACGAGGCTACCTTGTCAAGCTCCCGCTGATGCAGCCAAACTTTGAGGAGGGCGACTCCATCCCTCATGCCGGGGAAGTCGGCAGCGGCACCGGCGAGGAAGTGCAGGCTGGACTCCAACCCCGTGTCACAGAGGATGGAGTTGTTGTAGTGAGGAGTGGGGGGCTCGGCGGCTCCTGGGGAGGGAACAAGGCAGCCCAACCCAATCAGACGAGTTACCGGCACTTTCAACCCAATCCAACCCTCGCATCCTTCTCAGCAAGAGGCTCCCAGCGCCATGAGGGGCTGGCTGCCTGCAGCAGGGGCTGGCTGCAAGCTCCAGCTGGTGCTGCTTTGTAGCCTCCCCTACTTGCCTTCCCAGTTTTGTAGGGTGGGAGCAGCAAATTGCTATTTCCCCATCGGTGTGGGGGAAGGTATTAGCCAGACTGCAGCAAGCAGGGAAAGGGAACGGAGCAATGCAAAGGCAGACCCTCCGGTGACTTGATGCCACTATCTGGGGCGTACCGAGCAGGATCCAGACAGGCTCCAGCAGGGAATGCTGATGGATGCAGAGACCCTGCAGGGAGGGAGAAACCCACATACAGACTCCCTCTCTCTGCTGCAGGCTCCACCAATCCCACCCTGCAGGAAATTCTGCTCCCCTCCCCCAATGGCCTCTATCCCAGGATCAGCCACGCACCCACCTCCCGCTGAGCTGTCTGGGTGTCCCAGGACATCCCAAGCCACAACGCAGCTCTGCATGTCCCAGCCCTACCTTCTCCGGGGGAGCCCTGCTCCAGGAACCAGGCCGTCCGGACGTTGTTCTTGCTGGGGTGCAAGCGGCTGGGCTTAAAGAAGCCGGCAGGAGGACAGGCGTAGAGCCGGACCGTCACCAGCTTCTCGTCTTTACCTGCAAGCACCATGGGGAAGTGAGGTCAGAGAGAGAGAGTGACACGGGGGGGGGAAGCAACCCAGGAAGGGGCCACCACCCCCTTCTCCTTGGAGGGACGAGAGCACCGGCCTTTCCCTTTCACTCCATAGAGCTCCCAGCTGGAGGATGTGGACTTGAGCCTGAATACGATCTTAGCGGGAGCGGGAAAAAATCCGTTGATTATCCTTCATGTGGGAACGAACGACACGGCTAGTTACTCACTGGACTGTATCAAGGAGGACTATGTCAGACTGGGGAAGAGGCTTAAAGACATCGAGGCTCAGGTGATCTTCAGTGGGATTCTGCCGGTTCCTAGAGCGGGGCGACGAAGGAGTGACAAGATTATGGCGATCAACAGATGGCTCAGGGAGTGGTGTTATAAGGAGGGCTTTGGGATGTACGGTCACTGGGACGCATTTACGGATAGACAACTGTTTGCTCAGGATGGACTTCATCTCAGCAAGGACGGAAATAGAATTCTAGGATGGAGGCTCGCCGACCTCATCAAGAGGGCTTTAAACTAGAAAGTTGGGGGAGATGGTTGGGAAATGTTCGGGAGATCTCCACGCCAGAACATAACCTGGAGAGGGAAGTAAACAAAGTGAGCAGGGATACCCTTGCGGCCCCAAGATTTGATCCAAGGAGGAATAGTGGAGTAGAAACCAGAGTAACGGGTGATGCTGGTGGTAGAAAGCTTGTGCACGACGGGGGAAAGAATGTCACTGACGCCAAACGCCGAAAATTAAAAGGTTTGTACACTAATGCAAGGAGCCTAGGTAACAAGATGGAGGAACTGGAGTTACTCGTGCAGGAAGTGAAGCCGGATATTATAGGGATTACCGAAACCTGGTGGAATAGTACTCATGACTGGAGCACGGGTATTGAAGGCTATGTGCTGTTCAGAAAAGACAGGAAGAAAGGCAAAGGTGGGGGAGTAGCCTTGTACATCAATGATGAAATTAAATGTAGCGAAATAAGATGCGATGGAATGGATAAGACAGAGTCCGTCTGGGCAAAAATCACACTGGGTAAAAAAGCAACTAGAGCTTCCCCTGAGATAGTGCTTGGGGTGTGCTACAGACCGCCGGGATCGGATTGGGATATGGATAGAGACCTCTTTAATGTCTTTAATGAAGTAAACACAAAGGGGAAATGTGTGATTATGGGGGACTTCAACTTCCCGGATATAGACTGGAGGACGAGTACTTGCACGAATAATAGGGGTCAGATTTTTCTGGATGTGATAGCGGATGGATTTCTTCATCAAGTAGTTGAAGCACCTACAAGAGGGGATGCCATTTTAGACTTGGTGTTGGTGAGCAGTGAGGACCTCGTAGAAGAAATGGTGGTAGGGGACAACCTTGGTTCGAGTGATCATGAGCTGATTCAGTTCAAACTAGATGGAAGGATAAACAAATGTAGATCTGCGATTAGGGTTTTTGACTTCTCAAGGGCTAATTTTAAAGAGTTAAGGAAATTAGTTAGGGAAGTGGACTGGACGGAGGAATTAGTGGATTTAAATGTGGAGGAGGCCTGGAATTACTTTAAGTCACAGCTGCGGAGACTGTCGGAAGCCTGCATCCCGAGAAAGGGGAAAAGAACCATGGGCAGGAGTTGTAGGCCAAACTGGATGAGCAAGCAACTCAGAGAGGGGATTAGACAAAAGCAGAAAGCTTACAGGGAGTGGAAGGAAGGCAGGATCAGTAAAGAAAGCTACCTTGCTGAGGTCAGAACATGTAGGGATAAAGTGAGGAAGGCTAAAAGCCACATTGAACTGGAACTTGCAAAGGGAATCAAAACCAATAGTAAAAGGTTCTACAGCCACATAAATAAGAAGAAAACAAAGAAAGAAGAAGTGGGGCCGCTATACACTGTGGATGGAATGGAGGTTAAGGATAACCTAGGCATGGCCCAACATCTAAACAAGTACTTTGCCTCAGTTTTTAATAAGACTAGTGAGGAACCTTGCGATGATGGAGGGATGATAAACGGGAATGTGGATATGGAAGTGGATATTACTGCAACTGAGGTAGAGGCCGTACTTGAACAGCTCGATGGGACGAAGTCGGAGGGCCCGGACAATCTCCACCCGAGGATATTAAAGGAACTGGCGCGTGAAATTGCGAGCCCGTTAGCGAGAATTTTTAAGCAATCGATAAACTCGGGGGTTGTGCCTTATGACTGGAGGATTGCTAATGTAGTTCCTATTTTTAAGAAAGGGAATAAGAGTGATCCGGGTAATTATAGGCCTGTTAGCTTGACGTCTGTAGTATGTAAGGTCTTGGAAAAAATTTTAAGGGAGAAAGTAGTTAAGGACATAGAGGTCAATGGTAATTGTGACGAATTGCAACACGGATTTACTAAAGGTAGATCATGCCAAACCAATCTGATCTCCTTCTTTGAGAAGGTGACGGATTACTTAGATAAAGGAAATGCGGTAGATATAATTTACCTAGATTTCAGTAAGGCGTTCGACACGGTTCCGCACGGGGAGCTGTTAGTTAAATTGGAAAAGATGGGAGTGAATATGAAAGTTGTAAGGTGGATAAGGAACTGGTTAAAGGGGAGACTCCAGAGGGTCGTATTGAAAGGTGAACTGTCGGACTGGAAGGAGGTCACCAGTGGAGTCCCTCAAGGATCGGTTTTGGGACCGATCTTATTTAACCTTTTTATTACTGACCTTGGCACAAAGAGCGGGAATGTGCTAATAAAGTTTGCGGATGACACGAAGCTGGGGGGTATTGCTAACACGGAGAAGGACAGGGATACTATTCAGGAAGATCTGAACCACCTTGTAAACTGGAGTAATAGAAATAGGATGAAATACAATAGTGAAAAGTGCAAGGTCATGCATTTAGGAATTAATAATAAGAATTTTGGATATACGTTGGGGGCGCATCAGTTGGAAGCGACGGAGGAAGAGAAGGACCTTGGAGTACTGGTTGATAGCAGGATGACTATGAGTCGACAATGTGATACGGCTGTTAAAAAAGCAAATGTGATTTTGAGATGCATCAGGCGGGGTATTTCCTGCAAGGATAAGGAGGTGTTAGTACCGTTGTATACGGCGTTGGTGAGACCCCATCTGGAATACTGTGTGCAGTTCTGGTGTCCCATGTTCAAGAAGGATGAATTCAAACTGGAACAGGTTCAGAGACGGCCTACGAGGATGATCCGAGGAATGGAAAAACTGCCTTATGAAAGGAGACTCAAAGAGCTTGGCTTGTTTAGCCTGGCCAAAAGAAGGCTGAGGGGGGATATGCTCGCCCTATATAAATATATCAAGGGGGTTAACGTTAGGGAGGGAGAGGAATTATTTAAGTTTAGTACTAATGTAGCCACGAGGACGAATGGGTATAAACTGGATATTAGGAAGTTTAGACTTGAAATTAGACGAAGGTTTCTGACCATTAGGGGAGTGAAGTTCTGGAATAGCCTTCCGAGGGAAGTAGTAGGGGCAAAAGACTTTCCTGGCTTTAAGACAAAGCTTGATAAGTATATGGAGGGGATGTTATGATAGGATCGTTAATTTGGGCAATTGATCTTGAATTACCACCAGACAGGTCTGCTCAATGGTCTGCGGGGAGATGTTGCATGCGATGGGTACTGAGTTGCTGCGGAGAATTCCTTCTTGGGTGCTAGCTGGTGACTCTTGCCCACATGCTCAGGGTTTAGCTGATCGCCATATTTGGGGTCGGGAAGGAATTTTCCTCCAGGGCGGATTGGCAGGTGCCCTGGAGGTTTTTCGCCTTCCCCTGCAGCGTAGGGCACGGGTCGCTTGCTGGTGGTGTCTCTGCAGCTTGAGGTCTTCAAACCATTTTTGAGGATTTCAATAACTCGGTCCTGGGATAGGGGTTGTTATAAAATTGGATGGGTGGGGTTCTGTGGCCTGCCTTGTGCAGGAGGTCAGACTAGATGATCAGATTGGTCCCTTCTGACCTATGAGTCTATGAGTCTATGAGACATTATCGGTAATGGAGACGATGAATCAACAGAGCTGATAACCCCGCCTAGTCGCCCCTGCCTCCAGCCACCCCAAACTCTCATCCCCGGGAGGAGTCGAGGGAAGCCGCAGAACAACGCGTCTCACTCCCCTTTCCTAGCACCCTCTCCCCTCAACCCCCAATGATCCGTCCATCGCCCCTGGCTCTCCCTTTGCCTGACTCTTGCAACCCACGGTCGACGCGACGCCAGGCAGCGAGCGCCACATCCAGCAACGACGGCCCATCCTAGGATTAACCTGGGCCTTTTCCAGCTGGCCTGGAAAGCGCTATGGGCGCAGAGGGTGCTGCACAAACACTGAAATATGGGGGACCAGATGGGGTGCACCAGTGCTCCATGCAGTGGCATTTCACTGGCGTCCCTACTGTTCTCCGGCCCTTTGTTAATCCAGCCAACCAGACTCCTATCTCCGGGAGGACCCAGGATGACGGTGGAAGGCCCACTTCCCACCCCCAAGTGCTTTGCCTAGGTGCCTGGGTTACTGCCAAAGCCGTTAGCCCATAGAGCAATAAGCACCCAATAGCGTCTCTGCACAGCCACTTCCTGTTGATTACCCTAGTCTGCGAGGCCAGGAGTTTAAGTCCACCTCCCAGAGCGATGCACATCAACGGCGTCTCCAGGCCAGTTTTCTCCCCAGCCCCGTGTCCTGTGCACACAGGTACCAGTGTCAGCCCTTGGACACATCCCTGCCAGTGATGTGGAGGGGTTTGCAGCATACATGCAAACCTGGTATTGCTTGATGTGATGGCGCCACCCGCAGGTCGAGCTATGCAACTTCACTGACGAGGTGAAAAGAGCCCCAGGGATCAGGAGGCCCTAGGGGAGTGAGGGATGGGTGGGGAGTTCACAGACATGGTACCTTGAGGCTGAAGGAGCAGGATGGGCTTGAGATGGTTGCTGTTCATGTACGTGAATCTCACGCTGCCGAAGAGCTTTTCCTTGGAGAGGTGCTGAGCAATGTGGGCCAGGTACAGAGCTCTCTTCCGGTGGTATCTCTGGTTCAGGTTGTCTTTGTCCTGGAGGATTGCCTGAGCAAGAAGGAGACAGAGGAATCATCTCTGATGTTTCCAGAGCCCAGTTCAGCCCAACACACAGGCCCCTCCCTCCACTGCAGACATGCAGCCACCTCTGGGGTAAGAAGGTGACAGCCAGAGAAACAGCACTGCAGAACACAGAGCCATCCGCTCCAGCTCTAACAGTGCCAGCAAACTGCAACCAGCCTGCCAAGCAATAGCAGACCACATGCCTCCTGCAGAGAAGAGCAGAGCTATTCTGCTGACTCACCCTGACAGCCAGCCCAGGTGGGTCACTTTAGCTGAAAGCCAGGAACATAAAAGGCAGAGTGGTTCTGAGAAGTGAGCTAAAAAGAGGGACAGGAAGTCCTCTTATGCAAGTTCTTGGCATATAACCTACTACAAGTGCAGGTGAATGGTGCAAAGGCTTCACCTGCTCTTCGACACAGGTTCAGGAGCAGGCCAAGGGCAGGCCGCATGGTGGCTAAGGAAGCCAGACTGCATCTAAACTCATTGACATTAAAGAAAAGGCCCAGTCCCTACCCAGGCAGAGGACGCAGACAGGAGAAGGGGACAGGTTGTTTCTTCAATTGTGCTGGAAATCAAGCAGCAGGAAGCTTTGATCTGGTTAGACTGAGAGGAGCGGGGACAGTGGAGTCCCCATGGCATGAGGTCCAACTCCCTTAACAACTTCTGTCACAAAGCAAGGCCTAAGACGATAATCACCTGATCGAAGTCCTGAACGGTAAGCCTGGCACATTAGAGAATCCAGGGGCTGCGTGCACTGGGCATCTTTACCCTGTGATAACACTCAGCATTAAGCTTCTATAGGAGAAGACACAGGCCATGGAGCATGGGAGGTCACAGGCTCAGCCGTGGCACCACACCAACCCCACGCCTGCCAGGAACACTTGAACTCACCCGGGGCATCGTCACTGCCATGTCCACGTTGATCTCCGGCTTGATGCACGTGCCCAGCAGGTAGCTCCCCACCACTGTCACTGCGGCTGGCGGCAGGAAGCGGAACTTCCCCTTCACGCTGAAAGGCACCTGGAGAAACGGAACCTTCACGTCCTCTGGGAGCCAGGACTGGTTGGTGAGCTGTGAAAGGTAGGGAGGGGTGAAGGACAGCCCATGCTCCAGCTCCCAGCAGCGGCCGAGCTCACCTAGGTACTAGCAGGGCTCTGCCAAGTGAACTGGGACTCTGCCACCCACAAAAATACTGCTCAGAGCATAAAAGGGGGAGCAGGACCCTGAACCAAAGGCCATAACTCAGTGGCTAGAAATGGGTCCTGCAGGGATCCCCCCGTTCCACAGTCCTCTCTCCTGTATTCTCTGTCTACACATCCCAGCCACAATATCCATGTACCTTACAGCTACAAGGTGGGCACGGCAGGATCTATGAATCCCAGAAACATGCGCCAGAGGGGAAGAGGCAGTACATCCAGCAGGGGTTGGGACGGCTGCACCACTCGGCTGAGTCGTAAACACGAGGCGTAAAACGCAAAGGGCAAAGCCAGCTGGAAGTGGCTCATTGCCAGCACAGCTCGTTTGTAAGAAGACAGCCCCATCACCTCCCCTGGCCACCCCAGGACGTACATCGGTTTCCGGGGTCTCTGGGACAGCCCTCAACAGAGTGTTGATTTCATGGAGGAAGGCATCGATCTTCTGCTTCTTCTTCTCCTTTAGCTTCACCTCCTTCAGCAGCTCCTCAATCTGCAGAGAGAAGGAGGGACCATGAAGGGCAGCCTCAGCAATGGAAATCGATGCGGACTTTTATCCTGCCCTGATGGGGATTCCCAGTCTGGACCAGAGGGCAATGCTCTCCGTAGGGCGAGACAGGGGAACCCCCAGTCCCTCTCAATGACTCCTCTATGCCAGGGAGGTTTCTCCAGCACCTGGACATATGGGGAATATGGTAGCATGATACCAAATACCAAGTGTTACTCTCCAAGCGGGATCCTCCACTGGCCAGTGGTGGTTTACGTCGGTCCCTCTGCTGCTGCTAATTCCTAAGCAGCACTGAAACTTTGAAGTGTCGGCTCCGCTCTTGTCTGATGCCTAGCCCGAACAAACGGATGCAACTGACATGGGTTTCACTGTGGCTGGGAAGGGAAAGAATCCCTGCTACAGCAAAAGACACTGCAGCATCCAGGAGCTAGGGGTAGGTGTGGGCTTGCCCCCGCCCAGCCATCAAGCTGGGGCAGAACATGGCTCAGAACTGCTCCTCTTCAACTGAGAACATTTGAGGTCAGAAGAGATGCTCAGATCATCCATCCTGACCTCCTGTCTATCACAGACCACTACATTTCACTCACTCACTCCTATTCTGAGCCCAATAACTTGCGTGTATACTTTTCAGTTTTCCAGCCAAGGTTCACGTGGGGTTTGAACCTCAGGTCTCCAAGACAGTAAACACAAGGCAAACCGCTGGGCTGTTTTATCTGGCTCTGTGGCCACCTACAATTCTACAGCAAACGCACATTCCCACATTTCCAAATAAAACGTCCAATGCCTCCCCACCCCCAACAAGCAAACGTGTCCCACCCACACTTGAGGCATCCCAGGGCGCTATCCACAATTCCAGGCACACGTATAGCACTCACTCATAAAGTCAGGCCAACGTCCAAACAGCAGCCAAAATCAAGGGCCTCCCCAACCGCCTTCTTCCCCTAAATGGAGGCCCTGATCCTGCAATTAGATCCCCTAGCGCTGAGCCACGACACTGCAGAACCCCAAAAGGAAAAGCAAAATCCAAAGCTCGGGACCGTGAACTTCAGTCGATGCTAGAAACAGGCAGACAGAGAGAGCTCAGCAGCAGTGCTTCTAGCAGGAACGGTCTTGTGATATCACCGTGAAAACTACCATCTCAGGCACAAAATCTATTCAAAAAATTCTCATCCCCCCGCCCCCCAAAATTAAGGCTTTTTGGACCAAAATTTTCACACATTTTTCAGCCAGTGCCACTGTCCACCCATCATGCTGCGGGTGAAGAATCAGAGAATCATTTGTTCACCCGCTGAAAACGAGATCACCCCAGATGAACAAACCCATCAAATTTCTTCCCAGTGCCCCTGCCAGGGGCTCAATGTTGTCATCCCCATTATACAAACTGGAGAGAGGTCAAGGGACTCACTCAAGGTCACAGTACGAGTCGAGGCCAAACTGGGACTGGAGCTTGGCAGTTCCCAGTGCCATAATCCATCTGCTGCTTCCCAAGCCGCCCCAATCCCCAACACACACTCCCGACTGGAAAAAAATCGGGCTACCAGGTTGAATGCAGCATTAAGTAGGTCCTATTTGACCCCCTGGCTTCTTCTGACCTGCAGACGGAGAAGGCTGGAATGGAAGAGGTTCTCAGTCTCCTTCAGTTGGTTCAGCTCCTCGTTGGTAGGTGGCTTGTACAGATCAGCCCGGCTGAGTTTCACCAGTTTCACAGCGTCATCCGGGACTGAAGCCCTTTTCCGTCCCTGGGGTTTGCCTTTCTTGAGGAGTTCCTGATTCTCCTCCTCAGCCTCCATGTCTCCCTCCACACTGTCAAATGCCTGCGATGATAAAAACAAGTCGATTAGAAGCCATGCAGATCTGATCACAAACGCCACTGGGAGAAAGCCTGAGTCACCAAAGCAGAGTCAGTAAGAAACCTCAAGGTTGGGTGGGTCTCAGCCCAGTTCTTAATGGGTAAGTTACCTTAATACCCAAGCCACCTCCAGGACTGGCACCAACAGACCCCCTATATAGTAGTCTCAACAGAAAAGACGAGGACTAAATGGGCCATGGAGACTGAATGAAATTCTCTGCCTTAAACAAGAGGGTTGAAGCAGAGCTAGCATGAGATGGGGAAGCTGTCACTGCCCCAGGAAGATAAGTTACATACCCAATCAGACTATCAAATGTTTTTTACTTCTTACCCAGACTCCTGCCATCTGAAAAGTGCCTTACAAACAAAAACACCATTGGAAGGTCAATAAATCCATCCCCATTTAAAGAGGGGGAAACTGAGGCACTGAATTTAAAAAAAAAAAAAAGTCGCTTCAGACAATCTTCCCTATTACTACTACAGTAGAACCTCAGAGTTACAAACACCTTGGGAATGGAGGTTGTTCATAACTTTGAAATGTTAACATTATGATGGTTGGTTCTTTCAAGTTTACAACTGAACGCTGACTTAACGTGGCTTTGAAATTTTGCTACTCAGAAGAAAAATGCTGCTTTTAACCATCTTAATTTAAATGAAACGCACAGAAAGTTTCTTTACCTTGTCAAATCATTTTTTTATTTAAACTTTCCTTTTGTGTTTTTAATAGTTTAGGTTTAACATTGTACTGTATTTTCTTTCTTTCTGTTTTGGTCTCTGCTGCTGTCTGATTGTGCACTTCCAGTTCCAAATCAGGTGTATGTTTGACCGGTCAGTTCATAACTCTGGTGTTTGAAACGCTGAGGCGCTATTGTACATGTAGCAACTGTGATCGTTACTCACATTAGAGAAAAACAGCAAGGAGAGGTTTTAGCCGGTTTTCTTTCTGCACTGGCCAGCTGTGCATGTTGTGTGCCTGTATTTGGATACCACAGTGCTTGAGCACCTCACATACTTTTAGTGTCTTTATCCACACAAGCCGATGAGGTAGAACAGAGTTGTCATCCCCACAGTACAGATGGGGAACTGCGGCACAGAGAGATTAAATCACTCACCCAAAGGTCACACAGGAAGCCTGGGCAGAGTGGGGAATTGATTCCAGGTCTGGGGCTAGCACCCTAATGGTTGTCTCATCCTTCCTCTGTACAGTACTCTGGGATCTTTCAGAATGACAGGTAATTTTGCATGGACTAGATGACCTCCCAAGATCCCTTCCAGCCCCAGCTCTTTGTAATATGTAGGCCCACATCTAGAAAGGCAATATAAGTTACTACCCATTGCACTCACTTACCAGGATGTTTAATACAGAGCAGAAATGGAGAGTCAAGAAAACCAGTGCTGGGAAGAATTTGGCTTCCTTTATCTAACAACTAATATACACACAGTATCAGCTAACACCAAGGAGGCACTGCAGCCTCACCACACAGCTTGATCTGGGACTTTTCGCGGTAAGCTCCTCTGGGCAAGGATTCGCTTCCTTTGTCCTGGCACAGCTACCGTGACAGTGCCGCATGTGCTGGGCGTGCTAAGTAAACTCCCTGAGCTGTATTTAAACACACTGACCCCACCTGAGCTCCAACCTCAGGATCCCAGAGTGTCCCGCAGCACAACTCGCAACTTCCTTAAGGGTGACTGAGCACAGCAGTCCAATAGCGGGTGCGGGGAGAGAGGGGGTTACTCTGTTCAGGGGCTGCGGGATTTCTCTGTCCCGTGCCCGGATTCATTCACTCCCAGTTACCTCTAACCCACGCCTGGCCGGGGCCTCTCGCACCCATTCGCGCGGCTGAAGAATGAACATTTCTCGTTTAAGGTCCAGGCTGCAAGCAGTGGCAGCCGATCCTCCCGCAGGCCCAGTGACGGGGGCTTTGACCCCCCCCCGGCCAGGCGGGGACGTTAATCCGCCGCCTCCCACCCCCACCAGGGCCGTGTCCCGCCCGGGTTGGGACGAGACCCCGCTCTACCTCCCCCCAGCCGGAAACGTCTCCGCCCAATGGGGGTTGGGAGGCCGCCAGGCCCGAGGGTGGGAACGGCCCAAGGCGGGCTGGGAAGATGGGGGGCGGATCCCCGGCCGGACGGGGGTTGGACCCTTCCTCTCCGGCCAGGGCAGAACGTGGAACCCCGGTCCCCTCCCGCCTTACCCGGTCACCGCCGCCCGCGGCCGCTCTCGGCTTCATCTTCCTCCTCGGCGCCCGCCCGCACGTGGACAGCCCGTCTCGCACCACGTGGAACTCAACCACTCCTGCTGCCGCCGACTCCCGCCCCCTTAGCCGCTTCCGATTGGCTCAAGGGGTGACTCCTCTTCTCTGATTGGCTAATTTGGCCACCCGTGCATTGTTTTCCTCTTAGCCCCGCCCACGGGTGCCAGCAGCCAGCAGCACGTTTGCCTGAGAGAAGACAGACACCTCCCCCCGATTTACGGCAATTTTGCGACTTTGGGGAAAGTTTTTCAGCAGCCAGCAGCGTTGGCCTTCGTGGCGCTTTACGGCAGTTGGGTGGCCTGGCTGGGCAGGGGCTGGGGCCCAGGCCAGTCTCGCTTAGGGGTGGGGTGATACTTGTGGGCTGCTCTGGGCCCCCTTTGAGCCCCCTGTGGCTGCCCTCCAAGGGCTCACCCCAGATCCCTGTAGCCCGTTCTGTCCCCCCAGCCAGGCCCCTGGCCCATCTGTGAGCCGGGCCTCCCTGAGACAAAACAGGGCCTGGGGGAGCTCTAGTGAAGAGCACCTGGCCCCCGTTGGCATAACCAGGCAAGGTTACACCAAGAGGGTGGGGACAGGGTGGTCTGCTCTTCAAAATGGTGCCCCCCATGTGCCATGACGTGGCATGTGCCCAGGGAGCGAGGTCTTGCCGTTCCCAGAAGTGCCAGAGTGTCAGTATTCTGGGAATGCCTATACTTCTGCCTCACCTCCTGCAAGTGCCCACCCTGGTGCTGTAGAGCCAGAGAGTTGCCGCCAATCCCACTGGGCTGGAAGCTGCCCAGCTGGAAATGCCAGCAGCTCTGCTACAATCCTTTATCTGATGCCTCACCTCCTGATAGAAGAACTATAGTCCTGGGCGCCACTGGCAGTGTTGCCAACTCTCAGGATGAATGATTTTATCATTCACCTCATCATATCTGCAGTTTTTCTGGAAGCCTGTGTTCCTGGAGGCAAGTGATTACATGGGACTCTCAGGTTTCCTTTAAGAAAAGCAAGCAAGCAGGTTCCTAGCCTTCACAGTTGCACAAAAAAGGCTGAAAATGTGAACCAAGTCACCCTAATAAAGGTTCAAAAGGCAAAGAAAAAGAACCTCATGATTTTTAAATCAATATTGTGATTTTGGGAGCCCAACATGATTTGTTAATGCTTGGAGTTGGCGATCCTGTGTATAGCCTCACCTGTTTGCTTCAAGCTAAAATTTAGTTGTTATTTGGGACCAGAAAGAGTATGTCTATACTGCAAAAGAACACTCATGGCAGCAAGTGGCAGAGCCCGGGGTTACTGATTTGGGCTCATGGGTCTCAGGGCTACAGGGCTGAAAATAGCAATGTAGATGTTCCACTTGGGTTCTGAGACCCACCTGCCTCGCCAAGTTTAACATTTACACTGCTACTTTTAGCCCCATAACATGAGCCAAAGTCAGTTGACCTGGGCTCAGAATTGCTGCTGTGGATTTTTGTTTTTTTTGCTGTGTAGACATATCCAGAGAACCACCTGGAATTACCCACAGGGGCCCCTAATTTAATCCAGGTGAGATCCTGCAAACCAGATTTATGACACATACTAGGCCTCAATCATTTTCATCAGATTTTCAAGAGAAAAGAATGTTTACAACATGGGCTAACAAATGTATTGGACTCAGATTTTCAATTCAGTATAATCTGTTATGTGATATGGGAGGCATTTGTATCCAGAGGTTAGGTAAGGTTCAGGTTTGGTGCTAAACAAAGGCATCAGGTTGGGTTCATAGTGGATGGTGCCAAATTCTTACCAGAAAGTCTTATGAGATCTTGGCCATATACTGTATAGGAATCTTGCAAGATCAGCTGCAATTGGCAAGATTTTCACCATTCTGGGCAATATCTAAACTGGATCCAGGAAACAGGACTTTTCTGGTTTTGCATCTAAACTGGACTAGAAGCTATATGTGACCCCATAGCAGTGGGTTTGATTTTGGCATCTCAGATCCAAAATGCCTCCCAGAATTCCAAGCACAGAGAGGAAGGATGGCTCAGTTGTTAGGTCCTAGCCTAGGAGACCTGGTTTTAATTCTTTGCTCTACCAGAAACTTCCTGTGTGATCCTGGGTAAGTTCCTTAGCCTTTCTGGGTATGTCTACACTGCAATCAAAGACTCCTGGCTGTGGCTGACCCAGGTCAGCTGGCTCAGGCTCGCAGGGTTCAGGCTGCTGGGCTAGAAATTGCAGTGTAGACATTCAGGCTTGGGCTGGAGCCCAGGATCTGAAACCCTGCGAGGTGAGTGGATCTCAGAGTCCAAGCTCCAGTTAGAGCCCAAACAACTATGCTGCGATTATTATCTCAGCAGCACAGGCTTTGCAAGCCCAAGTCAATTGGCCTAGCCTGAGACCTGGTGCCACAGTGTTTTTATTGCAGTGTAGACATACCCTGTGCATTATCTTTTGCATCTTAGTTCCCCATCTGCGACATGGGAATACACTGCCTTTCCTCAGAGGAGTATTGTGAAAATAGATGCGGTAACGATTGTGAAGTGTTCAGATGCTATAGTATTGGGAGTCAGGTAAGATTTCTGAGTTGAGGAGATTGAGCCTGGGCCATCTCAAATTATGATAGAAACACACAAAAAGTTTAAAATTAGAGGGGAAAGAATTGTTTCTAACGCATACAAAGCTTGAGTCACAAAAATACAGTTGTTACACTGTGCCCATCACTGCATATTTGATACCATGTAGCTGGAACTCAGGATTAGAGTCCACTCAGCAGAATTAAAGTCTGGCATTATATGATTAATGTGGGTAGACATCCCATATCTAACCTGCAGAGAGCACAAAGGAAAGGCTGCAGCAGCAGCAGCCTGACTTGAGTTGGCAAACTCTCAATAGGGCTGGAGCACACCGTGCAATCTGGTCCAATTTGCCCACAATGGGTTTTTAGTGGGGGAAAATACACTGTTAAAATGAATTCATTCTGGGTTAGAGAAAAGACTGAAATAAAAGTCCAGATCTAACCACCTCTGGACATAAGAGCCCAACCAAGCCCTGTGCTCCAGCGAATAGAATATAGAACTAGGAGGCAGAGACTCTGGGTTCGAGTAGCAGCACTTCAGCTGGCTTTTTGGGTGACCTTGGATATCTCACTTAACTTCTCCATGGCTTGGATCTGTAAACTGGAGCTGTGACACTAACAGCACTACCAGAGATGAAGGACCAGTTCCAGGGGCAGGCAAGCAGCATGTTTGCCCTGGGTGCCAACTTCTAGAGTGCTGATGAATAGGAGCCAGGACTGGGAGTCAGAAAACTTGGTACTAGGCCCATCTCTACTATCAACTGCAGCGTAAGCTTGGCCTAGTCATTTTGTTGTTTTCTGTCCCACCCATTGGTTATTTAGATTATAACCTTGGGGGGGGGCAGGACTGTCGTGTGTACAGAACACTGGACAGGGAACCTGGGTTCTATTCCTGTCTCTGCCGCTTCCCTGCTAGGTGACCTTGGGCAAGTCACTTCAGCTTTCTGTGCCTCAGTTTCCCCATCTGTAAAATAATGAGATTGACCTCCTTTGTAAAGTCCTTTGAGACCTACTGATGAAAAGCATTAGGTGAGAGCAAGGCATTATTATTATTAGGTGTTTGTACAATCCCTAACACAATGGGGCCTCAACCTACTGCGTCAGGCCAATGGTCTGTCTAGCCCTGCATCCTGACTTCTGACTATGGCTAGTGCCAGATGCTTCAGAGTCAGGGGAAATGAATAGAACAGGACAATTTCTGTCATCCAGTCCCAGCTTCTGGCAGTTGGAGGTTTAGGGACCTTGGAGCATCGGGATGCATCCCAGCCTGTTTTGGCTAAGAGCCATTGATGGACCTATCATCCATGAACTCATCTAGTTCTTTTTTTAACCCAATTATACGTTGGGCCTTCACAACATCCCATGGCAACAAATTCCACAAGTTGACTGTAGAATTAGGTCGTTAATAACATAAGCATTGGCCAGATATTTTGAGGTGACAAAAATTCCATACAGGCTAATCAGATAGGATTTTTTTCAGATGGCCTCCTCTCTGTATAGTGAACCAAAGCAGGTCCTTAGAGTCAAACTCCACCCAAACTCCAGGGAGTTTATAATCCAGGTCTTCAAACCAGATCCACATTTTCGAGCATGAGTCCTTCCATATTGCACTTAGATTTTGCTAAAATCGATTTGTGGAAATATTAGAGGAAGTGTTTCCAATCAGAAAAATATTCAGGCCTATTCACAACCTATGATAAGGCACCATGAGACAAGAACCTAGTTTTCCACATACAAAATTATTATTAATTTGTATTACAGTAATACCTACAGGCCCCAAATGAGATATTGCTAACTCAGGCTTCTCCAACATATAGCCCATAGGCCAGACTTAGCCTGTATGATATAGCTATGTGGCCTGCATGACACATTCAGATTTTTTTTTTAAGTAAGTTTCTAGTTCGCATTCCTGCAGAGGGAACCTCCTAAACATGAAATGAGAACAAAATGAGTCTGCAGGCAGACTGAAACAAGCTTTCAGGGTGGCTCTTGGGCCTACCCTGTTTATCATTTTTATCAATGACCTGGAAGAAAATATAAAATCATCACTGAGAAAGTTTGAAGATGACACAAAAATTGGGAGAGGGGTAAATAATGAAGAGTCCAGGTCACAGACACAGAGCGACCTGGTTCACTTGGTAAGCTGGGCACAAAGTAAACAGTGTGTGTTTTAATACAGCTAAATAAAATAAATAAAAAATAAAATAAAAATGTAAATGTATCCAGTACAGGAGGACCTTGCTCCTGGGAAACAATGACTGCCCAAGATGAAATTGTATTAGCAGATCTATGTTAGAAAAATTACCAGGTCAGGGGTTTGGCTCAATCAGAGCCAGCCTCCAGGCCTCATCGGTCCACATGAGGGGATGTCATGGAGAATCTCAGTCTTTAGTCCTTGCCTTTGTAAAGAGCATTGAAAATGCAAAGCAATATAACCTGATGTAAACCGAGCGCTAGAGTTGGAAGTTTATCAATGATTTTCCCTAAAGATCTCCGTTCACTCACATTCCCGACTGCAGCCACATAGTGCTGCCTTTTAAGGATAGAGAAATCCTGGTCACAGAGCCTTCTGAGTTTTGTGGGGACATCAGCTCAGTGTATGGCAGTGGGAAGCTACTGACATCACCCTGGTCTACAATCTAGCTCAGCAGGGTCTTCAGGGCAATGGCAACTGTTTGAGTAAGGTGGGAGCAGGTCTGCAGTAATTAACGAATTAACACAGGGAAACATGCTTCAATGATTGGGAAGAATGCATCTGTTTGGTCCGTACCAGTGTTTATATTCTGTATGTGCACTGACCTTTACAAGGAAGCTAATATTACAGCTCTGATTCAGCATATTTTGACCTGCATTTTTTTTTTACCACTCCTTGATGGTAGTCTTACGTAAGTCAGTTTCCGACTCTATTTTCTCTAACCTTAAAAAGAGATCCTGGTAGTTTTAAATCTCCTGCCAAGTGTTCATTGCTTCCTAGCCAGATCGTTTGGGTAGTATTGCCATGCGCTGTTTAAAAGCTGCTGTGTTTCACCCTATTCTAGCCTTGGGCAGTGTCACTGCTCTGTGTCTCAGTTTACCCATCTATAAAATGGATATAATATTGCCTACCTCGCATGTGGTGCGAGCATTAACCATGACCAACTGACACAGTGCTGGACACCATATATCCCTGTCTATACTGATTGCAAAGTTGTGGTCAGCATCGTGTTAGTTAACACAGCTCCTTGAGTCCACGTTCTAACTTGATGTCATGTTCTAGTGAGGGCAAGGCCTTGGAGTTATCCTTGTTCTCCTCTTTCAGCTTCATCAAAGAGGCACTAGTGGAAAAGGAGGAGCTGGATTCAAAGAGCCAAGAGTTATGCTGTGTCTACACTGGCACTTTTGTCACTCAAACTTTTGTCATTTGGGTTGTGCAAAAACACACCATTGTAAGGTGCCCTGTGTAGACATAGCCCGGCTGCTTCCAGGAGAGGACATAAAGGATTTGAAAGGCTGGACTTTGTTCTTATATATCCTTTGTCTTTCACCGTTCTTTAGATGGCGCCATAGCACTGACGATATGGAATGGCAGAAGTGGGCGATGAATGATGATATTCACGTATATTATAATAATACTTGGGATTTATGTTCGTGATAGGGTGTAAACCCCACACAGAGGCGGATTATGGTTCTGTGGAGCCCTGGGCTGGAGCAAGTGGGGGCCCCTCCCCACCCTTTCCCCTTGCAGTCCTCGCCCTGCCCCTCCCTGGAGCTCCTGCTGGGGAAATGGGGTCAGGGCACAGGGGCTTGCCCCACTCCACTGTGCACTCCTGATGGTGTACGGGGTCAGGGAGTGCCAAGCAGGGCACGACAAGCCCCTATGTCCTGACCCCACTCCCCAGGAGGAGTGCTGAGTGAGCAGGCCAGGGTGCGGGGGCACCCATTTTTCCAGGGCCCCTGTGCACAGGCCCTATTGGCCTAGTAGCTAATCCATCACTGACCCTTGAAGGTATTCAAGTGAGCCTGAGAGGCCAATTATGGTACCTGGCTGCACCTGGTAGGAGAACCAGGTTTAACTAATCATGAAGCCCAGCAGGGTCAGAGTGGGCTGGTTAGTATAAAGTCAGGAAACTGAAGGTGAAAGAGAGCTTGAGAGGTGGGGCTTGGGGTGGTACCTGGCTAGTTTGGCTGAGAGCTGGGGCTTGGCACTCTGGGGTGGCTGAACAGAGCTGGAAATACAGATGGAGAGGGGAAAGGCTTGTAGTTATGTTGGAAAATGAAGGAGGAGAAGCAAGGGATGAGGAATAGCTTCAGAGTAGGAAGCGGGGGTGGGAGGATAGAAGAAGAGGAAGCAAACAGATGAGGGGGGAAGAGGAAGAAAGGGAACTGATATCTTCTTTATCTAATTCATAGCTGAAGATATGAGATGTGACTCCTGTGAAAACAGTGGGCTAGATTAGGTGAAGTATCAGCTCTATTAAGAGCTAAAAGAGTGCAAGGTGGAGATCTATTAGTAGAATGTGCACATAAAGGACAAGCTAAGAAACTTCTTAAACCTATGATTTTAGGGAAAACTAAAGTAACTTTCCAGCTACCTAAATGTATGATGGAAGCCAAAGGGATAAGGTATGGGGTTCCCCAGGCTGCAGATGAAATGAAAAGTGGTATAGTGAGGACCAAGTGCTATTTGTATGATTAATTAGCAGGAGCCAGGAAGAATACAAAAACCATCCACAGTCATCTCAATACCAGATAAGGCTAATAGAGATCTACTCCTCTAGGTTAAACTATATATCCTGGCCCTTGGAGATGTTAGAAAGGTCTCGGTCTTAGGCAGGTGGCGGCTGTCTGTAAGGGGTAAAGAAGACGGGGTAAGTGTGGAGGGGAATGTTTGTTTGAGCCCTGTGTGGATGAAACAAAACTAAAATGCGGCAATCATGGAAATAAGCTGCATATCAAGTGTGTGTGACAGCAGAATGAGCTAGAGAGATACAATTAAAACTACCTACAAAATATCCTATGCAGAAGCTGTAATAACCTTAGTCCCAGATTTGGACCTTAGCGTCCAAAATATGGGGGTTAGCATGAAAACCTCCAAGCTTAGTTACCAGCTTGGACCTGGTACCTGCTGCCACCACCCAAAAAATTAGAGTGTTTTGGGGCACTCTGGTCCCTCTGAAAAACCTTCCCTGGGGACCCCAAGACCCAAGTCCCTTGAGTCTCACAACAAAGGGAAATAATCCTTTTTCCCTTCCCCCCTCCAGATGCTCCTGGAGAGATACACAGACACAAGCTCTGTGAAACTACACAGAGTGACTCCCCCTCTCTGCTTCCAGTCCTGGAAACAAAAAGTACTTTCCTATTCCCCCAGAGGGAATGCAAAGTCAGGCTAGCAATCCAACACACAAATCTCCCCTTGATTTCTTCCTCCCCCCAATTCCCTGGTGAGTACAGACTCAATTTCCCTGAAGTAAAGAAAAACTCCAACAGGTCTTAAAAGAAAGCTTTATATAAAAAGAAAGAAAAATAAGTACAAATGTTCTCTCTGTATTAGATGATACAACACAGGGTCAATTGCTTAAAAGAATATTGAATAAACAGCCTTATTCAAAAAGAATACAAATCAAAGCACTCCAGCACTTATATTCATGCAAATACCAAAGAAAAGAAACCATATAACTTACTATCTGATCTCTTTGTCCTTACACTTGGAAACAGAAGACTAGAAAATAGAACTACTTCTCCAAAGCTCAGAGAAAGCAGGCAGGCAGACAAAAGAAAAAAAACAAAGACACAGACACTCAATTCCCTCCACCCAAAGTTGAAAAAATCCAGTTTCCTGATTGGTCCTCTGGTCAGGTGCTTCAGTTGAAAGAGACATTAACCCTTAGCTATCTGTTTATGACAGCTACCAAAACATAGTCACAGCGGAATCGGGAGACGGAGGAGCATGTCAGTGAGGGAAAAGAGCTACTGGTACAATGACATGAAGATCAACAGTCCTGGACTGAGGTGTCCATAGAAGAGGTTTTAGAACTAATGGATAAATTAAACAGTAAGAAATTACCAGGACCAGATGGGATTCACTCAGGAGTTCTGAAGGAATTCAAATATGAAATTGCAGAACTATTAACTGTGGTATGTAACCTATCATTTAAATTTGCCTTTGTATCACATGACTGAAGGATAGCTAATGTGGCACTCATTTTCAAAAAAGGCTCCAGAGGTGATCCTGGCAATTATAGGCCAGCAAGCCTGACTTCAGTACCAGGCAAATTGGTTGAAACTATAGTAAAGAACAGAATTATCAGACACAAAAGTGAACACGATTTATTGGGCAAGTGTCTTTTGTAAAAGGAAATCATGCCTCACCAATCTATTAGAAGGCTTTGAGGGGGTCAACAAGCATGTGGATAAGGCTGATATAGTGCACCTGGACTTTCAGAAAGCCTTTGACAAGGTCTCTCTTAAGCAAAGTAAGCAGCCATGGAATAAGAGGAAGGGTCTTCTCATGGATCAGTAACTGGCTAAAAGGTAGGAATAAATGGTCAGTTTTCACAGTGGAGAGAGATAAATAGCTGAGTCCCCCACGGGTCTGTACTGGGACTAGTGTGGTTCAACATATTCAGAAATGATGTGGAAAAAGGGGCAAACAGTGAGGTAGCAAAGCCTGCAGATAATACAAAACTACTCAAGATAGATAAGTCCAAAACTAACTGCAAAGAATTTCAAAGGGATCTGACAAATTTCAAAGGGATCTGGGTGACAAAATGACAGATGAAATACAATGTTAATGAATATAAAATAATGCACATTGGAAAACATAATCCCAACTATACATACAAAATGATGGGGTCTAACTTAGCTGTTATCGCTCAGGAAATAGATCTTGGAGCCATTGTGGATAATTCTCTCAAAACATCCATTCAATGTGCAGCAGCAGCAGTCCAAAAAGCTAGCGATGTTAAGAACCATTAGGAAAGGGATAGATAAGAAGACAGAAAATATCACAAGCCAAGTATATAAATCCATGGTACATCCACACCTTGAATACTGTGTGCAGTCTGGGTCACCCCATCTCAAAAAAGATATATATTAGAGTTGGAAAAGGTCAAGACAAAATAAATGATTACGGGTATGGGACAGCCTTCATATAAAGACAAATTAAAAAGACAGACTTTTCAGCTTGGAAAAAAGTCAACTAAGAGGAGATATGATAGAGGTCTATAAAATCATGACTGGTGTAGATAAATGAGTAAGGAAGCGTTATTTACTCCTTCACTTAACTCAAGAACCAGGGTTCACCGAATGAAATTAATAGGCAGCAGGTTTAAAACAAACATAAGGAAGTATTTCTTCATACAATGCACAGTCAGCATGGAAGTCATTTCCATGGGATGTTGTGAAGGCCAAAAGTATAACTAGGTTGAAGAACTAGATACATTAATGGAGGATAGGTCCATCAATGGCTATTGGCCAAGATGGGCAGTGATGCAAAACCGTGCTCTGAAGTGTCTTTGGCCTCTGTTTGCCAGAAGCTGGAAATGGGTGACAGGGGATAGATCATTTGAAGGTTGCAGTTCTGTTCGTTCCCTCTGAAGCACCTGGCATGCCACTTGCAGAAGACAGGATACTGGCTAGATGGATCATTGGTCTGACCCAGTATGACTGTTCTTATGGGTGAAAAAGACGGTCTGAGAAAAATTTAAACTCTTTAGTCATGGGAAATGAAACTATAGCTGGATAGTTGTGGATTTGGAATTATACAATAAAACAAAGAGCAAGACCATCAAATATGAAAACCAAGATTTATGAGTTTATCCATGGCAAATGGAGGCAGAGTGGGAAGGGAACAGCCTTTTGTATCCCTGAATTTGGAATTAAGAGATCTATTAGACTATCCAGTTTTATGGTCATTGTGATGGCCAAACTGACGAGCCGACTGTTGGCATTGACCTGGATACGGGATGTATGACCAACCGTGATTGGTATCCTATCAGTTGGAAAGAGAGCCTGGAACAGCAGGAATGACTTCATCAGTGAAATATTGTTCCCAGCTATGGAGCTAGTACAATTAGATATACACATAGTAATAGTATGGATGCTGGCACATCAGGGCAATGAAATGACAGATAAATCATGAAAAATGTGTGGGTTTTTTTTTTGTTTAAAGAGAGAGGCTGATTATAAAGATCCCTCTGAGTAAATAGGACTTCGAAAGTTTGGTAAAGAGAAAACTTAGGAAGGAATGGCAAAAATTGTGGACCAAAGAGGAAAAAGTTGTATGAAGGTTGTATGAAATTTGTCCTAAACTTGAGAGTAGTGGCACACTTAATAGCTATGACAGAACTGAAGTAACTGTATTTAGAGGGGAGGGATAACTCAGTGGTTTGATCATTGGCCTGCTAAACCCAGCGTTGTGAGTTCAGCCCCGGAGGGGGGTCACTTAGGGATCTGGGGCAAAATCAGTATTTGGTCCTGATATCAAAGGCAGGGGGCTGGATTCAATGACCTTTCAGGGTCCCTTCCAGTTCCATGAGATAGGTATATCTCCAATGCCTTATATATTAAAAATGTACACACTTGGACTGAAGTGGAGATGGACATAGGAGACGGAAGTGTTGAGAGTCTCTGGGTTAGGCTAAAAGGGGTAAAAAACACAGGTGATGTCGTGCTAGGAGTCTACTACAGGCCACCTAATCAGGTGGAAGAGGTGGATGAGGCTTTTTTCAAACAACTAACAAAATCATCCAAAGCCCAAGATTTGGTGGTGATGGAGGACTTCAACTATCCAGATATATGTTGGGAAAATAACACCGCAGGGCACAGACTATCCAATAAGTTCCTGGACTGCATTGCAGACAACTTTTTATTTCAGAAAGTTGAAAAAGCTACTGGGGGGAAGCTGTTCTAGACTTGATTTTAACAAATAGGGAGGAACTTGTTGAGAATTTGAAAGTAGAAGGAAGCTTGGGTGAAAGTAATCATGAAATCATAGAATTTGCAATTCTAAGGAAGGGTAGAAGGGAGTATAGCAGAATAGAGACAATGGATTTCAGGAAGGCTGATTTTGGTACGCTCAGAGAGCTGATAGCTAAGGTCCCATGGGAATTAAGATTGAGGGGAAAAACAACTGAGGAAAGTTGGCAGTTTTTCAAAGGGACGCTATTAAGGGCCCAAAAGCAAGTTATTCCGATGGTTAGGAAAGATAGAAAATGTGGCAAAAGACCACCTTGGCTTACCCTTGAGATCTTGCGTGACCTACAAAATAAAAAGGCATCATATAAAAAATGGAAACTAGGTCAGATCACGAAGGATGAATATAGGCAAATAACACAGGAATGCAGAGGCAAGATTAGAAAGGCAAAGGCACAAAATGAACTCAAACTAGCTATGGGAATAAAGGGAAACAAGAAGACTTTTTATCAATACATTAGAAGCAAGAGGAAGACTAAGGACAGGGTAGGCCCACTGCTCAATGAGGAGGGGGAAACAGTAACGGGAGACTTGGAAATGGCAGAGATGCTTAATGACTTCTTTGTTTCAGTCTTCACTGAGAAGTCTGAAGGAAAGTCTAGTATAGTGAATGCTTACGGGAAGAGGGTAGGTTTAGAAGAGAAAATAAGAAAAGAGCAAGTAAAAAATCACTTAGAAAAGTTAGATGCCTGCAAGTCACCAGGGCCTGATGAAATGCATCCTAGAATACTCAAGGAGTTAATAGAGGAGGTATCTGAGCCTCTAGCTATTATCTTTGGGAAATCATGGGAGACGAGGGAGATTCCAGAAGACTGGAAGGGGGCAAATATAGTGCCCATCTATAAAAAGGGAAATAAAAACAACCCAGGAAACTACAGACCAGTTAGTTTAACTTCTGTGCCAGGGAAGATAATGGAGCAGGTAATCAAAGAAATCATCTGCAAACACTTGGAAGGTGGTAAGGTGATAGGGAATAGCCAGCATGGATTTGTAAAGAACAAATCGTGTCAAACTAATCTGATAGCGTTCTTTGATAGGATAACGAGCCTTGTGGATAAGGGAGAAGCGGTGGATGTGATATACCTAGACTTTAGTAAGGCATTTGATACAGTCTCGCATGATATTCTTATAGATAAACTAGGAAAGTACAATTTAGATGGGGCTACTATAAGGTGGGTGCATAACTGGCTGGATAACCGTACTCAGAGAGTAGTTGTTAATGGCTCCCAATTCTGCTGGAAAGGTATAACAAGTGGGGTTCCGCAGGGGTCTGTTTTGGGACCGGCTCTGTTCAATATCTTCATCAACGATTTAGATGTTGGCATAGAAAGTACGCTTATTAAGTTTGCGGACGATACCAAACTGGGAGGGATTGCAATTGCTTTGGAGGACAGGGTCAAAATTCAAAATGATCTGGACAAATTGGAGAAATGGTCTGAGGTAAACAGGATGAAGTTCAATAAAGATAAATGCAAAGTGCTCCACCTAGGAAGGAACAATCAGTTTCACACATACAAAATGGGAAGAGACTGTCTAGGAAGGAGTATGGCAGAAAGAGATCTAGGGGTCATAGTAGACCACAAGCTTAATATGAGTCAACAGTGTGATACTGTTGCAAAAAAAGCAAACGTGATTCTGGGTTGCATTAAGAGGTGTGTTGTAAACAAGACACGAGAAGTCATTCTTCCGCTTTACTCTGCGCTGGTTAGGCCTCAACTGGAGTATTGTGTCCAGTTCTGGGCACCGCATTTCAAGAAAGATGTGGAGAAATTGGAGAGGGTCCAGAGAAGAGCAACAAGAATGATTAAAGGTCTTGAGAACATGACCTATGAAGGAAGGCTGAAGGAATTGGGTTTGTTTAGTTTGGAAAAGAGAAGACTGAGAGGGGACATGATAGCAGTTTTCAGGTATCTAAAAGGGTGTCATCAGGAGGAGGGAGAAAACTTGTTCACCTTAGCCTCCAATGATAGAACAAGAAGCAATGGGCTTAAACTGCAGCAAGGGAGATTTAGGTTAGACATTAGGAAAAAGTTCCTAACTGTCAGGGTAGTTAAACACTGGAATAGATTGCCTAGGGAAGTTGTGGAATCTCCATCTCTGGAGATATTTAAGAATAGGTTAGATAAATGTCTATTAGGGATGGTCTGGACAGTATTTGGTCCTGCCATGAGGGCAGGGGACTGGACTCGATGACCTCTCGAGGTCCCTTCCAGTCCTAGAGTCTATGAGTCTATGTACATGATAGAGCACTAACAGCTCACTCCAACCCAAATGGGAATTTATATTTGCTAAACAAGTACAAAGACAGGTTCTGCAACACATTTTGAAGGCCATGAAAGAGTTGAGCATCTGCTGTGGCAATGCAGGGAGAATGACATAGACACCTTATGAAGAACTGAGGTGCCTCAAGGTGAAAGAATATAGTCTGAAGGACTGGTGAGAGAGTACTGGGAAAGTGAGGTAGCATCACAAACCCCATTGCTTTGCGTTTATAAGGCTACAGGACTGGGTGAGAGGATGTAGACTTCTGCTCATGCGAAAACTGCAGTAGATAGGGGTCAGAACCTCACATGCTGAGGCTGCTGCCCCACAAAATGACAAGAAAACATGAGAATGACCATGCTGGATCAGCCCAAAGGTTCAACTAGCCCAGTATCTTGTCTTCCAACAGCAGCCAATGCCAGGTACCCCAGAGGAAATGAACAGAACAGCAATCATCAAATGATCCATCCCCTGTCACCCATTCTCAGCTTCTGGCAAACAGAGGCCAGGGACACTTGAGCATGGTGTTGAATACCTCTCCATCCTGGCTAATAGCCACTGATAAATTCATGGAGAATAGGTCTATCTAGTTCTTTTTTGAACCCTGTTATAGTCTTGGCCTTTACAACATCCTCTGATAAGGAGTTCCACGGGTTGACTGTGTGTTGTGTGGAAAAAATACTTCCTTTTGTTTGTTTTAAACCTGCTGCCTATTAATTTCATTTGGTGATCCCTAGTTTTTGTATTATGAGAAGCAATAAATAACACTTCCCTATTTACTGTCTCCACACCCGTCATGATTTTTTAGTCCTCTATCATATTCCCCCATAGTCATCTCTTTTTGAAGCTGAAAAGTCCCAGTCTTATTAATCTCTCTCATAACTAGTAGGGATACTCAACTAGGGCCCGATCCTGCAACCCTTACACATGCAAGTGATTCTTACTCACTGAAATAACCTCATTGAGTCCTCCAGGTCTACTGCTGTGAGTACAGGCTGCAGAATCATCACATGATTCTAAAGGAACGTATCCCCTATCCCCTCAGTAGGAACAGTTGCTAGGGTGGAGGGATACTACGCACTGTACAGTTGTTGTTGTTCCCAGCTTTCTATCCCTTTCTCCAGATGCTACGCTGAACCTGACTAAGGTTCTCCATCTCTGCTCCCTGGGAAGATAGCCAGGTTTAAACATGGTTCCACATCACACCCCCAGAATTTCCCATGGAGTTTTGTCTCACCTCTGCTATGTCAGGGACTTTGGTTGATCTGGTTGTGATGCTGGCAGACAGGTGCCACGTCATACCAAGGCTCCTAGGCCCCAACTGATACTGATGACTGCATAGCTGGAAACCAGTCCACCTCACCTGTGTGTTAGTATTATTAAAATAGGTATTAGATTTATAAAAATGTGTTTCGTATTTAGACTCTCTGAAATGCTTGCAAGCTGCTGCATGCAGTAACCTCACTTAGAATATCTGTATCCCACGTTACAAGAGAATATTTAAGTGTTTGTTCTGTGATTAAAAATGTTTTTTCTTAAATTGGAAACGTCTCTCCCCAGTCAGGAGAGATGCATTGCCAAGTTTCCCATGCTAGTTTACCACAGAAGGTGTTAAGTCTTGCCCACAAGGTAGTTCATTGAAACCAAATGAGCCGTTGTGGAACGAGGACAAAAGACTTTGTTGATGGCTCCTTCTACAAGCACGAAGAGGAGACATGCATGGAGACTTGCCCCGTCGAAGAACCTTAGTCAGGTTCAGAGTCTGAACTCTGGGTGAAGGGAATACAAATCACTGACAGGAAAGCTCTGCATCTTTATGCCGTTTGGACTCTGAGGAGCAAGGATTTTTAAGCACAAGCAAAAGCTCCCTAGGGTTGGCCTGGGTTAGCCCTAAAGGACACACAGCTTACATATTACAGAAGCTTCTATTGCCTTTTATAATCTAAGACTAACTCATTTGTATGTATGTTTATCGGCTTTAACCTTGTAAATAACTCTCATTTCTTTTTCTTAGTTAGTTAATTTATCATAGGATTGGCTACAAGAGTTGTCTTGTGTACAGGGCCTGCTCTAGCAATTTCGCCGCCCCAAGCACGGCGGCATGCCGCGGGGGGAGCTCTGCCGCTCGCCGGTCCAGCGGCTCCGGTGGACTTCCCGCAGGCTTCCCTGCGGGGGGTCCAGTGGTCCCGCGGCTCTGGTGGACCTCCCGCAGGCGTGCCTGCAGATGCTCCACCGGAGCCGCGGGACCAGCGGACCCTCCGCAGGCATGCCTGCAGGAGGTCCATTGGAGCTGCCTGCTGCCCTCTCGGCAACCGGCAGAGCGCCCCCCGCGGCAAGCCGCCCCAAGCACGTGCTTGGCATGCTGTGGCCTGGAGCCGGCCCTGCTTGTGTAGGATCTAAAATGAAATTGACCTGGGGTAAGAGACTGGTCCTTTTGAGGCTGGGAGTAACCTGAATATTGTTGTGATTTTTGGTGTCAGGGACCATCTGTCACAAAGGCAAGTTTGCCTGGATGGCAGGATAGATCGGAGAGCCCAAGGCGAGAGTCTGTGACTCCATGTTAAGGTTGTAGTAGTGCCTGAGAAATTCACACTTGATACTTGGTTTATGAAATCTAAGTTCAGAACTCAAAACCAGTCTGGCGTGGTGTGCAGCGCTTCTTGGCAGTTCCGCCCTGACGTTTATACTCACATTCCTGAGCCCCTCCAGACAGCTTGAAACCGGTCACGTAAAACAAGATTCACTGGACAACATTACCCTATGCCATAGACACAGGTATAAAGATGTAATGGCCCAAGTCTCTTCTCATTGACACGGGTTTAAACAGAACTGTCCTAACCCTTTCAGAAGTGTCTATGAAAACATTTTTTGCTGCTTCCCTCTCTTAACCTAACCAAGTCCTGTCCACCACTACCACATGGCTACGCATAGGGGTTTTAAGGAGGGTTAACAAGGCGATTCTTTGCAATCACACATCTTTAATGCAAGGCCAGATTCTGATATCCTCACTGAGTAGCAGTGAGACTTTAATGGGACAATCTGTTGAGGAAAGCCCTCCACAGCATGAGTAAGGGTATCAGAATCTGACCCACAGTCGACTCATTTGCTGTTCAAAGTGGGAGAATTCTGAATCTTCCCCCAGCCTCATGCTGCAGCTGCCTGCTCCTTTCTGTCCTAGTGCTTGGTTTACACTAATTCGTATTGTCAGGGCTAGCTTTTCAAGGCGGAATGAGATTGTGCACCCTGTCTCCAGGAGGCGCTGCACACATAGTTACAAACCAGAGAGCAGGAGAAGCCCCCTTTGCCAGCTTGACAGGCTGGACTGGTTAGAGGACCAAAATGGCTCCCAAAGTAATTGGACTGCTCTAGATTATGACTGTACTGGCCTGCCTCTGGGCAAGTCTGCAACCTGGAGCTGCCTGGATAGAACTGGTATAATGTGCTTAGCCAGATGACCTTTCAAAGGGTAAAAAATCAGGGGCATAAAAGTCAAGGCAACGTGATGAAAATGATGAGCTTCCTGCAATCTGCCAAGTAAAAAGGAATGCCAATACCTGCCTAGCACATTTGATTGCTCATTGTTTACGTGCTGCCCTGCATGAATCAATTATTTGTATTAATAATAATAATAAAGTGCTTCTATAGTGCTCTTCATAAGCAGATCTCAAAGCACTTTACAAAGGCAGTCAGTGTCATTATCTCCATTTTAGTGCAGCATTTACAGACCTCAAGCCAGATTAGGGTTTTATTGCACAAGGCACTGTGTAAATGTAGAGTGAGAGACAGCCTCTGCCCCACAGAGCTGAAAGTCCAACATGACATGGAAACAGAGATGGGAAGTGATCCACCCAAGGTCTTGCTGCAGGCCAGTCGCACATCAGATGTCCTGAGTCCAAGGAGCAGGCCTTATCCACTAGCCCATGGTACCTCTTTGCAGCTCTGCTGTGTCTTTCAGTTGAGGATCTCAGAGCAATTTACAACTTATTTAACTGACTTCCCAAATCTCCTTCATGAGTCAATATCCCCACTTCACAGGTGAAGAGACTGAGGCAAAGAGCAGCGAAGAGTCTAGCCAGTGGCAGAGCCAGGCATCCTGACTCCCAGCTTCATTCTACCCCCACCCCTTCCAATATGTCTCACTTTTCCTGAGCTTTGATTTTCTTCTATCCTTTGCTCACTTGTTTGTGCTGTTTTTAAAAGTATCCCTTATTTCATCACCTGCTTAAATGCTGCCAAGCACAGACAATATTTTGTTCCATTTCTCTTGACTAAGGAATTGGGAGGTTTGACAAAGGGAAGGAGACTTTTTTGCAGCCTCTAGCTGGATTCCCCCCCTTTGATCTCTTTTGCTTTCTTTCTGTTTCTCACATGGTTGGCTGATGCTCTTTGACTAGGAATTTCTGCTGTCACCATGCTGCACCATGGCCATTTTTTCCCTTTCATTCAGGTTCTCAGCCACGCAGCATGTTGGGATCTGTAGCCTCCTATTAAAGAGGACTGCAAAGGGGAACAGAAGAGGTTTGTCTCTCCCTCCCCTCAATCTTTTATGTTTATGATGTAGAAAAAAGACCTAGCAGTTATTTGTGTGTCTTTTACAGGTGGACAAGCCCCCTTCTTTTCCCTTGGCAGGTCACCTCTAACTGGGAGAGTGGCTGCTGCTCCATTTTGTGGAAATTAGAGGCAGCCCTTGGACTTTTGGCAAATTGTCCATAAACCCCTGGCTCTGTTGGGTGACATTAGGAATTCACCTGCTCTGTTGTCTGCAGTGGTGAAGGCCTGGCTCCCAACCAGCAGATATACAAACCAGGTAAATAAAGGTGAACTAAATAGAATAGGATGTGATTCCCTATATTGCCTTTCATATCCAGACTGGAGTCTCATCTTACTAGCAGTGGGGTAAGTTCAGAGTAATGGGATAAAATCCTCAGGCTTCAGTGCAGTTACACTGGAGTAACTGATATCAGAATTTGGCCCCAGGCATCCCAAAGCCCTTTACAAACAAGGAGCTGGATAGCAGCAATGCAGCACGTGAAGCCAGCATTTGGTAATCTCTTGCCTGCAGCCTTGGACCTGCGAACCTGTTTTGTTCAGAGGGGAGTTGTCAGCCAGAGCACCAATTATTTCAGCAGAAAACACCAGAGTCACTTTTCAAGGGTGGAGGGTGAACTCAGTGACATCTTCTCTTCTGTAGTTTTGGCTCACTGCAGGCTTTATAAAAAACGTCAGCATACCCAGCTTTTCCTCTCCTGCACTTCAAAGCTGTGGTTATAATTCTCACCCTGCACTTCCTATGCTGCGAAAGGCAGGAGGGAGTAGCTACTGGCATCCCAGCCATCAGCAGCTGCCAACGTGGTCCATTAATACGCCAAGTCACTAGCTCTTACGATTAAGACAGAAGAAGCCCAAGATGGAAACAGCTGCTCTGTTGTCCCAGACAGTATGTCACCACCAACCATCACATGCAAAGCACCGTCCCGCCCTTGCCAAGTTCCACCTGTGAAAATGCACACATGCTTGCACACAGCGCCTTGTGCCCACCCGTGTCAGTTTCACTTTCTGTGCTTGGATTGCAAACACGACGGTCGTGGAAATATTTCTGTTGCTCATTGATGGTGAGAGGTGGATCTAGTATTGCCCTTTAAAACAATCAGATTGACTACATAGTACAGTCCCATGGCATGAAGATGCCAACACCTCCCTCCTCCCAATTCCAGAGCCAAAATCAAGCATCATCCATTGATTAGAAAAAGGGATTCCTTCAATATGTGCATAGGCCATCCAGGGGGCAGGTTAAGGCACAAGCACATGATGCTTGCACTGCAACCCCAAAGTCTTATTGATCACTGCCCTATTTCCACCCAGTATGTGCAACAATAGAAACTTCTTCTCCGTCAAACCGGACCCTACACACAACCTATGGCATGCAGGACCGGGAATAGAAGGCATGAAAGGCAAGTGCCAAGACCTGGCAACCCATGTGGAAACATGAGTAAGGTGCTAATATTACTCCTCCATTTGGGATGAGACACAAAACCAAGGTCCTGACCACTCATGGGCATTAAAGGGCCCCTGGCACTTTTCCCAACAGGTGTCCTGGCCAAATTCTAACTCGGGTATTTGCATTTTGCCTACCTAATTCCTCCCTGCAGTTTCAGTAGGCTATGGCATGGTTTCTCACTTCCTGTCCTATCCTGGCATGTAGTGTTGCTGTTGGTCTCAGCCCAGAAGATGCATTTAATTCTGGAATAAACCATTCCTCTAAGATTTGTAAAGTGCTTTAGGATTCTTCAGGATGATAGTTTTTTGTCTGGGAATGATTAATAATCACTTTGTACAGGTATAGAGTATACACCTGTACAATGGGATTAATAATAATTCCTAAACACAATACTCTTAAAGTGGAGAGTATTTAGCAGTATTTTAAGGGAAAGAAGACATTACGAGAATACTGTAATTATTCCTCAAATGTGTTATATTTTATGTAAATGCACAACTGAGGCACCCAGACAACTATAACTTTGCCTTATAGTGACACCACAGAGGGGAAAATATGTAAAAAACTAATTTTTAAAAATCAGTTTCAGCTAATCCATCACCAAAAACACTTAAGTGCCTTTGGTTGCATATCAGCAAGGTCCTTAAGTAACAGAGAGTGGACAGTGCTAGACTGAGACTCAGGAGACCTGAGTTCAAATCCCTGCTCTACCACAGACTTTGTATGTGACCTGAGGCAAGTCATTTAGCCTCTCTGTGCCTCAGTTCCCCATCTGTACAATGGGGATAATAGTCCTGCTCTAACTGCCAGCGGTGTTGTGAAGACAAGTGTATTATAGATTGAGAGGCTGAGAGGCTAAGGAAATCAGGACTCAATAAGTACCTGAGATAGATGGGAGTGTTCCTGCTGAAGTCAATGGAGTGACGCGTGTAAAGTTAAACACGTGCCCTCCTGACTCAGGGTGTCATTTGGGTAGAACGGATAACCTGGTCCATTGTGTCTTGCACAGGGGCTGCCTTTGTCATTTCCTGGGGGGTACTCGACCCCCACTCTGCCCAGGCAATGCCCCCACTCCACCCGTTCCCCCAAAGCCTCTCCTCCTGCACACCGCTGAACAGCTCATTGCAGCAGGTGGGGGGCACTGGTGGGTGCTGAGCACCAACTAATTTTTTCCCATGGATGTTCCAGCCTCAGAGCACCCGCACACACATGGAGTCAGGGCCTGTGGTGTCTTGTCTTCCCTCTCCATTTCACACCAGAAAGCAATAGGAAGCCTTTATCTCTCTACTGAACCATAGCAACGCTGGCTCACCAAATCTCACGCTCTTAGCACAAGTCTTACCGTATTTCTTGTTTTCCTTAAAGCCCCACTTCCTGGAGTTCAGTGATTATGAAACTCTCTGCTTCTGTAATTTGAAGTAAGTTTCTAGCCCTCAGGGTTGCAAAGTAAAGCTTGAAAACATGACCCCTACAGCCTTAAAAATCAGAAGGCTCCTCAAATACAGAGAGTCCTCAAATCTTTTCTTTTTTTTTTTTAAGTCTCGTGAATTTTAAGCCAGTCTCATGATTTATGTGGGAGGAGGGTTCAGGCAGGATTTTGAAGGTCTGGGGTCAGCAACTTGAAATTACATTACAGAGAACAATCTGACCTGAATTAAGTGGGGATAGGGGAGCTAACAGATGGCTCCAGGGAATTTGCTAGCAAGGTTTTTCCTTTATTTTTTGGATTTGTTTACTTTGTGACAGGACTTTTCACCTTTTCTCCTGCATGGTCAGTTTGTTTTTCTCGTTGTTGGTGGGGGGGCGGGTCTCTTGTCTTACCCACCAACAGGGAAGAGCAAAACATTTTTAAAAGATACCATAAAGCTGCCCAAAACACCATCAGAGACTCAGAGGGAGGGATAGGACCTGAACCTACTTTTAACCCATTTCTTGAAATTGTTTGGTTTCTAAATGCCTGGTATCCCTTTAAAAGGATCCTCTGACCTGTTTGGGTGAGGATTCCACTCAAATAAAACTCCACATTCTCTGCAGATCAGAATCTCATTCTGTTTCCCCCCAAAACAGGCTTTTTATTGGTACGTGCAACTCCTACAATTTAGATTTTCTTGGAAAGAATCAAGAAAATGCAAATCCTGTGTTTATTTATTCATGCATTAAATCGGCTGCTGCCAAATTGGCCAGCAATCTGGGTACACTTGCTCTCTGACTCAGTCCCTTCTCTGCAGGCAAAACCTGAACTGTATTTTGCTTGCTACGGTGAAGGCCTTTATTGCTGGCTCCTTGCTCTCTGCTTTGCTGCTGTTTGCTGAAACATAATGAAAACAGTAAAGAAACTGTGCTGTGTATGTTTGTTGTGCAACAAGCCATCCCAGCCCCAGTGCCTTCTTCTTCCAAATATTAACTGCGCTCTTGGCAGCCGTGAGGAAGAGGGAATCTTGACTTGCTGCCACCTGCAGCCTGAAAACCAACTCCAACAGCACAAATGTGCTAGAATATTTACATCACTATAGAAACCTGACACCACTTTCATTCCCAAAGGATCTCAGAGCCCTTTGCTAAGGATATATAGGCAGCACCTCTGCAATGCAGCCACTTCTGGGGGGAGGGTGGCAGCAAACAAGAGATGAAAGTCAAGGGATAAAGGGAGAAATTTCGGCAAAAGCATAAGGGTAACCCCCTGCTTCTACTAAAAGTGCCATGAGAGGATGACTGTAGCAAGGCCTCCCACCAAAACTGATTGCGGGGTGGGGGGAGAAAGCACCTGATGGGTGGAGCTGGGCCAGCCAAACCGATCCCTTCAGATGCAGAGGGGCAGGAAAGGAAGCTTAAAAGGCAAGCCCTGCAGTTCAGTTGCGGGGGAATTGGTGAAGGGGACAGAGTTGTCCTGCCCGCTGCTGAGCCCCCACATCTGAGGTTGAGCCCTGCAGTGCCGAGGACCCAGAAGGACTGCTGGCTGGGACAACTGACAGGAGCACAGAGGAGCTACTGGGACTGCTGCTGGCCATGTGCCCTGGGGAGACGGAAGACACCCACAAGACAGAGGCATACTGCAACAGGGTCGTAGGAAGTAACTCAGGGACATCAGCAATAGTCCAGTTGTTTGGCCAGAATACTGGTCAGTGTGTTTCAGTGCGATCCCTGCTGACCCCGTGGTGGAGCCTTCCACCGCTGTCAGGGCCCTTGGCTGGGACCTGGTGGAGTAGGGTGGGCCTGGGACCCCCTAGCCCCTGCACCTGCCCCACCCTTGGGATGGCAGCATTCCCATATTAGGCTGAGAAACCTGCATTTGTCTGCCTTCTGCCTGGGCTAGGAGAAAACTGCCTGTTGCTCAGCCCTGTCCTGAGGGCCTGAACTCCTCAAACTGTTTGTTGCTCTGCCGTGCTTGAGGGCCAGAGCCTCGTCAACTGCTTGTCGCTCTGCCTCACCCATGGGGTCAGAGCCCTGAAAGCACTAATTTCCCCTGAAGCTTTGTTGGATAGCCATGCGGTAGTGAGAAGGCCTGGACCCCCACACCCAGACTAATGTGGAGAGACAACCACGGACCCTTACAGTGATAAATAATACAGTTATCTTATACTTAGCACTTTTCATCTTCCAAATGCATTGCACCCATCCATAATGAATCCTCAACAATCCCCTCTGAGGGAGGGGAATTATTTTATTCCTGTTTTGAAGATGGAGAAACTGAGGCAGAGAGGATCAATGCCTTACCCAAGGTCATGCAGGAAGGCAGAACAGAAGCTTGCATGAGGCTGCATCTATCTTTTGCAGAATGTACAGAAGCTCAGTTCTGAAGCTGTCCCCTGTAGAATCCAACCATTGGAAATGCACAGCTCAGCTTCTTCAACTTAGCTGGATGACGAGGTTGAGCCAGTCTTACTGGGATTCACGCTCATGGTCCAAGAATCTCAGTCTTGTTGCTTATACCATGGGCACCTCCCTCCAGGAAAAGGATGGATACAAATTAGTATCTTGACTTCAGATTGAAATAACCTTCTCTCCTCAACCCCACAAGATTGTGTTGACGTTATCATTCAGTGTCTAACCTCCCAGTGACTTGACAGGAGCAGGAGCAGGCCCAAGTCGATAATGAGAATGCATCAGAAGGCCCTGATGCAATCAGGAACTGAGCTGCCCTTCGTCCGGGAGATGCCCACCATCTCTACACAGCAGCCAGTACCAATAATCTCGCCCTCAGCACCGCTGTGCGGCGCATGCCCCTCTATAAACACAGCCCACAGCGGGAGCCTGTAGGCGCTTTGGTCCAATCACACAGCTCAGTGAGGTGCTGTGGTCTAGGGCACTGCGTTTGGGACTAGGGCTGAGGATTTTCAGCCTGAGTTCTAGTCCTGACGTTGACCTCCTCTGAGGCCATGTGCAAGTCTAAGAGAATTTGCCAGTTGAACTTTAGGCCCCTGAAACTCTAGTAGTGGTAGGGTGACCGGATAGCAAGTGTGAAAAATCAGGACAAGGAGTGGGGGGTAATAGGATCCTATATAGGAAAAAGCCCCAAATATCAGGTCTGTCCGTATAAAATCAGGACATCTGGTCACCCTAAGTAGTGGGCAGGTGCTGGGTGGTGTTGGTGGCCTGTGGTATACAGGCAATCAGCCAAGATGATCCCTTCTGGCCTGAAACTCTAAATTAGAGATCTAATTTTCAGTGGTACTGAGCACTGGCAGCTCTTAGCAACTCCTCCTGGAAACTGCGAGTGTTCAGCACCTCTCCTCATCAGACCAATGAGGGTTTTAGGAGCCTGACTTCAGGCATCTAGATTTGAAAGTTACAGCTTTACCTCCCTGCACTTCCATCTTCCCCTCGGGTAAAACAGGGACCAAAATACCAACCTACGTCCCAGCAGCTGTTGTGAGGTTTAATCAACCCCTGTTTGTAAAGAGTTCAGTGCCATTATTATTAATTTGTGCTGAGCAGGGCAGCAAGGACTGCCCTGAGAGGGCAGCTTCCCCTGCTGGAAGCAGTATCTACGTTTCACTTCTTCTCCCTCTCTGACTGCAGCCACTGATAAGCTCTTGGGAAGTTCCCCTCTGCGGGCCAAGCTAGGACTTCGGAACAAATAAAGCAGAGGCAGCCCAGAGCACACGGGAAGAGGACACTTGGAAAGCTCTAGTTAGCTCTGTTTGGCTGGACGACTGTTTCAATAAATGCTCGTTATTACATGCTAGTTCTTTACGTAAATATGGAGCCTGACTTCTGTATTCAGTTCAGATTTCCAGTGACTTGGCATGAGAAGAATATGCCTCAAGAATATTGTTACCAAAAATTAGTACCATTTTTGGGGATCCTGGGAGCGAAAGGGGAAGAGGGCAAATCAGTCAAAATCAGGGTTTAATTTGTGCCAGGGCTTGCCAGGGCTGAGCCCTGGCACCTCTGGGCTTGGCAGTTCATACCTACCACACCTCTGGGCTTGGCAGTTCATAGCTACCACACCTCTGGGCTTGCCGCATCAGTTATGAAAGTAAACAGATTGCTTGAGCCCCAGCGCCTCTTTCATTACTAATTAAACACTGGTCAAAAGACATGGAAACAGCATCCAAAGTGAAGCTGAAATCTGTACAGGTGGCAGAGGCCAGACCAGGGCTGCAGATGCCTAGCTCAGCAAGGTTAGAAGGAACTGGAATGAAATGTCCTAGAGGAGACTGTTGGCTCAGAATATGTCTGACCTGCCTGTGCCACCAACATCCAGAAATCTTTGAGAATGCTCATAGAAGAGTTCCCTACTATAGCATGCAAGGGACCTGAGAACCAGGAGCAGGAATCCAATCCATGTGGTATCTTCAGAGCCCAGATCAGCAGTAATTCACACCCGAGGGGTGCCTAGGCACAACGGTGTGCGCTCCTTTACATTCTTGGCTGAATGAACAAACCCCCATCAGGCCACTGTGCTTTACTAAATCAAGGAGGAAAATGTCACCCTTATCCCAGCCACTGATTAGTTTATGCCCCGAATAAAGATTAATAATAAGCATGCACTGAATCTTCCTCTCACCACTACTTAGCCGGTTGCCTCACTATGCAGCAGAGAGTTCCACAGTTTATTATATTTCTCCTGGGTTTCTGTAATATCACGGAGGTGCATGGCACATTAGAGCAGTGGCTCTCAACCTCTCCAGACTACTGTACCCCTTTCAGGAGTCTGATTTGTCTTGTGTACCCCCAAGTTTCAGCTCACTTAATAATTGCTTGCTTACAAAATCAGACATAAAAATACAAAAGTGGCACAACCCGCTGTTACTGAAAAATTGCTGGCTTTCTCATTTCTACCATATAATTTATAAAATAAATCAATTGGAATATAACCATTGTACTTAAATTTCAGTGTACAGTATACAGAGCCATGTGAACAAGTCATTGTATGTATCAGGGTCTATGCACACTCCGTCTCCATTTGGGGCAGGGCAGGGCAGTGATATCACTGGGATTAATCCCCTGGTAACCCTCGGGGTGACCACAGAGTCAATATGGTGGCCCTCAGACACAGGGTAGCACAGCCTAATGGCTAGCGTCAATATGGCAGCTCTCAGAGTGTGGGGTTAACCCTTTCTTCTCCAGTGCGGTGTATGCACACCCCGACACATGATGAAATTTTAGTTTGCACTGGCTTTGCCAGTGCTTTTTATGTAGCCTGTTGTAAAACTAGGCAAATATCTAGATGAGTTGATGTACCCCTGGTTGAGAACCGCTGCATCAGAGAACCAACAGAAACCGCCTTCCTGGCCAGAAGACCTTGCAATCCAGGACAACAGCAACAACAGAGGAAAGGAGACAGGGAAGAGGGAGCATGAGCAATAGGATGATGTGAGTTCACTGGGGAAGCTAGTTCATGTCTCTTGATGGTTCATTTTGATTTAATTTTTGGAACAACAGGTGTTTGTCACTGTAGAGCTTCATGGCTGGTGTCATTCCACGGGCTTCACAACAGCAGTCCTCAATCTTTCCCATACAGCGACCACATCTTACAATAGAAAAAAGTTTTCAGACTTTCTAGCCAGGAAAGTAACTGGGACCTTCTAGCATGGTCATGACCCCCAGCTTGAGAACCCAGAGGAAACACCAGTGGGTCAAGTTCATCGCTGGCATAGTTCCACTGAAGCTGATGGATTTTCATTAGGACTGGAATGGGCCCATTTGTCAAGACTAGCTCCCAGCCCCAGGGAGCTTATGCTGTAAATTGAATGGGTGCAATACACTCAAAGGGTGAGGGGCAAGGGTTGGAAAAGACAAAATAGTGGCTGATTAGCAATGGAAGGTGACAGAAGATGGATTTAAAGAGATAGGAGGGGCCAAATTCTGCTCATTTACACTGGTGTAAATCCAGAGTGATTTTGTTAGTGATATACACCAGCGTAATGAGCTGAGATGCAGACAGGGATAGCGCTCGGAGTAGCCATGGTATAGTGGAGGATAGCCTGTGTGGATGCAGTGTTTCCAATTGTGTTGCTATGCAGGGAGTCTGTCATGGGCACGGAGCCTGGCGGAGGAAGGAGCAGCACTTGGCGAGTGATGTAAGAAGATAGCGTCAGGCTGAACTAACTCAGCCAGCCAGTCCTTGAGATAGGATAATTTAGGATGAATAAGTCTAATGTGAAACCCTGATAAAGGAACAGCTGCTTGCTCTGAAGGGGAGAAGCCTTGTCTGAAGGCCACACGATAAGGGACAAGCAGAGGCCAGAAGACAACCACTTCAGAATCTCTCCTCGCTTTCTTGTAGGGTGACCAGACAGCAAGTGTGAAAAATCGGGACAGGGGCTGAGGGGTAATAGGAGCCTGTATAAGAAAAAGACCCAAATCAAACCGGCACTGAGCAGCTAGGGCAGCACTCCAGTGTCCTAGAGGGCAAGACGGCCTATTTCAGCCTTTCTGCCACTGCTGAGATTTCCAGTGGGGTCAGTGCTGATGGTGGGTTTGATGATGAAAGCACTGCACTGGTAGAAACGGGACCGAGCCGACCCAATCTCCGAACAGCCAGTGCCCAGTTGCAAGTTTTGATCACCTGGGCTGGGTTCAAGACCGTACCTAGAAGGTTAAAAGTTCTATTATCCCGTTATCTTCCCTGCCCTAGTAAGTAGTAATGAGGCCATGCTCTTGTTTAGCACTTCGTATCTATAAATATCACAAAGCACTTTACAGAGGAGGCAAGTATCATAATCACCCTTTCACAGGTGAGGAAAGTGAGGTGAAGCAACTCACCCAAGGCCAAACAGCAGGCCAGTGTCAGATATTGTAATAAAAACCAGCCCAGGTGTCCTGAGTCCAGGTAATATAGGATGTGCTCATTTCCTTCCCAGTAAGAGATGAGTCTGGATTAAACAGAAACATTCGCAATATGATGAACAGGAGCTATGACACCGATTCCTGTTAACAAATGATAACGCCTAGGCTTACCTGCTTAGCAAATAGTTTGGAAATATGCCTCCCAGGGAGAGAATTTCCAGGAGAGCCGCCTGCTTATAAACATTGCAAATGAATGGTCCTGGCAGTCTCAGATAAAAGACTATCCTAATGTGTTTATTATTTATTAATCATCAGAATAATAAGAGTAAGAGCAGGGTATTTTCATAGCCCTCTTTCATCAGCTGCTGAGCCACCCCGAGTCCTGCTTGAATTTTAAAAGAACAAACTAGATTTGAAAGAAAAAAATTGTTTCTGCTTGTCTCAATTTGAATGGACAAAACAAAATGCTGAGCAAATGTACCATAAACACCAGGATCTTACCCATCACCTCCAAGGAACCAGAACAGGAGAGAAGGTAGAAAGAGTGAGAGGATCAAAAAGGAGGTGCAAGGAACCACAAAGTAACACTAAGGGGAAATATGATACTGACAAAATGTAAACACCCAGGTGTGACAGCACATGGGTAGGGTGGGCAGAGAGAGTATAAAGAGGAGCAATGGGATGAAGTTAAGCACCAACAGCATAGGCTATATATCAAGACAAGTTTCCTGAGGGTGAGATTATGTCCCAGTCTCCTGAGGGAAGTATTACAAGTCCCCACATTGAGCCATTCAAAACTGGCCTGGAGCAGGCTCTTGAGGGGACAATCCTGCACTCAGAAGAAACTGGGATGTTACTAATCTTTCCCATCACTAATTTCTATCACTAATTACTGATAATACAGTAAATATACAGCTCAGACCTGATGTAGCACTGCTCTGCCACAGACATCATCTGGGACCTTGGGCAAGTCACTTAAACCCAAATCCTCAAAGATATATTGAGGCACTTCGCTCCTATTGAAATCAACAGGAATTAGGCATCCGAATACCTCTGAGGATCTGGGCTCCAGCTTTTTGTGCCAAAGTTCTCCATCTCTAACCCAGAGATGATAGCACTTCCCTGGGATTTTTTGAGGTGCTCAGAGATCTACTGATGGAAAGAACTATATAAAAGCTAGCTATTCTTTTCAAAGCTGCCCAGACTGTATATGCTCCATTGCTATGTGGAGGACTTGAGTTCCCAGGGCTCTCATTTTAGCACCTTTTACTAGAGTTGCACTCAGGATAAATAAATAAATAAAAATTAAAAACAGATGCCAAGAGAGGATCTAGATGTATTTCAAGAGAAGCATTTTCAGAGTTTTTCATTCTTTGCAGTATTTTGAGATCCTTGGCAAGTCCTTGGCCTCTTCTTTGTAAGGTATAAGAATTACCTTACCAGTCCATAGGAGTCTCAGTTACTGATGAAATCTTTCCGTTCCTGGGGTCAGTGCCACTCCCTCTCTTGGTGTGTTTTTCCATACACAAAAAGAGCAAATGGATGCTTTGTCAGAAAGACCCTTAATTCAGATTGAGAGCAAGAAAAACCAGGTGTGTGGTCTCAGGCTGGGAGGGAGGGAGGGGAAGAAGTGAGCATGTGTCTTTTCACAGTTTGCACTGGACCAGCCCCTGTAGACACTAAGGTGCAAGCAGGGAGCATGGTGCTGACTGGCTCTGTCACCTGTCACGAGGTAGGATGAGGATAGCCCATGAAGGGCGTTGAACGTGAACAGAAGTAACTTAGTTATGATATGATAAAGAGGACGCCAGCAGAAGGATAGATGTTGAGAGAATTCTTGCACTCTTGACACTGGATCTGTAAAATTAGTTCTCCTATGGATGGGTGGAGCTTAGCGCTGAGCCTTCACTTTGGTTTCTTTTCTATGGATCTCCTCACATTTATTTTGGGAACTGCCATGTCAGGGCCAAATTCAACTCTGGTGCAAGTGGGACCAACTCTATTGACTCAGTTTTGTCTAGAGTCCACAACGCTCCTACTTAAAAATTAAAAGTGAATCAATAGAATTTGGCTTGCTAATTAAATTTCTGTCCTAATGGCTGGAGGGGAGCTGTTTCTATTTAGCTTTCAAAGCATTACTAAGGATTTGAGCTTCTGGGATAGCTAACCCTAGCTGGATGCGTTTACAGGCAGTGTCTGGTTACGCTGCCGCTGGAGGCTGGCCTACAGAGTAACAGCCACTGGGGACTGTTCTTTAGCTCAGCCAGCAGAGGCAGTTGTTTCCTAAATCAAAGGTCCTAGAGGCTCTGTCCACACTGATAACCATGGTATTGGTATATACACAGCACATGGTTTCAAGGCATTGAAGCAACTCTTTCAATGCATTCTGCTTTGCTCCTTCTGCTGTCTTCTTTCTTTTTGCAAAAGGCTGCTGCTGTTTTTTTTCCTGTTAGGCAGGGCCGCCCAAAGGAAAAGGCAATTTGTCCCAGGCCCTGAGCCCCACAGGGGCCCCCATGAGAGTTTTTTGGGGGCCCTGGAAAACTGTCATGGAGCACGGGCCCCCAGAGCTTCTTCTGCTCCGGGTCTTCTGCGGCAATTCGGGACCAACCGCCAAAGTTCCCTGAAGACCTGCAGCAGGGGGTCCTTCCGCCCTGGGACCCACCGCCGAAGTGCCGAGTCTTTGGCGGCAATTCAGCGGCGGGTCCCCGGCTGCTGAAGGCCCCAGGCCCCCTGAATCCTCTGGGCAGCCCTGCCGTTAGGGAGAACAGTGGATGATGGGAGAAACCAGGCCTTCCCTTTCCTCTGGGTTCCAGTCCAAGGACCTAAGCAGCCAGGGTTGGCTACACAGACCCATTGGTGCCTCTCTGGTCCCTTTCCTATTTTGCCTTCTCTTAGGCCTTTCCCACGGCCTCTTTCGCATGCTGCCAGGGTATCAGCCCCTCCCTGCAAGCCTCTTTCTCCCCAGGCTCACTGCAAAGCTTCTCAGCATTTTCTCTAACCCAGCTGGTTCTGCTGCAGGGGCATTTTCTCCACTCTTCAGGCAGGGCAGTCTCTGACCCAGTAAGAATTTTCCTACTACCTGCAGGCCCCTTGGCCAGCACAGAGAACCCCAAGCAGACTCACTTCCTCCTGCTTTCCTTCCCCATAGCCTTGTATACCCTGTTGCTGGCCCTTCTACCTGCAAGGAGCCTTGACACCTTGCACAGATGTAGCAGGTTGAGGCTAACTGAGACCACAGGTGCTCATTAACCAATTCTGGCCCACTGTGGGATTGGCACACCCTTCCTGCCTCTCTTCCCCCATTGCCCTGTACCTGCTGTCAAGCTACCTCCTGTCCCCAAAGAGAAAGAGGGGAGTGGGAGGCTCTGTGATTGGGGATGGGATTCCAGAGGCTTTCATTCTAGGTCACTAGTTTGAAGGCAGCCCCAGTTACCAAAAGTTGTAAGTATCACATGAAAAGCAACAAAGAGTCCTGTGGCACCTTATAGACTAACAGACGTATTGGAGCATGAGCTTTCGTGGGTGAATACCCATTTCATCAGATGCATGCGTCAGATGTCATGGTTCTGACAAAGTGGGTATTCACCCATGAAAGCTTATGCTCCAAAACGTCTGTTAGTCTATAAGGTGTCAGAGGATTCTTTGTTGCTTTTTACAGATCCAGACTAACACGGCTACCCCTCTGATACTTGAAGTATCCCATGGTCACTTGGTGACCCATGAGAAATTTAGTTTGGTGTGTCTCAGTCCTATTCCTAGGGACCTGGGGCCCATAGTACCAAAACCACCATCAGAACTGAGCCAGTCCCAGGGCTGCCCAGAGGATTCAGGGGGTCTGGGGCAAAGTGGGGGAGCTGTGGCACTTGTACTCACCCAGCGGCGGTCCGGGTCTTCGGAAGCATTTCAGTGGCAAGGGGCCCTTCAGTCACTCCGAGTCTTCGGCAGCACTGAAGGGCCCCCCACCACCGAAATGCCACCAAAGACCCGGACCGCCACCAGGCCAGGGCTCACGGGGCCTGGGGCAAATTGCCCCACTTGCCCCCCCCCGGGTGGCCCTGGCCAGTCTCAGCTGTGTTCCTGCTTATATCCCAGGTATACCTGCTTTGTAGATGCAGTGTCCATCATCATTTTTTAGCCAACACTGGGGATTGAACCAGGAACTTCTATAGATAAGAGCATGAACCTCTGCCTCTTGAGCTAAAGGCCAGATTTTTAAAGGTTTTTAGATGCTTAACTCCCATTGATTTCAGTTGGAGTTAGGGGTCTAATTACCTATAAAAATCTGACCCTAAATCCCTTAGTTGTCAGCTATAGCAGACATATTCTTCTGTGGGTCAGGCACTTGGAATGTAACATACACTGAACAGAGGGTTACACACACTTTTGGAAATGCAAGCCATTGTCTCAGGGCTTTCAGGAGAAACATCAGGACATAAGCATCCAAATTGCAGGGTACTAGAAATCACAGATAAAATAGTATTCTAATGTGTTTATTTATTAATCATCACAATAATATGAGTAAGAGCAGGGCTTTTTCATAGCACTCTTTTGTCATTTCCCCCCCCCCCCATGTACCTCATGAATTTTAAAAGAGAAAGCTACAGTTGAAAGGAAAGATAATGTATAACATAATTCTATTCAAATTAAGAGAAGCAGGAAAAGGGATACATCAAAATAAGGAAGAAGAAATTAAAGACATTTTTTGTTATTGTTGTTCTTCTAGTTTTTTCTTCGGCTTTATCTACCAATTTCTCTCAAACGCACAGACTCTGGGGTCCCATTTTGGCATCAATAGGTGCACGTGACTTCCATTAACATGAATAAGTGTTGAGTACTTATCATAACAACATAGTGCTTTTGCATTTCTATAGTACCTCCTTGTGTCTGAGGAAGATTGCAAAGCCCTTTGCAAGGTGGCTTGGTATCATTAGCTTAGTTTCATGAAAGAGGAAATTAAGGCCCAAAGATAAGTTGAGAGTAGGACCCATGTCTCCTGAGTCTCAGTCCCTTGTACTAACCACTAGACAAATCTGCCTCCCAAATACAGTAACTCTCCTATTGATGACAAAATCTACAGTTATGGTGGAAGTCATCAGATGATACTGTTAAACATCATCTTAAAAGTCCTTTTTCTTAGCATTCGAGCAGTGTTAAGTCTTTGAAGAAATGTTGATAGTTTAGTGAAAAGGGTTCTTCTGGGAAAGATGTTGCAAACCGCAAAAGAGTTTACTCTGTGCTTTAATCTCTCTAACTAGAGTCAGTTCTTGGAGCGGAATTGTTCCCTGTGTACCAGGCTTGGGTATCTGGGCTGAGATTCCTGAAAGAAAGATTTGCCTATATGCTGTTTGTGACCACCTCTGCTCCAGGACTGGTGTATACAGTATAAATAAAATAAGTTGAGTTAATAAAACACCCAGACTCCATATCACAGATTTCTCCTCCAATAGGAAACTAACCTGCAAAGCCTCAAAATCTGCCAACATTTGGCAGATGAGCAGCAATTATCTCTGGACCAATCATCAATATGAGTCTCACACAGTTTCTCCAGGGTCTGTAGGAGGCTCTCAGAGAATCTACAGAACTAAGCAGAGTTCCCTACCCTCTGACTGATTCTTCAATCACAAGAGTACTCTCTGTGCTGCCTGACATGGGTGAGGCACTTGGGGGGATGAGGAGTGGAGGATTGAGTGTGTAAAGGTTGTGCAAATGCAGCATAGTTACCAGGAGCCCAACCAAACATCCAAAAAAGCAAGAGAGGACATAATGGGGAAAGAGGAAACAGTGTCATTTGGAGTTTCAGGGAACAGGATGTTGACAACACTACAAATATTTGAAGGGTATAAATATCTAGGTGACAAATCAGCAAAGAATCCTGTGGCACCTTATAGACTAAAAAACGTTTTGGAGCATGAGCTGACGAAGTGGGTATTCACCCACGAAAGCTCATGCTCCAAAACATCTGTTAGTCTATAAGGTGCCACAGGACTCTGCTGCTTTTACAGATCCAGACTAACATGGCTACCCCTCTGATAGGTGACAAATGTTTTGGGGAGAGCAGAGTAATGTGATGAAACCGAACACATGAAAATGTAAACTAAATAACTGGAAAAAATTTCTGGGGGTGACACCTATTAAGCAAAGTTATAGTCTCCTAGAGGAAGTAATAGATGCCTCATTTGAGTTCTTCAAAAATGGATTGGCTAAAGGCTAAAGCTGTGCAGAATATGGTACAGGCAGGGGCCAATCATTCGCTGGTCAAAGGACAGACAAGCTGTGATCCCTTACCAATCTTTCTCACTTATAATTTCTATCACTCTGTTAACTGATGGAGCAGTAAAGAGATGCTTTAGCACTTCACATTTTCAAAGAGGCTCAGTCTCAACCTGTTCTGTTGCTAAGAAGAAGATCTGATTCTCAGTTTGGCATCTTTCACAAGCGTGGCACTAGATCTACACAATGTCGCCAGCAGAATTTCAACTCTTATTGTCAGGCCTAACAGGCCTTGGAGCTGGGTTAGCATGGGAGTCTTGCAGCCAGCACACTCCAATCCTTCACCCAGCAGATCATGGATAGTCGCTGGGACCGGTCCCCATGAAGGACACCATACCTACTCTGTGATTGGGAGACCTCCAAAGTTTCCGATTGCTTTGCTTTGCTACAAAGCTGTTGCCCCTATTTAAGCCAGAAGAGGAAGCAGGAAGTTGTTTGCACAAGTGGGTTCTACTCTGCTAAAGAGTCCTTCCCTGGTGTTTATTTGTTTCTGCCATCTAATCCTGACCTCCTGGTGACCTGACTCTCCCTGTCTCCTGACATCTGTCTCTTGGTTCTGGCCCTCTGGTTTGTCACTGGACTCTGATCCCCTGGCGTTCCAAGCTGGTCTGGTTCTGGCAATTGGCTCCTGGCCCCTGGATCATTGGCCTGTGCCTGATGTTAACCCCTAGATCTGGCCGCTGATGCCCTGGCCTTGCTGCCTGCACATAGTGACAGGTGCTTGGACTGTTCATTTTAGATTAATTATTTGTATAGCAGGATTCTTCTTTCCTGGTGAGGTATTTTTCTCTTTCCATGCCTTAGTGTCTTTCCCATTTTGTGCGCTCGTCTTACACTTTCAGTACACAAAAAGCAAACAGAAACATTGTCGAAGCGACTCAAAGTCAGATTGAGAACAAGAAACAAAGTATGGTCTCCATGACAGGGCACTCAGTGTTTGTGTTGGAGTGTGTGTATTTCTTCTAACAATCTGCACAGTAACTGGACACCAGATGGCTGCCACTCTCTGCAGCACATAGAACCCTCAGATATAGAAAGGTGGGAAAGGGCATAAATTTAATAGCTAAATGTTAGTGCTGGTTGGACTAAAAAAAATTTCCATAGAAAATGTTGACCAACACACATTCATATACAAATTTTTCATTAACAAATTCAAAAGAAAATTTTGACTTTCCAGTGAAAAATTTAAAACTACAAATTTTTCTGTTGATAATAGAAAATTTCGATTTGAAAAATGTCATCACACTATCTAATAGGAGTTGTAGTTTGGGTGCCTCCTTTGTCCCCATTTTCCTGTATGAGTCAGGCTCCCTAGCTGGACTACATCTGCCATGATGCATTATGCTTTCCCTTCTTGCTGTGCTACCACAGTGCATCATCGGAGATGTAGTTTGTCTGGGGAACCCAGCCCACAAGGTGAATGGAGTCATCAGGCACTCAAACTACAACATCCATGTGGCAGCCATCCAGAACTGAAACAGTTTCAGTCTTTGGCCAAAAAACCAAAACAATTTGGGGTATTTGGTTTCTTGGAGAAGAGTCTACATTTTCTGGGGAAAGCAGACACTTTTTGTGAAAGATCTTGTTGTATCAAAACCCTAATTTTCTGTGTAAAAGCAGCTTCGATGGAAAATTTTTAGCCAGTCCTCTAAATATATCAGAGCTCTCTCTATATTCTGCCTAACACAAGTAACCCTGTTACTACATTCTAGAATGGCAGTAGGCACAGTTAACTCATGGGTAGTTGTGAACACAACTTTTCCATCAATCCCAGCAACAGGCTAGTTCAATCAGCTTTTGTTTGAGGCTGGCTGCAATGAAAGGTGCATTGATTATTGTGGCACTGTGTACCTCAAAGCAGCACCCATATTCACCCCTCTCATATGATATATTTAATACAAAGCATACCATGTAAGATATCATATGAAAAGTCATGACCTTCTGAAACCCATTGTTCTGTCAGTGTGTATATCATTTGTGTGTATGAAGCTATGAGGTTTTGCTGTATGGTTGTTACTGAACTATGTCGTAAGTTAGAGAGTCTCCACTTCTGGTTCTCCAGTGACAACAAAGGAGGTGACCCACTCCTAAGAGGATGTTAAATGACCACTAATCAGCAGGAGAGTTGTAATCAAGGGATTTACAATGCTGTAAGAGGGCTGGGCAAGCATCACACAATGGGGTATTGCTCAACTCTGTGACTCAGCAAAGTCCACCAGGACATGTCTGGACTAGGGTGTTCCAGAAACCTAGACTGAGGATATAAAATAGGGGACAGTGGCATCATGCTTTTGCCTTTCTCCTTCCCCACCTACGCTGGAAGCAACAAGAATGCTGGGAAGACAAAGACTTGAACTGAGGAGACTGGTCCCAGCTTAAAGTGGAAGCCTTTGTATTAGAACTAAGTATCAGAGGGGTAGCTGTGTTAGTCTGGATCTGTAAAGGCAGCAAAGAATTGTGTGGCACCTTATAGAATAACAGACGTTTTGGAGCACGAGCTTTCGTGGGTGAATACCCACTTCATCAGATGCAACCTGCATCTGACGAAGTGGGTATTCACCCACGAAAGCTCATGCTCCAAAAGGTCTGTTAGTCTATAAGGTGCCACAGGATTCTTTGCTGCCTGTATTAGAACTGTAACCTACCTACAGCATCCAATGGGAGGAAAAAACTGCTTCATTCAAATACTGCCTAGTCTAATAAGGTTCAGGATTTAGATTGCGTGTTTACTTTTTATTTTTATTTTGGTAACTATCTCTGATCTTTTATGCCTACCACTTACAATCACTTAAAATCTATCTTTCCATAGTTAATAAATCTGTTTTATATTTTACCTAAACCAGTATGTTTTGATTGAAGTGCTTGGGAAATCTCAGCTCAGGTTACAAAGGCTAGAGTGTGTCCTCACCACATCAAGGGAGGGGCAGACTGGGTATTGAACTTCTACTGCTCAGGCTTCTGACCAGGACAAGATGGTACAGTTCTGGGGGCTTGGGAGATTTGCTGGTGCCTCTCTCTGTGCAATTCATGAGATGCTCAGGAAGGGTTCATGCAATTTAGCTAGGTGTGGGGCTCTACAAGCTGTTTTACTGAGTGATGATAATGTCTGGAGAGATTTGCTGCTTGCCACTGGCAAAGCATTGTGAGAGACAGCCCAGGCTGGAGAGTTAAGGGGGCACATGGTACACCAATTCCAGGTTGTACCCTGGGGATCCCGTCACAATTATTGCAGAGATAGGGACAGCTCAAGCCAGAAAGAACTACTCTAGACAGTTCAGCTCAATATTTCCCCTAAGGCACAAGTGAAGAAATGAGGCTCTTTGATCTGTTTCACAGCGGTATGGGAAACAAAGCTAGGCTAATTAGACAAAATGTGCAGGTAATCAAAACCCAGCATCAAGGGCACAGGAGGCAACATGGCTTTGTGGACTAGACGTTTGGGAATAACAGTTGTGAATGGGAATTAGGATCTGACCATTGGGAATGGCAGTTGGAAAAGGACGGTGGGGAGGAATAGCTCAGTGGTTTGTATATTGGCCTGTTAAACCTCGAGTTGTGAGCTCAGCCCTTGAGGGAACCACTTAGGGATCTGGGGCAAAATCAGTACTTGGTCCTGCTAGCGAAGGCAGGGGGCTGGACTCAATGACCTTTGAGGATCACTTCCAGCTCTACAAGATAGGTATCTCTCTTTCTCTCTCTTTTTATATATATATAGAGAGAGAAAGCGAGAGAGAGACTTGGGTCGTTGGAAATCACAGTGGAGAATAAATTAGACTGAGGCAGTTAGGAGTAACAGTTTAAATGGAGCAGTTAGACTTGGGTGGAATAACAGCTGGGAATGGCAATTAGAAGGGAGCAGCCATCATAGCATCAGTGATCATTGCTCTTTCACCACATCAGATGGGATCACTATAGATAGATGTGAAGCACTCTCTCTTCCTGGGGGCCCTGGTTCTGCAGCACTTCCAGCCTTGGCCTAGGTCCTCAGATATTACAGTGATGAGGACAGTATAAGAACCTACATAGAGCCAAATAGACTGCAAGCCCAAGAAACTGGGACTGCTTCAGAACCCAGTGCAGATCATACATGTTCTAGTACAATGTATTCCCAATTGCTTTGGACCCTGAGGGATTGAATATTATGTCCAGGGCACCTGTGTATTATATTGAGAGGCCAAGGATGTATTCGAAAAATAAAGAAGTAATAATGTGGAACTGAACACTTATCAGCAAAAATGTCTGTCATCACCTCAATGTCCAGTCTAATCACTGCAGAATATACAGTATCTATCATAGGCACTGCAGAGAGACCACGCTGACAGTTTATGGGTATGTGCGCTTGATGGCTGCCACTGGTTCTGAAAAGTTTGAGAATTGGATTAAAGAAAGACTCTTACTACTGCAAACACTTTCATGTCAATGGCAGAGCAAATGCTTTGGAAGACAGTGATCCCAGATTCAATCTCATCAGTAACTATGTTCAGTAATTAGGTGCATGAGCAAGTATATCAGGGACTTTAAATGGTTCAGAAAATGTTGCACCTGAGTATGATTGCTCTCATCAGTGTAAATCAGGAAGAACTTCACTGCAGTTGCACTGGTATCAGAAAGAAAAGATTCACATCCATTAACTTGTGACCAGGGGAGGGGCTTGTCTGTCAGCCTGGGAGTGGGAACTCAAGTTTTCTGGTGGCCTAGAGGAAGGCTATGCAGGGAAGCCTGGGTGAAATGTATCAGGCATTCCTGTTGCTTGTCCTCCTGCAGCTGCTCCTTTAGCTCAACAGCAGAGAATTCATTCAAGGACATGAGAGACTTGGATTCTAGCTCCAACTGCGATTTCCACCAGACTTTGATCTCACTTATTCACAGTGCTGATACAATACAAGTATGGATCTCATTGGAGTATAGGCCTCGTGTTTAGAAGGTAACAATAATGGACCCAGAACCAGTATTACAGGGTGGCAAGCAGGGCAATTCCATGAGGCCACATGCCACAGGTGGCCCAGCAAAGCTAAGTTGCTCGGGCTTCAGCTTCAGCCCCTGGTGGTGAGGCTTGGGCTTCTGCAGGACCAGCATTAGACTCACTGGGGCCCAGGGCAGAAAGCCCAGGCCTAAGCCTAAGCCTAAGCCTAAGCCTAAGCCCAAGCCCAAGCCCTACCACCTGAGGCTGAAGCTGAAGCCTGAGCCCTGCCACCCAGGGCTGAATCCCTCAGGCTTCCACTTCAACTCCACATAGTAGGGCTCGGGCTTTGGCTTTCTGCCCGGGGCTCCAGCGAGTCTAACGCTGTCCCTAAATGGACCTGTTTAGGCTTAAACTTTAGCTAGAATGACAACTTTTGGCTTTAACTGCGGATCCATGGAAGGCAAAATCAAATATGAAAGCTCATTACTTGTTGAACAGGTGATCCCATGCCATGCTGGAATTTTACTGGATTGTATAGGGGAACCCATGTCTGATACTGACTCCTGAGGGATTCTGTGTGGTGCAAAGATGCTCTTATGTTTGCCAGTCACTGTAGAAGTTTTTGTGTTTCTCATGATCTCTAGCTCAAAGGAACAACTGTAGTAGCCCACTACAAGCACACGGTTTTCATGAGGCACCATTTTTGGTGGGTGAGATGGCAGCTTGTGGAGGATTATGAACGCGACATGTGAGGCGGTCTCACAAATTGGACATTTGAGAACCTCAAAGCAGCCGCAAGTCCCCCCTCCCCGCTCCTTTGAGGCTGGGCACCAATGTCAGCCCTGCAAAAAACACCCTGTGTGCAGGGGGCTGTTCGGGACATGGGGGAGGAGGGAGTGGATCAGTGGTGGAAGAAGGTGTGGCTGGAGTGATTCAATTTCTACTGATCTCCCACTGCTGCAGAAGCTAGGTCAGGAATTAGCCCCTGCAGCAGCAGATGAATAGGGAAATCACAAACTGCCTGCTCTCAGTGCCTCTACCTGCATTAGTGGTGGTTCAGGTATGAACCTGGCCCCTAATCTTTTCCTGTCTTCTTCTCTTCTGCCCACTACCACAGGGATGGAGGGACCCAAACCTTCATAGCCAACCGTCCACCCTGGACCGCCATATTCCTGTCTGCCAGCTTTTCTGTGGGAGTTCCACAGGCCTTTGACCTTGGTCCTCTTCTCCCACTAGGCTGTATCTCTGGCTAATCTCATCTGCAAACACAAATTCCACAACCTTCTCTATAATGATGATCCATTGGATCCCCCACTCGCAGTCCTGGTTCCGGAGGAACTGTCAGTTTCCCAGAGGGCCGAAGAGCTCACTCTCCCCACCATGGCCCCGATGCTGCAGTTCTGTGGTTGATTATTGGGAAGGAGAGGGGGTAACCCTACTTGCCTGCCTTCTGCACACCCTTGGCTATATCTAAATCTTTCTGATTCTTCCTGCATAACATCCTTAAGATACAGCATTTCTTATCCAGCCACACTGCTAAAAATCTCATACAAGCTCTCATCATCTTGTGTCTTATCACTGCAACATCCTTCTCTCTGGCCTTGACAATGACAGTCTTGCCTCCCTCACATCCATACAGAATGCTGTTGCAAAGCTCATTTTTCTAACTGATCGCTTGGACCCTCTCACTCCTCTTTGAAACCCTCCACTGGCTCCCACTTCTCTATGGCATAAAATATCAACTGCTTGTCCTCACTTTCCAGGCCTTTCATGGACAATCCCCACCCTACCTATCATCTCTCATTCGCTATCAAGCTGTCCATGATCACCTCCAATCGGCCCATGATACCAGCCTCTGTAACAACTGAGTGACGTTTTTAAACAAGCTTTGTGTTTGCTGGCAGCAAGAGAGAATACTTGGGTGGTGCTTCCCATGAACATTCACAAAGCTACCAGCTTCAATTCCCTTCTCAAAATGCTTCTTTGCTATGAGGCCTTCAAAAATCTTAACAACAATTAGGCTGTAGGTGGGCTGCGACAATCACTGTCTGTCATGCTGACCAATATTTTCTCATTGTTTCTTTGTACTCCCCCATCTATTTGTATCCATCTGTTGTCTCTTGTTTTATACTTAGACAGTCAGCTCCTTAAGGTCTGGATCTTGTTTTTATTCTGCTTGTACAGCACCTGCTACAATGTATCCTGGTCTATGATTAGGGCTCCTTGGTGCTATGATAATACAAATTATAAATAAAAATAGTAAAATGTGGTCACTCTCTTCAGCCATCTCATCTATCCTCAGATGACTATTGAAGAGAATCCTGGTCCTGAGTGCCAGACAAAGATTTAAGAGTCCATCTATAATCCAGGCTCCCCAAAGGCCTACCCTTCCCCAGCCCCATAAATCCACAGCCAGAAGCCGCCCTCCCACTGCCCTGGCTTCTGTGGGTCTCCCACCTCCACAAGGTAGGAACTCACTCAGCATTCCCCAAAAGGCAGTTTCACAATTCTCCCTCCCAACATGTGAATCTGTCTGCTGCACAGGTGAGAGAAGGAACCATGCAACTTAACTGAATCCAACATCACCTTATCCTAGCTCTGGTTGGCAAAGAAGGGTGTGATTCAGGGAGGGTGTGTCAGGAATTCAGTTGTCTCCAGGTGTGGTCACCTGGCAACCCAGTGAGCCTGGCTAGGCCCAATATACTCTCACTGAGCGTCTGTGCTCCGTGACTGGACAGAAAAGCCAGCAGACCATCATTTAAACTTTTCAGCAATAGTAGCACAGGGCCTGTGCAATGTATTCCAGGCTTACAGCTGTGGTAGGGCTGCTTCCTGTACCTTGCTCTAACCTGCTCCAGCCCCAGTCTCTACCTTCCTCCAAACCCTCTGGGTCTTGACTCCTGGCTCTGACCGCTGGCTTGTCTCCCAACCATGACTCTTGTTCCATCTTCTGGCTCTGCTCCAACTACTCGCTCTGACTCCTGTTCCAACCAGAATGTCACCCTGCCTATGCCCCAGCCTGTGCCAGGGTGTAGACAATATATTTATTAGTTACCCTAATCCCATGCAACCCTCATTCCCATAGGAAAGTAATCAGTGGTGGTAGGGATAAGAGGAAGGGGAAACAAAAATAGGGACATAGGAAGTGCCAGACACATAGGCCATCTCATGCTGTACTCTGTCTTCAACAGCAGCAGCAGCTGCTTCAGAAAAAGGTGCAAGAACCCTGTAGTAGGCAGTTGTGGGATAATCTACCCCACATGAAGGGTTCAGCCTAGTCGCTACTAGAGATGGTATAAGACAGGGGCGAGCAAACTTTTTGGCCTGAGGGCCGCATCGGGTTTGGTAAATTGTATGAAAGCACCTAGCACCTTCGCTCAGTAACTTGATTTATTAGCAAAACACATCAATATACAAGACTACTACTACATCTTTCAAATCTATAGTATTGCCAAAAGTGAACTGCACACAACCTTTTTTTTAAGTCTCAAACACTCAAGGCTTTTTAAAAAAAACATGGCTATTGTTAAACATAATTGGCACTATAGCTTAACAGAACTGCCCCAACCTCCTATCTGCTCCCCTCTCCTGGGACTCCTGCCCCATCCACACATCCCTGCTCCCTGTCCTCTGCCCGGCCTCAAACCCCTGCCACCCCATCCAACCCCTTCTTTCATTCCTGATGCCTCCCCGGGACCCTTGCCTCCATTCAACCCCCTGCTCCCCCAAATCACCCTGACCCCTATCCACACCCCCGCCCCCTGACCCCACCCCGAACTCCCATGCCCTCTATCCAACCCCCCTCCCCTCCGTGCCTCCTTATCGCACTGCCTGGCTGGAGCTGGGCCATGTTGCCGCCATCACACAGCTCAGAGAACCGGGTCAGGCTGCCCCAGGAGCTCACAACCCCGCTGCCCAGAGCATTGCGCCGGCGGCAGGGTGAGCAAGCTGAGACTGTGGGGGAGGGAGGACATCAGGGGAGGGGCCAGGGGCTAGCCTCCCGGGCCAGGAGCTCAGGGCCCAGGCAGGATGGTCCCACAGGCCGGATGTGGCCTGCGGGCCGTAGTTTGCCCACCTCTTGTTTAAGACCTCAACCATGAGATTTCCTATCCATTTCAGTACTTGTTTAGCATTGACTAGATGTTCTTGTTATCTATCCAAAGGTCCAGTCTCTCTTTGAATCTTGCTAAATTCTTGACCTCAGTGACTTCCTGTGGCACTGAGTTTCACAGATCAATTACATGGTGTGCGGAAAAAGGATTTCCTTTTATCACCTTGGAATCTACCTCCTTTCACTGTATATCCCTTTGTTCTCTCTCTCTCTCTCACACATACCTATAGTATTTAATTCCTGCCCCATAGCCCAGCCCCCACCCCTTTTACTTGGCCTCAACATTAATCACAAAACCATTTCCTCTTCTTCCCTTCCCTCTTCTACCTCCAGAGGTTCGTACCAGGACCCAAGCCTCTGCTGCTAGGGGTGATGGAGCCAGTGCTTGTATGAAGTATTTACTCCAGAACAGTTCTGGATAGAACGGGGTGAACCAGGGCACTGATGTGGTCAAGCAGCAGCCCTGTACTCAAGTCCACCATGTATATGATATAGAAATATTAAATATCAGTTTCTGTTTTGAATAATGGCTTCTTTTGATTTTCTTGTATAATTCCCAGACGTTAGGTCATTCGAAGGCCCCTATCTGGAAATATGCCCTTCGTTTGTTTCGCAATGAACCTAACAATGAAATAGAACGGAATAAGTTAAGGATTCCCAAACTTTTCTGTAGTATGGACCACTTCTTAATGGAGACATTGTCTTGAGGATGCCCCAGCCATATGTTGTCATATGGAGCAAGTCCCTTCCCTTTGATGAATCATAGAATATCAGGGTTGGAAGGGGCCTCAATCTCAGGTGGCTGAATGTCACTTGTCCCTCTGAGAAGTTGGACGCCGACCCCCTGCTCAAAGCAGGACCAATCCCCATATATATATAATATACTTGTGGTAGCTATAGCAATTACATACATGGAAAAATGTAGTAAAGTATTTTTCTTTAGTTTGAGCAAGACAAATGCCAGACACGCTCTAGTTTTGCTCTTAGTTTCTTTCCATAAGTTTTGTTTTATCTAGTTGGAACAAGGAGGAGAGGCAGATTTCTTTCGACCACCAGCATATGTTCTTCAGACCACTAGTTGCCTGTGAGAGCTAGTATTGCCAACCTTAAATGTTTACCAAAAAATCATGTATGGAGTGGTGGGTTGTAGCCATGTTGGTCCCAGGATATTAGAGAGACAAGGTGGGTGAGTAAATACCTTTTATTGGACCAACTTGTGTTGGTGAAAGCAACAAGCTTTTGAGCTACCCAAAGAAGAGCTCTGTGTAGCTTGAAAGCTTCATCTCTCTCACCAACAGAAGTAAGTCCAATAAAAGGTATTACCTCATCCACCTGGTCTCTCTGAAAAAAATCATGACTCAGGCCCCAAACACATACAATATATTTTGGGGTTAGTTTTTGTTGTCTTCTGTTTGTTTTAGCTTTTAGGATGCAGTCGAGTCACATTTTCAAGTTTTCTCTGCAACCATGAAGGCTAAAGCTTATTTTCTTTTTCAAATGAAAGCTGAGATTCTCATATATTGCCATACCTCCTGCAGCTGGGGCTTTAAAAAAATCACTAATTACTGAAAGACTCATGACAAAATCATGAGAGTTGGTAACATGGTGGACCACAGTTTGGGAACCTCTGCTAGGCAGATGGGAATTTCTGCCAATTATAGCCACCAGTATAGCTGCACCTGTGCACACTGCTAGTGGTGACATACAAAACATTATTTGCACTCATGACCTTTACCCTGGTGCCAAGCAGTCATTAAGTTTCATTGTTGCAAACAGCAGCTTTTCCTGCCTACTCTAGGGGTTGCGCTGATGCAGCTATACTGATGGCTGTGAGCAGGGAAAACACCAGTAGATCGCTGGATCAGTTGAGACCAGCGGTTTCCAAACATGGCCCACAGCATTGCCCTCTCTCTTAATGTTACCTCTGGCTTTGACCAAGACAATCCCGTGCTGACAAGGCCATAGAGACCGGGGCAAATGTCTCCGAAGCCCCAGGCTAAGGTAACTGTTACCCTGCAAGTGATGTAGCAGGCTGCTCATACAAGCACCATAAAAAAAGGGAAACCACTTCCTTAGGGTGGGGGAATGATGGTGGCAGGGCAGATGCCAGGTCCAAGCAATGCAAGCCACGGTGGGAGAGCGCCATGGGAGGCAGCACCCCCGTGCGAGCGCTGTGACCCGGGGGGGCTGCCCCAGGGCCGCACAGGATGGCAGCCAGAAGGGTGACCCTCAGAGACAGGGTGGGATGGAGTGTTCACTTCTGCCCCCAGCCAATCACTAGGGCTCCAGCCAGGGGAGGCAGAGGGGGAGGGCCTGGCTCTTTAAGAGGGGGCGGGGTAGCGTGGGGGGAGCTGGCTCTGTGGTGGGGGGGATGTGGCGAGAAGAATGGCGGGCAGGGGCGGGGCTTCGGCGGGCAGGGGGCGGGGCGTAGAGGGGGGCGGGGCCCGGCGCGGAACGGCGCGCTGAGGTCAGCGCGAGCGGCGCCGTCACAAAAGGAAGTGGCGGCGGTGGCCGAAGGGGGGTCCGGAGCCGGGCGCGCGCGAGCCAGCGAGGGAGCGGGCGGGGAGCTGGGCCGGGCCGGGCCGGAGGCCCCGCGGCGCCGTCCCGAGGCAGCGGAGCGGAGCCGAGCCGCCCCCGCAGCCCGAGGGCGCGGGCGGAGCGCGGCGCCCAGGCCCCGGCGGAGGGAGGGAGGCAGGCGGGGGCCCCGGGGCGGCGGCGGCGGGGGCGCCCCGGGCCCGCTCGGCGCCGCGCCATGGCCCAGCAGCAGGTGAGCAGCTCGCAGAAGGCGCTGATGCTGGAGCTGAAGTCGCTGCAGGAGGAGCCGGTGGAGGGCTTCCGCATCACCCTGGTGGACGAGTCCGACCTCTACAACTGGGAGGTGGCGATCTTCGGGCCCCCCAACACCCTCTACGAGGGCGGCTACTTCAAGGTAAGGGCCCGGCGCCGCCGCCGTCGGCGCGCGCTCAGCCCCTGGGGGGGGCCGGCGAGGGCGCTGTGAGGTGAGGGGGCCCCCAGTGCCGTGGGGGTGGGGTGCGGGCGCTGTGAGGTGAGGGGGCCCCCAGTGCCGTGGGGGTGGGGTGCGGGCGCTGTGAGGTGAGGGGGCCCCCAGTGCCGTGGGGGTGGGGTGCGGGCGCTGTGAGGTGAGGGGGCCCCCAGTGCCGTGGGGGTGGGGTGCGGGCGCTGTGAGGTGAGGGGCTCCCTTCTGGGTGTGGTGTGGTGACGGGCCCCTTCTGTGTGTGCGTGTGGGATGCTGTGAGGTGAGAGGCTGCCCCCAGCTCCCCCTTTGTGTGTGTGCGCGGAGGGGGTTAAGGTAAGGGCCCCATGTACTCCCAAACACCTCTACTGTGATGGTGGTGGTGCTACTTTAAGTGTAATAGACCCACAAACCCTTCTGCAACTTCAAGATAAGGAGACTCCACTTTCTCCAGCCTCCTCTATTGGGGGTGGGGGTGGGGTTGCTTCAAGGTAAGGAATGCATGGGTCTTGACACTTCTTATGGAAGACCCAAGACCCTGTATAGGGGGCTGTTTTAGGGCCCCCTGACACGTCCCTCAGGATTCCCTGTGCCCCTCTGAATAGGCGTATCATCTCCTTGTATGGTGGTCCTTCAAGGTAAGGTATGGGCTCAGGTTCCTGGCCTCTCTCTGGGAGGGGAGTTGGGGGGATGGCCTGCACATGTATGGGTGAGTTGCTTCAGGCAAGGCACCTGCTGCCCCCACCATCCTGTATGTGGGGGGGTTCATCAAAGTAAGGGCTCCGCATCAAAGTAAGGGCTCCCCCCCACTCACTCTCAGAATCAACTATCCCCTCCTTCTGGGCCCCACAGTGTTCCAGATTGAAGTACTGTACTCCATGAGGGAAGCTACTTCGAGGTAAGGGCCCCCCACCCACTGGTTGCTTTTCAGCCTGTATAAAGGAGTCCTCTTCAGGATGGAGAGCCTCTGTCCCTGGGACTCCAGAACTCTGCATGTTAATTCAGAATAAGGGACCTCCATCATTGAATCCCCATAACCTTTGTAATGGGGAACGCCACCCTCTGTTGCCTAAGAATAGCCTGTGGGGAAGCCCTTTCAATCCCTGTGGAAGGGTATTTCAAAGTAGGTGATCATTCTCATTCCCAGGTTGTTGAGGTGCCCCAACACTCTTCATAGGGGATTCCTTCATAGACTCATAGACTCATAGGTCAGAAGGGACCAATCTGATCATCTAGTCTGACCTCCTGCACAAGGCAGGCCACAGAACCCCACCCATCCAATTTCATACAACCCCTATCCCAGGACCGAGTTATTGAAATCCTCAAAAATGGTTTGAAGACCTCAAGCTGCAGAGACACCACCAGCAAGCGACCCGTGCCCCACGCTGCAGGGGAAGGCGAAAAACCTCCAGGGCACCTGCCAATCCGCCCTGGAGGAAAATTCCTTCCCGACCCCAAATATGGCGATCAGCTAAACCCTGAGCATGTGGGCAAGAGTCACCAGCCAGCACCCAAGAAGGAGTTCTCCGCAGCAACTCAGTACCCATCGCATGCAACATCTCCCCGCAGACCATTGAGCAGACCTGTCTGGTGGTAATTCAAGATCAATTGCCCAAATTGACGATCCTATCATAACATCCCCTCCATATACTTATCAAGCTTTGTCTTAAAGCCAGGAAAGTCTTTTGCCCCTACTACTTTCCTCGGAAGGCTATTCCAGAACTTCACTCCCCTAATGGTCAGAAACCTTCGTCTAATTTCAAGTCTAAACTTCCTAATATCCAGTTTATACCCATTCGTCCTCGTGGGTACATTAGTACTAAACTTAAATAATTCCTCTCCCTCCCTAACGTTAACCCCCTTGATATATTTATATAGGGCGAGCATATCCCCCTAAAGGATCTAGGGGTTTCTGTTGTCCTCAGTGATTTCCCTATATCTTTCAGCTCCCCTATACTTGTATAAGGAGTCTTCTTTAATTTGAAGAACCCAGAGTGGTCTGTCATCTCCTACACTGGCAATGGTGGTTTAACATTCTGTATAAAAGGGGGCTGCTTCAGTATGAGGGTTCTGTCCTCCGTTTAGAATGGGGGCCATTCTTTCTCCTGATGGTCCTCCTGCGAGTGTTCCTTCATCCCCTTTACAAGTAATGTATCTGTGCCAACACCATATAGAAAGACAGCTACTTCATGATAACCCCTATGGCATTCTCCCATCCCTTCCCTCCAAGCTGTCCCTGGGCGACAGCATGTATGAATGTGACTGTTTCACAGTAATGGGTTGACCTTGGTGTCTCTTCCCCCCCTCCTCCCCAACTCTTAACTTCTTTCAACAGCATCCTTTATCAGAATGGATACTTCATGCTAAAGGTTCTCCCTGCTGCAGGAATGCCTTGGGTCATCCTGTGTTTGATTTACCTGTTACCTCACAGTGCATCCCTCCTCCATCTCAAACTTGGAAGAGGGGCTAAAAGGGCTATAAATCTGCTTCAGTGCAGAAGGCAGAGAAATGCTTTCAGTTCCTCTTTTGATCTTCCTGTCTTTCCAGCAAACTGTATAGCTATTGTTTCTCCTCTTGTGACTAAACAAGTCCTTTGACTTATGAGAAAGGAACTAAGGGGAGAGGGCTCCAAAAATGTGGAGACGTTGGGGATGTTATAAGATAACTGCCCTGATGAAGGTATGAGGAAGTAGTTCATCTTCTATTTGTTACAAATAGCATCTTTGAGGGTTGGCTGCTGCAGATGGTACCCTGACAGTCAAATGTGGCCTGTCAGAATTTTGCAGTGTTAGTGGCCTCTGATATGTCATCACCTGCTGTAACTTATTTCCATGAGATTCCCCCTTTCTAACAGTGACTCCAGTCTGCTCCATTTTATGCCCACTAGCTGGTGTCCTTTGGCTCCTAGCAAGTTGAAGAAAAACTTGAACATGTTTACATCCGGTTCTTTGCACCTTCACTGACTTATTGTCTCTCTGGGTTGGGTGTTGATACTTTCTTTTGGGAAACCAAAATATTAACAGCCTGTAGCTTTTTGAATAAATCTGAGTCACCTTTCATTTAGCCTAATTGTTTTGAAAGAAGAGAATACTTTTGGCACCAGTTGCTTTCCTTTTGTAATGAGTATGGTTGACTTAGTCATGACAGTGTTTGTATTTTTAGCCTTACCGCCATTATTACTTAGGAAGCAGCCCCAGTTTTGGGCTAGTAACTGGGTCAGCTTTGCATCATATAAGGTGGGGTTAACCTTTCATACCTAGTCTTTGGAATTGAGTAACACTAATAAAACAGGCAGGGTGGGTCTCAAGTATTTTGTATGTTTAGTTACTTGCTGGGTCCTGCATTTGTCTTTGGGCTTTAAAATGCTTGAACAAGCTGATAAGTGCATTTCTGAAGAATACTTTTAAGCTTAGGTTTCAGCTAGGAGGCCACGCTTGACTACAAGTCAAGTAAAGCAGTGAATGATTATGGCTCTGATGCTCTTCCCCTTGCTGTACTGTATCTCCTGTAGCTTTTCCTGGGGAGAGATTTGTGTTATGTTTGGCACAACTGACCTATTATACAGGTCTGTGGTGCTATATTAAAAAAAAAAATTCTATATATAGATTTATTCCACTCTCATTACCATAGTATCAGTGTGTTTGGCAGTAGTGCTGAAAGTAATTTGACTAACATTGTCATATGTGATTTGTTCTCTCTCCTTTTCTCCCTAGGGGAAGACTTGTATGTGCTGTGTAAATGTTCCTTGTTTTGTCAGGATTTTTTTGGGGGGGGAGGAGGGGGGCATTTCTTTTAAATACATGCATAGCTCTGCTTGTTTGAGAAGGCAGGTCAAAGAAGTGCACCTTGCACTTGGAGCAAAAGGTGGTGAGGTTGGTGATATACCTCGCTTCTTACGGGAATTCCTGAGAGAGCTTGACCATCTCCTGCACAGGTTGGCTTTACATTACTGTACACACATTCTATGGTACCTCAGGAATGAAGTTACTGACAAAGGTCGTCATCCTGGAGCTTTGGCAATTGTTCAGATATGCTGGGCCCAGGCCACTGAGTACCTTGAAGATAGGGACTGGGGCCTTGGACTTAACTGTGCTCTATGGGATGCCAGCATAGAGAGAGGAATGGAGACTTGATATGCTTGTGGTAACCCGTGATGCTGAGGAGACTAGGCACAGCATTCTGTAGTAGCTGAGTCTCTTGGCCAACTGGAGGTATTAAAAGTATTATTGATTGATGCTATGTGAGATCTTATTGTTGGCAAAGAATCCAGGAGCAGTCTAAACTACTGCTGGATTCACCAGGTGTGTGTGCACCTTTGCAGCTATGAAGTAGTCTCCCTTGGTTGCACTCCTCAGAGTGCTTTCCTCTGCCCACCAAAATAATGTCCACCTTGTTTGGATTCAGCTTCAAATAGCTGTTCATTTACCAGCTGATCCTGTCCAAGCATTGGGCTATCTTGATGAGTGGCGTGGTCAGAATGGTAAAGGGTAGCTAGAATCGTCATCCACGTATCATTGACATGAGAGCATGTTGTCTTGTCAGTTCACCTAGTGGCTGCATATAGATCTTCAAATAAGACCAAAGAGGAGATCCTTATGAGACTTCTACAAGTGATGGGTCTAGTGGTAGAGATGCAGCTTACCTCTACTCTTTTAGTGTTTCCCTTCAGGAAGGATTTAAACCATTTTAAAGTATAGGATCTCTGTCACTTCTCCCAGGCAGTGCAGAAGTATTTTAATGTTAACAGTGTTGACTGGTGCAGAGAGGTTCAGTAGGAGGAGAATGGATGTCTCCATCCTCTGATAGCAAGAGAATCTGTCACTGCCACAATCATTTTCCATCCTGTACCCTGGCCTGAATCCAGATTGTGCTGATTGGAGGATGTTCACTTCAGTTAGATAAACTTGTATTAGGCCTTTGGATAGAGTCTTGTTACACTGGGAAAATTTTGGCTGGAATAGCTATACTTCTGTAACTTACTGGTAAACTCTTCTAGTGTAGATGTAGCTTATACTGACAGAAAAGTGCTGCTGGTAACATAGTTTGTACCAGTTCCCCAAGACACAAGTTATACCAGCAAAACACCTTTATGGCACTATAAGTGCATCTACACTGGGACTTACACTGGCATAGTTGTGTTTAGGGCCCTACCAAATTCACTGTCCATTATGGTCAATTTCACAAACATGGGATTTGAAAATGTTTAAATCTGAAATTTTACCCTGTTGTAACTAGTGGGGGTCCTGACCCAAAAGCGGATTGTGTGGGGGGTGTCGCATGCCTGTTATGAGAAGGTCATGGGATTGCCACTCACTTCTGTGCTGCCTTCAGAGCTGGATTCTGAAGGTAGCAACTGCAGAGTTTCTTCCAGCTGCAGCAGATTCCCAGAGGTGATGGTGGGTCTGATCTCTTATCTCTCCCCCTTCTCTTCTTCCCCCCACCTCCCCCCAGCAGTTGTGCAGGAGATGGACAAGTCCTGTCTGTCCCCTGCCTCACCAGAGCTAGGAGACCCCTTAGCTGGGATGCTCCTAGGGACGTCAGATTTCACAAGGAAGGGTTTATTTCATGGTCTGTGACATGTTTTTCATGGCCCTGAAATTGGTAGGGCCCCAGTTAAGCTGGTATAAGTTAAGTGTTGCCCACATATGGGTGTTCTAACAGCTTGTTCAGGAATGGAAGTTTTGATACTGGGTAGTAGTTGCCTAGAACAAATGTACCCAGGTGGATTTCTTCTGTGCTGGTTATACTGTTGTCTGTTGGAGGAAAGGATAATTCCTTCTGAAATACCTCTTCCTCATTCAGGATTATAACTGGCACTGGTTGGTCTTCTCTCTTTCACAAGCTGAGAAGAGGTCTTGGGTTGAAATGCCTCTAAGGTATCTAGTAATTCTTGAAAGAGTGTACTGGGCTCCAGGAATTCATGTGGGCTCTTATTTGGCTAGTACAGGGGGAGCAGACCCATGTTTCAGAAGCATTCCTGCAAGTGCATATTCTTTTCCATCAAGTAGGATATTAGTCCTTTGCAGTGCTTGGTACTATGTTCTGATGTGGCCTGTCAGGATTGATAAAGGGTTTGCCATCCTGGACAGCTCCTTAAGGTGGGATTTGGCAGCCTCATTGGAGGCTAATAGGAAGGTTCTCCTACTTTGTAATATAGCCTCAGTATAAACTTGGAGAAAATCTGTTTCCTGTTTTTCACCATCAGTGCTTAAGTTTCTGACCTTCTTTCTGTTACAAGGTATAAAAAACCAAGGAGATCTGTTGTGGGTGAAGAGGAGCTGTGTGTGTGTGTGTGTGTGTCTGGTCAAGGTTCACCAGATTAACTCCTTGCCTTGTGGGTGGAGTGCTGTCATCCATTGGCATGCTTTGGAATCCAGTTTGCCTTTTATTGAATCAGGGTCATGGGTCTTTCTCTGTTTCTGGGAGCTGGGAAGACTCTTAACACCTGTTTTTAATGAGATGATCTGTCCAGAAGACAGTGGTGGGGTTCTGGTCATCTTGATATTGGCATCTAATCTGAAGATCTGGTCAAAGGTGTGACTAGCTATGTGGGTTGGACTGAAGAGAATCTGAGAGGGGCAAGTGAGGAGATGGGATTTGGGGTTTTGAGGAGAGTATCAGACACGTGTGTCCCTTTAATCCTCCCCAAAACTGGGAACACAAGGTAATATAGGAAGCCTAAGAAAATGTGGGTGTAACTTTCTGCTAAGTTATATAAGCTTGTTTTTTGTTGAACTGTTTCTGTATAAAACAGGCTTGTGGGCAGTAATTAAAACTGGGTCTATAAGTAATACCCTGATGAGGGATGATTAACATGACAGCATTGGGGTAGTGCAAACCTGAAAAGGGGAATGTATATAATTCTTGGGATAAAAATATTTGGGAAGTTGATAAGATGCATCCAGAAGCAGAGTCAGATGAACCTGAATTCAATCACACTAGTCAAAATTTGTAGTTAAGACACCCAGGACGAGTTGCTTATGTAAAGGGTGTGACTTTCATATGTTAATAGAAACAGTGGGTAGCACAGGCATTAAAAATAGTACATAGCAAATAATAGACTAATATATTTAATAGAAGAGCAAAATTTTAAATTTAAAGGGACACAGTTGATTTAAAAATCACACTTGTCTGCAAAGTTATCCCTCAACCCATAAATTGTTATAATCATTCTTGCTTTCTCCTGTATAGTCAAATTGTTTTTTCCTCTTTGTGGATCTCTGTTATAAGGAGAGAGATTATGGTTAAAATAGGTAAATATTGTAAAACTACAGCTTGGCTGCAGGATTGAGGGGGCAGGTTTAACCTCTAGAACTGTTTTATATTTCTTTTAATAGATGCTGCCAACTTGTGCTCTAGTCAAACTTTTCTAACGACATTCCATATTTCAGGATCTATTTTCAAGTATTCCAGAGTCAATTGCTTTTAACTTTTTTATCTGGAGTTGACATGTCACATTTAGTAGTACAAAAAGAGGTAGAACAAACATATATCTAATTGTTTGTACACCGTCTCCTTCAAGTTATCCAAATCTTCTAGTACATACTGTGTGGCTGTTAAAGTGCCTGGGGATGCGTATTTTGAAAAATAGACAAACTCATGGTGAAGGAAATTCAAACAGTGGTGACAGCTTCAAACACTTGTTTTCCACTTCACTTGATGACTGAACTTCTTCTAGCAAGGAATTCAGTGTTCCTTCATAATACTTAGATAAAGCTAGTATCTGAACTTTCCTTTGTACTATCCTCTTAACAAACAGGCATTAGTGCCCAATATATCTATCTGCTCTTCATTTTAAACCTCTTTTATACTAGCATATTATTCTCAAAGAAGTTGCCAGTCATTGATTCACTTCAATCTTTTGGCTTCCTAATGTTAGATCAGTTGCAGGCTTGGTGCATCCAGCTTCAGCCACTACCAGTTAACCTTACCACTTATTCAGATTGAGGCCTCCCGTTCACGCTTTCTTTGACTGCTTAGTGTATTTGTCTCCAGTCTCTCTCTTTTGAACAGTTTGTGACCCCTGCTGTGATTTTTCTCCACTGCTCCAGAAAAGCCTCATGTACGAAATACTACATCTAATATCTTGTATAATTTATTGGGTTTTGAAGCTCGCTGACTTCTTGCTGCTTTGTCTCTGACACTCAACCACTTTTCTTCATTGACCAATTAATAGGGCAGTTTGTCACAGCAACATTGTGGTCTTCCATGCATGTTTGGTCTTCCACACTTAAAAGTAGCAACTAGCACAGTGTGCTAGTGGAACAAGGTATTAAACCAGCCAGGATAATGATGGGAAATATCTGAACCCTCTGTCCTCCAATTTCCTGGTAGAGGAGCTATCCTGATTCACGGATCTCCACAGATAATGCTGAAAGAGCAAATTATGGCTGGTGGTCCCAAATAGTTCTAACAGCAATTCCTTCCATCTACAAATATGTTCCTTGGAACAAAGGATCTTCCAGTTAACAATTGACTTGAGTGGTGACCATGAACCAAAGTAAAAGCTGTTTTTAATGGTGATGTAAGTATGAAATCATAATCTAAACATTTTGTTAATCAGATTAATTGAATTTTTAAGGAACATTGGCCGAATGCATCATGACAAGGGAGTCCAAAGTTCTGTTTGATGTACAGCAAAAACCATTACAATTTTCAGTGACTTGTGTTGGGGGAAGACAGAAGTGAGTGCACTTAACAGGCAGTGTGCAAAATTAAAGACTACTTTTTCTTAAGGCAATTCATTATTTCACCAGATATTTTTCAAGAAGCATGGCTTGGCAAATGTAAATAAAACATGTGACTTACCTTTGACTGTCTTGAGTAATCAGTAGGCAAAGTATTATGATTATGGCGATCAACAGATGGCTCAGGGAGTGGTGTTATAAGGAGGGCTTTGGGATGTACAGTCACTGGGAAGCATTTACGGATAGACGACTGTTCGCTCAGGATGGACTTCATCTCAGCAAGGAGGGAAATAGAATTCTAGGATGGAGGCTCGCCGACCTCATCAAGAGGGCTTTAAACTAGGAAGTTGGGGGAGATGGTTGGGAGATGTTCGGGAGATCTCCATGCCAAAATATAACCTGGAGAGGGAAGTAAACAAAGTGAGCGGGGATACCCTTGCGACCCCAAGATTTGACCCAAGGAGGAATAGTGGAGAAGAAACCAAAGTAACGGGTGATGCTGGTGGTAGAAAGTTTGTGCACGACGGGGGAAAGAATGTCACTGACGCCAAAAGCCGAAAATTAAAAGGTCTGTACACTAATGCGAGGAGCCTAGGTAACAAGATGGAGGAACTGGAGTTACTAGTGCAGGAAGTGAAGCCGGATATTATAGGGATTACCGAAACCTGGTGGAATAGTACTCATGACTGGAGCACGGGTATTGAAGGCTATGTGCTGTTTAGAAAAGACAGGAAGAAAGGCAAAGGTGGTGGAGTAGCCTTGTACATCAATGATGAAATTAAATGTAGCGAAATAAGAAGCGATGGAATAGATAAGACAGAGTCTGTCTGGGCAAAAATCACACTGGGTAAAAAAGCAACTAGAGCTTCCCCTGAGATAGTGCTTGGGGTGTGCTACAGACCGCCGGGATCGGATTGGGATATGGATAGAGACCTCTTTAATGTCTTTAATGAAGTAAACACAAAGGGGAAATGTGTGATTATGGGGGACTTCAACTTCCCGGATATAGACTGGAGGACGAGTTCTTGCAAGAATAATAGGGGTCAGATTTTTCTGGATGTGATAGCGGATGGATTTCTTCATCAAGTAGTTGAAGCACCTACGAGAGGGGATGCCATTTTAGATTTGGTGTTGGTGAGCAGTGAGGACCTCGTAGAAGAAATGGTGGTAGGGGACAACCTTGGTTCGAGTGATCATGAGCTGATTCAGTTCAAACTAGATGGAAGGATAAACAAATGTAGATCTGGGATTAGGGTTTTTGACTTCTCGAGGGCTAATTTTAAAGAGTTAAGGAAATTAGTTAGGGAAGTGGATTGGATGGAGGAATTAGTGGATTTAAATGTGGAGGAGGCCTGGAATTACTTTAAGTCACAGCTGCGGAGACTGTCGGAAGCCTGCATCCCGAGAAAGGGGAAAAAAAACATGGGCAGGAGTTGTAGGCCAAACTGGATGAGCAAGCAACTCAGAGAGGGGATTAGACAAAAGCAGAAAGCTTACAGGGAGTGGAAGGAAGGCAGGATCAGTAAGGAAAGCTACCTTGCTGAGGTCAGAACATGTAGGGATAAAGTGAGGAAGGCTAAAAGCCGCATTGAACTGGAACTTGCAAAGGGAATCAAAACCAATAGTAAAAGGTTCTACAGCCACATAAATAAGAAGAAAACAAAGAAAGAAGAAGTGGGGCCGCTATACACTGAGGATGGAATGGAGGTTAAGGATAACCTAGGCATGGCCCAACATCTAAACAAGTACTTTGCCTCAGTTTTTAATAAGACTAGTGAGGAACCTTGCGATGATGGAGGGATGATAAACGGGAATGTGGATATGGAAGTGGATATTACCGCAACTGAGGTAGAGGCCGTACTTGAACAGCTCGATGGGATGAAGTCGGAGGGCCCGGACAATCTCCATCCAAGGATATTAAAGGAACTGGCGCGGGAAATTGCGAGTCCGTTAGCGAGAATTTTTAACCAATCGATAAACTCGGGGTTGTGCCGTATGACTGGAGGATTGCTAATGTAGTCCCTATTTTTAAGAAAGGGAATAAGAGTGATCCGGGTAATTATAGGCCTGTTAGCTTGACGTCTGTAGTATGTAAAGTCTTGGAAAAAATTTTAAGGGAGAACGTAGTTAAGGACATAGAGGTCAATGGTAATTGTGACAAATTGCAACACGGATTTACTAAAGGTAGATCGTGCCAAACCAATCTGATCTCCTTCTTTGAGAAGGTGACGGATTACTTAGATAAAGGAAATGCGGTAGATATAATTTACCTAGATTTCAGTAAGGCGTTCGACACGGTTCCGCACAGGGAGCTGTTAGTTAAATTGGAAAAGATGGGAGTGAATATGAAAGTTGTAAGGTGGATAAGGAACTGGTTAAAGGGGAGACTCCAGAGGGTCGTATTGAAAGGTGAACTGTCGGCCTGGAAGGAGGTCACCAGTGGAGTCCCTCAAGGATCGGTTTTGGGACCGATCTTATTTAACCTTTTTATTACTGACCTTGGCACAAAGAGCGGGAATGTGCTACTAAAGTTTGCGGATGACACGAAGCTGGGGGGTATTGCTAACACGGAGAAGGACAGGGATACTATTCAGGAAGATCTGAACCACCTTGTAAACTGGAGTAATAGAAATAGGATGAAATACAACAGTGAAAAGTGCAAGGTCATGCATTTAGGAATTAATAATAATTTTGGATATACGTTGGGGGCGCATCAGTTGGAAGCGACGGAGGAGGAGAAGGACCTTGGGGTACTGGTTGATAGCAGGATGACTATGAGTCGCCAATGTGATACAGCTGTTAAAAAAGCAAATGCGATTTTGGGATGCATCAGGCGGGGTATTTCCTGCAAGGATAAGGAGGTGTTAGTACCGTTATATAAGGCGTTGGTGAGACCCCATCTGGAATACTGTGTGCAGTTCTGGTGTCCCATGTTCAAGAAGGATGAATTCAAACTGGAACAGGTTCAGAGACAGGCTACAAGGATGATCCGAGGAATGGAAAAACTGCCTTATGAAAGGAGACTCAAAGAGCTTGGCTTGTTTAGCCTGGCCAAAAGAAGGCTGAGGGGGGATATGCTCGCTCTATATAAATATATCAAGGGGGTTAACGTTAGGGAGGGAGAGGAATTATTTAAGTTTAGTACTAATGTAGGCACGAGGACGAATGGGTATAAACTGGATATTAGGAAGTTTAGACTTGAAATTAGACGAAGGTTTCTGACCATTAGGGGAGTGAAGTTCTGGAATAGCCTTCCGAGGGAAGTAGTAGGGGCAAAAGACTTTCCTGGCTTTAAGACAGAGCTTGATAAGTATATGGAGGGGATGTTATGATAGGATCGTTAATTTGGGCAATTGATCTTGAATTACCACCAGACAGGTTTGCTCAATGGTCTGCGGGGAGATGTTGGATGCGATGGGTACTGAGTTGCTGCAGAGAATTCCTTCTTGGGTGCTAGCTGGTGACTCTTGCCCACATGCTCAGGGTTTAGCTGATCGCCATATTTGGGGTCGGGAAGGAATTTTCCTCCAGGGCGGATTGGCAGGTTCCCTGGAGGTTTTTCGCCTTCCCCTGCAGCGTGGGGCATGGGTCGCTTGCTGGTGGTTTCTCTGCAGCTTGAGGTCTTCAAACCATTTTTGAGGATTTCAATAACTCAGTCCTGGGATAGGGGTTGTTATAAAAATGGATGGGTGGGGTTCTGTGGCCTGCCTTGTGCAGGAGGTCAGACTAGATGATCAGATTGGTCCCTTCTGACCTATGAGTCTATAAAGTAACTTGTAGCCATTGTTTTCCTTGATTCTTGTAACAACCATGTACTGTTCTTCAGGATCCTATACTGTTGGGTCTTGGTTTCTTTCAGGTGATTTAGATTTGAGTTCTGTGTAATGTTTTAATACGTGGGTATGTGTGTCTTCATTCTGGGAAGAGTCAGATAGAATAAATATTCTTAACAGTTTAGAGTGAGTAGAAAAGAGCACTATATTTAGAGATCTGAAATTGTGGACTACTTTCCAGGAAGCTTAAAATTCAGCAAATAGAAGATCAAATTCTTAACGATTCAGTCTACAGCCTATTGGATTATTTAATGGGTAGAATATTAACATAAAATGTTAGTGTTGTGGATGAATTGTGCTGTTGGTCTTCATGCACAGGAGATAAGGAAGTCTTAAATTGTCCTCTACAAAGCTGTCACCTCTAACCACACTACGGTGTCTTGCAGTTTCAATTTTTGGTTCCTACACATCATGTGATACTCCTAGTGTGCAAAGAATTGTCAGAACAAAAGGATGTAAATATTGTGCATTACTGAAAGGTTGGAATTGCCTGCTGATCATTAATGCTTTAAAGCTTGTGGTGTTGCAGAGTGCTATAGCTGGAGTGAATAGTGACAGGAAGGCTGTTCCTGTGTACAGGATTTTTTCAGTTCTTGCTGTTCTAGTACTAGTGAAGCTCCACTGGTACTAGATACAGTTGGTAATCTGAGAGAGTACTGATTGATATGGTTCCAGGGTTAAGGTAACCTGTACACTGCTATTTTGTAGGGACTTCAGTTGTCTTAAATTTTTCACCATTTGGGCTGAAAGTTTTCAACTGTCTACCTGAAAATAATTGAGGAAGTTAGCGCAATCTTCAAGTACGAACAGCAGTGGAAACAATTGTGACCTCCTTTGAAAGTTCTAGCACTTTTAAACTTCAGCATGGGTGGCTAGTCATTTGATCAGATATTCTTTTCTGGGGATTAGTAGAAATGTCTCAATTTGGCTGAGTTATCAAGATTCATGTGAAAACTTGTTGACTTTTAATAAAGATCTTCCAACATTGTAATGACACTTGTGTGGTTGCAAAATGAAGTACTCAAAGCTAGGAAATGCCAACTAAACTCTGCCTCTTGTTATACATTGATACTCACTCTCTCTAATCATGTCATTTAAAGCTATCCATAGTACCCTTTCTATTCCTTATGTAGTTCACATGATATGCATAAATAAGAAATAGTTGGTGAATGAGAAACCCAAAGGGCAAAGATCTGCAAGATCCAATTTTTTTTAAAGAGGTACAAATTCATAAACTTCCTTGAATTTACTTGACTCTACACTAGTAACTACATTTGAGGACCATATACATTGTGTATTTATTTGTATTAGCATAGTGCAGGAGTTGGCAACCTTTCAGAAATGGTGTGCTGAGTCTTCATTTATTCACTCTAATTTAAGGTTTTGCGTGCCAGTAATACGTTTTAATGTTTTTAGAAGGTCTCTTTCTACAAGTCTATAATTATACAACAATAGTTTAGTTATATAAGGAAATAAGGTTTTTAAAATGTTTTAGAAGCTTCATTTAAAATTAAATTAAAATGCAGAGTCACCTGGACTGGTAGCCAGGACCTGGGTAGTGTGCCACTGAAAATCAGCTTACGTGCCACCTTTGGCACACATGCCATAGGTTGCCTACCCCTGGCATAGTGCCTAGCATGCTTCTCATTGACCAGGACCCCACTGTGCTAAGTACAGCACAAACACAAAAACAGTTCCTGTACCCAAGAGTTTACAGTCTAAGCGTATGTCTACATTGGCAAGTTTCTGTGCCACAAGTTATACCACTTTTATTAAAACGCTGGAATGAAACCGCTGTTGCATGTCCACACTGTGCTCCTTGTGACGCTGGAGCACATCCACATTAGCAGCCCTTGCAATGGCAAAGATAGCAGTGCATTGTGGTAGCTATCCCACTGGGCAACTGGCCTCAGGATGCTTTGGGAAGGGTTTTCAGTGCCTCATGGGGGCAGGCACAGTGTAACATGATGCAGGTTGCCCAGTCCCATTGTTCCATGGGCATCCTACTACATTGCCTGCTGATTTTCAACTAAAGTGTGTGTGTATGTGAGGGGGGAGAGTGACAGGGAGTTTGTGTATGGGGAGGAGGAGAGTGTCAGCATGCTGTCTTGTAAGTTTAGACAGTGGCAGGAAACAACCAGTGTTGGGGGAGGGAGAGACCCTGACATCAGTCCCCACCTCCCTCCCTGGACTCTCTGCACAACTCTCCCTCTCACCCATGCCTCTGTGTTCAACAGCATGAGTGTTCCACATTAATGGTTTGCTTTCTGTCCCAGAGAAGATCAGCACAGCACACAACAGCTGTCAGAAATGGTGCTTTGAAAGGGCAGGGGTGCATGTCTCCGGGGCAGCTGAGTTCAAAACAATGAGCAGAACAGTCACTTGAGGCATTATGGGACAGCTCTGGAGGCCAATTACAGCATAGAAAGCAATCAAGTGTCTACACTGGCAACAGAGCGCTGGAGCCTCTGCGCAAATAGCCTTACGACTCTTGTTGAGGTGGTGTCACGGAGTCCCTGGGCGATGCCCTGGAACTGCTCCCCGCAAAGCCAGTCAGGACTTTGGGGAGCCTCCTCTCCCTTGGAGCAGACTGTCTCCAGGGCAAGAAACTCACATGGCTTCACCTTTCTGGGTCTGACCTTAGCGCATTCAACATATGCCCCTCCGTGCGCTTCCCACAGCAAGTCCACCCAGGCAGGGTCCTGGGGAAGCCAGAGGGTCCTGCACACACCCCTACTTTGCAGTCAGACATGACTCTCTCAGCCAGCCAGTAAAAGAGGTTTATTAGATGACAGGAACATGGTCTGAAACAGAGCTTGTAGGTACAGAGAACGGGACCCATCAGCTAGGTCCATTCTGGGGCCCAGTGAGCCAGACAACCCCGTCTGCCCTCACTTCCCCTCCCCAGCCAGCTCTAAACTGAAACCGCCCTCCAGCCCCTCCCTCTCTGCTGAGTTCCTTTTCATACCAGGAGATAACCTGACCTCCTTGTTCTCCCACACCTTTAGCATCCCCCTGCAGGAGGGAAGGGCCCAGGCCATTATTTTCCAGGAGACAGCGTCGGCCAGAAACTGAGGCACCCACACAGTATTCAGAGGAAACGTTAAGAACAGTCCCACTTCATCACTGGTGTTTTTTTTGCAGCGCTGCAGCTGAGGAGTTTCTGCGCATGAAGTGGCTTGGCAGTGTGTACACATCTGCAGTTTGAGCACAAAAAGCTGCTTTATGGTGCAGAAACTTGCCCATGGTTTTCATCCTATTTACCATTGTGGGTCTCACATGGGGCTCTGTTATGTGGGCCTCATCCACACAATATATATTAATACCTGGATGGCCTTGAGGTTATCACATGGGCCACAGCTGCATTCTGATAAGGGCCCCAGGTTGAGAACCTCTAGTCTAGGACAAGTAAAAGATAGATACGAACTTGGGAGTATAAGAAAACAATGTTAAGTAAGCATGATAGACAGTAGTCTCAGCATGCCAGCAGCTGTAATGAGGGAGGTATTGATCATGTATGTATAATATCAAATGATCATGTAACAAACAATACAGAAATGGGCAGTTAAGATTGTGTGGCATTTCCTGATTTGTGGGCTTCATTTTACATCCTTAACATACCAGCTAAATTAAAGAATGTTAGCTACATCTGTGTAGACTGGTGGTTCTCAGCCAGGGGTTTGGTACCCCCTGGGGGCCACATGCAGGCTTCAGGGGGTCCGCCAAGCAGGACTGGAGTTAGACTTGCTGGGGCCCAGTGCGGAAAGCCAAAGCCTCACTGCATGGGTCTTAAGCCCAGGGTTGAAGCTGAAGCCTGACCAATATAGCTTTGCAGGGACCTGTGGCATGGGGCCCCAGGCAGCTGCCCAGTTTGCTATCCCCTAATGCTGGCCATGGCTTCTATATGCAGAAAAACAATTGTGGCAAACCTGGGCAGTGGAATTTCTATAGCATGTCGAGGGGGCCTCAGAAAGGAAAAAAGTTGAGACCCTCTGGTGTAGACTGAGAGAATACTCATTTTTGCTCTGTGCACTGAGTTGATAACTAGTTATATGGTGATAGAATTCTGTAACCTCCATTTAAAAGACTAGCAGTCAAGACTAGCCCCTAGCACCTTCTCCCAGTAACTTGATTTATTAGCAAAACACATCAATATACAAGACTACTACTACATCTTTCAAATCTCTAGTATTGCCAAAAGTGAACTGTGCACAACTTTTTGAAGTCCCAAACACTCAAGGCTTTAAAAAAAAAAAAACCATGGCTATTGTTAAATATAATTGGCACTGTAGCTTAACAGAACAGTTTGAGATCCTAAAAAATCTGACCTGAAGGCTTTGTGTGTGTCTGTGTGTGGTGTGAGCTCATTCACTGGCTTAAAAAAACCCCACAAGTGCCACAAACAAAGAATGAAAATAGTGGGTGTTTATGGCAGCTGCCATAAACAATGAGGAAGATATCAGGGTGCAGTTCATATTCCTCAGGGTCTCGAGATGGTAATCTCAGACTCTCTAATTGAATTACAATATACAATACTAACTATAGTTCAGTGTCTTTTTAGGATCTTCACTATGTTTTGGAACACAGTGAACAAAAAACACTGCTTAAACAGTTAACCTAATTTGCTGCTTTTTTTAATTTTTCCCCTCTCTCAGGAACAAAATTGAGTCCATTCTAGTGGACGCATGCTTCCAAGAGGCAAGTAAAATTTGTCCAAGTAAAGAGGGGTATCTGTGTTTAAGAGCATATCAAAATTTAAATATATTTTCCTTATGCCCTAGTCCCACCAAGGTCTTTGAAAAAGTTTCATATTATGGAATACCAGCCTATTTGCTAGATGGCATAAGAACACTGTACAAGATAGACATTTAGTGGGGCAGTGCAGCTAACCATTTAGGCCATGACTTACACCGACATAAGTGGCAGTGTGTTTATGTTGCTCAGGGGTATGGAAAAAAACTCGCCCCTCTGAGCGACATAAGTTACACCAACAGAAGCACCAGTGAAGACAGCGCTATGTTACCTGGAAAGTTGCTACTGCTGTTCGTGGAAGTGGTTTTATTGTGTTGATGAGAGAGCTCTTTCCTACTGTAAGCTCACTAGTGTAGATGTGGCCTTTGACTGAATGACCTGCTGTATTTCTGTGCCGATGTAGGTTTGTCCCCTACTGTAAACTTTCTGTTAGTCTGATTTGTGAAACCCCAAAGCAGGGGGTTATTTCTTTGGGAGACTCTTCTACAGTCGAAGGCACATCACTATCAGATTTCTTTAGATATGGTCACTATAGAAATATCTGAAATGTGATTCTTTTCTACATCCTTGAGGCTCTTCTAAAGAAAGGTTATACCACTGTGACCATACTGGTGCAGTTTCAGCAATACAACCCCTTTAGTGTGGACTCAGTATCTGTATAAAGGTGCTTATTTGAGTATTCACCTTCCTTCATGGGAATAAGTTATACTAGTATAAGGCACCTTTTGTACTGATGTAACTGCACCCAAAAACCTGTTCTCCCCCCCCCAACACACTCCCGTCACACTCCACCCCACCCTCCCATTTGAAAAGCATGTTGCAGCCACTTGCATGCTGGGCTAGCTACCACAATGCACTGCTCTCTGTGGTTGTTGCAAGAACTGCTAATGTGGCCACACCAGTGCGCTGTCATTGTGGACAGACTACAGCACTTTCCCGATTGTGCTCTATGAAGGCTGGTTTAACTCAAAGCGCTCTACTTCTGCAAGTGTAGCCATGCCATCAGTGTAGGCAGTGTACTCTACTGAAACATTACAGCAGCATAGCTGCACTGGTGTAGTGCTTTGAGTGTAGACTTAGGCCATGGCTACACTGGCGCTCTACAGCGCTGCAACTTTCGCACTCAGGGGTGTGAAAAAACACCCCCCTGAGCGCTGCAAGATACAGCGCTGTAAAGCCTCAGTGTAATCCGTGCCGCAGTGCTGGGAGTGCGGCTCCCAGTGCTGCAAACTACACCCGTAAGGCATGTGGTTTACGTGCAGCGCTGGGAGAGCTCTCCCAGCTCTCTCCCAGCGCTGGCGCTCCGACCACACTCACACTTCAAAGTGCTGCTGTGGCAGCGCTTTGAAATATCAAGTGTAGCCATACCCTTACCCTCACTCTTGGTGTCAGGTGGTTTGATAAGTGTCCTGTGAGGCACCCAAATGCCTTTGAACTTTTGTACACACATTCTAATGTTTTCTCTTGTATGGAAAGGCTGGTGAACATTCAAATGTTGTTGCATATGAAGACATTAATTGTTTTCAAACTGAAGCTGAAAGCTTCATCTCAAATTGATCACTTAATTGTCTTCCACCAGTTATAATGATTTTAAGGGTTCTCATCCAAAGCACACTTGTGGGTGCTGTAAAAAAATTCTCCTTCCGCTTAGATTTCACTGACTTCAGACCAGCTACAAACAAGTGTTATTACATATGGCCGTGACTGTAGCCAAAAAGACTTGAGCGTTATGACTGCAGCAAGTTGAATTTGGATCTTTGATGTCAACTTGTTAGGGCTTAGATTGTAGTTAGCAAATTTGTCGTCTTTCTTTATTGTGCTGCTTGCACTAAAATAAGGGCTCCCAAAGCTTTCCCTTTCATGCATTTTGATGGACCACATATGTGTAATGCCCCTTCTATGTATATTTAATGAATCCCAGGCCACTGGGCTGAATGTGGCAAAGCTTGAACTTTGGAGGTGCAAAATGGGAAACAGAATTATTTTGTGGAGTGGCCTAAATTCTTGTGGCTATAAATCAAAGTAGCTGCTTACTGATATACAGTGCTATTATATCAATATTGCATCAGTACCTAGGAACCCCAGTTATTGATACTGACCTCATTGTGCTAGGCACTGTATACACACCCACAAAAGATGATGTATGTAATATACAAGTTACGTAGTATAGTAATAAAAAAATAAACAAATTCACTCACATTTAAAATAACAAATGTATAACACCTGTAATAAACTCCTCCACTCCTGAAATCCTCCTCCTTGCTGAAAGACTGAGGGGTGGGAAGATTAGACTGTAGCTTCTGGCAGACGAAAAGTGAAGAACAAGTTCCGAAGCAGAATGCCCTGCTTCTGCAATCCCTAGCATGTATCGTGGAAGTGCCAGCTCGGCTGCCTCTGCAGATCTCAACCGCGGCAGTATTGCTGCAGGGAGGCAGGCAATCTCAAGGGAAATGAAGATCCAGCCATTCAAAGCTTTATAGGTAAAAACTAATGTTCGTATTTGAAACTTTTGCATAGCCAATGTAGATCCCAGAGCACTGGTGTATGTCTACAATAGCTCTTGCACTGGTGACAGAAAAAGGTGGGATACTATCAGAAATGTCAGTGTAGACAAGGACACTGAGCTGCCATATTCTGCTCTAGTTTCCATTTAAATGGTCTCTGCTAATAGCAATCAGTCATGAGCTCATAAAATTGATTACTATGGCAAGTCCCCATTGAAGAGATCTTCTCACTAAGTACAGATACGGGAAGAAGGGAACAAAAGTCTGTTGCGCTTAGCCACATCTATTATGTGGGCATCCAGGAGCAGCTCAAATTTTAACATGTCTAAGTTGAGCATCAGTGTTCCAAATGACAGGAACAATCCCTCAGTTAGAGGTACCCATACATCTTGACTAGTTCCCCAGCCCAGTAACATTGGTCTTACACAATTTGAATGACTGGTATTTTATGCTTTTTAACATAAAGTGGAGTAGTGGGGTTCTGTTCAAAGTCAAGCAAAAATCATTCTATTTTAAGGGTAGTGGTTAGTTTAAATGCTGCAGCTGTTACAATCTCCGTGGTATTTACATTGTATGTTAACATAATGTACTGAGTTCCCTGTATGTAGATGAGCACCTATTGTTCTAGTCTTCAAAGTAACCCTTTCAGGGCAGGGTGCTGTATTTGCTCCCTTACTTCTGCTCACATCCACTGTAGAACAATAGTACTTATCCTTCTGGAGCACACAAGCACACTGTGTACAATGAACAATTGCTTTTGATGCACTACATTTCATTAGTCTAAAACTAACTTCCAAGAGACCATGTTGGCTAATTAGAGGGGCAGAGAGCATGCTGGGAACTTCTATTCAGTTTGGGAAAGGCTGTTAAAGTGCCACTTCACAAAATGACTCCCCCCTATCGTACCTCTCAGTCTTTAGAGAGAAAAAGAAGGGTGAGAGATCTCTTACTGGACCAATGTCAAGTCCTGAAGAAGAGCTCTTGTGTGGCTCGAAAGCTTCTCTTACTGGACCAACTTCTGTTGGTGGAAAAAGATGCTGCCTCACCCAACTTGTCACTCAACAAGAGTAGCCATAGTTAATGTAGTGGATGGAACTTCCTATGCCAGGAATGATAGGACAAAATTGAGCAAAGCAAAGCTTTGAATATCAAAAACCATCCTACCATTGATATAATTTAAGTGGAAGTGATCTCCTAAGGGAAGTTGTATGACACGTCTATATCTACATTGCACAACATACTAGGAAAATGCACTGTATATAATCTTGCTTTGACGTGAAGAACTGCTTAGTACTCTTCCAGGTCTAGTTCCCATGTTTTATTTGTGTTATGAAATCATGATGCATCTTGATACTCCCAACCTTTGGATATTTAGGCTATCTAGAGGATTGTGGAACTCTGTAGAACTGGCAGATTGGTTCAAGGGGTAATGGTAGGCCTGTAGCTGTGATAGTTGTTGGCTGGGAGCTGGTGGAGTAGAGCTGGCTGGGGCTGGGCTGCTCCGCTTCTGCTGCTGGTGAGTGTGGGAGGGATCCCTTCTCCCAAGCCACCTCCCCCAAGCAACATGGCTGAGGCTGGGGTGAGGGAAGCAGAGCAGGCTGCTCCCGGCCCCCCTCTAATTCCCCGGGCCACTCTGGGACTGCGGGGCCCCCAAAAGTACCCTCCCACAGCTCCTGCCCCCCAGACCCTGAGCTTTATCGCATTGTATGTGAACCCACTTTATATCGGGGTAGAGGTGTAATGTTAAAGTATGACACAACTTTTTTGTAGCCACTATCCTGAATTGTGGTGATCTCAGCTTGGTGTCTGGATGAAAGGGACAACAAAATCCAGAATTCATCTGTTAGTGCATGCTCTCTAAACAATAAACATATCTAGAATGGTCTGCAGTTACCACCTATGTTGTGTGAAAGGAAAACCAACACAATGCATCGTTTGAGATCTTTTGGTGGCTGCATAAGGTACTCATGTGAGAGACAGGTAATTGGGTCAAGGGCAGGGGAAAAATGCAGAAGCCACGAGTCCATCGCCTTTGTTAAATATAATGCAGGGTGCTGTACTGAACTTGTTGTTTTTACTAATTTAGTTTCATAACAATAGGATACAGTGTGGTCTACTGCAGGGGTTCTCAAACTTCATTGCACTGCAACCCCTCCTGTGACAACAAATTTCTACACAACCCTGGCGGGGGACTGAAGCCTGAGCCCATCCAAGCCCTGCCACCCTGGGTGGAAGGGCCAATGCCTGAGCACCACTGTCCTGGGTGTGTGTGTGTGTGGGGGGGTGTCAGTCAAAGCTCAAGGGCTTCAGCCTGAGGTGGGGCCCTGTAACCTTTCTTAATCCAAAATATGTGGTATCAATTCAGATACCTTACAGAAGTCTATATTTGGGGCATCTAGTAAAATGTTCTTAAACAATCCTCAGTTATCACTCACTTTCCATTCCAATAGTAACTCAGGATGTCAAGAGTTTGTGAAACCCATCAAAGAATTCTTGAACTGCCCTATCTACTCTACCTTGTTTTCTCAGAAAGCCAATCCGTTATACCATCCCTACGGGAAGACTCAGATCTTCGAGGCTTCTAAGCAAGGCTTGTGTGTCTTCATTATAAGTGAAATCTTAAGCTGGGAAAGAGCCCCCTACTCTGCGGATATTATGCAGTTCAGACATTTTGGGCAGAAAGGCATGAAGTTCATGTTCAGGTCTCTGGGCTTTTTGAGACTGATCTGGCCAGAATGACTTTCACTGGAGGCAAAACTCCCATGTTGACTGCCTCTGCAACAGGTGTTGCTGCATTTAAGCATCAACTTTTGAGGATGTGCCAGAGGGCCCTTTGCTGGTTTTAGTAGAACTATATTTTCTACTTCCTTCCCCTTCTACACCTCCCTTTGAGGGTCAAATGTCTCAATTTGTTAGATATTTCAGGTAACTCTTGTGCTATAGCTTGGCTGACTTTCTTTCTTCCCTGTGTGTTGAAGTCTAGTTTACAGTAAGGCTTCTGGAAGTAGAGAAACTGAGTGCCTAATAGAAGAAGATTGGTATGTATGCCCTTGGCATGTAGGGCTTGAGAGATTGGTGTGTTTTCTTAATGCAGCTGATACGTAAAGATTCTGTAACCACAAGGTCAGGTATGTGCTTTGCACAGTGTGGTTCTGTATAATCTGGTAAATTACAAATTGCTCGAACAGTATTGCTGGTTATAGTTTACTATTAGCAGAACCTGGTGAAGGCATGTTATGCTTGTCTAAGTGTAATTTCCCAGTCTATGCCATAACATTGAGTTTAAAATGCTTGGTCAGAAAACCAGTCTCTACATTGAGAGTGTTTTTTAAGTAGAAAACTACAGCGTGGATGACCTGCAGGTAATTCTTTTCCTGGTTGTAAGGTAACTGGTATTTCCAAGTTTTAAACTCCTGTGAATTTTTAAACTGATAAGCATAAGCCACTACACATGGTAATTATTTTAGGCTGAAAAATGACTGATTGCAACAGAGTTTAAGAACTATGCTATCAAATTAAAATGTTTGTTCCATTTTTTCCTTGTATTAATAGGTACAGTGCAGGAACATGTGCTTATTACTTACTGTCTCTTAACAGGTCATTGGTTGCTTCAGTCTATCATAATAAAGTTTCACAGTACAAAATTGTTCCTGAGTTCCCTGATACAATGTTATAATTTTCTGTTCTACAGTCAACTCCTTTATGCAGCCACACTTCCATATAGTAAGCTGCTGAATATATTTTCAAGATAAAAATATGCAGGTAGCTATGGAAATATCCACCCATAGAACTCTGAGAACAAACATCATTTGTAAAAATGTGTGTGCATGGATATTCACTTCTGAGTTGTCTTGGCCCAGCCACATGTTCTGATGGATATTGAAAATAATTTTACATTTCTCTTGGTAACATTATAAAAATTGTTAAAGAATGAGCTTCAGTGGCTTCTTCAGTGTTTACTACAGAAATGGCAGATTCATAAACATGGTGTGGTGTTTGGATACCTCTTTGGATATATCTACTCTGCATTGAAAAACCCACAGCTGGCCCAAGTCGGCCAACTCAGGCTTGGGTATCTAAAATTGCAGTGTATGCATTCCAGCTAGGCTGGAGCCTATGCTCTGAGACCATGCAAATAGGGAGGGGTTCATTCCATCAGCACACAGGATGGACTGTACTCTGGGAATTAATCAGAGTTGTGTAATGAAGGAGTCGGTCCTGTGCACTGAATGAGGCAGGAGTCTGGGGGACTTGGGGTGGGGGAGGAGTATTTGATCATGTAATTACAGTCTGTTAGAATGCATATGCACAATGGAACTGAATTAAGGTGGACCAGGCATCAAGCATTTTTCAGCCTTTGAGTGCTTGACTTTACTACCTTTAACATTATGACTGTGGTTTAATCGCTGTAAATGCATACACCTTTTGTCCTCCATCATGCTCTAGATAGAAAAACAATACCAAACTTTATCATGAATCCATAATTTGGTTTTAATCTTCTGCCTTTTTCCTTATGAAACACTTAATTTATGTGCATTGGCAACAAAAACTTGACATCTGAATAAACTAAACGAAGTTTAAGCTAATAGCTTGTCTTTTTGCCATAAGGATGTATTTGTATCTGCCAGCTGTGACATGTTTGTAAAGGCACCACTTCATGTTAAGCAACACCAGGTGTTAATTTCTTGGCAGAAGAAAATTACAGAAGGCTAGTCATAAACTTTTGGAATCTCTGATCTGCTATCTGAACCTGTATTTGTACAATGTCTTTGTAGAAGAGAAATATTGATGAGTGAGTTGTAATGGTTAAGCTCTGTATTCAGATGGAAGCAGGGATTTTTCTAGTGCACTTTTCAGCTGTGAAAGAGCATTCATTCTGTGGAAATATAGCTCTGGGCAAAAGTAGGTGGTAGGTTCAAAATCTATTAGGAAAATGACATCTCTGTTCCAAGTTCAATAAAATAGCTTTATGTAAATGCTAGCATCTGTTTAAAAGCTGCCTCGTTACTTTACTAATGTTAAGGATCTGTCTAAGGTGTCTTCTGAATTCAGCTTGTTCTTAATTTCCCACCAGCGCTTCTATGGTGCAGCTCCGTGGGTGGTAGCAATTTGAGCACTCTAGTTCATACAGAGTCCTGAAGACATTTTTAACAATGTCATCTAGACCTGCTCTAAGCAGAACTAGATGACATGGTGGTTAAAATGTTGCATGATCTGCACTAGCAACATCAGCAAGCCTGTGGGTAACAATTAATACTTGGAAAGAACTCAAAGCGGTACTGAAGCTTCCATTTAAAATTAAAAAAAAAAAAGACTATGTAAGTAATCCTTATGGCTGTGAAGATAATGCAGTGTTTCCTTCCAAAGTCTATTTTTGTGGGAAGATGCATAGTAATACAAAACTTATTTCATTCTGGCTAGGAAGTTTATTCCTTAAGCTAGTATGTTTTGGATAAGCTTTCCTAACCCAATTCTTGATATGTACTGTAACTTTCATCCATAGATCTCAAAGCACTCTGTTAATTGAAATGGATTAAAAGGGCTAATGGTGTTAACATAACCCAATCTCTGTTTAATATTAAACAGTATTCAGCGAGGTCCGGGGCTTGTTATACAGATACCTAAGCCTGGCACCATGGCACAAACACCATTAAAAATCTTTTTAACCTTTTTACTAAAAATACAGAAAAGGAAAAGCTGTTTAAAGCATTTGAAATATAAATTATGAAATATGGCTTTCATTTTAGCAACATCCCCATCTACCTTTTCCCTTTAGTTGGAAACCATCTTCAGAAGGAAAAACTCCCTGTTTGAGTGTCTTGGGTGTTATGAGAGAAAGTAAGCGTCGCTCCAGAAGATGTTTGGGATTCATCAGGAACTGGTAGGGATCCCTCTCTCTCTGGCCTGTTCTGGTCAGGGCACCTCTTAGGATCAGGATGATGAAGGCCTATGGTTCCAGGAAACCTGTGGGGGACAGCCATAATGGTGGAGCTTGGTCCAGTAGCCTTTGTCTATATTTCCATCTGTTCTTTATTTATTCTTTTTCCACCACAATATTTTCTACCCACCACTCCCTTTTGGATCTTTAATCGTCCATGCCCTCGTTATTTTATCTACCAAATAGGCTTAATATCTGACACCAATTTTGGCTCTAATGTCAGGCTCCACATCTGTTGGCTTTAACTTCAACACAGTCCTTGAATCATATTGATCTCTTCTGTTTAGACTAGACTAATTGAGTTTTTGCCTCCCTTTTCCAGTCAACATTTGTTATAAGATGATATGACATCTTTTAAACTTTTTACATACTTCTTACAGTTGAGCTCACAACTCAGGTACATTTGTAGGCCCAGTTGTCACAATAATTCACAAAGCTGCTTTTATTAACTTTCAAGGCCCTTTATAGTCAATCCCCACCCTATTTCTCATTTGCTGTTGAGCTATTGGTGCTTGCCTCTGATTAGCCATGATGGCAGCACCCACTCCTCACGTGTTAAACTTTGTGCTTTCTCATATGTCTGCCCTATGTGCTTGGGAGAAGATCCCAGTAAATATCAGCAAAGTTACCTCATTGTTAACCTTTGAGTCCCTCCTCAAAACTCTCCTTTGCTATGAGGCCTACAAAAGACTTGATGCCGGTTAGGCTGTTGGTGGGCAGAGACCACTGCATGTTATGCTGACTAGTGTTGTCTCATTGTTTCCTTGTATTCCCCTGTCGGTCTGTCTGTCCATCAGTCAGTCTTGTCTTCTTGCCCCCTGCCCTTTAGAGCTTACAATCTAAACGCATCTTTTTGTCCTGTGTTTGTATAGTGCCTATCACAATTGCATCCTGGTAGATGACTCAGACTCCCACTTGTTATGGTAATACAAATAATTAAAGAAGGTATTGCCGATGCAGAGGCATTAAGAAACTAATTTTTTTTCCAGAGGAACTGAGAATCTTCTGCTGCCATGGACTTCAGTTGAATATGAGTGCTCAGTAAGTGTGAAAATTAGGCCCTACAGTAAAAGTGCCAGAGACCCATTTTCAAAAGTCGCATCTAAAATAGATGCAAATCATATAAAAATTTCAATAAATGCCTAAAGATGAACAGTGAAATAGTGGCTGGTCTGGGAATATAACTCAAATGTTCTGACTTGCGCTTGTGCTCTGCCTATTTGGATCATGCTGCCTCAGGATTATGAGAGTTCTTAATGTTTTTACAGGCTTTTAGTTACAATTATTAGTAGAAGGCATGAACATGTAAAGCTTACCTTCTATTGATAGTGACCTATTCAGATTCAGTTGGTCCAGTAATCTTGTTTTGAACTTTGTATGGTACTTTCTATTAAAATGGTGAAAAGAGATACAAAGAACATGGCATAGTTGACATTGGCCTCTGGAGCGATGTGAACCTTGGTATATCAGATCTTACTGAAACTGTGCACTAGAGTATTCCATGTTCTTACTACATGTTCTTTTCAGAATCTGATATTTCAGCTGGCACTAATTTTGATGATTAAAATTCCTTTATCACAATTCCAAAAGGCCCGCTTTACTTCATAGGTCTAACATCAAATTTAAGCAGCTTTCTAAAGAGCAACAGAAACCAAATATTTAAAAAAGGCTAACCCATGCTTTAGATGTCCCTAAAGAACTTTGCATGTGGGATGAGTGCACGTATCCCAAGTGTCAGACCTAAGTGTTTAAATTTGTCTGAAACAAGATTTGATAGCAATATTAACAAAAACCCTTCATTCGGCTTGGTTAAGTTCCCTCTAAGCTGTGCGGAACCCTATTAAGTGCCGTGTAGGCGCTCAGGGCTGTGGCGGGGAGAGATGCCTTTGCCGGGGGGAGTCTTCTCCCTGCCTTAGCCCCAGGACAGTCTGCACCCAAGCCCCTCATTCCATCTCAGAGCCCGCTCACCCTCCTGCACCCCAATCCTCTGCCCCAGTACTAAGCCTCCTCTCACACTTCAAACCTCTCAGCCCTACCCTGCCAAATGAATTTTGTGTGACACATCACCTCCATATTGGTGCACATAATTCATTCCACACATGAGAGGAAAAATTAGAGGGAACGCTGCTGCTTGGTGAACCTCAGTGCTTCCAGTGACTAAGGTCTTGTTTAAATGATCTTTTTTTATAAAGCACCCCTTGCAAAAGCACACAAGGTGCTGAACAACCATTATAAATCTGACTTCTTATTCATTAACAAAAGAACATCCTGACCTCGGTGAAATTACTGACAAGGTGGGTAAAAAGTACATTTTAGCTAATACGTTTTTAAAACATCATAGGCTGGGTGAGGTTGAACCTCCAAGGTTTCTAAAGATGAACCTTTAAAAGCCTAGTCTAGTCAAGCCCCAAATGACACTTAATCACTGACAGGAGCACTTCAGTGCTCCCTTGAATCCTAAAAATGTCATGTTGTGTTGTAATAGTCAGATTTAGGGCTGGTCTACACACACAAAATTGCACTGAAATAACAAGGTATTACCTTTAAGCCTGTTTAGTTGTCTTGCTGCAAGTCAGTGAATGAAAATGGTTACAGTTGATTTAGGCAAAGCTGGTTGACTTTGAATGACTTTTTTTTCCAAAATAACTGTCCCCACACACTTTTAAACCCAACCTAGTTATTTTAGTTAAAGGGAGCTGACTTGAGCTGATTTAATTAAGTTTTTGTATGCTAGTCCTTAGTAAATTGTTTATCCCATTGTTCTAAACATTGTAATTAACTTCCAATGCTCCATTCCAATCACGAAGGTTTCCTGAGACTGATATGGCACTGCAGTCAGTTGCTGACGTGTCCTGAAGCATGAGTTGGTATCCCTTTAATCCTTTTTATAAACTTTTATCCTAGCTGATGTAGTTGTGGATGTTGTTATCCCTATAAATGTCTAATCCTTTTTTGAATCCTGCTAAGCTGTTGGCCTTGATATTGCTTAGCTGTTATTTTCAGAGGTTGCATATGAATTGCTTGTTTCCTAAGATCAATTTTAAATTTTGTTGATATTTAGTGCTGAAATCCCCAAAATTTTGAATTACAACATGTTTGACATCCACCTCATAACAATACCTTCCTGGTTGTGTAATGCCAAGACCTGCCTTTTAGGTGTCTACAAACTTCCAAGAGGTCTTGTGTGTTTCACCTTCTGGCCTCAGAATTTTTACTTTCTGGTCCAGCCTCTCTTCTCCGCCCCCCTCGCCCCCCCCAATTTCTTGAAGCCTCTCATTGTATACATTAGATGGCCTGCCTTGTTACTCAGAAGTCCCCAGCAAAAGGCTTCCTCATCTGCCTTTGGGCATCTATTAACTCTGAACATTCATACTTTTTTCCTATAGACTTGAGAAATGCCCACACTGAGACCAGTGGGACTCTTCAATCTTTTTTCCCTTTGAATTATAAAAAGGAAGGAGAAATTATTTCTTTGTTGGTGCAGGATAGTAGAGGGCCCCCAGGGCAAAGTGACCAGGGTTCAGTTTTACTCATGTATAGCTGCTAGTTAGAAGTCGTTACAAAAGATGACTTATTATGGAATTGCTCTGTTTAAAGCCTAGCAGAAGACCCCCCACGTTTTTCTCATCTGCTGTTTCCTCCCTTCCCAAACACTGTGCTAGCTAGTGTGTTGAGCATGGCCATTTAAAGGCAAAGTATGCTGCAGGATTTTGTATTCCTTTCTAATATTTTAAGTATTTCTACCAGTGTGGACACAGAGGCTACAAATCAAATACTTACCTTGTGCATTATTTTCTATCCTGGTGATACTGATGATATTTTTTACAAATAAGTTTCATTTCTGGAAACTGCCTTGGCTAGAGGGTGCAGAAGTCCTTGGTTCTTAACTGCTACTTACCTGTAGCTGAAAGGTCTAACAATATGTACTGGTGTGAATAAGGATCCATGGGTATCATATGCACCAGCACATTCTTTAGTAATCGAATGGTGTACACTGCTGTTTTTTTACATTCCCTTTTTCACATAAGGAACTTAATCTGAAATGGTTATCTAAAATCTTGTCCTGTAGCAAAGCTCTAGTGTCCCTCTTAATTTTTCAGTAACTTCAAAGCATAGTTCATATGTCTGGCTTCATAATGTCATTGGTGAACATATAAGAATATACAAAAATGCCTGTATTAGTTTTCTGTATTTTACTTTTTTTAGATGCAATCCTGACTTAATAAGGAATGGCTTCATTTTAACACTAAACCGTTTTAACATCCTATGGCAAATGCTGACTAATCTGACTTTCTAGTACATGTTTAATTTGCAGACTAAAATCTTGCTGTTGTGGCTTTTGTGTTAAACAACTGAACTGTACAGGATAATGAACTAATGATGCAGACTCACAGGATCATTAATCTGTTTTATTGCTCTAGCTGTATTAAAATCAACTCTAATCACAGTTGAAAAGCAAATGAACTGTGTTTTACCTTTAGGTATAGTTGGACATACTGCTTTGTAAGTTTGTTTTTTGTGCTTCTGTTCCATCTGTAAAATAATGGACTATTACATATGCTGCAAAGCCTAATACATAATTGATTGTGGGATATACACACACTGCAGCACATACCATTATCGAGGCTGCAGGAGCTGTTTTTGTATCTGATTTGCTCAGAACAGTTCTTTATTATAATAAAAGCTAGAGGATTTTCAATGCTGTTATTGGGGGTACCTGATTACTCTTCCCCTATCCTGATAAAAGTATCCATAATGAAATGCTAAATCCCTCATCCAAATGCAGACTGACTTTTTTGAGGATCCAGTGTCCCGGTAAACATCAAGCAGTTAGCACTGCACATGCCATTGCTCACATACTCCTGAGGTCATTTCCCCAACATCTGACTCCTTGGTCTTTCCATATGAGGAAGATCCGGGTACTGGAACCTGGAATCCTGTCAAACATAGGTAGTGTTGCTGTGCTCTGTGAAGTTGCTATGTTCCACTTTTTCTGTATCTTTCCTTAGGATCTTTTTTGTTCAAAAGATGCTGCTCAAGTGTAGGATCTTTTTTGTTCAAAAGATGCTGCTCAAGTGTAGCTTAATGTACACATCAACAGGTACTTACATGGATGTCCTCCAGACACTTTATTATTCCTTGTGGTGGAAGTCTTCTTTTTAAGGCCATAAAATATTGGCAGTTTCTAATGCAGATCTTGCATACCTGCTTTTTGGGATAGGTGCCCTCTTTGGGACTGCCTTCAAAACTGTGGTATGGTCAGGTACAGCTTTGTTTGTTTCTGAAACAAGAAACAGCAGGTAGTACTCCTAATTTAAATGAGCCTACTAGTATATGAGGAAAGGTCTCTAATCCAAACACTTACAATGAACACACTCCCACTATGGAAATGCATTTTTTTCTAAAGAGAGTAATGCTTCCACCCCCTACTGCTTCCACTCCCTACTCAAAGAACTTGGTAGCTCGTAAAGCAGAGCTCAGTCAATTCGGACAAGCAGCAAAAATAAGTGCAATGTACAATCTGTAGCATGGATAGTGGCTTTTTTGTACCCACTTATTCAAGGAACGTTATAAACTGTCGTCAAATTGTTGGGCACAAAAGAGCTTCTCTTCTTCTCCAGTCTCCAATTGAGTTACAGCAACACAGTACTCAAAGAATAAAATAGGGTCAAAACTGACCAGAAAGCAAGAAGTGTCCCACTTTGAGATGGAATTTTCCACTTTTAAATTTACTCTTCATTTTTGCTGAACATATTTGCAAAATACTTCTAGCATTAAAATATTTATACACACTGGGGCTGAATTTTGCCCTGACCCTCTTGTGAGAATTTTGTGACTTAAATGCCATTTGCATATGGCCAAAAAAAATCTAACTGTAAACTCTTCAGGGCAGAGATTGTCACTCCTATTTTTTTTAAATAGAACCCAATACTATAGGGCCCTGATCTGACTGGGAACTCTGGGTGCTGCAACCATATAAATAAATCTGTGAAGTTAATTCCAGTACATGATGTAGTAAAGATTTTCTGGATATTAATGTGCTGCACAAAAGTAACACTTGTTCAGTTGTTAGCTGTACAGCTTGCATGGATGCAAATGTAGGCAAATTGATTAGTGTATTACATAACACTAAAATTATCTGAGCTTCTATTTGGCAAGCCTCATGCATACTTCTCTGAGGCGAACAACTAATTTTTTATGACTAGGTTATGAGTGAGCAGAATTTTGCATAATGTTTGGTTTTTGTAGCTTTAAAAGAGAATGTATGTACAACAGAAGTAGATATGGCATCTTTTGTTCTTGTACAGGGGTTAGTGTGTTTTAGATTAAGACTTAATCTAGTAATTGACAAACTTTGAAATATCCAAGACTGAAGCAATAATTTAAGTCTGGTTAAAATGGTTGGTTTGGTCTTGTGTATACCTATATATTTAAATTAGTGAGGGAAAGTCATTAAACTGACTAACTTGGAATATTCCATTTTCTTGCATGTGGAGTAGTCAACATTGTGTGTATCTAAAATAACACCATAACTGTTTAGATTGGTAAGGTATCAGTTGAGACTGAATGCATATCACTTGATTTTGATAAATACTACAGTTTACATATCCGTGGACTAAGAATTTTAGTGTTTGCATAAGTCTTGTTCACACTCTGCCTTGAGAGAGTACTGAAAGAGTGCAAAACTTTATTACAGTAGCATGCAGTGGCTCTAATCAGCATCTATTCTGTGTGCATACTATATGCAGATTCAAACGATAACATTCATCAACATAATCTGGCAAATACTCAATATAAAATGTTTTCTAATTGGAAAAATACAGATATCAACACTTCACTGGTCATTGAACTCCTGAGTGTTTACATCTATAGAATACTGGAAAAACAGTTGAAAACTGGCTCTAGAGGTTTATTAGATCTGAAGTAGTTACACCACTTTTCAATGGAATGCCTTCTTTAAATTATGCAATTTGAATCTTTCAGAAGTGTAAGTGTACTGGCACTTCCCTCAGTCATACAAGATACCACCATACTAAGCCACCATTTCACTGTTGCTTGTATTTCTAATTCAGTTTACTAATTCCATTTCACAGCCTGTTTCCCAGAGTGTGTGGATGCAAACAAAACTTAACACTGTTTGGTAAACCTGTTGTGATGCTAGGATGCCACATTTAGAATTCCAGGCGGCAGACCTTCAGTCCTTACTTGGCTGAGTCCTGTGAGCCTAAATAAAAACTGGTTCTTCATTCTCCTGGTATTAATGCATCTTTTCCTCACACTGAGGTTATTAGCAGTTTCCCCTAGCAACAGCACACTGCAGCAGTTTGCACATGAGAAGCACAGCTGTACAAGGCACAAGAATATCAGTAGCTGCAACTTTAGATACTCATGGGTTGGGGAGAAAGCATGTTTATGTATTGAACAAAATTAGCGCCATGAGATGGCCTTCTGTAGTGTTCTTTGATTTTGCTTTCCAGGACTGACTTTGTTCATTAATTACTAGAGTGGAATAATTAACTCTCAATTTGAGGTTTCTTATGAACAGAATCTTAGTTCAAAGCCTCTTTTCTACCACTCATCTTCAATAGTTAATTTTTTCCCATTCACTGTAGAAAAGCAGTGACTTCTGTTTCTTGTAGAAATATAGGCCTTGATAAGGGACTTGAGAAGTCATCAAGTCCAGCCACCTGTGCAGACGTAGGACCAAACATACCTAGATTTCTGACATAGATCTTGTCCAAATAGTTCTTAAAAACCTCCGATGACTGGGATTCTATAACCTCCCTTGGAAACCTATCCCAGAGTTTAACTATCTTTTGGTAGTTAGAAAGTTTTTTCCTAATATCTACCCTAAATTTTCCTTTCTGAAGAAGGTTTGTCCACCTTTCTTAAAATGTGGCATCCAGAACTGGACACAGTGCTCTAGCAGGTTCACCGGGGCTGAGCAGAGTGGGACGCTGCCTCCAGCATCTTGCATACAACACTCCTGTTGTACACCTCAGAATATTAGCCTTTTTTGCCACTACATCGCAGTTATATTACTGCATAGCCAGTTAATCCCCAGTGTGTAGTTGTACACTTGATTCCTTTGTTGTCCTTGTTGATTTCAGACCAATTCTCTAGTTTCATGTTCATTTTGATTTCTAATCCTGTCCTCAAGTGCTTGCATCCCCTGGAAGCTCAGTGTTATCCACAAATTTTGTGTATTCTCTTGACTCTTTATCCAAATCATTCATTAATATATTGAATAGTATTGGACCCAGGACTGACCTCTGAAAGGATCCCACTGGGTCCCCCCCTTTCAGTTTGACAGTCAGCTGTTGATAACTACTCTGAGCATAGGTGTTGACTCCATGGGTTCTCCAGCCCTGGAGCACCCATGGGGGGGAAAAAATAATGGGTGCTCAGCACTCACCAGCAGCCCCACAGATCAGCTCTCCCCCACCCCTCCCTCTGAGCACCTCCCACCTGCTATGATCAGCTGTTCAGCAGTGTGGGGGAGGGGGGGGGAGCAGCAAGGTTCAGGAAGAGGAGATAAAGAACTCCTCTCCCCCCTCCTCTTTCCCTGCCACTCTGTATAACTTGCATCATTGTAGCTTCAGCACTTTATAACACACATGGGGAAACTGAGTGTGGAACAGTTCTTGGGCTCAGGACAGGATCTCTTCTCCCTGTATGGTTAGAAGTAAAAAGGCCTAGAGCCAAATTGAAGTTTCTGCCTCAAGCCATGCTGGCTTCCACCTTTACATTTGCAACCAATTTCTCCCTGTTGGTCAGAATAGAGTCTAAAATGGAAGAAACCAAGGGGACAGCCTCCACTTTCTGAAACAGAATGTTGTCCCCAGTACATTCCAAAAATTAAGGAAAATTCTGTGTATTGCTGAATTAAAGCCCCCCATTACTACCAGGTCTTGGGTATTGGATTTTTCTGTTCTTTCTAGAAATGCCTCATCCACTCTCTATTCCTGATTTGCTGGTCTGTAATAGACACCTTCCATGACATCATCTTTATTTTTTTTCTCCTTTATCTTTATCCAGAGATTTTTCAACTTATCTGCCTCATCTCCTTCTGGACCGCAGAGCAAATGTATACATTCTTGATGTATAATGCAGCATCTTCTTCCTTTTTTCCTTTGACCAATCTATCTCCCTCTGTACCAGTATTCTAGTCATGAGACTTATGCCACCAAGTCTGTCAATACATCATAATTTAGTTTATGTACTAATGCGTCTAGTTGTTCCTGTTTGTTCCCCATTCTCCTATTTGTTTATAGATATCTGATATTGAGCAGATTTTCCTCTTTTTTGCTCCCAGCATCCTGTTGCATATCCTGCCCTGCCCCGCCCCCCAAAATCTAGCCCTGTGCTAAAGTCCCTTTTTTATTGTCTGTGAGCTTTGGCACTTGCACTCTTTGAAACTAGTTTAAAGCCCTCCTCATGGAGTTGGTGAGGAAAGATGTGGTTCTCCTCCTTAGCCCCATGAACCACATCTCTTTCTAGCAGTCCTTCCTGCGACCACATCCTGAGGTCGAGAAAGCTGAAGCCATCCCATTTAAAACTTTCTCTGCAGCTATGCATTCACGTCCAACGTGTATGTGTCCCTCTTTGGGTCCTTACCCGCAGCTGGGAGGATGGACTAGAACATAACCTGCTCCCTGAACTCCTCCATCCTTGCTCCTGAGCTCTGCAATCACTGTTGATCTGCTCAGGGGCATACCTGGTAATAGTCTTAGTGCCCATGAAGATGAGCACCATGTGGTAGTGGATGGAGGGACACCCTTTTCCATTATGTCTTGCCTGCCTGGATCCTGCATCCATCACACTTCACAGGATATCATGTCGTTGTCAGGGTGGCAGCTGAATACCTGTTATGCTGATCACCAGCACCCATTGTTTCCTTCTCTTCAGTGTGAAGACCAGGAGTCTCCCAGTTCTTGGAGGAAGGTGTTGGTTCCTTACCCATTGTGGGATCTGCTTCTCTCCTTCTGTTGCCAGTAGAATATACAGGTTCTTGACCCAATGGGCAGGGTACAGAGGCATGAGTTCTCCTCCCTCCTCTGGCGTCACTGTAGTTGGCTAGCCTCCTCTTGTCCCAGGTGTTTCATTGACAGGATGCACATAGCAGTTCGTGGGCTCTTGGATTATGTGCATACAAGCCATATTTCTGCAGCTTTTACTTGCTTCCTGAGGGGGGACTCCAACAGACCTCTCACACTGGGTGTTCCCCCTACCTGGCTTTTGTTGACAGGGACGTGCAGGCTACATTGCCAGCAAGTCAAGACTGGGGCCTGGGTGGAAGCCTTGAAGGTTAAGATACTTATCTGTCAGGTCTCCCACAGTTGCAGGTAGAGGAAGAGCTGGTGGTGGTGTGTAACAGTTGAACCCATACTGTTCCAACCTCCTTTCCCTGAGTTGAAATCTCTTATCTATTTACTCACCTGGGAAGTTTTTAGGTTCCATTTCAAAATCACATCAATTTTAAAATAAGCTAAAAGTAGTTAGTGTCCCACCACGCCTCACCCTCAAGTCTCCCCGACTATTTTTACGGCATCATGATCACATTGTTTTTAAAATGCCTTTTTCCCCCACTGCGGTGTGAAGGACCCATGGGGGTGGGTGGAAAGAGGGGAATGGAATTCATCTTGCATAAAGTAAGTTTGAGATTCTCCATATTGTTTTTAATCTATAATCTTTCTTAATTCTAAGACTAGTTAGTGTTCAGATAAAGTGTGACTCAAGTTGATGTCCCTTTTAAGTCCTGACACCAATGTATGCATTAAATTTCATATTGCATGCCTTCTTCAGTTCATCTTCCCTGCATTATATTTAAAGAGGATAATTTCATTGGTAAAGACCACGTGACTTGCTGGACATGTCTACAAATTCATTTCCTTGTAAATTCTTACCTTTGTATGTTGCTTGGTAAACTGAGTGCTAAATTACTGTGTGGCAATGCATTTTGGTGGAGAGGAACATGACGAACTGTGTGTGTGTGTGAAAGCCACGCTTTCAGAAATAGTCTGAACATGGCCTTTCCTTCTCTACACTTAAACAAGTACAGCAGGGGTAGTCGATAGGTGGGCTATGGGCCAAATCTGGATTGCCAGACGCTTTTGAACGGATTCCAGAAATCTTATTTACTTAATTGTTTTCTCTGGAGTCTGGACATTGACAAAAAATGGTTGACTGCCCCTGAAGTACAGTGTATCTCTGCTGCAAACAGGTGTCAGCAATAGGTAGCCTGTCTTGTCTGTGCATATATTAAAGAGCTAATGTGAGTAACTGTAAGACAGTGGTCACCATCAGAAAGGATGTTGGGCTAGATGGCCCAGTATGGTTTTCCTTATGCTCTTAAGTCCCCTGTAAAGTGCATTTGTTCTTTGAATTGTCAGCGTGAAAATGGCTCTACCAGAGTTGACAGGTCTGATCTAGGTCATATCTGCCTTCTTTAGGAAGCAAAACTTTTTTTTTTTTTGCTGTTTAGCCCTATTAACACTGCAAAGCCAGTATAACTGGGCAGAGAGATTCTATTTTGGCTTGTGCATCAGCAGAACTGTTAAATCATTTCCAGCTACAGGAGCAAATTCTGCCCTCAGTAGTTGCATCTTTACAACCAGATGCTACTGAAGGAATGCACAGATGTAAATAAAGGGTAGATTAGGCATGCTGAATCTATTACTGATGCCTGAGCCAGAAAGAACAGTGTGATAACTTTGTTTGCAGCACTGGAAGTCTAAACATTTTTTTAAAAACCTTTTTCAGTTTGTGTTGACTTAGTTTCTAAATGTAGCTAGTTCAAATAAACAGTTTCTTCTGTGTGTAGGTGCTTCATACAGTAGCTGATGGATGTGCATTTTAAAAACCACAAATTGGTAGAGGACTAAGTGGTAGGCATAGTACATGAAACCTCTTTAAATAATAATAAAAAGCCTGGATATCCAGTTCAAGTCCTAGTAATTTAGTAGCATAAACAGTCCTAACCGCAAAGAGCATACAATCAAATTAAGACAAATATAGTCAGAAATAAGTCTTTCACAAAAAAAGAACACAAGGCTATGTGCACTGCTTCACTGCATTGGGTAGCTTTTAAATTTTCTTTTTTGATATAGGAGTCTGGGTCTTCATTTGTCACAGGGCTGTGAAGGAAGAGGGTAGGTTGGTCCCAAGTATAGAGGTCTTTTGTGTAGTCTTATGTTTTAGAAATGTTAAATGTCTAGCAAAAGAATAATACTAAACCTGATAAAATTGGCTTGGTTAGACTTGAACTGTCACTTCACAGAACTGTAAAGCAAGGGTCTGAAACTCAATTTACCTTAAGGCCAGTGCCAGTCCTCAAATCCTCCCAGCAGGCCAATGTCACTCATGCTGCCTGGAACCCGCTCTCCCCCCCGCAGAACAAACAAACAAAAACCTCTGTCCCCACCTGCCTAAGGCTCTAGGATGGAGTTTGGGTGGGGGAGGGGGCCTGGGGTGCATGATCTGGGAGGGAGTTTGGGGGTGGGAGGGGGTGTGTGGGAAGGGGGTTGGGGGTGTGGTGCTTACTTGGTGCTGCAAGGCAGGATAGGCTGGGAGGGCCTCTGCGTGCTTCTGGCTCTAGGCACTGCCCCAACAGTGTCTCATTGGCCGCAGGGGCACTTGGGGCAGGGGCAACACGTGGAGGCACAGCCCTGCCCCTTGGCTGCAGGAAGGGGCTGGCAGCTACTGAAGTGAGCAGGCAGATCCTGCTCTGCAGTGCTGCTGGGGCCCCTGAGGGGGGAGCACCTGGGGGCAGCAGGTGGGGCCAAGGGAGAGATGCAACCCCAAAACTGCTGAATCCCTGCAGGCCACACTGGGGAGGCTTGTGGACTGGGAGTTTGAGACCCCTGCTCAAAAGGATGGAAACTATTCACTTCACTTTGAAAATATCACAAAATATGGGAGTTCAGTCAGCCCAGCATGCAGTCAAACAAGGGATTTGGGGTTATAACTCTTGGTTCAGCAGAAGACTCTGAAAAGTTAGAGCATGATAAATAAAACATTCAGATATTTATGTGGGTATCATGTTGCAGATACCACATGACCGAAACTTATCTTAATCAGCTGATGACTTAACAGAAAATTTTGAAATGGGAGTGTCCTCACTTGACATTGGATAGCCATCTGTCTTGGATGGTTTAGACACAACAAATCCTGCATGTTGGCAGGGGGTTAGACTAGATGACCCAGGGGGTTAGACTAGTCCCTTTAAACTCTGTGGTTCAGTGATTCTGTGAAATTGTCCACACTTCCTCAATAGTTTGTTGGGTATGAAGTAGCTGCTATTTGAGGGAAAGGCTTATGCCTTGCTTTATAGTCATAATTAAGTGGTGGTGGGTGAAGCCTTAGTTATTAGAACTGAATTACAGGCATTTCTGTCATAAACACTAACTGAACAAGCAGCTGTATCTGGTTTCCTGGGATACCAATGCAGAAACAGTGAACAGATATTAGATGTTGTGCCCCTTCCAGTGTCTGTCCATTGTAGAATATGGTAAATGAACTTACCAACCATATTTTGTCAACGTGCTGTCTAATCAACTGAATTCTTCCCCATGTTTATCATAAACCTCGAGTATTTGGACAGCAGTAAACACCTAGTGGTGGAATGATTTTTATATTTTGTAATGCACAAAGTTATGACTGATGATGCAGTCAGTGACTAGGCATGTGAAGCATCCATTTAGTACTTAGTAGCTTTTTTCATAGTCTCTCACTATAACCTCTCACTAAGAGGGGATGTTGGTCAGCATGCAGGATTTATCCCTACTCTTGAGAAACTCACAGGATCTTCAACATCACTACTAGTCTCTCAAATTGGAAGGACCTCTGTTTTAATAACAGCCAGGGGCAGCTCTAGGTATTTTGCCACCCCAAGCACGGCAGACAGGCTGCCTTTGGCAGCTTGCCTGTGGGAGGTCCCCGGTCCCGTGGATTCAGCGGCACGCCTGCAGGAGGTCCACCGAAGCCGCAGGACCAGCAGATCTGCCACAGGCAACCTGCCTGCCACCTTCACGGCGACCAGCAGAGCACCCCCTGTGGCTTGCCGCTTCAGGCACGCGCTTGCTGTGCTGGTGCCTGGAGCCGCCCCTGATGACAGCATCTACTCAATAACAGTCTAGTGTCCCACCAGTATTGCTTTCCATTGTGAATGTCCGCTCTGAATCAAAAACCTGGCATAGGGAATAAAACTCTCTTCAGGCTTGTGCTACTAGTTGTGTTAAGTGGAACCTGTGTGCTGTTCCTGTGTACTTGTACTGAATTTCTTCTAGTGAATTTTATCTTGAGCACTTCAGTATAGCATCTGAAGTGTAGGGATGTCCTCTTACTTTAGAACCTTTGCTCCCTATTTGGTATATGAACTTAAATGTTGGGGCAAATAGCATATTTGCCATAAACATTTGAAATAAAGCTTAGGCAGGAAGCTATGGGAATTCTGAAGCATCTCTCATTGTTTGCAATGCATGATAATTATTATAGTGTGAAGTAACAGTAAATGAAATTTGGATAATGGTTTCCCCCCCTCCCCAAAGCATAATATACTAATTTGAGCCTTCAGGGAAAGGGGTGTGTATGGATGAATTCCAAACTATATATTATTGGAAAAATGAAGTAACTGTGTTTTGACCAAAAACCTCGGTTATCTTAAAATCCAGTTGTCCAAATTTAATAGGCAGTTGGACTTGAACAAGTACACTTAATTTCTAACTCCAAATCGTTTTCACTTCAGTAACTGAGCCTGGCCACAATGTAGAGAAGTTATGGTTTGAAATCTGTATCTGTAAGAACACAAGTGCAATTCTGTCTGGTGAAGAAAGGTCTTTAGGATGTGGCCCTACTAACAGCATTTAAACTTAACCTGAATGAAAATTTAACTTCTGGAGAGCTGACACCATAACTACTCTCTCTACCGGGGTGGGCAAACTTTTTTTTTTTTTTTTTTTGCCTGAAGGCTGCATCCGGTTTTGGAAAACTGTATGAAGGGCTGGTTAGGGGAGGGTGTTGTGGCCTGGCTCCCACCTCCTATTTGCCCCCGGGACTCCTGCCTGCCCATCCATCCTCCCCCCGGTTCCCTGATAGCCCCTTCTGGGACCCCTACCCCATCCACACACCCCCGCTCCCTGTCCCTGACAGCCCCCCGGGACGTTGCTACCCCATCCAATCCTTCCTCTCATTCCTGAGGGGCTCCCCCGGGACTTCTGACCCTTCCAACCACCCCTTCTCCCTGTCTCTTGACTTCCCCTAGAATGCCCTTGACTGCCCCTGCCACCCCATCCAACCCCCCCTCCTTCCTGACTGTCCCTGGGACCCCTGCCCCAATTCAATCCCATTCTCCCACACCCCTGACTGCCACCATCACCACCTTAAATTCCCCTGCCCTCTCTACCCCCTTACCATGCTGCCTGGAGCACCAATGGCTGGTGGCGCTACAGCTGCGCCGCCCGAATGAAGCCGGGGCACACCACTGCCACCACGTAGCACAGAGCACTGGGTCAGGCCAGGCTCTGCAGGCTGCACTGCCCCAGGAGCTCACAGCTCCGCTGCCCAGAGCATCGTGCCGCCGGCGGAGTGAGTGAGTTGAGGCTGCAGGGGAGGAGGGACAGCAGGGCAGGAGCCAGGAGCTCAGGGGCCAGGTAGGAAGGTCAGGTGGGCTGTAGTTTGCCCACCCCTGCTCTATAGGCTCAGCTACTTAATGATAGAGAGCGCTTGGGGGCGGGGGGAGGAACAGTTCACGCCACAATTGTATATGAGCTTTTATTTTGCCTTGCAGTACCTTTTTAAGAAGTACAGATTCCTGCTGACCTTACTGATGGTGTCAAAGGCAATAATTGTTACCTTGTTGTGAGCATCCTAGATGATATGGCCATAGCTAGGTAGTTTAATTTTTGTATTTTAATTATTGTGATGCATCTTGATCTTAAGGTATTTATTAAACTAAAATGTATAAACTGTCAGCTCATGCATGTATAAAATGTGCCAAAACTACTAAAATGGGAAATGGAATTTTATTTTTACACTTCAAGAGATTTTTCTAAGAATTGAGAAATCAAATCCAGCTATAAAACACAGCTTAAGACTTTAAAAAGCTCATCTGTATTTGCCTCACCATTAACATTTCGTATCAGAAATCTTCTGTTACAATAAGGGCATGTCTACATGAACACTTGGTGTACAGCAGGTGAGGGCAGGGTAGATTCATACCCAACCTTGCTATGAAGTAAGGTATGGCTACACTACAGTTGTGCTGCTGTAGTGATCTATTGTAGATACTTCCTACATGGATGGAAGGGGCATTTCAATCTACCTGTCCAAGAGGTGGTAGCTAGGGCAACAGAAAAATTCTTCCATCAACCTAGCCACCTCTATGTTGGGGGTCGTTTGACCTAACCATGGCACTCAGGCTACAAAATCTTTTAGTGCCCTGAGCAACATAGCTAGGTTGATCTAATTTTTAAGTGCCTTAGTGGTCATATAGAGCAGCCCTCTGTGTAAGTCTTCAAGTTCTTGGAGAAGCAAGCCCATGCTAGAGGGGGAAGAAGGCCTGAGGTGGCGTGTGGTGGTTTGCTGAATGGTTGTGTTTCTTGAGGTGTTTAAACTTCCACAACTTAGTGTTTTTAAAATGGGATTTTTAAAAGTGCTTAGCATTGTCCTTGCTCTGTCACATTGAAGCCGGTGGTAAAAGCTCCTACTTTTCAGAGGGAAGTGAGTTAAGTCAACAGTGAGCCACTTTGAAAATACAACCATAAGTTTCTAGCTTTTGTAGCAGGAATGTTCTGAATACAAACTGATACAATTGTCTGTCAAACTCACTGTAAGGGCCAAATGTACAGAAGGCTCTAAATATAGGAGCTGCTGTCGTTTGTGCAGAGAGGAGATAATTCCCAGAAGAGGTCCTTGGTGGTATGGCAGACTGGTCAATAGATGAGTCATGACCCTTTTGTAAAATGCTGTACACATAGCTCAGTGTGGTGTTTGGTGCTGCCCAATCTAAGCACAGCAGGTGTTGCAGCCAGTAGGAAGCATCTGCAGTGAGTTGCCTCTGCATTCACTCAGGGCCAAGCTTGTTGTTTGGTGGGTGAGACCTTGGGAACAGTTGCTCTTCGGATCTTAAAAATGCCTTACTCTTCTGAATAAGTTGATAACAGTGATGCCTAGCAACTTAAATTGCTAGAACTACATATTTCCCTGATCATTTGAACAGAAAAATCCTTCTACTCTGGGTTTAGAGGCACAGTTTGGGAAGATTGCCACTATTTTCCTCCCTTCCCCCATCTTCAGTGTGGTCTCCGGAATCCATTCTGTGCTGCTTGGATGAAAATTGTCCAATTAAACATTTGCTCCAGCAATTATGAAAAGTGTTCGTGAACAGTGGGGGGAATGTTACTGATTATATAGTGCTACGTGCTGACGTTTTCAAGAATGAAAACAAAATTGCTTTTCCCTGAGAAGGAACTTGGAATCAGTTATTTTGTAGTAGCATCTGTCCCCTTTTGGCAGGGTTGCAGTGCAGGTAGTTCACCAACTATTACTTGAAATTTTCTTAATTTGCCATTTGAGACAGACAGTGTCCTTTAACACATTCTTCCATTAGCTGATTAAGTGTGTTCTGCAACTTGCTCTTTTCCCATCACTACTTTATATGGCTGGAACTCTAAAAAGTTACAAATACAAGACTGAGGATTGTCTAAACTGAATACAGCTGAACAGAAGCCAATATCCATTTCTGTAGTCAAGAGTCATCACAAGAATAGAAACACAGTATTTTTGCCAAGATGGCCTATGAGAACTTCTGACAACTAATGGAAATCAGCTAAACGATTTTGTCAGGGTACACAGTGTATCCTGCTATTTTCTCCTAGTAGTACCATCACTGCATGTAAAAATAGCAAAAGTAGCTTCGAAAATGCCACCTGCCCACTCTACTAAGAATATAAGAATGGCCATACTGGATCAGACCAAAGGTCCATCCAGCCCAGTATTCTGCCTGCTGACAGTGGCCAATGCCAGGTGCCCCAGAGGGAGTGAACCCAACAGGTAATCCTGCCATCCATGTCCACCCTCTGACAGACAGGCAGGTTAGGGACACCATTCCTTACCCATCCTGGCTAATAGCCATTAATGGACTTAACCTGCATGAATTTGTCTAGTTCGTTTTTTTTTAAACTCCTGTTATAGTCTTAGCCTTCACAGCCTCCTCAGGCAAGGAGTTCCACAGGTTGACTGTGCGCTGTGTGAACTTCCTTTTATTTGCTTTAAACCTGCTGCCCATTAATTTCATTTGGTGGCCCTTAGTTCTTATGGGAACAAGTAAATAACTTTTCCTTATTCATTTTCTCCATGCCACTCATGATATTATATACCTCTATCCTATCTCCTCTTAGTCTCCATTTCCAGGCTGAAAAGTTCTAGCCTATTTAATCTCTCCTCATATAGAACCCCGTTCCGAACCCCTAATCACTTTAGTTGCCCTTCTTTGAACCTTTTCTAATGCCAGTATATCTTTTTTGAGATTGGGGGGGCCACATTTGTACGCAGTATTCAAGATGTAGGCATACCGTGGATTTATATAAGGGCAATAAGATATATTCTCAGTCTTATTCAAAAAGGGATAGAGAGTGATTCCTAACATCCTGTTTGCTTTTTTGACTGCCACTGAACACTGCTTGGACATCTTCAGAGAACTATCCACAATGACTCCAAGATCTCTTTCCTGATTAATTGTAGCGAAATTAGCCTCCATCATATTGTATTTATAGTTGGGGTTATTTTTTATTTGATATGAATGTCATTAAATTTACTTCTGCAATAATCAGTTAACTATCTTATTTGTCTTAAGATGTCAAATCTCTTCCAGGAACAGAATTTTAATATGCTGAAAGGAATTTTTTTCCTTTTTGAAAACCTGGAAAAATGATCAAATGTGACCCCTAACTACTTCGTAGCTAAACTTGCATTGGAAGTACATGTGGAGAGCTAGAACTCCCAACTTAATTTAAAAAAACCAACAAAACAAAAAACTCGGGACTTTTATCACTAGTCAGAATGTGTCTGGAGGGGTCTCTAGTTTTAATATAACGTCCAGTTCTTTTAAACTGAACCTTCTTGAGTGGCAATTACTGTAAATGCGTTGTATTAGTATTTATATCTCCTCTGAGAGCTTGTCAGGTGGCCCGGTCCTAATTTGTATTACTTTCTGACAAGATTTAAAGATTGTTTTCAGTGGGGCTATAGGCATTTTGGTCCCAGGAAATGAGAGAGGGGATGGGTGAGGTAATATCTTTTATTGGACCAACTTCTGTTGGTGGAAGGAACATGCTTGCATGCTTCACAGAGCTCTTCCTCGGGACCTTGTCCCTTCCGCCAACAGAAGCTGGTCCAATAAAAGATATTGCCTCACCTGTCTTGTGTATCTCAGGATTTAAAAGGAAACTTCAGCCTCTCCCTCAATTCTGTTAATGATTTTAGATCTTGAGAAGGATTTGTTAGCCTGTTTCTCAAGTTTTGTTGTCTTAGTGACCTACAATTTTTCAATCTTGCTGTCCTAGAGAAGCTGTTTCATAGTCACTAAAAACAAACTTTTTTTTTTAAAAATACTTTGACAAAATCTAGTTTTGGAGTTGGTAGGGAGAGAGAAGTGCTGAAATGTTTCTTAATCCTTTTTAATATTGAAATTCATCTGCATTCTCCTGCATCTGCTGATGCCTACAGGCCCATATAGTCCAACAGTTCATTCTGCTTTTGTCATTGCTTTAAATAAGTCATAACATGGATGGGACTGGTTTGATACTAAGCAGGTGTGACAGGCTCTCCAAGGTGCAACCTGCACTGTTCCCTCTGTCCCACCAACCTGGGGTATCCCTCTCCCCTGTGATGCTGTTGGCAGACTACAAACCTTACATAGACATCCACAGTTAGGGGCAGACCCAACTGAGTTACATAAATGCTTTTCCAGCCACTCATGAACCAACAATATAGAGACTCCAGCCAATTCCTTCCAGTTCCCTAGCATTGCACCCCAGAACTAGACAGTCTTGCTCTGGTCAGAAGCCTGACCGGTGTAAGTTCTTTACCCAGTTCACCCCTCCCTTGGTGTGGAGAGGACACACACCAGCCTTTGTAAACTGAGCTGAAATTTCCCAAGCACTTCAATCAAAACTGTGTTTTTAGATAAAATATAAAACAGATTTATTAACTACAGAAACTTAAGTGATTATAAATAGTAAGCATAGAGACCAAAGCTGGTTACCTAAGAAATAAAAGTAAATTTGCAGTCTCGTTTATAGAACTCAAACAGGATTTGAATCAAGCAGTGTCTCACTCTGCTAGGTGATACAAACAAGTCACAGATCTTCAGTACACCGGCTGGAACTCCAGCCTGTGGCCACCCTCGCCAGTTCAAAGTCTTGGCCTCCAGATGTTTGTTCCAAGTTTTTTGAGTTGTGGGGGGAGTGAGGACAAATCGTGATGTCACTTCCCCTCTTTATAGTTTTTTCCAGCTTCCAAGAAGCCTGGGAAACAGGGAGAACTGGAGGTCCTGGCGTAAGTCAAGGAATTATGATGTGGGTGGGATAACTCGCATGACTGGAGTACTGTCATGGAAGGGTATAAATGTTCAGGAAGGACAGGCAGGGCAGAAAAGGTGGGGGAGTTGCATTGTATGTAAGAGAGCAGTATGACTGCTCAGAGCTCTGTATGAAACTGCAGAAAAACCTGAGTGTCTCTGGATTAAGTTTAGAAGTGTGAGCAACAAGGGTGATGTCGTGGTGGGAGTCTGCTATAGACCACCAGATCAGGGGTATGAGATGGACGAGGCTTTTTTCTGGCAACTAACAAGTTACTAGATCACAGGCCCTGGTTCTCATGGGAGACTTGAATCATCCTGATATCTGCTGGGAGAGCAATACAGCGATGCACAGACTACCCAAGAAGCTTTTGGAAAGTGTAGGGGACAACTTCCTTGTGCAAGTGCTGGAGGAACCAACTAGGAGCAGAGCTCTTCTTGACCTGCTGCTCACAAACAGGGAAGAATTAGTAGGGGAAGTAAGTGGATGGAAACCTGGGAGGCAGTGACCATGAGATGGTCGAGTTCAGGATCCTGACACAAAGAAGAAAGGAGAGCAGCAGACTACAGACCCTGGACTTCAGAAAAGTAGCCTTTGACTCTCTCAGGGAACTGATGGGCAGGATCCCCTGGGAGAATAACATGAGGGGGAAAGGAGTCCAGGAGAGCTGGCTATATTTTAAAGAATCCTTATTGAGGTTGCAGGAACAAACCATCCCAATGGGTAGAAAGAATAGCAGGCAACTAGCTTGGCTTAATAGTGAAATCCTTGCTGATCTTAAACACAAAAAAGAAGCTTACAAGAAGTGGAAGATTGGACAAATGACCAGGGAGAAATATAAAAATATTGCTCAGGCATGTAGGAGTGAAATCTGGAAGGCCAAAAAACACTTGTAGTTGCAGCTAGCAAGAGATGTAACAAGAAGGGTTTCTTCAGGTACGTTAGCAACAAGAAGAAGGTCAAGGAAGGTGTGCGCCCCTTACTGAATGAGAGAGGCAACCTAGTAACTGAGTACATTAGCTATTTCCACATCCTCTATCTTTTGTTGCCTCTGTTTTCACGAACAAGGTCAGCTCCCGGACTACTGCACTGGGCAGCACAGTATGGGGAGGAGGTGACCAGTTCTCTGTGGAGAAAGGTGGTTCAGGACTATTTAAAAAGCTGGATAAGCACAAGTCCATGGGGCTGGATGCACTGCATGCGACTGTGCTAAAGGAGTTGGCAGATGTGATGCAGAGCCATTGGCCATTATTTTTGAAAACTCATGGCGATCGGGGGAGGTCCCGAATAGCTGGAAAAAGGCTAATGTAGTTCCCATCTTTAAAAAAGGGAAGGAAGAGGATCTAGGGAACTACAGGCTAGTCAGCCTCACCTCAATCCCTGGAAATATCATGGAGCAGGTCCTCAAGGAATCAATTCTGAAGCACTTAGAGGAGAGGAAAGTGATCAGGAACAGTCAACATGGATTCGCCAAGGGCAAGTCATGCCTGACTAACCTAATTGCCTTCTATGATGAGATAACTGGCTCTGTGGATGAGAGGAAAGCAGTGGACATGTTATTTCTTGACTTCAGCAAAGCTTTTGATACGGTATCCCACAGTATTCTTGCCAACAAGTTTTTTTTATAGTAGTAAGGGCTGGATGAATGGACTATAAGGTGATAGGAAGCTGGCTATATCATTGGGCTCAATGGGTAGTGATCAGTGGCTCCATGTATAGTTGGCAGCCGGTATCAAGCAGAGTGCCCCAGGGGTCGGTCCTGGGGGCCAGTTTTGTTCAATATCTTCATTAATGATCTGGAGGAGGATGTGGTCTGCACCATCTGCAAGCTTTCAGATGACACTGAACTGGGAGGAGTGGTAGATATGCTGGAGGGTAGGGATAGGATACAGAGGGACCTAGACAAATTGGAGGATTGGGCCAAAGTAAATCTGATGTTGCACTTTTTGTTCAAAGTCCTGTACTCAGGATGGAAGAATTCCATGCACTGCTACCGACTAGGGCCCAAATGGCTACGCAGCAGTTTTGCAGAAAAGGACCTAGGGGTTACAGTGGATGGGAAGCTGGATATGAGTCAACAGTGTGCCCTTGTTGCCAAGAAGGCTAGCGGCATTTTGGACTGTATAAGTAGGAGCATTGCCAGCAGATCGAGGGATGTCATCATTTCCCTCTATTTGACATTGGCGAGGCCTCATCTGGAGTACTGTGTCCAGTTTTGGGTCCCACACTACAAGAAGGATGTGGAAAAGTTGGAAAGAGTCCAGTGGAGGGCGAGAAAAATGATTAGGAGGCTGGAGCACATGACTTATGAGGGGAGGCTGAGAAAACTGGGATTGTTTAGTCTGCAGAAGAGAAGACAGAACAAGGAGCAGTGATCTCAAGTTGAAGTAGGGGGGCTTTAGGTTGGATATTCAGAGAAACTTTTTCACTAGGAGGGTGGTGAAGCACTGGAATGGGTTCCCTACGGAGGTGGTGGAATCTCCTTCCTTAGAGGTTTTTAAGGTCAGGCTTGACAAAACCCTGGCTGAGGAGATTTAGTTGAGAATTTGGTCCTCTTTGAGCTGGGGGCTGGACTAGATGACCTCTTGAGGTCCCTTCCAACCCTGATATTCTATGATGATGTGAGTCCAGCAGTCTCCATTGTATACGTGCTCTCTCTAAGAAGTCTTCTGAGATGGTGATTGAGAGAGTGGATTCCTTTCAGTGAGCCATATTTGCATCTTACTACTGCATTGTACCTGGAATGCTGGTTGTGGGTGTTCCTCATCTCGCAACATATTTCAGTAACTCATAGCAAAACTTCATAACCTCACATACAGTGATAGAATGTAACATCCAACAGGATATTAGCATTCAACAGATCAAGACTTTTAAAATGATACATCACAGGGCATATTTTGTACAGAACATATCATAATTCTATGACAGTGGTGAATATGGGGGTTCCAGGATGCTGCTTTGAGTTACAGAATGCCACAGCAAGTGTTCAGAAATTTTTGGAATTCTTGTTTTTAGTAAAGCTTGGTTAATTGGTTGCTAGTTCTTATGAACTGTCTTATCTTCACTCCAGAACACTGCTGTCTGTTTAAAAAAACAAAATGAGTGGGTGGGGGATGGGACCCTTACCATATGTTTGGGCTATTTCCGGTAACACTCAAACCTAGCTTTTCATCTTCCTATTTCACTTCTGCCTGTCTCACTGAATGTGGAAGCACCTAGTTATGATTCCTGGATCTGAGCTATTTTGTTCTTGTAGCGGAAAAGTTCATGTTAAGTCCAGTGGTGAACTCTTAGAACAAATAAATGCTTAATGGTTATTTAGTGTGAACAAGCCAGTGTGGCTTCTACATAACTAGGACACGGATGAAACATGTAACAACATAACTGCTTTCTAAAATTTTAGTTATTTTTACAGAGCATTTGAGTTAGGCTAGCCTTCTCTATATCAAACACTTTACTGCCGGTGGGCATTGCCAAAGCCAAAGTCCCAAGCTGTGATTCGATGACTAGGGTAGGAGGGCAGATGAAAATCCCTCTCTACCAACTCTGCACTTACCTGACTTAGGATCTATTCCTGCTGCTGGTCAGGAAGGAAGTGTTTTTTTTCCAAGACAGTACCTGGCATGTGGTAGACCACTTAGCCGACTCTTTTTGTCTCTTAACCATGTAAGCTTTCTTCAGTGCAGGAGCTTAAACTGTGTCAAATTTCACTTTGGTATTTTAAAGTACAATATTAGCTTGTGAAAATATAGGACCTTAACTTTAGCATGCAGTCTTTGAAGTATAAAAAGTGAGGCTAACAACTGTTCTATGCCCTGTATGAAACCTTAGATTGGAGTGGTAAAAATTGTAGATTCTATATTTATCATGTTGAAAGGTTGACTCCTGCCTCTGATCAGCTTCCCTTGCCCATTTGTTAAACAAGCACTTTCATGCTTTCTCCTATGCGGCCCCTCACACTCTGGAGAAACTTCCCGTAAATGTCTACAAAGTCACTTCACTGTTCTCCTTAAAACTCTCCTCTTGCTAGATCTCGAAAAACCAACCAACCACTTGAAAATGATTAGGGTCCTGGTGTGCTGAGACCACAGTCAGTGATGCTGACCAATATTGTTACACAGTTTTTCCTTGTACTTCCCAATCTATGTATCCTCCTGTGTAAGCTCTTTGGTGCAGGGACTATATTTGTTCTGTTTGTACAGAGCCTAGCACAGTGGGGTGTTGGTCAATGACTAAGGCTCTTAGTTGCAATAGTACACATTATTTGTAACTCCTCATTCCAGTCAATGTTGTATTTAATACTTGTCCTGGTATCTAAGGAGGGGACATAGGGAGAGAATGAATGGTTCATAGCATAGTACAGTAAAGGGGTACGAAACTTAAGTGCTAAATTTAAACTTGAGCCTAGGTTGGTACTAATAATGAACACTTAATCTGCAGCTTTCAAAGCATTCCAGTAGTTACTAATGGTTTCAATCAATTTTTCAGTGGATAGATATAAAGGTAATTAACAACTTTGTGTTTTACAGCAGAGGCTGAGAATTGGCATATATACTCATCTATTTTATTACCCCTAGAGGGTCCTCCAGGTCATACTGCATTCATTTTAGCAATATGAGGAAGCTTCTACTGGCTGTACTGTGGACAGAACTTCAGTTTCCAAAGCTATCTGTTAAGCACCTTTTCACAAGCACTAAATTATTCTCAAAATATCTAACTCTTCCCCCTCTTGCTGTTATGGATAAGGCTATAATATAGACCGAGATTGTGAAAGTCATGGGATCTGTGACTTCCAGCAAGTTCCGTGACTTCAGCCTGTAGTGGTTGGGAGCTGCAGGATCTCCTGCCTCCCGCAGGTGCCAGGGGACCTCCCCCGCCCCCCAGAGCTCCTGGTGGCCCTGGGCAGCAGGGTAATCCCCTCCCCCTGGAGCTCCCAGCTGCCATGGGCAGGTCTCCTAGTCCCTGTGCTGCTGCCCTGCTTCAGGCAATGTGAGGACCCGCATATCCCCCATTTTGTCTGACTTTTTTACTAAAAGTCACGGATAGGTCACAGTCTCCGTGAATTTTTCTTTTTTTGCCTGTGACCTGTCCTTGACTTTATCACGAATATTTTTAGTAAATCTTAGCCTTAATTATGGATAATTGAGACATTGAATACCATTGTGACCTAATCACTAATATTGTTGTAGTACTTAAAGCAATTTAAATAGAGACCTACATCAGTAGATAGAAACACATTATTTCTAATTTACCATGAACTATGAAAAGTTGGAGACAGTTCTCCTTCTGAAACAGGTAAAAGATCAGATTAATTTAGGCAAAGTTGCCAGTCATGAACTACTCCTAGGCTTCAAATAATTCCTCCGTATTTTGGGTCTAGGATAGGATACCATTGGTTAGGCTGGTACTTGTAGCAGATGCTGAATCTGTTTTGGCAAGAACCAAGCATATCTTTGGTGCTACTGGAGTATCATAATATGCCTCAGTCCTATTGTGCTAGGTATTATACAAACACAAGACACCTTCTTGGAGGTGAGGCTGACTGGTATGTAGTTTCCCAGATTCTTCTTCTTCCCTTTTTTTAAAGATGGGCACTATATTTGTCTTTTCCCAATTGTCCAGGACCTTCCCCGGTCGCCATGAGTTTTCAAAAATAATGGCCAATTGCTCTGCAATCACATCAGCCAATTCCCTCAGCACCCTCAGATGCATTAGATCTGGACCCAGGGACTTGTGCAGGTCCAGCTTTTCTAAACAGTCCTTAACCTGTTCTTTCACCACTGAGGGCTGCTCACCTCCTCCCCATACTGTGTTGCCCAGGACAGCAGTCTGGGAGCTGACCTTGTCTGTAAAGACTGAGGCAAAAAAAGCACTAAGTACTTCAGCTTTTTCCACATCATCTGTCACTAGGTTGCCTCCCCCATTCAGTAAGGGTCCCATGCTTTCCCTGCCCTTTCTTGTTGCTAACATACTTGTAGAAACCCTTCTTGTTACCCTTCACATCCCCGTAACCTCTTTTTGGGCTAGAGAAATGCTGTCTTGCTCTGATTATCCAGAAAGTTCTTGGAAAGATTTTCTTGGATTGTCACTTCGACCATGTCATCCCTCTCTGCTTCCTTTCACTGGCTTCCCCTTCTCTGCTGTATCAAACATAAATGACCTGTTCCACATCCATAATTTAGCATAATGTTGATATCATGCCTTATGTTGTTGAGCCAATGACTGCCTCCACTCCACCAACAATGCTAGCCTCCATTGTCCACTTGTCAGATTTTCCAGAGTTCCTTCATGCTTTCTCCCTTCCTGTCCTTTATTCCTGGAATGAGGTCCTTTTTAAACATCCACAAAGCCACATTTTTCTCCTTTAGATCACTTCTTAACTCACTTCTGCTGTGATGCGTACAGTGTTCTTGACAGTGGTTAGGTAGCTGGTATGTTGTAACTGCAGCTCATTGCAAAGAGCCTCACTATTACCATGTGCTTTTCCCATCTGTGTTTACCTGTTCTCTTCTGGTACTTGCATTTGTAAGCTGTTGGTTGGAGACTTAGGTATTTGTACAGTGAGATCCTGATCTGGATTGGGGCCTCCTGGTGCTACAGTAGTACAAATAGTAAAGGCTAGCGCAGGTGGCTCTCTTCTTCTGTACTACAACAACAAAAATAACTAATGGCATCTCTGTAGGAGTAGAAGTTCAGACACTAAGCACAGAGTTTATCTGTTCTAATATACTGGTTAGACTTGAGAAGCAATTCATTGGAAATCATAGTAATAAGTCAATGTCCTCTCTGCTTCTTCGGTCTTGCAGAGCCAGAAGACCACCTTGGTGTATATTGATAATACTTAGCACTTAGCCTACGTCCACACTACAGCTTTAAATCGATATTAGTAAAATCTATTTTATAAAACAGGTTTTATAAAATCGATTTTACGCGTCCACACTAGGGCACATTACTTCGGTGGTGTGCGTCCATGGTCCCAGGGTACCATCGATTTCCGGAGCGGTGCACTCTGGGTAGCTCAGTAAAAGAATAGGACCAATAACTTCGATATCCGTCCACACTAACCCTAAATCGATTTAGTAATATCGATTTTAGGGTTACTCCTTTCGTTTAGCTGGAGTACAGAAATCGATTTTAAGACCCCTTAAAATCGATTTTAAGTGCCTTGTAGTGTGGACGGTTACAGCGTTAAATCGATTTAACGCTGTTTAAATCGATTTAACGCTGTAGTGTGGACCTGGCCTTAGACTGTCTTCTGTTTGTAGATTCTATCAAAGCTTCTGTAATAGAGCCCATCACTATATTGTGTGAATGCCTTCAGAGTTAGTCCATTTTTGGCCATATAACTAACTTTTTCCTCCCTACTACACTGAAACAATGGGAGTCATTTCAATATCTCCCTGCTACCAACTGAAAGGTTCTGGTAATTTTGAGTAGTTTCTTTTTTAACGTAACTCTCTCTAACGTAAGAGTCAGCTTTTTTCCCCATTCATCAGATCCTTTATGGTGCAGCTTGCTGTGAATTATGTCATCACCTACTTATGAATAAAGCTGTCATTTAATCTGGTTAGCGCTCTCCAGAACATCCTCTAAACTTGGAGTGGGAAGAGGGAGGAGATGGGGAGAGAATGTGAACCTCTTACAAGTCAGAAATGGAATCTGACAAATGGGACCATTGTTCAGGGACCATTGTTCCATAGTATAAAGCCTGTTAGTCCCCCTGAAGTTTCTCCTTTGAGGAGGCTTTTGCATTAGTTTAGTCGTAAGTTTAAAAACTAACAGTGATCTAGCAGAAACAGCCCATGCTTATGGAGATGCCAGGCATTCAGTTTTAAAAGCATATCTTCAAGCTACCATGCGTATTTAAATACAGATTTTCACCAGTAGATAACTGTTGGCATGTCACTTGTTACTGTCATGAACCATCTGAGCAGCATTGTGCATAGGTATAACTAACCTAACTTGCTGAGAGAAGAATGTCACCTTACAATGTTTTGTAAACTAACTGTACACTAGGACTAAGAAACCAATATAAAGTTTTCAGATTAGAATAAAAATCCTCAACTCAAGTTTCCATAAGAGGTGGTGTAACTGTTTAGTCGTTCCTGTAATAAATTCCACTGTAGACCAGATGTGCTTATTGCCAGTGTTAATTGCGTCCCCCTAGTTTCCTCACCCATGTCCACAGCTTTAAACAGAACAGTTCAGCTATTTATTAATGCAGTAACTTGAGCATGAGCAGAATGACAGCATTAGTTCTTGGTTTCTTTTTTTTTTTGGGCTGGGGGGGGGTTGTCTGGCAGTGAAATGGAGGCTTCAAATAGTTCTAGTTTTTAGGTATCTAGTTAATCTGGTATGTCATATTAGTCTTCAGAAACCGTATTTGGTTTGTTTGTTTTAAATTATAACCAGTGCCTCTAGCTTCAGAATTTTCTCCCTCAAAAGAATTGTTGCCTGAACTGATGGTGAGAAATACCAAGTTGTATAACACTGCAGCAGTAGTGCTTTGGTTTACACTTACAATTCTATAAATAATTCTCTTCCCTTGCCGCTTTCAGCAGGGGGGAAGGCTGCTTATGAAAGAGGTGACTGCATCAAGACCTGCCTTGTGTTTTTAGCTGAACATGTGATTGTCTCTCTTGGGAAAGCTTAGCTGATACAGATTCTGAATTGCATATGAAGAGATGGAATCAAGGTGGTTATTCAGTGAATGACTCATGAATGTTCAGAGGTTAGGCTGATATTTATTTAAAGCACTATCTAAAAATATTTAGTTAAACATGAGTGGCATGAAAAAGATGCTTTCAAAGCAAACCATTTCCTATCTACTGTGAATGAAAGGTTGAATGACTGCATCTACTAATTTCACTTCAGTTTGTACATGTAAAGCCACAAAGCAAAGGAGGAAGTTGAATTGCTCATCAAAATCTGTCAACTTAGTAGAACCTGACAAACTGTCTGAGGAATGCAGATAATAGTAGGGTGAGGAGAAATGGGAGAGCTGATATTTAAAATAGATCTTGGTGTGTATTCCATTGTGGCTTCTCTCTTCGAGTGATTGGCTGTGTAAAAAAATAATCACTTATGTTTGTCAGACTCTGAATAAAGTAAACATATATATGATCAAAATAGAGCTGTTTTAAAAACAAGTCTGGAGAACTACATGCATCACGCTTTTTTCACATTCAGAAGCTGAGTCATTTTATCCAGATCATTGAAGTTCGAAACACAATTCCATAGATCAAACAAGATTCATCTGGAATGTGTAGAGCATTCAATCGCAGACTGGTGCAGCTCTTAGTAAATGACACCACTCTCTGGACTTCTGAATTAGGTAAATAGTGGTGATGCTAACCTGGAGTCCTCTTCCGCAATATTGCTATCAAGGCCCAGCACAGATTCTAGTGGGTGGAAGCTTACTCATGACTTGTTGAGATATCCTAAACAACTGGCTGGATTGCACTGTCTGACCTGCATCTGGGAGCAAGCTTCCCAGCCCAGGTCCACAGATGTGTGCTAGTGTGGCTTGTGCTAGGGTGCTAAAAATGTCTGTGTAGATGATGTTTTGGTGGTAACTCAAGCCTACTCCTTTGAAAGCCTGAGAGCCCAAACTCCAGCCCAAGTCCTAACATCAAAGCATAGTCTACCGACCTATTTTTAGTGCACTAGTTTGAGCCCTACTAGCACAGGTCTGTGGACTCCAGTTGGGAGGCTTGCTCCCAGATGCAGTGTAGACATCCCCTTAGTATCTAATGTAGCCTGCCCGTTTTCTCCATCCCCACCACACCAGATACCAAACGTGGGCCCCTCAGCCTGAACAACTTCAGATGCTATTGTTGGGTCCTGTTCAGTGTTACACTGTAGTGATGACTGCCTAGACTTCAATTTTCTGCAAGAAATGCTGCTAAGTTTTGGGAGTTTGCCTTTTTTTAAAAGCATCTATGGTTGAGTATTGTTTCCTCTCAATGGGTGCATGAATATAATTTTTGTGAAGGCCACTGTAAACTGACTAACACGACTAGTGGTTTAATGAGAGCAGAATGTCCCAGTACGAACGGAGTTGCTTAATCATAGCAGCAGCATTGCAGTTAGGAATGGATTGGAAGTAGAAATGTTGTGCATTTGTGCCTGAATGTGTTCTGAAAAGTATTCTCATCTAACCAACAGGTAGTGCAGGCTGTGCATAAACTGATGCTCTCAGAGGCTTAAGGATCATTCCTGAAGTTGTTCAAAGTCAATTCTGGCAGATAGTTCATCATGGATTCAACAGAATGAAAATTCAGCTGCTAGACTAACAAACTTTCTTTTCTGCCTTTCATACTGCTTTGTTGTTTGGATAGTGTTGACTACACTCTTTCAAAGCCCCTCCTTAAAACATATTTGCGCAAGATCTATTAAACCAATAGCTCTCACTTTGCTGAAGCACTGAGTAGATAGTACAATATTTTTGAAGTGGAACTAGAACTAATGAGACCTATGCTAAGCTTCACTGCTTTTTTCCAGCCAGGTGCACCACGGTTTTCTAATCTACATGAAGAAATGGGTCATTGAAGGAGGAGGCTAGACCTCAGGATACTTGTTGATGCTTTATACTTACACACCTTTTAACTATAACTCAAAATGCTTTAGAGACCTCAAATATCTGTTTCCCATGTTGGGAGTGGGGTTGGCAGCTTAAACTCAGGAATGGTTTGTGACTTGCTCAAGGTCACACAGCATACCGGCAGTCTGGAATATAAATTGCCTTTTTACTCCTGGATCCTGCCTTCAAATAAGCTGTCCATGACAACAGCTACACAACTTGTTTGCAAAAGAAAGCAATGGCTAGATAATAGCTAGAGCTGCAAGTGAAGGGTCAGGGAAAACCCAGATAACCTGGCAAATCCTACATTGAACCTAGCTGGGAAGCTGTAAGTTTCCACCTGGTCTTCCAGCATGACTAAAATGGACCTATTTCACTTTACCCGTATAATGTTACACAAGCCAATGGATGCTAGCACTTTGGTATTAAGGTATTGATCAGACTGTACATTATTGTAGTTCAGCCACACAGTTCCTCATCCTTGGGTTTGTTTAGTCTGGAGAAGAGAAGACTGAGGTGAGGGACATAACCTTTTTCAAGTATATAAAAGGATATTACCAAAAGGAGAGAGAGAGAAACAACAATTCTTAACTCCTGAGGACAGGAGAAGAAGCAATGAGCTTAAATTGCAACAAGGGCAGTTTAGGCTGGACATTAAGAAAATCTTCCTGTCAGAGTGGTTAAGCACTGGAATAAATTGCCCAGGAAGGTTGTGGAATTGCCATCATTATCCAACCTGCTCTTAAAAAAAATCTCCAAACACCTATCAGAGATGGTCTAGATAATACTAGGTCCTGCCTTGAGTGCAGGGGACTGGACTAGAAGACCTCTCGAGGTCCTTCCCAGTCCTATGATTCTAGGCTACCTATAGCTGAGGATAAGTTTAAAGCCTATTGAGCTCTGTCCTATTTTTTGTCAGCTTCAAAGTTCTTGTGTAGTCACCTTGAAGACTTAATTATATTCTTGTCTGAGTAAGAGAACCACTCTACTAAACTACCACTTTTGGCAATGCTTAAGTGTTTATGGAAGTTCTCCAGTCAAAGCGGGCAAATGAGTTTTTGAAATTCATTGAGGCTTCCTGCCTACATTTACCAAGCCTAACTTTCAAAGCAAAGATATATCAGTGGATGATGTAAGATTGTCTTAGAGCTTTGGAGAGGATGGGGAACTCTGAAGTGTATGTGCTCAGTATCCATCTGTAAAAACATATGGGCCACAAATGTACTTTGTCCTCTCCCTCACATGAAGCAAAAGACTTGGAACTGACACCCTGAAGCTTGCAGAACAAGGCTTTGGGAAGACCATAAAAAAGGTATTTCCATTAGAGGAAGGGAAAGAAATAGTAAGACATGATGTAGAAGAACTTTGAGCAGAGGTAGGGTCCATGGACCAGTTAAGACAATAGGCAGTCTTGTAGATTATACGTTTTGGGGGAAGCATTCAGGACCAATGATTGCTTCAAACAAAGATGCTGTTACTGGTTGAATTTCAAAACTAAATAAACAATTAAATAGATTTAAATTCTTGCAAGTGTAGGAGGGTAGGTGGGAACCGAATTCAATGATATTTTCTGGCCAGTTATGCAGAATTAAAGTGACCAGATGTCCTGATACTTGGGCCTTTGTCTTGCCTATTTCCCCTCCCCCCCCACCCGTCCTGATATTTCACAATTGCTGTCTGGTCACCCTATGCAAGATGCCAGATACTAGATTACCATAATAGTCACTTTGAGTCTTAACTAAGTCTAAAATATTTTGATCAATCTAAACCTTAACTCAAGTATTTCAAATGTTCCCTTTTAGATTTATGATGGAGTAGAAACAATACTTTATTTTGTTGCTGGGGCAGAGGGACAAGTAAAAGTCCTTCTGTAAATGTCTGTTTTTGAAAGGTTGCTAATGCTTTGAGATTGACATAGTAAAAGCATGGCATTTATATGCTTCCCACCAAATAGCTTGCCACGTACCTTCATTCTGACCTACAAAAAATTCTAATCGTAGTATCCATGTATTTTAATAAAAGCTAGATTTCAACTTTTAATCCTTTTTTGCATTTAATTTCCCTTCCTGGGCTGCCTATGCTGAACTAGGAGGAGGGAAGGGATAGCTCAGTGGTTTTGAGCATTGGCCCGCTAAACCCAGGGTTAAGAGTTCAATCCTTGAGGGGGCCATTTGGGGATTGGTCCTGTTTTGAGTAGGGGGTTGGACTAGATGACCTCCTGAGGTCCCTTCCAACCCTGATAAATCTATAATTCAGACCTCCAATGGTTAAAATGTCTTTCTTGCTGCATGTGACAGAATCTGATATTCTGTGAGCTATATTTATAACAAATCACCATTTTTTTTCTGATATTGGCTGTATTATGTGATCTTCGGTTTAAGGTTTCAACACTAACTAAAAACATGTGCTGCAGAGCTTCTAGGTTAGTGATTTTGTAGTATAGAAGGAACCAAATAACTGCCATTTTTCTTTCCCATGTGCTTTAATTGCAGCTTTTTTTTCCCCCCTCCACCTTTTCCTGCTGGGGCTGCTGAAAAGTGTGCATTACTAACACTGTGCATGTGAACATGCTCACTTTGAGCCTGGGGTATAACTCTCTCTCAACAATTCACTAGTCCGGCCCAGCTTTGAAATAGGCCCTTGCTTTGTCCAGTTCTTATTGGTAGTGTATATTGCTGAGCTAGTAAGCCTTTGCATTGAAAAATGGGCATTGCAGAGTTGGCTTGGTTAATACAGGCAGTGGTAGCCATGTGCTGATCCCAGTGCTGACAAAGCAACAAGAATAAATAGTGTGGTAGGGGAAGGGCACGCTTTCAGGAATATGCAGTTGGCCTATTGTCCGGGGGGGTAGGTCATTCTGCTTTCAGCATACCTCTGCCATTTTAAACAGCTCTACAGCAAGATGTCAAAAGTAAAATATTTTAAAGATACGTTTCCTATGTTTAAGGCTGAACACCTATTTAATGTAAGGGAGCTGACCATGAGTTACCACAGTAAATGTAGTTTTACTGCAGATAGTGCCTTTAGTTGACCTCTGGTATTTCAGGAGCAGTTTATCCTTGACTTATCAGCATTTGAATCAGCTGTCCTATAATTCATACCTAGTAGCAATATTTAGTTCGGCAATACTGTGAACTATCTCTAATAAAATTTCGCTTGAAGGTAGAAGTGACTTAACTGAAAGCTTCTTTAAGATCCTAAACATTCTACTGGTTTGCCTCAGACTGTTTCTGATTAGCTCAGGAGTTTTTGTAAATGAAGATTAAGAGCTGTAATACATCACAAAGACTAAAATATCTGAGCTTGACTCCTCTAACACAAGGGAGAACCATTTAAAAAAAATAAATTTGTTCCTTCTCTTTGAGTTAGAGTGTAGGGAAATGACAGAACTGCTCAGCTCTTAACCCGTTACTTGTTCATGACACTTGGAGGAAAGGACCAAATGTGGCTCAGTTTACACAGATCCCCTGAAGACAGTCCAGGCGTGAGAAATGAGGAAAATGTCATTTGTGTGCCATTCTCCTATTGGACTATATTTTTACCCTGATTTCATAAGTATGGTGCAGCTGTAACTTTGAACTTGGTCAGTATGTGGACTTGCTGCCTTATTTGTCCATTTCCTGTCGAATTTAACACTGCCCAAAACCATTAGAGTATTTAACAGTCACAAAAGCCATAACTACCCATAAATATGAATTGAAGACAGACATAGTATTTACTGAAAGTGTACATTTTCTATAGGCTATTTCTTGCTTGTAAAATTTACAAATTAAATACAATAATAATAAAACTCTTAATTTGTAAATTTTTAATGTTGCTATTATAATAGTTCTTAGAGGCTCTAATCAAAATCGGGGCCCCATTGTGTTAGGCACTGTGCAAACCAATAACATGGTTACATTCTCAAAATGCTTGTAACAATATGGAAGGTTCACTTTGTGTTAAATGACCTACAAAAAAGGATTTACCCTTTATTTTAAAATGTATGAAGGACACTTTTTTTTTCAACAGGGTTTTTACCTGGAAGATGCTATGAGTGTCCAGATGGGTTTTCCTAGTGGACCTTGTGGATGAGGAACAGTAGGCAAGGTGGCTTTTGTGTGTATCATGAGTTCATTCACCTGAATTGTAGAAGACTGAGCGGAAAAACAACTGAGGAAAGTTGGCAGTTTTTCAAAGGGACGCTATTAAGGGCCCAAAAGCAAGTTATTCCGATGGTTAGGAAAGATAGAAAATGTGGCAAAAGACCACCTTGGCTTACCCTTGAGATCTTGCGTGACCTACAAAATAAAAAGGCGTCATATAAAAAATGGAAACTAGGTCAGATCACGAAGGATGAATATAGGCAAATAACACAGGAATGCAGAGGCAAGATTAGAAAAGCAAAGGCACAAAATGAACTCAAACTAGCTATGGGAATAAAGGGAAACAAGAAGACTTTTTATCAATACATTAGAAGCAAGAGGAAGACTAAGGACAGGGTAGGCCCACTGCTCAATGAGGAGGGGGTATCAGTAACGGGAGACTTGGAAATGGCAGAGATGCTTAATGACTTCTTTGTTTCGGTCTTCACTGAGAAGTCTGAAGGAATGTCTAGTATAGTGAATGCTTACGGGAAGAGGGTAGATTTAGAAGAGAAAATAAGGAAAGACCAAGTTAAATATCACTTAGAAAAGTTAGATGCCTGCAAGTCACCAGGGCCTGATGAAATGCATCCTAGAATACTCAAGGAGTTAATAGAGGAGGTATCTGAGCCTCTAGCTATTATCTTTGGGAAATCATGGGAGACGGGGGAGATTCCAGAAGACTGGAAGGGGGCAAATATAGTGCCCATCTATAAAAAGGGAAATAACAACCCAGGAAACTACAGACCAGTTAGTTTAACTTCTGTGCCAGGGAAGATAATGGAGCAGGTAATCAAAGAAATCATCTGCAAACACTTGGAAGGTGGTAAGGTGATAGGGAATAGCCAGCATGGATTTGTAAAGAACAAATCATGTCAAACTAATCTGATAACGTTCTTTGATAGGATAACGAGCCTTGTGGATAAGGGAGAAGCGGTGGATGTGATATATCTAGACTTCAGTAAGGCATTTGATACGGTCTCGCATGATATTCTTATAGATAAGCTAGGAAAGTACAATTTAGATGGGGCTACTATAAGGTGGGTGCATAACTGGCTGGATAACCGTACTCAGAGAGTAGTTGTTAATGGCTCCCAATCCTGCTGGAAAGGTATAACAAGTGGGGTTCCGCAGGGTTCTGTTTTGGGACCGGTTCTGTTCAATATCTTCATCAACGATCTAGATGTTGGCATAGAAAGTACGCTTATTAAGTTTGCGGACGATACCAAACTGGGAGGGATTGCAACTGCTTTGGAGGACAGGGTCAAAATTCAAAATGATCTGGACAAGTTGGAGAAATGGTCTGAGGTAAACAGGATGAAGTTCAATAAAGATAAATGCAAAGTGCTCCACCTAGGAAGGAACAATCAGTTTCACACATACAGAATGGGAAGAGACTGTCTAGGAAGGAGTATGGCAGAAAGAGATCTAGGGGTCGTAGTGGACCACAAGCTTAATATGAGTCAACAGTGTGATACTGTTGCAAAAAAAGCAAACGTGATTCTGGGATGCATTAACAGGTGTGTTGTAAACAAGACACGAGAAGTCATTCTTCTGCTTTACTCTGCGCTGGTTAGGCCTCAACTGGAGTATTGTGTCCAGTTCTGGGCACCGCATTTCAAGAAAGATGTGGAGAAATTGGAGAGGGTCCAGAGAAGAGCAACGAGAATGATTAAAGGTCTTGAGAACATGACCTATGAAGGAAGGCTGAAGGAATTGGGTTTGTTTAGTTTGGAAAAGAGAAGACTGAGAGGGGACATGATAGCAGTTTTCAGGTATCTAAAAGGGTGTCATCAGGAGGAGGGAGAAAACTTGTTCACCTTAGCCTCCAATGATAGAACAAGAAGCAATTGGCTTAAACTGCAGCAAGGGAGATTTAGGTTGGACATTAGGAAAAAGTTCCTAACTGTCAGGGTAGTTAAACACTGGAGTAGATTGCCTAGGGAAGTTGTGGAATCTCCATCTCTGGAGATATTTAAGAGTAGGTTAGATAAATGTCTATCAGGGATGGTCTAGACAGTATTTGGTCCTGCCATGATGGCAGGGGACTGGACTCGATGACCTCTCGAGGTCCCTTCCAGTCCTAGAGTCTATGAGTCTATAAGATCAAGGGTTGTAGGTGTTCAACAAAGGTTTATCATGGAAGTGTTAAACTTTTTGGTGGTGTGTAAACAACTAACAGTTTGACTAAAAGTTCTTTCATCCTTTCAATAGCTTAACTTTCATTTCCTGTGATGTTTCACTAGATCTCTAGTCTTCCAGATTAGACTGTGAATTACAGATCACCTTTATAATCATAAAACAGCAAAACTTGATACAATCCCAGTTTTTTCCTTTATGGGTTATCTTCAGGAGAGCGTATCCTGTGTTAAATAGTTGCTTTCTAGTTCTATGTAATGGGCATCTTCATTCAGGATTCCCAGAACTAATTTGGCTGACTGTCTTGTTTGAATTCTTTCAACCACTTGTATTTTCTAGCATGCATAGTTGAAAGCCAAGCTGTCTCTAATAGAACTCTGACTTGGTGCTTTCTGCTTGTACTACTTTAGTTAATGTGATGTCTGAAGAGTGAAGAAAATTAATGGGTGCAGTCAGGTGCTATACTGGGAACTCATGTTCAGGCATGATTTCAATCAGGACTTGAAACTAAGGGTCCGGGGTGAAAAGCTGGTGTATAGATCACTACATACATCACTGGGAAAAACTTTTTATCGGAGAGGCTTGCAAAGACCTTGCAGTCAACTTGACAGCATTTCTGTGTGTAATGCAGTAGCATTTCAATGCCACAGTGGATCAATTCCAAAATTCCAGGGAACGTTCTAGGTATCAATGAGCAGAATGCAATTGATTTTAGGGGAAATGGGTGATACATTGAGCTGCTGTCATCTGTTTAGCACAGTCAGTGCTTCAGGTACCTCTGCAGTTGTCTATAGATCAAACCACTGGTGTCTGGCACCTATTTAGTACTTTCTAGCATAACAATCCCTCTCCATGTGGTCTGATAGTATTTAGCATGTGATGCCCTGGATGACTTCTCTCCCAGACAGAAGAGAAATCCATGCTTCCCTGCTGGAAGCTGTGTGAGGTGGAGGCTCAGTCAGCAGGGACAGCCAGAAGTGAGAGGAAGGAATGAAGTGTCCTCTCTCCTAGTGCCCTTCCTGGTCTGTAGGGGTAGGACACCAGTCATCCACTCCTCCTTTCCAATCCAGGGTTGGGGGGAGACACTAAGCCATTGGCATGGGTGAAGGTGGGGAATGGAGAGAACAGAGACCCTGCTGTGGTGGAATATGGAAATGGGTTGTGGGGGAGGAGAGGAGACAGAGCCCTAGGTATGGTAGGGAGAAGGCAGGACTCTCCTAAAGGAGAATGGAGGGGCAAAAGCCAAAGCATCAGGGAGGAAGTGGGGAAATAGAGGGGGATTGGGAGGGTGGCAATACAGGGAGCTTGTTGGGTGGAATGTAAGGATGCAAGGAACCCCTGGTGTGTTTAATGAGCTTGGCCTACACAATCCACAAAGTGTGTGACCCACTACTTTGTATTAATGGCAAGTCAGCCTAGCTAGTTTTAATAGTAATGGTGGTCTTGCAGGTTCTGAAGTTGGACAGCATCACGGTGCTTCCGCTTCTTGACTGACTTGCTAAATGGACTGTTAATACTTAAGATGACCTCCACTAAATGTTTTCCAGAATATAGTACTAAACACCACATTTCAATAATACAAGCTTAATGTGGAAGAGCAAATCGATTAGGTGAGTTTTTTAAAAAGTTGTGATGCACCAGCCAGCAATAAAAGGCATTTTGTGGGACTAGATATTAAAATTAACATAGCAGTGGTTTGTATAGTTCCTGTACTTGTGTTGGCCTTGTGCCTTGTGTTAAGTATGTGCTGTGCAGATACAGCCATTTTGGGTGAAGGCTTTCCTCTGGAATGCAACTGCTGAAAACAAGGTGTATATAGGGAAGCCTGAGTTTCCTGCTTACTTGCAGCATACTTAGCGGTCATTGCACTGTCATTGCACTGTTTACCTATGCTAAAAATAAGTGTTAGTGTGTAGAAATACCATATATACTTTGGCCGCTGATATCTGAGCACTAGTCCCATGGTCTGATATGAGCAGACAACTGAAGACTCCGCCAGTACATAATAAATCATGGATGGGAATTCTCTGCCTTAGTTTCTCTCAACTGAAATACCCAAACTTTCAGTTGTCCAAATGAGAATTTCCCATCTATTTCAAAATTTTGGATTACTATAGCACAATCTGCCCACACTTATGAAGATGAAAACATTTTAATTTGCACTGGGTAAATGCATGAGTACGAAGTTGCTTTAATTTTTGTTTGTTCTGGTGTGGAAAGACTGGGTTACTAATAGCCTAAGAGAACTGGCTGGGACAGAAGTGGGAAATCATCAGTGCCAATATTCCAGTTAACTGCTGGGAAACATCAAATACGTGTTTTAAAGTGAAAACCTAAAATTAACAAACATTTAATTGCTGAGAGAACCCTTTCTGTAAACAGGCACTTTGGGCATTAGTAGTGGTTAAGTCCTTTACCCATGAAGGAATTGGATGTAATCCAAACTATTGGTTGACAGTTGTGCAGGCTGTGTGATAAACTAAAGCAGTAGTTCTCAACCAGGGGTACGTGTACCCCCTGGAAGACCTCTACATATCGCCAAGGGCACATCAGCTCATGTAGATACTTTAAAACGGGCTACATAAAAAGAAACAAAAAGAAACAAAACCTAGCAGTCAGGACAAACTAAAATTTCATACAATGACTTGTTTATACTGCTCTATATGCTATACACTGAAATCTAAGTACAATATTTATATTCCAATTGACTTTAGCATTATACGGTAAAGGAAAAAGTAAGCAATTTTTCAGTAATAGTGTGCTGTGACACTTTTTTTTTTGTATTATTTAGGTCTGATTTTGTAAGCAAGTTGTTTTTAAGTGAAATGGAACTTGAGGTAAATGAGACAAATCCAACTTCTGAAGGGGGTACAGTAATTGGGAAAGGTTGAGAACCACTGAACTAAAGAGATACTGCAAGGGCTACGGTTGTAACAAATGTATCATCTTTCGTATGAGGTGCATAAGCTAACATGCTTGAGTCTTATGCTTTCTCCTGAGCTTACCTGAAACAGCAATAACTTTGTGTGGTAAGTTTTTTGTGCTTTAAAAGGGTTTTACTGATTTCTTATTACAATAAAACAGTTGACATAAATGGAGACTAAGGGCTTGTTTGGACTACAGGCATGTGAATAGCTGCATGTCATCAAGTGCTGTGCTGTAACTATGCTGTGGGTGCAAACTTAAAGGTTCCAAGGCCACTTTAACATAGTCCTCTTCAAACAGAAGTTAAGTGCCTTTTCTAGGAGGCAGAAGTTGAGTTGAAAGTATCTAGAAATGTCAACAGTTTCAGTGATGGCTTTTTATACAATACTATTAGTGGGTAATACATTTCTAAACTGCCACCACCTGCCCTTGTCCCTCCATACTACCCTCTTAAGAAACCTATGTAGCTAATGAGGCATGTTGTAGTTTGAAGAAATAATTTCTTGTCTTTTGGAAAGCTACTAAATGTTACTTTTAGTGTAAGCATGGCAGAAGTTATTCATTGTGCATTAGTATCTTCACACTGAGATGCAAGGAACATCCTACATTCCGTGCACGTGCATACCACTCCCCTTCTCCCCAACCTGGAACAGTGTAAATTTAAGATTTTTTTTTTTTAAGTTAGGCTGTCTGCTGTTCTGCACCTCAGAGGAAGCTAAGTTTCAGTGATGCTGCATGTTCATAGCTTGTAAAGTGTTGGGAATAAAAAGCAAGACCTAACATTTTATTATAGGGAATGTAACTTTTTTCAAAAAAATTTTTTTCAGAGGTGCTGAGCATTTGCAGCTCCAATTGATTGCTGTGGAAACTGCTGGTCCTCTGCACATCTGAAAATCAGCTCAGTCTTGAGTACTTTTTTTTGCATAAAACGTGCACTTTTCCCCAACAAATTTTAACTGTTGTGTTAGAGTAACATGTTCATATTAATACTGGTCATAGAGGGGACAGTGGTAGATAAATATTCTGGATGGAGTTAAGTACTTAACAATTCTAGAAATGAAAAGCAACAGTAACTACCACACTCTACCCATGTTGATTGGCTCTCCAAATGCATTTAAAAACTGCCTAGAAATTTATTTAGTAAACACTTTTTAAAACAAATGCACAGTAAAAGCCATTTTATCCAGCACTTCAACTGGAAAACTCTAAACGGTCACTTCTGATCTTCATTGACAGTCCAGATTATAATCTGGTTGGTGCAGGGCCAGCAGGAGGTTGGGATGTGGGAGGGGGTGTGGAACGTGGGCTCTGGGAGGGAGTTTGCATGCGGGGGTGTGTGTGCCTGATCCAGGGGGCTGTTCACCTTGGGCAGTTCCCTGCAAGCAGCAAACTGTCCCGGCTGCTCTTAGGTGGAGGCGTGGCAGGTGGCTCTGTGCTCTGCCTCTGCCCTCAGCTGCTGCCCACGCAGCTTCCATTGGTTACTGTTCCTGGCCAATGGGAGCTGCAGAGGCAGTCCTCGAGGCAGGAGCAGAGCTGTCTGCCACACCTCTGCCTAGGAGCGGTCAGTGCTTGCAGGGAGCTGTCCAAGTTGAGCTGCCCCCAGATCCGGCACCTATGCCCCAAGCCCCCTCCCAGAGCCCATGACCCACACCTCCTGCACCCCAGCCCTGCCCCCAAACTCCCTACCTCTTTTATCTGCCATTTTTCACTTACCGGCACCCCCCCCATTTCCACAACATGCTGGATAGAACTGCTTTTACTGTAATATGATATCTAAATGGCTAACTTAGCTGACAGTTGCTTTCTGAGGTTTCCCTTGAATGGCTTCCCTATGTGCATGTGCTCTGTTTGAGCTGTTTTAAATATGAAGGAATAGAGTAGCAGGAAAATGCAGGCAAAGCCAAATAATGTACTTCAAATATGGAACACTGACAGCATCTGGAACATGTAGGGCAATAAACAGGAAGCAATCCACTAAAATAGCCATGCTTTTTCTACAAATGTATTTAAATTGCATAGTGTGGTGTGTCAGCAATCTAGTTGAAGAGACTGTGCATGTCAAATAATTACATAGGATGGAATCTGCAGCCAACCCATTTTATCAAGCATAATATCATAGTGATGTTTAATTTTACCCTTAGAACCTCTTAACTAACGTGCCTCGGAACTGGCAAAGCACAGATCTAATCCTGACTTCTACTTTCCATCTTGTTACATCTTCAAGTGTCTCCAAGAACTACAGTGAGGGAAGTCAAGTGTTCAGATCCCTGAAATCTAGGATTTGCTCTGGTCCCTTTCTATAGTTGGTTTAAGGTAAACTTAAAATAGCTCAGCAGGTTGCTGGGGGGGGGGGGGGGGATGTGTGTGTGCCGGGGAGGGGGCAGGGGATGTTGGGTATCAAAAATGTTTTTTCCTGATTTGTGTATTGGCGCTTTCTGGATACTCACTCTAAAAATAAATTCCACTTGGAATTTAACCATAGGTATACTGCCTCAGATCTGTATCTTAACCCAGTTCAGGTTATGTCATGTAAAAAGTATCCAAATATCATCCTATATTCTTCACAGGTCAGTGGGGTTGTATAAACTTATTTGCCACAAGTAACAGTCACTCAAAAATGAGCTTTATATAATCCTTGGTCTTCTGACGTATTTAATCTAGGAAATTATTTTAAATGGCAGTTTGTGGTGATGCTGGATTCCCAGCTATGGCGATTTAGTGAGTCTTCACCAGCTATGTGGCAGCTTGCCCCTGAAACTCCTGGTTTCCTTCACCCGTTCAAATGAAATATGTTAATGCTCAGCTGGTAGAAAGCTGCTTTAAACTGATCATTTCTATTAGAAAAGTAAAATGCTGAGTAATACCTGGAAACCTGTTTGTGAAAATTCTAATGAATGTCCTGGATATGAGTTCAGTTTCACATTTCAAGCCAATGATCAGGAGGAGGAGAGGTGAAAGTGATCACTGTAAAATTCCCCAATTTTTTTTAGATCATTTGGGTTTCCCCAGTGCACTTAATCCTTCTGGCTACAGCTTGAACAGCTGGCACAGTGAAATTCTGACCTCTAGTGCTAAAGAGCTATTCACTGGAAAAGCCAATTTCTGTATCTGGGTTGCTACACTAGAGCATCTCTGTACTTAGTACTTCAATTTAGCTAAATTAAATGGAGCAGGAAATAATTGCTTGTTTCCAAATTCTGTAGCCTTCTGATCTTTTGTGAAGACATGACTGGTTACAATGTAAATTTGATGTGTAGGCAATTGATAAATTTTAAGTGGTTCCCTAATGTATACTTTTATCTGCTACCCCAACAGTGTTGTGTGGCACTCTACAGCAGTGGTTTTCAAACTTTTTTTCCCTCATGACCCAGTTGAAGAAAATTGATGTCTGTAACCCAACATAATATCTTTTTTGACTAGTTTTCATAAAACCATAATATTGCAATACATTCCAACTTAACCCATTTCACAGAGCTAAGACTATCCTTAGTAAGCCTATGGTAAGGAGTGTTGGAGGTGGCCCAGGCTGGGGTGCATGGGTGAGGGCTCTAGGATGGAGCTGGGGTTGAGGGGGATCAGGACTGGGGCAGAGGGTTGGGATGCAGGGGGCTGAGGGCTCTGACTGGGGGTGCTGGCTCTGGAGTGGGGCCAGGGATGAGGAGTTTGGGGTGCAGGCAGGACTCCCTCCAAGCCCTCTCCCCACTGGCAGCAGCTAGCTCCAGGGGAGGGGTGGGCAGGTGGGGGGGGTGGGCGGGTGGGGGTGTATGTCTCCCTCTCAACAGGCAGCACGGAGCTGGCCCCGCAGCAGCCCTGCAAGCTCCAACTTGCTCCTCTCCCCAATTCCTGCTCACCCCCTACCTCACTCCTCTCCAGGTCCCTTCTGCGCAGCAACAGTCTTTATCCTTTGAATCAGCAAGGCGACCCAGTACTTTGAAAAACACTGCTTTACAGTGTATATTTTTTGTACACTCAGTGCATTCCATTTGTTCTATTCTGCAGCGTTTGTGTCTTAACAAGCAGTTCAGTGGTCAAATAGCCTCCCGGTTTACCCTACAGTTGTGCATGCAACCCAGAAACTGCTTAATTTATATAAAGGCACTGTCTCTGGATCTGTGAGATTTCTGGATGGAATACGATACAACATAGCAGTGGGAAAGTGCCTGTCAAAGTTAAATAGACCTGTCTAAACTGGTTTTCAAATTTTAAATCCTCTGCATTTAAATACAAATAAGGCTCCAAGTTGAAGGCACAAAAATCAAAGAAAGTTTAGGCTGAAGTTGGCTTGGACATGCCTAGCAACATGTTAGGATGTTATCAAACAAGAGATGCAAAATTATGCAAGCAAGCTTTCTACCTAGTTCAACCTTGGGTTTTTTATTTCTGGATTTAATATGGACTCTTGAGCACTACTTTTCTCTCTTGTTCTAATAAAATGTCAGAACTGGGGGTTGAATGGGCTTAGAAGCTAGCCGACTGTTCGCTGTTGCATTATATTGTGAACATCCAGTTAGCATTTTTCTAAAAGTGTATACTCCAGTAAACCCCCTCTGCTTAGGATTTGACATTACCGTACTTCCATAACACACGCTGTCTACCTGTATGTGGACACTGTGAAAGGGCTTAAAAAAAAAGTTCAAGCTACTGAGAATGCTGGTTTTGCTTTAAACTAGAGGAACCTAAATTGCAAAACAGGCTGGATTTTTATTTCAATGCACCTTGCTCCCTTACCAAACCTTAAGAGTCAGTTTTAAGATGCTGGTTTGTACCCACCTCTAGTTTTAACTGTAACTAGAATCTATCTAGTTGAAATCTAAAGGTCTATTTGTTACTTTTTTTATTAAAAAGATGCTCCTCTAAGGCTTCAGGCGTGCTAACCCACCATTAGTACAATAAAATTCTCTTATCAAGGTTCTGGTTTATGTGGCAGGATTACGCAGCTCTGCAAAATGTAAGCCTCCCAATACCTGAATTTGTGAAGTGCTCAGATGCCATGGCAACAAGTGTAGTATAAATACCCAGGTTGGTAGACAAGTTAGTCTGCCTGAAGTAGAATTTCTATCCTCCACCAACCAAGTCCTTCAAAACTGCCAGCAAATGTTCCTTGTGCCTATTCACAAGGTTTGTGCAGTGTTCAGGTATTGATGTAAATGTTCTTTAGTTACCTCTTTGTGCTGTGATCCAGATAGTCCCTCTAACATGCTTGAAACACTAGAAAATTCCTCTTACTGGGGCCAAAAGGCTTAACCTATTCTGAGGTTTATAAAAAGGAAACTGATAATATTGGCCACTGAATTCTTAAGTGATTTTTAATTGTTAGTGTTGGTTTATTTAAATAGTTAATTAAGACATCTCGGGACTTTCACTTGAGTTAGAGCTACATGAAGTTGAGGCAGTTGCTTGCTTGTCTTTCCCTCTCTATTTACAAGGATTGCCAGTCCAATGAACCTCAGTCCTGATCTTCAAATTCTCCTGTTCAAGTACCACTCTGCTCATGAGACTCCATAATGGAGCTAAAAACTGGTGTAGATTTGTCAGGTGCCTAATGTCCATTAAAGCACTAACAAAAAATGATCAACTTTGTTTCTTTTAAGACTAAAATCACTTTGGACCACCAAACTTTCCAGTGTGAAAGACTAACGTGGATTAATTTGCTGGTCTCCATGTGTTCTGTTACATGAAAACTGAGATTCATTTTATTTGTTTCAGGCTCACATTAAATTTCCTATCGACTATCCATATTCACCGCCTACCTTCAGATTCCTGACCAAAATGTGGCACCCCAACATTTATGAGGTAAGATACTTTTTAGTGGCTCTTTTTATCTTCAGGTGTACTAGACATGGTTTTAGTTTTGAGACTTACGTAATGCATTCAACATTTGCTTGTCTTTAGTCACAATTAAGCCACATTCTAGCTGTTATAACTTAGGCTTCATATGTAAAAAGCTAAACCTAGATTTTTTTCTGGTAAGCCCTCTAATTCAGAGAGTGGTGTTCAACCCTTGTGGATAACCCCAGTTGTGAAGCTCTGCTGTTACTTGGAACGTTGGCAGTTACCAACTTTTTCCATCCAGCTTCGTTTGGGATCTTACTAATGACCAACAATTTTTCCAGTCAACTTTTTTTTCAGACATGTCTTCGTCAGAAATTTGACGAACAGTGAACTTTTTTTAAATTTTAATCTAAATATCTTATTTTGAAGCTGTCTTTCCTTTGGTATTAAAGCAAAAAGGCGACTGTTGGGGCTTGAGGTTGTATACTGTGTAAGCAAGCTAGAGAGTTGAGATTTTTCAAATGTATGGGGAAAGCTTGCTTCACATTTAACTAAATGTGAATGCTCTTCCTTTCAGTTATGTTTTCTCCCCTGCGCTCCAGAAAATCCTTACTCTTCATCACTAACTATTGTAGGTAATTTCATGATAAATTATAATGGTTGGTCTAGCCTGTTCAGCAGTTAGTAAAAAGGTCCTCTCTAGTTTCACTATGTCACACTTGCTGATGATCTTTCAAGTACCATGTCAGTCTTACTTAACTATTGGTCTTGGGTTAAGGAATTTAACAGTCTGCATCAGGCATCGTGAGACCTATCCAAGAAGCAGCTCTAGGCAGACCCAGCTCTTTGTCAGTGCAAACAAATGTGACACCTAGTGTGGATTTCTGGATTCTTATGGAAACTCTTTATCTTCCTCCTTTTTATGACCTGTACTTTTTCTTAGCATGTTTTAGTCTGTAAAGCCTTCTCCACTGGAGACCTTGGAGCAGCACTGTATGTTTGACAGTGTGTGCATGTCACAGAATTCACAGAAGTACCTAACTTCAGAAGTCCTGTTTGGAAGTTGAGAGCCTATTCTGAAATTTTTAGATTGGCCTTTAGTGGAGGAGTCCAGACAAATCCTTAGGGAACCTTCTGCCTTTTGACTATCTTAACAAAATTTCTGTTCTTAATCTTTAGTCTTGCCAGTCCTCTCTCGTGAGAAATAAGTGCACTCCAAAGATACTGCCCACTCCCCCCTTCAAAAATTTTCTACCTTGTAAACTCTCCCTTCTGTCAACAATGGCCTTAATACAGTCTTTCCTACAATGAATAATATTCATATATGCTTCTGCGTAATGGGCTCAATAGAAAATGAGGAAGGTGTTCCTTCCCAGGGTCTGAGCATGCTTCTTGGATCTCTTGAGGAATGAGGACTGCAGCCCAAGTCTTGGACTTGGATGCCCTTACTCCAGCATTGAAGTACATTGTGCTGCTCCTGAATGCCCAGTTCTGAACAAATGGTCTTAAATGTTGTCTTCTCAGTAATCTCTCTAGACTAGAGGCTAGTTATTTAGCTGATGGCTTAGTCTTAACTGCTTGACTGGTGGCTTTTCCAAATCTGTACTGGCAAATAAGATCATACTCCATATTAATTTCTTGGTGCTGAGGAGGGGGGCTGCTTTCTTATGCAAAGGACTATCCTGGGTTCAGATAGTACGTGGTGATTGGTATCCTTGTAGTGGCACTTGGAAAATCTTCCAACTTTTGCCGCCGCCCCGTTTTTAAAAACTTAAAACAGGAAATTAAACATACGGCTACGAAGGTGTTTTCCTTTCTCAGGACTCTGCTTCAATGGCATTAGATTTTTGTGACCCATAAGACCAATTAAAAACTAGGGCTGTCAAGCAGTTAAATAGAATTGTGATGAATTGCACTTTTAATAGTAGAGTACCATTTATTTAAATATATTTGGATGTCTTCTACGTTTTCAAATATATTGATTTCAGTTACAACACAGAATACAAAATGTACAGTAGTCACTATATATTTTTGATTACAAATATTTGCACTGTAAAAAAACAAGATAGGTTTGAAAAATACTAATACAAGTACTGTAGTGCATCTCTTTTTCATGATGGATGAACTTACAAAAGTAGAATTATGTTAAAAAATAAAACCATGTAAAACTTTAGAGCCTATAAGTCCACTCAGTCCTACTACTTGTCTGTCTCAACAGTTGGCTGAACAAGTTTGTTTACATTTGCAAGAGATAACGCTGCCTGCTTTTTGTTTACAATATCACCTGAAAGTGAGAACAGGCATTTGCATGGCACTGTTGTAGCCAGTATCGCAAGGTTTTTACGAGCTAGTTGCGCTAAAGATTCCTGTGTCCCTTTGTCTTCAGTCACCATTCCAGAGGACATGCATCCATGCTGATAATAGATTCTGCTCAATAACTATCCAAAGCAGTGTGGACCATCTGAGTCAGTACCACAAGCAGGAGATTGATTTTCTGTTTTGGTGGTTTGGGTTGCTCTTTTAAGATGTCTGAAAACATGCTCCACACCTCTTCCCTCTCAGATTTTGGAAGGCACTTCAGTTTCTTAAACCTTGGGTCAAGTGCTGTAGCTATCTTAAGAAATCTCATATTGGTACCTTCTTTTGTTTTGTCAAATCTGCAATGAAAGTGTTCTTAACACAAACATGTGCTGGGTCATCATCCAAGACTGCTGTAACATGAAATATATGGCAGAATGAGGGCAAAACAGAGCAGGAGACATACAATTCTTCCCCAAGGAGTTCAATCATAAATTTAATTAACACATTCATTTTTTAATGAGATTGATCAGCACAGAAGCATGTCTTCTGTAATGGTGGCTGAAGTATGAAGCATACAAAAGTTTTAGCATATATGGCACACAAATACCTTGCAATGCCAATTACAAAAGCCTGCCAAGCAAACGCCTGTTCTCACTTTCCAGTGACGTAAATAAGTGGGGCAGCATTATCTCCCGTAAATGTAAACAAACTTGTTTTAGTGATTGGCTGAACAAGAAGTAAGACTCAGTGGACTTGTAGGTTCTAAGTTTTTTACTTTGTTTTTTAAATGCAGTTATGTAACAAAATCTACATTTGTAAGTTGGACACTCATGATAGAGATTGCACTTCAGTACTTGTATGAGTGAATTGAAATACTATTCCTTTTGTTTATCATTTTTACAGTGCAAATATTTGTAACAAAAAATAATACAACAAGAGCACTGTCTACTTCATATTCTGTTGAGAGGTTTCAGAGTGGTAGCCGTCAGATTAGGCCTGAATAAAGACAGGGAGTGGTTGGGTCATTACAAAGCCTAAAGTTAATTTCCCCATTACAAATTTCTCCCTACTGTACTCATCTTCTTGTCAACTGTCTGTAATGGGCCACTATTATCACTTCAAAAGTTATTTTTCCTTCCTTGGTATCCTGCTGTTAATTGATTTCTCATTAAACTGACTCCGCACTTGGTAAAACAACCCCCATCCTTTCATGTAGTTATACCTGCTCCTGTATTTTCACTTCATGCATCTGGTGAAGTGGGCTCTAGCCCACGAAAGCTGATGCCCAAATAAATTTGTTAGGAGTCTTTGTGGCACCTTAGAGACTAATTGTTTTTGTATTCTGTGTTGTAATTGAAATCAATATATTTGAAAATGTAGAAAAACATCCAAGATATTTAATAAATTTCAATTGGTATTGTTTAACAGTGCAATTAAAACTGCAGTTAGTTACAATTTTTGAGTTAATTGCGTGAGTTAACTGCAATTAATCGACAGCCCTAATTAAAACTAATCCATATCGAATAGGGAGTGGGTTTAGCTGTGGATTCATAATCCCCAAATCCTCACTCAGGAAGTGAGGGTATGTGAGGATGTGCTAGTTCAGTTATCTGAATTCCCAAAGTGAACCAACGTTTTTTAACTCTTCTTGGGTTGAAGTAGAAAGACCTTTCCCCAGTAGTTATGAGTGGGGGAACAGATGGCATTCCTATAACTAAAGGAAGAAACTAGCTTAAAACTCTGTTCTTGTTTTTTGGAGGTCACTTTTTGAGCAAAGATATGGAAGCTGTGAAAGTAAAAACTATATGTGAAACTAAGGACCGCGAAGCTTCCTGAAATCAAAAACCTGAAGTAGTATTTCAGTTTGCTGGCTGTTGTGTGTACTGCAAGACTAAGTGATTATCAGGAGGAGGAACTGGGACACCTACAGTTGCATGTGATGGCATTCTGCTGCCAAGAGTGGACTGAATCAAGGTACTGCAGACAAAAGGAACCAGATATTCAGTTTTGCTGATGAATGCGCATGAGGAGGTGTCAGACAGCATTCTGATTACAGTAGTGAGAAGGCATAAAAGTAAACCTTAATTGAATTCCCGGTAGGAATAATAGATATTTTCCATATTGAGCTTCTGTTAAGCCATCTAGTCCACAATCTTGACAATGCTATGTTTAAGCCCAATTTCTGATGCCCCAAGCAATGTGGCTTCAATTTGCCCCGAGAAATAAGTTTAAATAAGTCTAAGTTTAATAAGCTAACTCGGGATGTTTTTTAATATTGAGTCTAATTTTTCTTATATTACATCCAGTTACTTTTAGTTATGCCCCATTATGCAATCCTTAGGTCCTTTCCACCCTCTGTTTACAGCTTTCAAATATTTATCCTGTTATGTCCCCTTACCTATATTTAAATGGTTTTAAAATCTCTTAATCCATATGGCCCCCTATTCACTTTTGTTCTGCTCTGAACTCCTTCTCATCTGTCTGAAGCGTGACGCTTCACACATGTGATAAACTTCCCCTTTCCCTCTCTTCTGTTCCACAGAATAGTTGCTAGTCTGAGCACTACTTGTGGGTTAGACCAGCTCACTCCATCACTCTGGAGCAGGGGTAGGCAACCTATGGCATGCGTGCCAAAGGCAGCACATGAGCTGATTTTCAGTGGCACTCTCACTGCCCGGGTCCTGGCCACCGGTCCGGGGGGTTCTTAATTTTAAATGAAGCTTCTTAAATATTTTAAAAACCTTATTTACTTTACATGCAACAATAGTTCGTTTGTTTATATATCAGACTTACAGAAAGAGACCTTCTAAAAATGTTAATGTATTACTGGCATGCAAAACCTTAAATTAGAGTGAATAAATGAAAACTTGACACACCACTTCTGAAAGATTGCCGACCCCTGTACTAGACAAAGCCAACAGTGCTGAGGTGCAGGAGGGAATACTATGTATGAGAAGTTAGTTCCTCAGCAGATGATTTTGTATAATGGAAGGTGTCAACTGGCTTGGACAGTCCCTCCATATTATAGCAACATTTCCCAAGTAAATGTAAGCTTCTCAATGTTGTTGTATTAATCCTATGGCCCACAAGGGTTTGATTAGTGTGTTCTATTGTTTATGTAGCTTCATCTCTGAAGTCTTGTGTCACAAGGCAGTGCTGCTATAGTTCAACAAAGGGAGTCTGAACTCAGCAAAAAGTCTCCAGAGCAGGGTTTGGCAAGTGGTGTGCCGAGTTTTCATTTATTCACTCTAATTTTAAGGGTTCGCATGCCAGTAATACATTAACATTTTTAGAAGGTCTCTTTCTATAAGTCTATAATATATAACTAAACTATTGTATGTAAAGTAAATAAGGTTTTTAAAATGGTTTGAGAAGTTTCATTTAAAATGCAGAGCCCCGTGGGCCTGTGGCCAGGACCTGGGCAGTGTGAGTGCCACTGAAAATCAGGTCATGTGCTGCTTTTGGCACACGTGCCATAGGTTGCCTACCCCTGGTCTAGTAGCTCAAAAGTAACTAAAACAGCCACATGGCATTACTTCCCTGACCAAAAGCAGAAGATATCTAGCAAAATAAGCAAGTTCTACCGGTTTAGGTGAGCAGCTGAGCCTCTAGATGGTAAGAAGCCCCCAGTGAGGCTGAAAGATCAATGACTTGAAGACTGCCACCAAGGCATACTGGCAAACATTTCTGAATGGGAGTTCCACAGCCAAGGCCCCTGACATGAGTGCTCTGCCAACCTGATTAGAACCCGTGAGAACCCAGGTTGTTTAAGTTCAGATCCAGAAATGCATTTATGTCTGTGTAGGGTGGACTGATTTCTAAAGCCAGGTGATTTAAGTGACCAATTTCAATCATGATTTAGATAAGCAAGCAGAAAACTTAATTTAAATTATCTGTTTTTAATCCTGGTTTGTATTTGTATATCTTCTTTCCTAAAGAGAGGCTGATTTTCATTGGTTGGTAACCATTAAAAGATGGCCTTTACACTAAATTTGGTGCTGCTTTTTGCTAGCTGGGAGGATACATGATATTGATTTAGTTAAGCAATTATATAGCGTAATTTATCCAAAGTCTTAATTTTTGGAATAGAAAATCATGAATGTTTTATTTTACTAAATGATTGGTTTTTTTAATTTGATTTGTCAAGCTGTATTTGGAAACTAAAATGCACAAAAACAGCATTTTAAAATTTTTAAAACTTTCTTATTAAGTACCTTAAATATGCTGGATACACAGACATTTTCAGAAAGTTTATCAAAACACACTTTGCTTTAAAACTGATTTTCATTAAGCAAGGGAAGTACTAGCTGTAGTTATTAATTGAGATGGCTGATTTGTTTCTTGTTACCATGTCCTTCAAGATCTTAGAATTAGTAGATCTCATACCTAGGTTTTATTGATAGTTTGGAAGAGGAAAACAAGCTTTCCTGTTAACTCCTAGTTTTTCTTAACTTTTTTGGATGAACTAGTAATTGAACCTAAAACAATTGAATAAACTGACGGCAGTAGCCTCTTCTGCAGCTGCTGAAAGAATACTTGCCTCATTTCAAACTGGTTTGACACTTACAGTGTTACACACAGTGGGAGGGATAGCTCAGTGGTTTGAGCATTGGCCTGCTAAACTCAGGATTGTTTGTTCAATCCTTGAGGGGGGCCACTTAGGGATCTGGGGCAAAAATTGGTCCTGCTAGTGAAGGCAGGGGGCTGGACTCAAGGACCTTGAAAGGTCCCTTCCAGTTTTTGGAGATTGGTATATCTCCAATTATGTTGTTTTTGTTTTATTTTTTTAGTTTCTGGTGTCAAGTGCTTAGCCAGTGACTTCCACCAGTTCAGTTGTCTCACTTTGTCTTTAAAACTTGGTAACAAACATGTACTGCTTAAAGTCATTTACGTTTAAAAATATTTAGTAAATATAGGTCTTAACGTAGGTTGTCATAATTTCAAATTTAATTTAAAACACTTATTTTTATCTGCATAAATCCACTTGTAACATGTTTCATGCCAAAGAAGGGGGTGGTTATGCTAACAGGGAATGTTACTGAAAGTGGCAAAAAACTGGGCTTTTCCTTGAGTTAATCTGAGAATCAGAAATGAAACTTACTTTCTTTGAGAAAATGCCAAAAAAATTGAAGTTCCACCTAATATTTAATAGGCTTTTCTTCCACTGAATAATGCCACCACAGTGTATTGAGTTCATATTTGTGGTATGCCACAGGACTGTGGTGGTCCATAATGAATCAGTGTTCAGTCTGTCCCATAGAAGAGGTCACAAACCACAGGGCAATATAAAGCTTTTAAATTCATGCCTACTTCCTATTGTCATTTGGAGTTGAGCCGTAGATTACGCCCTTACACAGTCCTTTTATGTGCTGCGAAAGTACCTCTTTCTTCCTCTGGGATGCTGGGAGGGAGTCTGTGGCCTGGTCTACACTACGCCTTTAAACCGATTTAACGCTGTACCTGTCCACACGAGGCCCTTTATGTCGATATAAAGGGCTCTTTAAATCGGTTTCTGTACTTCTCCCTAACGAGAGGAGTAGTGCTAAAGTCGGTATTACCATATCGGATTAGGGTTAGTGTGGCTGCAAATTGACTATATTGGCCTCCAGGTGGTATCCCACAATGCTCCACTGTGACTGCTCTGGACAGCAATCTGAACTCAGATGCAGTGGCCAGGTAAACAGGAAAAGTCCCGCGAACTTTTGAATTGCATTTCCTGTTTGCCCAGTGTGGAGCTCTGATCAGCACGGGTGGCGATGCAGTCCCAAATCCAAAAAGAGCTCCAGCATGGACTGTATGGGAGATACTGGATCTGACTGCTATATGGGGAGACAAATCTATTCTATCAGAGCTCTGTTACAGAAGACAAAATGCCAAAGCATTTTAAAAAAATCTCCAGGCTATGATAGAGTCCACAGCACAATGCTGCGCGACATGCGTAACGGAAAGCCAAAGCATCAAATGGACGCTCATGGAGAGAGGGAAGGAGGGGGTACCGAGGATGCCAGCTATCCCACAGTCCCCGCAGTCTCCGAAAAACATTTGCATTCTTGGCTGAGCTCCCAATGCCTGTAGGGTCAAACACATTGTCCGACGTGGTTCAGGATCTATCTCGTCAATTTACCCCCCTCCCCCTCCGTGATAGAAAAGGGGAAAAAATCATTTCTTGACTTTTTTTATGTCACCCTACTGGTAGACACGGTGCTGCAGGACTAAACAGTAGCATCCTCTCTCCACCCCTCCCTGGTGGTAGACGGTACAGTGCAGAAGGACTGATAGCCGTCCTGGTCATGAGCCCGTGAGCGCTCCTGGCTGGCCTCAGGCGCCTGGGTGAAAATAGGAGTGATTCCTGGTCATTCCCAGTAGATGGTACAGAGCGGCTGGTAACTGTCTTCATCATAGCAACTGGGGGCTGAGCTCCATCAGCCCCCTCCCTTTCATATGTAAAGAGAAGATTCTGTACTGCCTGGACTATCATAGCAGTGGGATGCTGGGCTCCTCTCCCCCACACCGCTTAATGTCCTGCCTGGACTATCATAGCAGCTGGAGGCTGCCTCGCCCTCATTTTATCTCACTAACAAGTCAGTGTTTCTTATTCCTGCATTCTTTATTACTTCATCAGACAAATGGCAGGGACAATGCCATGGTATCCCAGGAAGGTTTGGGGAGGAGGGAAGCCAACGGGTGGGGCTGTTGCAGGGACACCCCCTAGAATGGCATGCAGCTCATCATTTCTGCGGGATCTGACACACTGGTTCTCTAGTACACTTGCCCCATATTCTAGGCAGGACTGACATTATTTTTAGATACCATAAAGGAGGGATTGACTCAGAGTCATTTCCATTTTTGTCTTTGTGCCCCCGGCCGATCTCAACCAGGGGCACCCATGACAGCAGCAGACAGTACAGAACAACAGATAACCGTCATCTCATTGCCAATTTACAATGGCGCAGCAGATGGTACAAGATTGATAACCGTCTCTGCTGTCATGCAAAGGCAAATGAATGCTGCTGTATAGCGCTGCAGTATCGCCTCTGTCAGCGGCATCCAGTACACATACGGTGACAGTGTTTTAAAAAAAAAAAAAAAAGAAAAAAGCTGAACAGGCTCCCTAGTTGGCTTGCTATGGCGTCTGCCAGGGCAATCCAAGGAAAAAGGGCTCGAAATGATTGTCTGCCGTTGCTTTTCCGGAGGAAGGAAAGACGGACAGAACCACCTGTGATGCTGATTTTTGCCCCATCAGGCACTGGGATCTCAACCCAGAATTCCAAGGGGTAGGGGAGACTGCGGGAACTATGGGATAGCTACGGAATAGCTACCCACAGTGCAACGCTCCAGAAATCGACGCTAGCCTCAGACCATGGACGCACATGGCCAAATTAATGTGCTTAGTGTGACCGCGTGCACTCGACTTTATACAATCTGTTTTATAAAACCGGTTTATGTAAAATCAGAATAATCCCGTAGTGTAGACATACCCTGTGTAACCTTCAGAGAGCATCTCTTCTGTTTCTCTCCTCTCCTTGATGTTCTTGCATGGTGCGGGAGCCCATTTAAGAGTTCATCATGCTATCTGGTCAGTTTACTCTGCTCCCAGTGAGGAGCACTGCTGTGATTCCCTGGGTTAGGACAGAATGCCAAACTCAGCTGAGCACCTTAGCATGGGAGTGTTGTTCAGTTGCTGATGACAGGAAGTGAGCCTAGCCTGGATGAGGGAGCAAATGTGAATGGTCTTACGTTTACAGACTTATGTTGCAGGTGTGACTTTAGAAGAGGGTCAGTATATGTGCTCAGCTTCTAGTTGTGATGTTCTGAGATCTTAACCTGTACTTTAAAAAGTTTCATATTATAATCCCTCTGGAGTTTTCTCTGACCAAGAGTGCCATTTTATACTTTATAAAACTCTCTCAGTAGCCCTCTTGCGTTTTATCCTCTCAAAAGGAAGCAAAGTAATATAGGTTGATGAGGAGGCCACTGTGTTCTCATAGGGTTTCAGTAATTTGGCTGGATATTTCAGTAGCCATCTTGTCATGCCTGGAATCCCCTGTGACTGCAGTTGACCGTTTTTATAGCAACACCTTTTGAACTGTAGCTTTTTGGGGGATTTATGTGACTTCTGGTGTTACATTTTGTCTTTAAAGACTGCAGCAGTTCAAAATGGTTAACCCTCTTGAATAGAAATTGGAGTGTTGCATAGTAGGGTGGATTGTTTTAAATCAGATCATTTAAAACGAGTAGCTTTTAATCCATGATTTAAGCGGCACATTTTGATTTAAATAATCTTAATCTTGTTTTGCATTTGTGTATTTTTATTTAAGTTTAGTAGACCCTCAGAGTTGCAACCATTTTGGGAATGAAGTATGTTTGTAACTCTGAACAAAATGTTATGGTTATTCTTTCAAAAGTTTACAACTGAACATTGACTTAATGCAGCTTTGAAATTTTTACGCATAAGAAAACTCGTGCTTTAAACCATCTTAATTTAAATGAAATAAGCACAAAGTTTCCTTACCTTGTCAAATTTTTTTTAAACTTCTTTTTTCTTTTTCTAGTAGTTTACATTTAATGCAGTAGTGCACTGTATTTGGTTTTTTTTTCGCTCTGCTGCTGCCTGATTGCATACTTCCGATATCCTAACGAGGTGTGTGGTTGACTGGTCAGTTCGTAACTGTGTTCTGAGGTTCTACTGTATTTTCCTAAAGAGAGGTTGATTCTCATTGGTTTGGTAGCCATTAAAATACATTGACTTGTGACTAAATATAACCTTTTACATTAGATTCCTCTTTTGCTCAAAAAAACAAAAACAACAAACTTTTAATCTACCCTATTGTTCACTAGTCTACTTCTGAGGCACACTGTGCGTATGCTAAGGTGGCAGGTGACCAGGATTTGATCCGCTGGTTGGATCATTAGCTTCCCCAGCTTGGGTTGGGTACTGACGGGGAGTGCGACGCGAATGCTGATCCCGTTTACACAAACTGCAAATTTACATTATTGTCTTCATGCACAAAGGCCTCCATTTGAAATGTGTAAAATGGCTAAAGAATTTGGTGGTATTCCTGGCTCTTTACAACTGCACAGGTTTGCCATACTTTACTGTTTAATAAATATTTTGATCTTGGGTAAAATTGCCCAGGAACCTATCCCAAGTGGCTGAAAGCACTTGGTCAAACAGTCCTCAGGTGTGGTGTTCCAAATTTAGTCCAATAATTCTGCTAATGTTTACTGAATCTTTAACCTCTGTCTTGCAGAATGGAGACGTATGTATTTCAATTCTTCACCCACCTGTAGATGACCCACAAAGTGGAGAACTGCCATCCGAAAGGTGGAACCCCACCCAGAATGTCAGGTAACAAAATACGGAACCACTGACTCCACAAATGTAGACCTCATGAAAGTTCTCTTGTGGTCCATATGTCCATCCAGACCATAGCCTGTCTTCCTGCCTCCGATGGAAATGGGAAAACTGGCTTGGCAGCAATCTCTAAAAATGGCTTGTCTGAATCTAGCAGAAATAAATACCTCAAATTGGGAAAATAATCTTCTAGTTAGTTACTGGAGTGCAGTGTGTTGAGATACTGTGCTACCTTGTTGAGATTTCCACTCTGTGTGATGATGTATCAGTGTTTTTAAAAATTACTCAGAGAATAAACTTGCTGTCTCAAATTTAGACTAGCCTTTCCAAATCCACACTGTCCTTCATGTTTAAACTACCATTCTACTTTTGAGTAAGTACTCCACTGAGATACCAGAAGTAGAAAAGACCCATCTTTCATGATTTGTCTGCATACTCATTTACTAACGTTTGAGATTTGTCCTGAGGGATCGTGCAACCAAAAAGGGTAGAAAAATCCTCTTTAAAAGGCATTTCTGTGGCCTTCTATCTAGCCCTGGTGGCAGACTAAATCAAGCAGGGGGATCCAGCCTGTGGGCTGGGATTTTGACACCAGTTGCTTTATACTATCTGCTTGTATCTTGGGCCTTTTCCTATTTTTTCTCCTGCCTTCCAGTATTTGGCAATCTTGTCCTTTTTGAATGTTGTCCTAAGCAGATGGTTTCCAGGTATTTCCTCTTGGTGCCCAAAGCTGAATAAGTCACGAGTCGCCAAAAGCATTCCAGACTAACCAACACTTCCCTTTCTTTGGGCAGGTCTACATTTAAAAAGCTGTATCTGCACAGTTGTAGCACTTTAATGAAGATGATGTATGTCTACAGGAGAGAACTCTCCCATTAGTGTAATTAAGCCACCTCTGTGAGAGGTGGTAGCTGTGTTGACAGGAGCTCTCCTGCCAACATAGCGCTTAGTTTGGTATAACGATGTTGCTCAGGAATGTGGATTTTTCATACCCCTGAGCGACATAGTTATACCAAAGTAATTTTGTAGTGTAGACCTACTCTTTGAAAATCCTAACTCTGTATATCCTCTCTTGAGTTTGTAGTGCTCCATGCTACAATATGCCTCTAATGACACTGGCTTTATGTACAGGGGTGAACCATGCAGTGGTAATAGCTATCTAGCTACACAGTGGAAAGTATTCTTGCTGGGATATTAAGAACTTTATGCTGTCTTTAAGTTTGTCTGATTCACAACCAAAAATTTTTTTTTAAAAATAACTGTCTCTAATCTGCATAATATTTTTAGAAAAGTATCAGCAAGTGGAAGTATCCAGTGTTTACAGTGTTACTTATTACTAAACGGTGATTCCCCTATTTCAGATCTTGCTCTATCCCTTGATTTATTTTTATTAGTAATGTGTATTGAGGTCCCAGCCTATTGGAGAGAAGTCTTATATTTGGAAAGAGTCAAACAATGACACTATACAGGAGAGTTTCTGCCTTGATAGCTTAAGTAGCCAAGTGATGGCACTTTTGCTGTTGTGATCCTTAGGGCATGGAGCTCTTTCTCTATTCCTCAACCAATTTCTCCACTTACTATTAGCTTTCAGAAGATTCTCGTAGTCCATGACTTTTAAGCTCTGACTAATTTGGGGTTTTGTTAATTTATCATTAGAAAGAGCTCTTTAACCAAATACTTTGGCAAAGAGGAGATAAGGAAGATTCCTGACCCTTAGGTCAGGTCTGCACTACAGGGCTAAGTCGACCTAAGTTATGCAACTCCAGTTATGTGAATAACGTAGCTGGAGTCAGTGTACCTTAGGCTGACTTAGTGCGGTGTAGACAGCGCAATATATCGACGGGAAAAACTCTCCCATCAACTTGCTTTGTGATTCTCTTCCGGTGGAGTACCGGAGTTGACGGGAGAGTGATCAGTGTCTGCACATCAGTCCCCCAGTAAGTGGAGACAAGCCTGTAGAATAGGCTAGCGAGCAACAGACTGCAAGGTGCTGAAGTAGAATGGTCTTGGCTGAAAACGGGGCATTTTAATGAACCATTGATTTATAATCCCAACTACACATACAAAAGGTTGGGGTCTAAATTAGCTGTTATCACTAAGGAGGATCTTGGAGTCATCCTGGATAGTTCTCTGAAAACATCTCATCAATGTGCAGCAGCAGTCAAAAAAGCAAACAGTGTTGGGATCCATTAGGAAAAGGATAGGTAAGACTGAAAATGTCATGCCATTGTATAATTCAGGATATGCTCACATCTTAAATACTGCATGCAGTTCCGGCCATTCCATCTCAAAAAAGATGTATATTAGAATTGGAAAAAGTACAGAGAAGAGCAGCAGAAATGATTATCGGTATGGAACAGATTCTGTATGATGAGATATTAAAGACCTGGGACTGCTTATCTTAGAAAAGAGACAACTAAGGGATGCTGTGATAAGTGTATAAAATCATGAATAGTGTGGAGACAGTGAATAGGGAAATGTTTAATTACCCCTTCACATAACACACAAACTAGGGGTCATCCAGTGAAATTAATAGGCAGCACGTTTGAAACTCACATAAGGAAGTTGCCTGACAATATTAACTATCTCTAATCCCTGCTGCCTAGCCATTAGTTGGCAATGTACTTCCGCTGTGGGATCTAGGCTATCTTCAAGAGGGATTTAATTCTTCCACTCCTAGAGTAGCTGCTGTTCATGTTCCTTTTGAAAATGTAGAGAAGACAGCCCACTAGAAACATGAATTTTGTTGGTAGTATATGGTAAAAATGTCAGGCAGATGAGAATAACCAGATAGTTGGTAGTATTTCTCATTGGTGACCCTTGGGGCCAGTACTTAAGTGTGTACCTTAAGTCAAATGAGCTTTGCTGGTTTAGGGAGGGTAGAATATCTCAAGCCACTTCCCTTCCTTGGGAATCTTTTAGGCACTATCCTAGACCATGTCTTTCCTACAGGGACTATCACTGCGTAGCTATGTCAGCATAACCCTGTAGCATAGACTCAGCCTATGGTGGCGGAAGGATTTTTCCATCGCTGTAGGAACACCACTTCCTCAAGTGTTGACAGCTAGAGCAATAGCAGCATTTTTCTGTCCATCTAGCTGCATCTTGCTGGGGATTATGTCAGTATAGCTATGGGGCTAAAGGGTGTGTGTCCTATGCAACAGGGACTCACTAGTGCTAGGCCCAACTCTTCTCACAATCAAGGCAGAGTCTCTGGAGAAGGGCACCTAGTTTGAAGTCAAGAGATCCTGAGTTCTATTTATGGCTCTGCGTCTTGTTCTTGTGTGGCCTAGTGCAAGCAGAAGTGGGTAAATCACATCAATCTGTAAAAATGGGGATATTTGTTAATCCATTCTCAGCACCCCTAGGATATTACTATCTGTACAGTGATTTGAACAAGACCATCAAGGCATTCCTTTGGACAATAAGAGTAAAGCTTGTCTGTGCAAGAGACAGAACTTTCTCCAGTAGTGGTCAGAGACTGGAATGAACTCTTCCAGAAACTGACCACCTTTCACTGCCAGTGCAAGGCTGTATTCTTTTACCTTGCATTCAAAGAACGCTAAGGAGTGACTCAATTACAGTTGAAGCTACCTACAGGAGGAACAAATATTTAATAATGGGCTCTGCAGTCTAGCATAGAAAGGTATAGCATGATCCAGTGGCTGGAAATTGAAATTAGACAAATTAAGACTGAAAATAAGGGATACCAGTGAGAGTAATTAACCATTGGAACAATTTGTCAGGGCTCAGGGTTGATTTTTCATCACTGACCATTTTTAGATCAAGATTGGATGTTTGTAAAAGATCTGCTCTGAATTATTTTGGGCAAGTTCTGTGGCCTGTGTTGTACAAGTCAGACTAGATGATCAGTGGTCCCTTCTGGCCTGGAATAAATGACCATGACCTCTCCATGTGGTGATCTTGATATTTCTAATTAGAAAATGTAATTGTTGGACTACCTACAGGTAACTATAGAATACTGGGGTTGGAAGGGACCTCAGGAGGTCATCTAGACCAGCCCCCTGCTCAAAAGCAGAACCAGTCCCCAGTTCCCTTAATTGCCCCCTCAAGGATTGAACTCACAACCCTGGGTTTAGCAGACCAATGCTCAAACCACTGAGCTATTGCTCCCCCTCCAAACCAGTCTGTTACCATGTTTCTTGTTGAAATAGGAAATTCCTGTAGTGTTCCATATATCATAAAGATCCAGTGTGTTGATGCACAACTATGCCATCTGCCTATATACATATCCATATACAGGGTTTATTTTGAAGTAAGATGTGAAAAGGAATGACTTCCATCTACCCCTCTTTTTTTTCCTATGGAATGCTGACACTCGTGGGTTGTCAGTAGTAGGGATTAAATTTGTGACCTCTGGATCTATACTGGCTAAGCTAAAAGATCCATGTCCCTTAGCCAATGCTGTAGCAAGCTCATAAACCTCTGGGGCCTAGCTACCACTAGAGGGAGACAATACCACAGTATTTGTGGGTATGGCTTATGCTTGTGTATCTGGCTGGTCTTTATATTGCTGCTATTTTGAATCCCTACTAAATTGTAACTGTAACAATTTCAGAATCAGCCATCCCAGAGCACTGATGGTGACCTGTTTAACTGAATAACATAGAATCATAGAATACCAGGGTTGGAAGGGCCCTCAGGAGGTCATCTAGTCCAGCCCCCTGCTCAAAGCAGGACCAATCCCCAGATCCCTAAATGGCCCCCTCAGGGATTGAACTCAAACCCTGGGTTTAGCAGGCCAATGCTCAAACCAATTGGTTTGTGTTTCTTCAAAATACCTTACTTGAGACCTAAGTGAGCAAGTATTTACCTAGGAAACATGTATCCCAAATATATAGTTATAGACATAACACTTAACACACTCTTGGACAGTCATCTATACCCCTCATGGTAATGTTTCACTCTTTAGAGCAATATAATTAGCAGGTATGACTTATTTCTTAGCCTGATAAGAGGAATATTCCCTGAGTTCTGTAGAAGCAAGTGTTTAGGCACTGTCTTCTCAGCTCTTGTCTTTGGTATCTCCTTCCATTTCATATATACTTTCCTTCCACTTAACTTCTAATGCATTTGTCTCTAGTAAGGCTTCAGGCAAGTGCAGTACACATAGCAGTAACTGCAGCCATGTGGCTGGGAGTATAGAATTACCTAGTTTTAGTTTACTCTTCTTGCCTTGTGCCTCTGTCATGAGGTGTGTGCATGCACCTAAGAGCACAGACTCTTAAGCTTTGGTGGTGGTGGTTGTATGAAATGTAACTTTTGGCCTTCCTGTTCTTGTTGTCTTGTTTAGAACCTTATCTCCTTAAAATAAACAGTCACTTATGAACACATCCATCCTACCGAAGTGAGCTTTGCTATCTTTTTGGCTTGTTATTGCTGCAGGTAAAGGAGGCTGTCTGCTAGGAGTTACATAACTGGCCTTGTGCTGATTCACAGCTCACCAAGAATCACTCTTGACAGTATAACTGGATACTGTAGAACTCTTGCCTTGTGTGTTCCCTTAGGTTGCCCAGCAGCTGTCACCCATAGCACTGTGTGGGCTGGGGGAATCCAGGCAGGACCTACTGGGCATCCAAGACATCCCTAACAGCAGTCAGGCAAGAAAAAGCCAAGGCCTGGAATCCAGACCGTAGTATGAGGAATCCTTCTTCTCTGGAGGCATCAGACTATAGCAACTACCATCTCTTTTCCTACTTCTGGAGCTGAACAAAAAGGGTTTCCTTGGAGGCTGGAAGAGGTAGCTCCTAGGAGCATCGGGGATTTCTCAAGTAGCCTGGCTCCTTGGGCATACACAGCCCCTGAATGTCAGCAGACTGCCTTTTACAACTGGAACTATGGACATTATTTTTGTCTACCAGCTGGCTGTCTGCCTCAAACACATCCCACTCTGTCTCTGCAGCCAGCCTTGCACTCCCTGCCTGCTTTTCATTCCCTGTAACGAACAAGTAAAAGTAAATGGAACTGACAAGCCAGATGCTCATCACTGCCCTGAACATTTTACTTTACCTTGGGCTCCCACCCACCACTGTCATGTCTGCCTTCTCTAGAATGTGAGCCTTGGGGCACAGGCAGTGCTCTGTCAGTTTGTGGGCGTGAGGTGCCCATCAGAATGGGGAACTAATCCTGATTTGGAGCATTTGGCTATTTAGGAAAGAATCTTGGGTGGATTCTTTAGATGATTAATATTCAGTTGCTAGGGTGAGGTAGGGGTGGGGTGTATGTGGTTAAATGCTTAAAAGCAAATATGTATGTTCTCCTCAAACTCTAAACTCTTTACGCCAGGGACTCTGGCTGTGCAGGTTTCTGGTACTGTCTTATAAACTCTTAAGCACTAAAGCTGGGACTACAGTACACTGGTGCTTAAAGCCCCCACTACCTCAGGTGTGTGGTGGGGATTATATTCAGCACCAGTTTGTACAGGCACCTTAATGCTTTCTCCTTTCAAATCTTCCTGGTTTGAAGATCTCCTAGTGCATCATTCATGGAGTTGGTCAGAGAATTTTTTGATAAATCATCTTCTTTTTTATTGGAAAATGCAGATTCCTCAAGACCTCATGGGAACTTACCAGGTTCAATGAAACTTTCATTGGGAAAGGTTTCTGACTCCTGTTTGGAATTTCTGGTAAGAGACCACATGTCCGCCATTATAGCCAGTAGCTCAGTAGTTAGGGCGCTCACCTGGGATGTGGGAGACCCCAGGTTCAAGTTCCTGCTCCAAATCAGGCAGGACTAGAACTTGGGTTTCCTATTCCAGGTGAGTGCCCTAACCACTAGGCTATTGGCTGTTCCATCTGAGGGGTTTCTCTCTCTGGCATTATTATTATTTTTTTTTGGCTTTGAAAAACTTCAAAAGGTCTTGGGTCCATCCCAGAACTTAACAGGAACAATTTGCAGTCCTAAATATTTGCTGGATCGGAAACCCCCCCCCCCCACACACACAAACATTTTCGTTCTACAATATCTCCAATGAAACATTTCTGTTTGTTCTCTACCACCCCATTCCCCTCTCCTGCACACATCCCTCTAAAACTCCTGGCTAGTGATGGTGAGAGTGCATAAATCCTGTCCTGCTGTTAACTCTGCTTTCATTTCAGCTGTGGGATGTGAGTTTGCACCTAACCTTTATTCCAAGTCTCAGGTCTAAATGTGTTCCTAAAATGGTAGCCTTAATTCACATTCAAGACTTCTACCATAGCTCCATGAATGCTTTGCCCTGACCTCTAATGTTGCTTTTTTTATTTTCCAGGACTATTCTACTGAGTGTAATCTCCTTGCTTAATGAGCCCAACACCTTCTCTCCAGCCAACGTGGATGCATCAGTCATGTTCAGGAAATGGAGGGACAGTAAAGGAAAAGACAAAGAGTATGCTGAAATCATTAGGTAAAGTCTTGTTTGAGCAGGAGACATTGAATTAAGAATTCAGTGTGGTGCTTCACACCTTTTAAAACCACTTTAAAATAAAGTTTCTGGATGAGCTTGATTGCTTACAGAGCTAGATGTTGACAGGGACTGTCACGGAGTGTGGGGAGTCCGGCCCTGCACCCCTCTTTCTGGGACCCACAGTGACTTTTAGCAAGCCAGTAAAACAGAAGGTTTATTGGACAACAGGAACACAGGTTACAGCAGAGCTTGCAGGCACAGTCAGGACCCCTCCATTGAGTCCTTCTGGGCTTTCAGGGTGCTTGGATCCTAGCTAGGATACCCTGAATTCCACCCACACAGCCCCAAGCCCAAACTCAAAACTGCTTTCCTCCAGCCACTCCCTTCCTTTTTTCTCCTTCCCAGGCAAAGGTGTTGACCTTTCCCGTCCCTTACCTAGCTCAGGTTACAGTCTCCCGTATCGGCCATCCCCTAATGTCCTCCCCCGCTCTCCCATTCCCCACACAGACAGCCCCTACTCCATCACAGGGACATGGACAATTAACAATAGGGTCATAAGAGCAATGAATGAAATCAGTGGGGGAATCTGCTTAATATCTTAGATGTGTACACAAATGCAAGGAGAATGAGGAATAAACAGGAAGAACTGGAAGTTAGCACACAAACTATAACAGCTGGTATCACCAACTTGGTAGGATAAGTCTCATTACAGGAATATTGGTGTGGAGAGTGATAGCCTCTTCGGGAAGCGGGGGAGGGCAGAACACTTGTTCTGAGGTCCAAAAGAAGGTGAGAGGCAGAGCAATTGAAAGTCTCTGGATAAACACAGAAGAGGCAGGAAGGTCAGGGGGGTGATTTCATGGTATGGAGCTACTGTAGACCAGCAAATCAGAAGAGGTGGATTTCTAGAACAAGTAACAGAAATATCCCACACACAAAGCCTATTGGTAATGGGAGACTTTTCTAATGGGACCTTCCCAGACACTTGTTGGAAAAGTAACATGGCAAAACACAACACTTCCAATAAGTTCTTGGGGACAACTTCTTGTTTCAGAAAGAGGAAGTAACCAGGGGAACTAGCATGTTAAACTTGATTCTGACCAACAGAGAGAAATTGTTTGCAAATTTGAAGGCAATTAGAGTAAAAGTGCTCATAAAATGATGTTTCATGATTCTAAGGAAAGGAAGGAGTGAAAGCAGCAGAATAGGAACAGTGAACTTCAAAAAAACAAACATTAACAGATTCAGAGCTAGTAGGTAGGATTCCATCAGAAGAAAATCTAAGGGATAAAGGTTCAAGAGAGCTGGCAGTGCCGTGAGACAATATTAAAGGCACAACTGCAAACAATTCCAATGCGAAGGAAAGACAGGAAGACTAGGAAAAGGCCAGTATGGCTCCATCAGGAGCTCTTTAATCTGAAAATCAGAAAGGAATCCTACAGAAAGTAGAAACGTGAATGAATTGCTAAGGATCTCTACGAAAAAATAGCACAAGCATGTAGGGACAAAATCAGAAGGGCTAAGGCACAAAATGAGTTACACCTAACAAGGGACATAGAAGGCAATCAGAAGAGGTTCTTTAAATACATTAGGAGCAAGAAAAGGATAAAGGAAACTGTAGGTGCTCTACTTAATGGGGAAGAGAAGAGCTAATAACTGATGCCATCGAGAAGCTGGGGTATTTAATGCCTCTTTTGTGTCCGTCTCACTGAAAGGATTAATAATGACCAGACACTCAACACAGTATCAACAAGGGGAAAAGTACACATTCCAAAATAGAGAAGGAATGGAATAGGCAAACGAATATTTAGGTTAGGTTAGATGCATTCGAGTCAGCAGGGCCTGATGAAATTCATCCTGAAATCCTTAAAGAACTAGCTGAAGCAATCTCGGAACTGTTAGCAATTATCCTCCATGAGTTCTGGAAGATGTGAGGTCTCAGAAGACTGGAGAAAGGCAAACATGGTACTGATCTTTAAAATGCAGGAACGAAGAGGATCCAGGGAATTAGATTAGCCAGCTTAACTTTGATACCTGGAAAGATATTAGTACAAAATATTCACTAATCAGATACTAAACACCTTGCAGATAATAGCATTATAAGGAATAGCCTGCATGGACTGGTCAAGAACAAGTCATGCCAAACTAATCTACTTTCCTTCTTTGATAAGGTTACAGGCCTAGTGGCTGTGGGGGAAGCTGTAGATGTGATATGTATTGATTTTAGTAAATCTTTTGACAGTCATGTGTCATTCTCCTAAGCAAAATAGGAAATGTGCACGCAGTTTAAAGTTTAATTTAAACCACAAGTGATTGAAAGACTACAGTTATCAATGGCTTGCAGTCAGAGTGGGAGGGCATACCTAGTGCTGTCCCACAGGGGTCAGTCGTGGGTCCAGCGTTAGCCAATATTTTTTCATTCATGACTTGGATAATAGAGTGGAGAGTGTCCTTATAAAATTTGGGAGGGCTTGCAAATACAAGGACAAGGTTAGAATTCAAAATGACCTAGGCACATTCAAGAATTGTCGTCTGAAATCAACAAGATGAAGTTCAATAAAGACAAGTGCAAAGTACTGCACTTACGTAGGAGAAATCAAATGCACAGCTACACAGTGGGGAATAACTGTCTAGACTCTAGGTAGTAGTATCGCTGAAGAATCTGGAAGTTATCTGGATCACAAATTGAATGAACCAACAACTTGATGCAGCCTCAATACAAGCGATTCTGGGTTGTATTAATAGGAGTGTTGTGTGTAAGACACAGGACGTAATTATCCTGCTTGGCACTGGTGAGGCCTCAGGGGGAGTGCTGTGTCCAGTTCTGAGCACCACACTTTAGGAAGGATAGGGACATATTGGAGAGTGTCCAGAGGAGGAGAACAAAAATAAGTTTTCGAAACCTGACATGTGAGGAAAGGTTAAACTTGGCGTCTTGAGTCTTTAGAAGAGAAGACGGGGGCTGAGGGGAAACCTAATAAGTCTTCCAATATGTTAAGGGCTGTTATAAAGAAGATGGTGATCTACATGTTCACTGAAGGCAGGACAAGAAGTGATGGGCTTTAATCTGCAGCAAGGGAGATTTAGGTTAGATATTAGAGGAAAACTTTCTAACTACAAGGGTTGTTAAACTCTGGAACAGGCTTCCAAGGGGGGCTGTGGAATTCCCATCATTGGAGGGTTTTCAGAATAGGTTGGACAAACACCTGTCAAGGTGGCTTAGGTGTACTTGGTCCTGCCTCAGCACAGGTGGTGAGATTTGGTGACCTGTTCAGGTCCCTTCCAGCCCTGCATTTCTAGGATTCTAGATCAGATTCACATCAATATGTTTTGTTTTTTAATTGATTGGACCAACTTCTGTTTGTTTAGCATATCTCTTGCACTGATCTGTTCCATCTTGTACGTACTTAGCTGTGATACAGAGTACCTTTCCCAAACCTGAAGCAGAACTCTGTGTGTAGCTTGAAAGCTTCTCTCTTTCTCTCCAAGTTTGGTCCAATAAAAGATATTACCTCACCTACCTTATGTCTCTGATATCCTGGTACCACCACTGCAGATATAAATAAGTTGTCACTTCTAACCTGACTATCTCTGAAAGCTATTAACTTTAACCTTCTTAGGACTAAAGTAATCTTAAAGCCATTTCTCTGCCTTAGTGGCAGGAGCCCCTAATAGAACACCCTTAGTGTGCTATTGATGCTGACTGCTGGCACAAAAAGGTCAACATATCTTTTGACTGCTTTTGTTTGTCAGATTGTTCTGGCATAATACTCATACAGAGTCCTTTGGCCACTAACAAATCCCCGTCTGGATCACTGTTTCACTTTGTGCATTGCCTGTGTGGCTTGGTGAATGGTTAATTACACATGCTTGATGAATTCAGTTGAGGTTGCACTCCTGACCCTCTTGTATTTTACATGTTATTTCTGTACTGTCACCTTACTTAACAAAATCTGCAGTGTGTTCCTCAGCTTGAAGCATCTGTTTAAAATCCTGCCTGTCTTTAGTTTAGAAGAGTGATTCTTAGAAGTCCCTAGTTCTGTCAAGTCACTAGTTACTGAAGAACCCTTGTAAAGACAGTAAGGCCCTCTCTGTCAGTAAGCTTTCAAGAGCCTTTTTGCCCACTGGAGGATTTTCCCTTCCCTAGGTGGTAGCGACTAGACCTGCATGGAGCTAGCACTTTATTTAGGGCACCCTTTAGGAATATGTTGATAGTTCTGGATTAGAGCTGACTACTTCCAATTGTTAAATCAGCCTCATAGTTGTATAAGTGTTGGAGCAAGACCCTCTGTCCATGTGCAGTCATAGCACCAACACTCACCAGGTGTTAGGGTAAAATGTCATGGTGTCAAAATGAGATCACCAACCCTTTCCTCAGCGAAATGTGCGGATGGCCAACTGTAATTGGGAGTGTGGTGCGTTGTCTCTTAAAGGCAGAACCCTAATTATCAGCTGGTTAATCTATCCATATTTCTGTAAGAGGAAACTGTTTACACACACACACCATAATGGCTTCTGGATAGTGTTAATAGAAAGGATTGGATAGCTGTAGCTCAAGGTAGCCAACATTTAGACTGCATTTTCAGAAGCACTTGGCATTGACTCAGCTCTGTTTGCATTTATTTCAGTGGGAGCACAGCAGTGCTAAGCATGTCTGAAAATGCCATCCTAAGTATAGCTGGATAAAACTTTTAGTGGAACTTAAATGCTTTTGGAGAAACTTTGAGACTGTGGCCTTGAGAAGAAACCACCTGATATGTGATATGGCTGTCCCCCCCTGCCCCTTTTTTTAAGGACCCCTTTTTTGGAAGGAGGAAGATTGATTCATTGCATTAATCAAACATTCCACCTGTAACTGGCTTATGCAAGTCACTAATATTGGACCTTAAAATACATTATCTTGTGTTGCTGGAGTTTTGGAAGAGTTTACTGGAACTGGTAACAATTTGTAGCAACCCCACACTAGTGACTGGAGGAAAACAAACTTGTGTGTTAGCGTCACTTGCTATACTTTTGACTCAACTGCTGGCTTCCTATGGAATGCACGGGCTGAAATGGCTTCATTGTCTCTGGGCCAGGGATGAGGTTTATGTTGGTTCTTGGAGATTGCTCTGCAAATGTTTTGGAAGGGAAAGCTATAGCTGAACCTGTGATCACATTGCTGCTTTCTCTTCTCTACCTTGCAGGAAACAGGTTTTGGCTACCAAGGCTGAGGCAGAAAAGGATGGCGTGAAGGTCCCCACTACACTGGCAGAGTACTGCATCAAAACTAAAGTGCCTTCCAATGACAACAGTTCAGATTTGCTTTATGACGACTTGTATGATGACGACATTGATGATGAAGACGAGGAGGAGGAAGATGCTGAGTGTTACGATGATGATGATTCTGGCAACGAAGAGTCGTGACCTGCTCCCTACATGCCCCTGTACTGCCCTGCCAACTCAGGCCAAAAGGGAGCAGTGGTAACCTAGCAACAGTCCAGCAAAAAATACACGGGGGAAATCAACAACAAACTCTTGTCTCCTGCTGTACGGATCTCTGTTTGCTCTTTTTTTATGGACCTCTTAGAGAGAGAGAGAGAGACCCTCCACAGAATGTCTGAATTCTTGCATTCTTAACCCTTTCATCACTGCATTATGATTTCTTTTTTAAGAAAGGAAAAACTCCCCCTCTTGCTTCTCTATGAAACGTTCACAGTGAAACAGGTTTGGTCTGTGTTTAAATACTTTAATTAAACACAGTCTTGCATCGAGATGTTTAATGTATTTAAAGCTGGAACAAACCCATTGAAGTTGGGTCCTTGGAGTTCACAAGTGCTGCATTTACTGGGAAGAAAAAACAGAACCACACAAAAAAGCAAATTGCCAAGGTTTAGCTGCTCCATTTACAATAATAGTGTGTGCACATTTGTGTAGCTTGGTGGTGGGTTTTTTCCTTTTTTCAAGGCTTGGGGCGGAGAGTGTAAGCTACTGTGTGGTGAGCTTGATGGAATGTGTTACTGAAAGGTACAGTATTCCGTTTCAGCCTGCTCTAGTTAGGAAGTAGACAGCCCCTGGAGCCTTGGGCCCAGAGGGCAGAATCAGCTGCCTTTTTACCAAGTGTATGATATGACCCCTAAAATAAACACTTAACACTTCACATCTGTACAGCTGAGCCCTGGGTTGCTATTTATTTTTCAGACTGGTTGGGGCTTAGAAGTCACTATGCCATTTGTTAGAATGCTGCTGAGATCTGCTGCTGGCTCCCATTGTTGGGAGGGAATCGTGACAATACCAACTTAAATCCTCTCCTCCTTCAGAATGCAAAGTTGGCCACCTTTAAAAGTGGTGGCAGGTTTAGTCAGCCAGTATTAGTCCTAAGAGCATGTGTTCAGTGTCTAGAATCTGCCATTTTCAATAAGCTACTACGCCTCTGGAGAGTTTAGTCTGTGTTAGTCGTAGCTGCCAGTTGCTCTTCTCAGCACCCCAAATGCCTACTATGACTTTTAGCATCTACCTTTTTGTTTATTTAAATGGGTAAGACTAGTTGTGAGTTGGCAAATGATAGGCCCCCCCAAGACTTGTTGCGGTAGATTGTGGGCCTTGAGGCAGAATCCAAAATTCCCTTGCGCAACAATGCGCTCACAAGAACTAGAAATACCAGTCTGGCCTTCCCCATGCTTATCAGTGGGCAGACTTTCTGAATCGACCATCAAACCAAGAGTGTCCTCATTACTGGAGAGGGAAAGGGGATCCTGGTGACAAGCTTCGTTGTGGTCACATAGCTCTCAAATACTGATGCCAACTTGTTCACGGCTGAAGAGCTGTGTCAAAGTGCATGGACCCAGATGGCTGAAGGGAGCTCTGCAAACCAGGATTAGAAACAGCTGCTGCTAGGCTTTCAGCATGTTCATTGGGTGGTGTGCAAAATTCAGGCAGTTCAGCCACTCAAGAATCTTTTGCATGTGCTGGGGAGCTTTTGGGAGAAGATCCGACCTATCATCCTCAACTTCTTTGAGGAGGGAAAAACAGCAGAATTAGATTGCTCAATCTGGTTGACATCACAAATCCATTATAAAGCACTGTTGTGATTTGGCTGCAGTGTGGCACCCTGAGTTGGCTTTTGAGACTACTTTTTGCCCACTGATTAGGACAGCATTTCAAGTATACTGAGCCTCGAATCACTTCAAGAACCTACTCTAGTGGTGTGGAGTGACTCATGGTGCTGTTCTGGCTTCATGCCTATGTGGGGGAAGTGAGGACTGCTGCATCAGGCCCTTACAGGCTCCTTTAATGACATTTTGGTTGCCCCCTTGTCCTCAGGGTTTCCAGTGGCATGTCACCACCCTTCACTAACCCTGTCTCCTCAAAGTTGATTGGCTGGGGAAGCCTTCTAACTTTTTAATAAAGTGAAAGCTGGGAGTGCTGGATTTGTGAGTGGAAGGGCTGTGACGTCCTGGTGTCACAAGAGCAGATGTGTCCCCTGGGCTGGGAGCTGAGTTTTTTAATAAGATACTGAAGTAAGGTGCCAGCTGTTTGGAGTTGAAAGCAGTCCAGCCTCAGCTACAAGGAAAGAGCAGAAAAATTATGCCAGGAACTGGAAATGCAGGATTCACTTGATACGTTTTTTAAAATGTTGGTTAAAGCCTTTTTTGCTGATGGAAAGAGGAAAATGTGACTGTTCCTTTCTGAAGGCTCCACTGTGTGATCCTATCAAGACATTCCAGAACATGGTATATGAGACATTGGCACCAGCTTGCTGGTGGGGAAACCCCCTCCCTGTGCCCCATGGCATGAGCAGAAAAAGCACCTTGTTGTGCCTTATTGATTAAAGGCAGCCTCCTACATAAATTTGCATCCCTCCACCCATGTCCTCAAGTAGGATACAAGAACCTCAGTCTGCCTGCCTGCATGGCATTCCCTTGGGCACTAGTCAGTACCTTTCCTTAAGCAGTCACATTGAGTTCTGCTGAGTCACAGGAGGCTTTGCCCACCATCCTCTCCAGGAATGGGGAACCTTTTCCCTGCAGCACTTTTGGAGTGAGCAAATGGGACTCCTGCATGCGATGTGTAGTGCAGTTACCACTAAGGCAAACGCTTTCAGCCAGAAATGTGTACTTCCAGATCAAACTCCTGTGGTGTACTAGCTTCTTTAAAAAACCCATAGGAATGTACACAGTGCAGTTAGATTGCAAGAACCAAGTGCGTTTCCCTTGAACTCATTCATGGGAATAGTTCTTAGGAGAACAATTTTTCCCTCTGAGGCAGTTGGTGCTTTGTAAGGAAGCTAACCTCACTCCTTTTTGGTGTGGTGATGGTGGTGAAGGGGATGGGTGTGACTTAAGACAGGGAAGCAAACAACCCAATCAATGCAACACCACGTGTGCTGACGACTTGCTTTGAAATGAGGATACTGCATCTTTCAGGATCTTTTCCTTGTACTTTGACCGTCTTCACTGTATACTCTTCAGTGACTTGTATTCTCAAGCTTGGTGTTGTAAGATGCGTTATCATGATTCTTCTGTTACCCTTTATTTTATTGGTTAAAAAGCCTGTTCTGAGAGCTCCTACATTAGCCAGATGAACGTCTCCCCCTCCGTCCCCTGCAGTGTCATTGCTTGTTGACTTGCTGGTTCCCTTCTCAAGATACAAACCACCCAAGTATGACTATGAAACTATTTAAGAGATTATGAGGAAAAATGTTTACCTGACCTGTGTATTCTTTTCTTACCTCCCATCCCAACCAATGGTGACGTTTACATTTATAATTCAAGTGCAGTTTTCAACCATTCTGAGACCAGCAGGGTGCACTAGATTTTCTTAGTAGTTTTCTTAGCTGAAAATCCTGGATGTTTTCCTTTATTTTTTTTCCCCTTCAATATAATTTACCAGAAAGGATTAACTGATGCATTTTGTGTTGTCTTCCCTTTCAATAGTTTATTTTGTCTTTTCTGCACATCTGTCTACTAATAAAATGTGAAATAAAAATATCCATGTATTGTTACTTCCCTGTCAACCAGACCACTTTGTTGCATATGTTAAAAGCTCTGAATGCCAGCTCTTTGAAGGGGTGCTGAGGTTTCGTCTGTCCTTCAACACGCAGTGTTCGATCGTTGTGTATAGACCCTGCCCCCAACATGCTAGCCTTTAGCCTTAATGTTGGGGGGGGGGGGGAAATCCTACCTGCCCCAAGCGTGGTCTTAGGAAAGACCAGAGCAGTATAGAGAAACTGTCACTTGGGCCCGAGCTACAGTATGAAAAGTATTGAACTATCTTAGCATAGCTGAAATGTAGGGCTGGAAGGGACCTCAAGGTCATTTAGTCCAGCCCCCCACTGAGGCCTGATGTAGTGGAAATGGTAAATTTAACTGACAGAGGGAGGACTTAAGCTTGTTATAAAATAAAGCTTGGTAATATAGGGTTTCCAGGTTTTTTCTTGGACTGGAATTAATCCAATGTCTCAATTGCCTAAATGTGTCCTGCTTTATACAGGGCCTGAGCATGTTCCCATTCGAGTAACAAGCTTTGCTGCTGATTTCAGTGGGAGCAAAGCATGACCACACTGACACCTGGCTTAGTGGTCACAGCAGACCCTGATGGCTATTTGCTTAGTGGAAATGGACTTAAAACAGCTACTGGAGTGAACTGTACCCTGTCAGCTCTTAAGCCAAGACCTGGCTGAAGGCGGCAGGCCTCATGGACAGGTGTGTACTGGGTCAGATTAGCCTGACAGTTCTAAACATCAAGCTCCCTCTTCCCCTCTCCTCTGAATGAGAATTTGCTGATGTTAGAATGAACAAATGCTACAGTAGGACTAAAATTAGAGCAGGGCCAGTTCAGAGTTCCCTCTAGTGAATACCCTCTCCTGATGACATGCAACTACTGCTAGAAAATAACTTACTGAATGGTGAATTGCCCTGACTGGTAGTACACTTCGTTTCAGCAAGCAGTTCTCCCACTATTGAGGGTGCTGGGCGAAGATGGTCCTGGCATGACTGCCTGGAGGGCTGGCCACTAGCACTGTAACTGCGTTGCCCTGGACACATTGGATTGGTAGCAAAGCTAAGGAAGGCCGTAACTATTTCCTATATGGTTATGTGTAATGGAGGGGACACCTGTCAGAGGCAGGTATGAATTTGTATAGGGGGAAAAGCTCAACAGAAGGGGTAAGACTATCCAGTCTTCACTGTGTAACGCTGCTCTCCTTTCATGTTTGTTACTCTAGCGTTGCCAAAGCGCCTCTGTGGAGCCTCTGATGCAAATATTCCCTGTGCAGGGCTAGTGCCTGTACAAACCCCATAAGAGAGGGAGAAAATGACCCCACAAAACTTAGTGGAATATGCAACTAAAAGATACTTACCACCTTTAGCATCTCTGCTTCATAAACTTAAGTGTCGCACCTGTACACATTCTTCTGGACCCTAGTCTTATGGTGACAGGATGATTTGGAAAATATTAATCCCAAATCTGGCCAAGTTTCTGAATACTGACAAGAGCTAAAGTGCTAGAATGTGGGTAAATAAGCTCATTGTTGCATTTAATGCTTGTAGTCTTACCTAGCAGAAGGCCCCTGAATAACCATTATTGAAATACACGTCCTGACATGGCTCAGTGGTGGTGAATGACGGGGGAAGCTGGCTGCCTGGGGACAGAGAGGGACAAGTCACTGGAAAGCAGCTGGCCAGTCCCCCAGCTGTGGGGATATTAAACAATAGAGAAATCACTGTGCAGGCAGCCAGGGTGGTGCACAACAGCATTGATCCTGCCCTTAGAGGAAAGGAGCTTATTTCTGCACCAGTGCAAGCTGCCCCAGGGCCTATTACTCCTCCAGCTGGAGCTTATAAGAGTATTGCAGGGGGACCAGGGCTGCAGCTTTGAAGAAGATACAGCTCTCCAGCTCACAAGGAACTGAGAAAGAGGCAGCTGTGCAGGCAGTCAATGCAGAACTGGTAAAGGATTGCAGGTGAGTGCTACTTTCAGGAATGGACTGCAGGGCCTCAACCCACCCATCTCACTTCCATATTCTCCAGAGCTCAGGGGACTAGCCCTGGCCAAAGCCTGTGCTGCAAAGACATAGAAGGGAGGATAACAAGGCAGCTCAGTGCTACAGGTGCCACTAGTGCTTTTCAGTATTAATGTGAAGGGCTAACAAAAGGCAGCAGGCTCCAGCTCAGCTGTGAAGGTGTCTACACTGCAGCTGAACACCTTGTGAACCTGAGCTGGGTGCCATAGGCCAGCTGTGGGTTTTTACTGGCTGTGTAGAAAGCCCATGCTGAATCCCAGCTCTAGGACCCAGCAAACATCTACACTGCAATTAAATAACCCCTTAGCTTGAGTGTCTAATTGTAGTGTAGTTTCTCATGGTATGTCTATCTGTAGCACTTAGTAGCTGAGAGTTATACACTGTGAGATGCCGATCCACACGGCTGGCAAAGCTGGTCTCTGCAGATCCAGCTAATCAATGAACAAGCCCATCTTAATGCCAGCTAACTCTAAAATCTGAGCTGGAATTGCCAAGGAAGTAGGTTAGAAGCACCTCATGCTTCTGACAAGGGAAGGCTTGACCCTTCATGGTAGAAGCTGGTCCATGCATAGCCCCACTTCAAAAATCTGTTTAACCACACTGAGTCACCTATTCCTGCTTGTTTGGGAGTAGACTCAAAACTGTTCTTTCCAGCACCTGCCTACAGTTCGGTCAGCAAACACATACCCTCAGAGACCTCTCCTCACTCACTGTGCCTAGGTTCCCTAATCTTAAATGATTCTGTACCATTAATAGCCCTGGGAGAGCAAACCTGGTCTCTCTGAGTAAGCTTCCTGCAGCCACACTTAGTAATGGGTGAAACTTACCCATAGCTAGAGGGCCTAGTGCTTGTAAATGGTGCTTAGAACACAGGCTGGCCTACAGAGTTGTTGTGCACCTCCCATAGAGGCCTAAGAACCCCACTTCACTTAGGTCACATACATCATGAGGAAAAATCACATACTTCAAAATCTTGTCCAAGGCCTCAAAGTTCAGAGGCAATATTGCATCTCTTGCTGTAACTCTCCTTCACTCTTCCCCCAGCAATAAATAAATGGGATGTACCTAGTGCTTCCCAGTCTCTAGGTATTCTATTAAAAGTCCAGAAAGAATTTCCTAGCCCCCAAGACCTATTTCTGCTTCATACTGGAAACAGATGCAGAAAAGCTTAACTAGGCAGCCTGAAGGAAAAGCAGTTTTCAGGCTTGAGTAGCCTTTGAAGTTTGGACCTCAAAATTGTTTAAAATATTCCTATTTTCCCTAAAGGAGATTCATTACTTCTTTCTTAGCCTGAGGCACCTGACAAGAAAACTGGCCTGTTGTTTTCTCCCAGGGAAGCACTAAAGGTGTCCTACAAAGGAACTTGATAGCTGGGTGGTTCTGTGCTGCCCTGAATTCCAACAGGAGCAGCTCACAGAGGGCAAAATGCTGTTGCACTAAGTGGTCCTGCACTCTAGCAGTACATAAATCACAGAGATGATCCTATTGAAGCCAGCATGAAAACCCCAAGCCAAAGTGTCATTCCTCAGTTACACATGGGGCCCTAGGAACTCCCTAAACCCCGCTGTAAGCAGAACACACTCAATAGTGGTCATCAGTGGCTTTAAAGATACAGGCAAAGAAGGCCCACTTTGGACCACCTGGGGGGATTTGCAGCTTAGCCTTGCCAGGATATTTGGCTGACAGCCATCTTCCAAGATAAGATAACCTGCTGGCATTTTCAGTAGGTAGGTAAGTCTTCTATATTCATTGCTTACTCTGGCCATATTCAGTTTATGGCAAGCTTGCGTTTTAGCAGTTAGGCAAGTCTCTGCTTAGAACTACAGCCAGCAGAGGCTGCTCTGATACGAGCTGAAGGCAACATTAAGATCTGCATTAGACTCTGGGGCAGAGGAAACTGCTCTTCCACACCCTAGGATGGGAGAAAGATGTCAGTACTGATCCCCACTCTGAAAGGAGCCAGTCACATTTCTGGTGACTTCACCTCTCCCTTCATTTCCCTGAAACTTCAGCCCCACTGTCCTTTTTACTTTCTTTAAAAAGAGCATTGGAAGGCAGTTCCTCTCTAGCCTTCCTTACCCCTGTCTTCAGTACATGCAGACTGGCTAGAGGTATCACTGCATGTGGTGTCACCTGAAGCCACTTTTGCATTTGTCCCTCTGATTAAAGGAAGATTGATCCCTGGACACTGGCCACCTTTTTTTTTTTTTAAACCCAACAGCTGTATCAACACCACTACATTTCTGGGGGAGTAGAATGCTAAGGAGAGAACCAGCCTGATGGCCATCTACTGAAAAAGCAAGGAGCTGCTATTTCTACTACATGGGGCTGCAGGGTAATAGGCTCCAGCCAGCTAAACAGTTCCAGGATGAGGTGCATAGATCTCACCATGCCCCCTCCAAACTCCCTTTACACCCACTAGGCTCAACTAGCAGGGATCCAGCTTGCTACTCAATTCAAAACAGGCAGTTGGAAGGCACAGACATCCCTTTCTCCCAAAACCCCTCAGCCTTGCTGATGGTCTCATCCCACTGCCTGCAGAAGGGGGAATGGGAAGGGGTTTAGAAAGCAGCTGCTCCTTGAGTTTTTGTGAATGGAGACAGCAAACACCAGTTATACGCTCAGATCTTTATTATTAGGTGGAGTAAGGGCTAAAAAGAAATGAAACTTCTAAAACATTCACCACACTGGTGCAGGACAGGAAGGACCAAGAGCTTCCTCCATCAGTCTTTAAAAAAAAAAAAAAAAAAATGGGGCAGGGTAATGAAGTTTCCATCCATTAGCTCTGGGTATCCTGGGCAGGGGCAGCTTGGGGCACGAAGAAGAACAAGAGACAGCTTATATTTTTATTTAAGAAACCGCTACATAGTTTTGCCTCTAATGATGCAAAGGAGGTTTCAGGACACACTGACTGAGCCATCCAACATCTCTTGCTAGAGAAACAAAAAACCCTGTCAATTTTTTATTTATTTATTTAAAAATTGTGAAATAAAAAGATGCTGCTGCAGCCCATGGCCATGGTAACAAAACTGTCCACAAGACAGTGTCTTCCACACCAGCAGCAGTGGGGAGAGATGGGGACAAAAGGAGGGAGAGGGCCCACAAAAGAGTTTTAAAAAGTAACGGCTACATCTGAAAGGAAAAAATCAAAACAACAGGAGACAGAACCTCTGATTTGTCTTTTGGGCCAGGCCTTCTCATCTGCCTGAAATAAGAACTGCATTAAATAAATGGGCTCCTTCTTCAACAGAAATGGCACAGTTTGTCTTTTGACAGATTATAAAGCCCTTAGAGCTTAACAAAAACAAAAACAAACACAAACAAAGGAAGATGCTCTGGTGCAGAATGGAAGTGAATAATTAATTCTCCCTACAAAGAAAATAAAACAGGCTGCAAAGATGCAGAAACCACATTTAGGCTCTATTACATTTACAAATACATACATAAATATATTACATACAACAGCAACTCAAAGAGGGAGTGGGCGAGCACCACAGAAGGATGGCTGGCTGCAGTTCTCCCCGCACAGACGTTTGGCTGAGCAGTTATTTTTCTCCTAATAGTTCCAGGAATGGGCATCGACTTTTTCTTCTTTCAGTCTCCCCCTGCCTCCTTGTTTCGGTTTTAGTTTGTCCAGTATGGAGAAGTGCCATAGGCGGTTTTGGTAGCCTGAGACTTTTGCTGCATGGTGCTTGGCTGATTGCGCTGGCCAGATCCACCCTGGAAAGAAATGAAAAGGGAGCACATGTTCAGATCAGAAGCCACCATGGCTGGATCCCTAATCCTGAAGCCTCAGGGAGCACACTGCATTTATTAGCTTGGAGCAATGAAAGACCTGCCTGCCCCATCCATCCTCTCAGCAGCCCTGGGAATGGCCTTTGAAAGCAGCAAGGCCTTATGTTACAGCAGGGAAATGGTGTCCCTTGGCCCCCACAATGGAGGAAGAGTTGAGTATTCCAGCATCACACTGCCCCAGGCCTCAACAAAATCCACCAACAGCGAAAGCAAATCTCATCGGGAACACATGGTAGAAGTGCTGAGTAAGCTCATTTCCACAAGGCTTGCCCCATCTGGGGCAAGGCAGCCAGCCACCTCACTGCCTCTTTTCAGCCAGAGAACGTTCTTGCCTGCTGCAGCTGCAGCAAGGAGATGGCTTAAGTGATTTGCTGGGAGCGATCATCTATTGCATGGAAGAGATACCTTGAAACTGCACACTGAGGGCATGGCCAGTACCCAGCTTTCTACAGGTCAGGAGAATCAAAGCATCTGGATGCTCTGAGAATCATTTTGCCACAACCTTTACAACAACCTGAACCCCAAAAGGAAGTGTCAACTCTGGATGACCGTCATTCTGGCTGTGTCACGTGATGTAACTGGCCTTGAGGCCATCCCATATCTGCTCGGAAAACACCAATCTCCACTAGCACTGGCCTTCAGCAGTCAGGAAGAACATGAGGGCAGGGGACTGGACTCGACCTCTCGAGGTCCCTTCCAGTCTGAGAGTCTATGAATCTATGTGCCCAGAGCACAGGTCGTGGTGTCAAGTTCTCTTAGCACCTCAAAATGCATTACAGGCGGACACTCAAGCTGAGATGCTGCAGCATTTGTCCTCTGCTGCCAGGATACTGTCCTGCCTCCTAGAACGCAGACAACCCATCCCCAATCTAGGTGACTTTCAGCACAGAACTACTAGCTGTTTCCTCAGAAGACGAGGAACTCGACTCAGCCGAGTAGAACTAGGATTAACCAAGCTGTCCACGATCTGAAACAAGTCAGTTGACTGAGAGTGAGTGGAGCAGACAAACCTTTCCCCCTCTGCCTCCTGACCACTCACAATAAAAGTTCTTTTTAAAAATCTTTGATGCAGTCAGCTTGACTTCCCCAACTGACACCCAAGCGACCTCCTCTCTTGCTGATCATCTGTTAACCAAGATAACCTAGGAGGACAAATCTAAGGCTTGGGACACTTCGGGTCACTATTGTGATGGTAGGGGGTGAAAGACTTATTAAATCCTACCTAATCATTGACAGAGTAGCCTGTCAAAGGAACAGAGCCTCCTTCCCTCAGTGCCCTCTGGGAACGCTCCAGTTCCAGGAGTCTCTTAGGGCAGAGGAACAAAACACATTCCCCACCCTAAAAAGAAAGGTGTACCCCAAACTCCAACAGCAGGAGGCAATGATTGGCCCATGATCCAGGAAAATCATCCAAGTGGCTGACCCCAATGCCAGCCAACTCTAGATCAAGAATGTGACCAGCTGCATGACCTGAGCTAAGTCCATGATTTCTCTGGCTAATAAGCCACACGGCAGAAAACGAATTAGAAGAGGCATGTAAAAACATGGAGAGTGAAGGAAAATGGCCAGAACCTGGATGGGCAAAGGAGGTTCCCCCAGGGAGGGCTGGGACACCAGGGTGCACAGGTGTAAGATATCAGACACATCCAGGGACAGGGGAAATATTTTGTTATGTTCAGACACAAAGCAAACTTTGCATATTTTTCAAGAGACATTACCAGATGAAGGGAAATGAATGCAAAACCACCAGAGATACTAGGGAAGCTGGCGAGAAGGCTTATTTTGCTGCTAGCTGTATTTCTTTTGTTGTTACAGAACAATTAAGATGGTTGTAAACATCTCCGTGACCTGCCCAGGAAAGGAAAGTGGCAGTCTCTGCTGGCTGCTAGAGCTGCCCGCCTCTGCGCTGAGATTGTGTGCACCGAGGGGGAAAACTGCCACAAAGCCATGTTAGCCTCTTGGGTAGGGTGGGGAAGATGCTGTTCTCAAGGCTACATGGCAGTTTAGTCTGTATTAGCTAGTGAGGTACTTTGCCAGTGGGCAGAGCCAAAAGGAACAGGACTGAGTATCTGTGATGGGTGGGATCAGTTTGGACACGCTCTCTGGCTGATGGTCATCTAGTTACTTTGAGGAGCAGCCTCAGAAAGGCACCAGGGATTGACAGACTCACCTGCCCATCTTGTTGAAGGTGGTGATGCAGCATCTGGGAATGAGGCTGCTGATGTGCAGGCAGGATATGCAGGAACGGGGCTGGAGCATAACCTGGGGCAGCACCAGGGTTCAGTGGCCCAGTGGATCCAAGAGCAGATGGCAGGCTGAAAGGAGGCGGTGTGCCAGCATGGAATCCCTGCTTGTCAAACGTCTGCATTGAGGCAACAGGGAAGCAGTTAGACATTTTCCTCAGCACCCTTTGGGTGACCGAACAAGGGCAAGAGTTGCCTGAACAAAGAAAACTAACTCTTTACCAATCCAGATCCAATACACATCAGCACTTTAGCTAGATATTTAAAATCAAGTGTTCCCTTTCCTCTTAAAGGCACACTGCTGTGCTGCCTGGACTGAATCGGCTGACTTGGCTATCAATTGCTCATTGCGATTTCACTTTCTCTGACCTGTCTACTTGGTTTGTCCTTAGATTGCAAGCTCCTCAGAGCAGAAGCCACTCTTAAGTGTTTAGAAAGTCCCTAGTACATTGTGAGTATGACCACAAACAAGCAGTAATTGCCCATGACCCAAGATTAAATGATCCATTGACAGAATCTAAATTGTGCCTGTTGTTACCAGTAGAAGATGACCTCTTGGCTTCCCCATAGGCAGGAAATTCATGCACATTCTATACAATGCAGCAGACCAGCAAAAAAACCAACTAGTTCTTAGCAATCAATTTGCTCATGACAAAGTCAGGAAATATTTAAGCCAGTCAGGGCTGCTCAGTAAAAATGGCAGAAGAGGTCACAGCAGGAGTTTTGCTTCAAGTCCCCAACCCCTCATGTCTGCTGCTAAGCAGCAGACTTTAGACCCAGGTGCCTTTGTTCAGAGAATGTACAGCCACGCTCATCAGAAATGCAGGAGCAGATCCCGGGTAGACAGCAATACCTATATGGATCCCCACCCCAATGCCCTTACAAAAGGGCGCAGAGATTCCACACTCCAGAGTGGAATCAGGAATTAGTATTTAACCCCACGCATTCCACAGCTTCTCAAAGGGAGACTAGCTGCACCACAAACAGCCACAAGACAACAGCACTGGGTGGAAGACACAGTGATCTGGTATCAATGCGCACACAGCCCAAAAGGAACAGAGGAAGTCAATGGCCATAATTATAGATTTGTGTTTGTCCACACAGTCCAGCCTCTCTCGAGATGATGCTATGGCCCTGTGTTAGGACAATGCAGCCCTAAAACATTTGGGATACTGCATTTTAAAAGCATCTCAGGACTCAACAGAAGTTAGGCAATAATGTGGGAATCTTTGCTTCCACATTAACAGCCTGTGTCATGAGTCAGCATGGCAAGAGCAGGCTAAGGATGGAAAAGAGCAGTGGTGTCAAATGAGACACTTGGAAGTCCTCTTTAAATCAAGTGGAGTGAGTGCTGGAGAAAGGTCAGAGTCTGGGATTACCCCGTGGAATGGGGCTGAGAAATCAACAGCGGCCAAGAGGCTCCCTGAGAGGACGAGTCCTGCTGAAATGACACTGGCCAGTGATCTGACCACTTTACCCTGGGGCACAGGAGGGAGGAGGACATGTTCATGCTTCTCAGAAAGAATGGGCCATAGCTCCTCACCTGAGTCTTGTTATAGACTGAGCCACTGATATCAGGCACACCTGTGTTACTTGAGGTCACAGAAACACCTGGAAAACAAAAAGCCGCTGACAACGCAAGAGCCAAAGGCAACCCAACCTGAATCTTCCTTTTCCTTGCTCCTGGGATCCCCATCATGTTCATTGGCTGTTGCCTGCATCCTCTGTGCCACCCCCCCACTATATCAAATGAGGCTACTCCTGGCTGGGGTGTGCCCTTCCCTCCCATGCCATCCCAGGCCCTCTACAATTCCCCACATTAGGAGTCAAAAGAAAGTGCAAAGGCCTATTTCCTGAGCTCCCTTTATAAATCAGGCGTGAGACCACTATCCTAGGGCTCTTAACATTTATTTAGATCAAGAGAAGTCAATGTTCCCCTCAAATTAGGGAGCTCATTAAAAGATGCTGTGTGGTTCCCTGGTCCACAGTGGCTGAACCAGCTAGCGTGGCAGGATCAGAACCAAGCAGGAGACTGATCACCAGCTGGGAGATGGCCGTTCATTCCCAGTCTGAACTAGAATCATGGCTCCCACCTTGAGCCGTTTCACTTATGCAAGAAACAAAGATCAAAGTCTCTAGCCGATGAATGAAAGGATTGGGCTGGCTGGGTTTCCACTGCTCTCAGATATGTGAACAAGACTGAGGATATAGGTACTGAGCAGCTGGGCTGAGGAAGATTTTTCTGGTCAGTATTTATGTGAGTCAGGGTTGGATTAGTTAGTGCCAAGGGGTCACTGTACATTTCTCAAGTGGTCCCACTAGCATCTGCAGAGTTTAAGCTTTCATATAAAAGAAATCAATGTTCTAGCCCTTATGGTATGCAAAGAAAGCATTCCAGGTATGAATGGATGCTATCAGTGACTGAGTCTCCAGAGAGCCTGAAACACTTGCCCCCTTCACCTCAAAGGGTGTTGATTCTGGAGCCTAATCATGAATGTAAATAACATTCATGATTTAACTGGTAACTATTTCAGCAAAGAGACAGCTGCTCTGGGATCAGGGAGCTGGCGTCGGCAAAGTGCCACTATCCCTCCACCAAAACTGAACATTAGCTTCCAGCTGGCAGAGGTAACGGTTTGCTGTTTCTTCTCTGTGTAACTGAGGAAAGCTGGACTTCAGCCACTCAGCTCCTTACACAAAATTCAGCCATTGGCTTAGAAGGAACGTTTGGAACATTGAAAGCATTTTGAACATGAGAGATGGAGAAACAGCTTTGGACTCACCCCATTTGAGAGCTGGTCGTCATGCTGACCTGACACTGGGAATACTAGGAGTTTGCCCAGCAAGATCCCTGATCTGAAGTGCTTATGTGCACCTCAGATCCCTTTATTTGTTACCTTTCCCAGGTCCAGTGCCAGCAGATTTGTTTTGTGCTTGAGATGACCCACTGTAGCCTCCTTTGCTGTAGTCTCCAGCTGCCGTTCCCTGCGTTAAGTCATCATAACCTGCCAGTGTGGACAAGACATGGTGCTACAGTGAGCAAGAGCTCTGAGGACATTGAACGGCACAGATGCACGGTCCGCTGGAGTAACCTGACCTGCTCCATAACCATGTTGTCCATAACCACTTGGCTGCTGAAACGGGGTGGAAGCAGTGTTCAAATTGACGCCATGCTGCTTGGCTGATGCTGGAGGTACCTGGAGGCAAAAGGCATTCTCAGTTAGAAAACAGCATAAAAGCCAGTTTCCACTGCCATCTAGTGGGGAAGCTCATCCCATGGCTCCGCTGGCCTCACTGCGCTGCATCTCCCAGCTGTGAAACAGAGGCCTTTAAAGTGTCAGGAGATCCTTGATTCCTTTTGCAGTACCTCAGAGCAGTGAGATCTAGTGCTCTAAGCACAGGGCTGGGATCCATGAGTTCTACTCCAGCTTCCAACCCTGACTGCTGTATAGCCTTGTGAAAGTGACAGCTTCTCTGCCTCAGTTTACCCCTCTTGTAAAATGAGGACAGTATCTTCCAAGCTTAGATACAAGATTACCTATCAATTACAGAGCAAAGTTATCTCCACCCCAAGAAACGTGCCTGTTTTATACATTTATAAAAACAACAGTGAACAATGAATTCCCTCAAGAGTCTGGAGATCGCAAACCAGAGTCACCCAAACACACCGGTGAGATTACAGCCCCATAACTCAGGGAGCCTAGTATTTATTTTGTATAATAAAAAAGTACAAAGCCTGGATCCAAGCCTTGTACAGACCTCTACCACCTTCTCCTCCCAGGGAACCTCTTGCCTCCCAGTCGCCCCACTGGTGTCCCAAAGCCTCTTCCCTCTAACTAATTTCTCCAGCCTCTCCCACGCCACTGACTCAGCTTCTGCCTCCCTCTCCAACAGCCATCATGGGCTGCTATAATACAGTTGAGCTCAAATTTGTAATTCCTGGATGAACCATCACCTCCTCCCCTGCTCTCCCCCCACAACCCCAAACAGTTTTTGACTCTGATCAACATTCTCTGCTGTATCTCTATACCACTCACCATTGCCTACATAAAGTTAGAATATTACAGTCCTGGCCCTTTAAAGTTCCTCCAGTCCTGCACGGACAATATCATTTTACATGGAAGCCACAGAGCGGATGACAAACTTGGATGTCAAGCTTTAACGTTGCTTGCCAAGTTGCCATACAAGAGAAGTTCCACATGTAAGCTGAGCCTTATTTCACCAGAAATGCCCTGCAGGACAGGGGGAGCTTTAAAGGGCCAGGACTGCACTAGGCAAAGCTCGAGAAGCACAAAGAGGGCAGCTAATGGGGTAAGGTTTGGTTCCCATGACTTACAAACATGGTGGGCCCATACTGGAATGCACTGGGTACTCCTGGCACGCCGGCATAATATGGTAACCCCGTGTAGCTGTATCCTGGGGGCAACGTAGGGTTTAGGAAGGGCTGCTGAGTGGTGTGGTGAGTCTGCGTCTGATTCTGCTGTGGCTGAGCCAGGGTGGTAGCGGGAGCAGGGGAGGCAGAATCCCCGCGGCCAAATTTTGTTACATCACCTGCAAGAAAAGCCATCAACTGTTTCAGAAAGGTTGTTTCTCATCTTTTGCTTTCTCAGCTCTCCAGCATTGGCAAAAACTGTCAAGGGCCAGGCTTGTGATACAGTCAAGAGGGTGAGAGCATGGACTGAGAGTCAGGACTCCTGGGTTCCATTCCAGCAACTCACTGCATGACCCTGGCCAAGAGAGAACTCTCTGTGCCTCAGTTATCCCACTGACAAAATGGAGATAACAATACTTACCTGTCGCACAGGGGATCCAGTCACTGAGTGTTAGATCATTACATGAAATGTACTATAAGCATAAGTTCTGGGTGGCCAAACCAAACAGTTCATTGGGTTCAACTACCAGTCTCCCAGAAGTTAACCTGGCTAGTAACATCTCCTGGGCTAAAGAAATTAAGGTCTTTGACAAAAACATGCAAGTCACTGCAAGGTCTCTATTTGCCAAGCATGACCAGTTAGATCTCTGGTTCCTCACAGCACCAAGGCCAGGAAAGCCAGGCTTGCATCTGAGGCCAACTAATTAAAAATGTAGGAAGGGAAATTTGATTATTAGCCCAGAAGAGGCCTTCTAGTAGCGCCAGGCAATCCGAACAAGAAACCGAACCACACTTGTGTCCTGGGGACAGCCTTCAAGGTAGCACGATCATCAATTTCTAGGGGGGTGGAGGCAGAGATCCTGCAGGTGCCACCACAATACAAACAGTAACAATGGAATGGAATGAAGTCAGAGAGGCATTTAGAGAAGTCTGAAAGGGTCTAACCAAGAGTAACAGATTGACACTGACCAAAGGAGGCTGAATGCCAAGAAGAAGAGTTATTAGGCTGCAGATACTTTCCCAGTAGCAAAAGTTCTATTAGTTGAGTCATCTAAACCCAGACACAGCGCCATAAGGAACAACCTTGTATTGACTTTGGGATGGACTACAATTTGGAAGTTAAATCCCTCTTTCGTATGCTAGGACTTGTGTATGGAGTAGATATTAGCTGAATATTCCTGTTAATATCTTAAGGAAATCAATTGTCAGAAGCTGAAATGTGGCCACTTACAATTCCTGCTCGTCTGACTAGTTTGGACTGGCTGGCTAAGCTGCCTGTAGAGAGAAGGCCTGGATTGCTCCTTTGGCCATAGCAGCATGCCCTATGTTCAGAAACCAATGCTTCTATTCAACCATCATCCTCATCTTGACTTAGTACTGACCTGAGTATGGGTTGTTAGCAAGGCTCCCATCTCTGCCTGTCAAGGTTGCAGGAGCAGGGAATGTAATTCCATAATAATCCTGAAAAAGACAATATTTATTAATATTCAAATGCATAACAGAGCCAGCCTGTTTTATGAATGCTGCCTTATGTGCACGCAAAGATTCACAAAAGCAGAAGATTCCCAACAACACTGGGACAGGGTGAATGGGTTTATTTTTCCCTCCTGCCAAACGTGCAGGGAAGCATGGACAGAAACTTATCCAGGCAGGCTGTGGCAGAGCTGAAGATTTGGAGTGGCAGCCCTGGAAATCCCCAGTTCTACATAATGCCTGTTTAACACATTTAATGATTTCTCCTTAAAAACCATTCCTCAGCTGGTGACCAGTGTTCCAGCTCTGTAACACAAGCACTGCTGTAGAAAACCCCAGACGTTAACTAAGAAATGGTGCAAACATATATGAAAATGACCAGTGAGGGAGTTGCTAAAGGGGCACAATCAGAGTGTTACCATCCTAGATGGAGAATATAAGAACGTAAGAATGGCCCTACTGGGTCAGACCAAAGGCCCATCTAGCCCAGTTCCTGTCTTCCAACAGTGGCCAATGCCAGGTGCCCCAGAAGGAATGAACAGAACAGGTAATCATCAAGTGATCCATCCCCCCAGCTTCTAGCAAACGGAGGCTAGGGACACCATTCCTGCACATCCTGGCTAATAGCCACTGATGGACCTATCTTCCATGAATTTATCTAGTTCTTTTTTAATCCTGTTATAGTGTTGGCCTTCACAACATCCTCCGGCAAGGAGTTCCATAGGATGACTGTGCGTTGTGTGAAGAAATACTTCCTTTTGTTTGTTTTAAACTTGCTGCCTATTAATTTCATTTGGTGACCCCTAGTTCTTGTGTTATGAGAAGGAGTAAACAACACTTCCTTATCTACTTTCTCTATACCAGTCATGATTTCATAGACATCAGTCATATCGCCCCTCTTAGCCATCTCTTTTCCAAACTGAAAAGTCGCAGTCTTATTAATCTCTCCTCATACGGACGCGGTTCTATACCCCAAATCATTTTTGTTGCCCTTTTCTGAACCTTTTCCAATTCCAGTATACCTTTTTTGAGATGTTTAAATGATTCCTATTACAGTAGCACTTAAAGGGTCAAGACACCGCTGTGCTAGGTGCTGCAGACTCAGAATAGAAGCTGACCCCTGTCCAAGACAGTTTATAATCTAAAGACAGGACCCACAAGCAGAAAGACACACAAGAAGCACTGTGTAAATTACAATTTTTCCCAACTCTCTGCCCCTCCATAACAACCCCACCAGCAGTCCCAGTCCAGGTTTCTCGGCCAACCTGCACTCTCACCATCCACCCAAAAAGCCCTACCCCTACCCCACTGTGCTGCGTTCCCACGGAAAGACATTAACTTTAGTCTGGGGAAAGGAAAAAGTTTGACAGCTGCTTCCATCTCCCCCATCCTACCTACAAGATGCCTATGCGTATGTAACCGAAAACTCCACTAGGCTGTTTTGCTCTCAGATGTCATGCCTCCTGGTCCTCCTCACCCCCAAGCCTGCCCTTCAGTTTTACAGCTTGACTGGGCCCTTCTTGCCACTGAATATATTTGCTTCAGATTATTCCCACACACACCCCGAGACTGTCCCCAATATATTAGCTTGCACTTTCCATGCTGGGAAAGGATTTTTCTCCACATTTCTAATCTCTGTCCCCCTTCAGATCACACACATCTGTCCTCACTTGAGCTCCCATCACCTCCTAATTTTGTATCATTTGCGACTGTCATGAACATGCTCTCCACATCCTCTTCTCCATCTCTGAGGAACTCTCAATAAGACAGAATTTAATAGACGCCTACAGTATCAAGTGGACACCTTCCTGCAATTTGATCCATTGCTATTTATTATTATCCTCCACTTACCAATCTTCCAGCTAGTTTGTAAGCACATGGGACACTGTCATTTCCAAGCCAATATGAATTAACTGTAATGAGAGACCACCAAATCCTCTGCTAAAATCCCAACATATTATGTCATATTAAAGTGATATTTACCCTGACCGTCTCTCTCCAAGAGAAACAACAGACACCGTTTCAAGTGAAACCTGAAAGGTGCTAGATCAGAACTTACATTCCATATATTCCTTGGGGTCAGTCACCTTTCTAGATGAGGTGTACAACAAATACACACTCACACCTGTATAAGAACAATTCTGTGATATCAGGTTGGGAAGGATGTTAAATCCCATTGTCTTTCACATCAATTAAAGGAAAATCCAGATTCTCCTCCCTCCTCCTGCTCCCCCGACTAGCCCCATGAAAAAAGTTACAGGAGAAACAGCACAAAATATCCCACGAGGAAAGTGAGAGTTGTTTACAAAGCAAATCCACATTCACCCACATGTGAGTATGAGGGGAGCATGTGTTTTTGTTCTTAAAAACAGTTCAGGCATTATGTTCTTGGCTCCACAAAATGTGGGGTTTGATGTGCCATTGATGAGAGCCAAGTCCCCGCTGTCACAAAGCAGACGCTACAGGTCTGATATCAAGGTTACATAAAGGGCTCAAACACAGACATGGGGCAGCAATGCAGTTACGCAAGAAGACAGAGCAATTAGTAAGTCAATAATGGAGCAATGCTACCTAATCTGGGAAAGGCTGGCCTGATGCTATATCACTGACTATTAAAGCAATCACAATAAACATATTCCAATGGCATCTGACTCCACCAATCCCACAAGATATTGTAGAGAAACCTTTGTATGCATACTGGAGAGATGTAGGTGGTTGTGGAGAAGGGGCACACAAAGAGCTGGTGGGAGCACGTCTATGTCTAGACGTCGTGCTCCAAAACCGTAGAAATGGTTAAGAAAGTCAGGGGCACAGAATTGCTTGCTTCCCCTCTGCTAGTCCTGCTGGCCCTAAAGTTTACCATCATGTCTATTATCCCAGAAAGTTGTACCAAGGTGGAACTCCAGAGAGGAACCCTTCCCCTCACCCTAGGCTTGGCAGGAGTTTGTTATGCTAATGCTCACAGATGAAGAAAGACAGGTATATAGTTTGTTCCTTTTTCTAATCTAGACATTTAATTGAATGACTCACACAAAAGCAAAACCTAAGCCACACTAAGACATTTACTCTAATATAATGCATTGTAGTCTTCTTGGGTTGCAATTACTGCAGGGATCTGTGATTTATCCACGATCTCACTGTGTAAGAACCATTTGACCAAGTGAGGGTTGGGGACTGTCTCCCTCAGTTGCTCCCATTATGTCTAGTTTACAAATGTGCTCTTTAAAAGGACATTAGTACAGTTGCTTAAACCCCATCCATTCTAATACAAATTCTTATTTGTTTCCAATATGCTTATTTAAGAAAATAATTTAAAAAATCATTTACTTTTCATCATCTATGATGATCACTTTTCCCCTTCCCAAGTTCCTACACTGAGCCCTCAATTTCACGTTTTTTTCAGCCAGTTTCACTTTCCAGATCTCATGTACTGTCACACTGCAGCAAAGCTTGGGCTGGAAATGCCACACAGGGAAAGTTTTAAATCCCCATGAAACAATTTGTTTGGAATTAGTTTTTAAGGTGGTAAATGCAGCAGAACCCCGTTTATCAGATCATACTGGGACCGGGGCCAGATTGTATTATCAAAAATTCCAATAATCCAGAGAATGGGAAAGTGCTATGCTGCAATGCCATCTAGTGGCCACAGGAGAGATCTCCCGCTTCTGGACCTGTATGTGCTGTTGTTTGGTTAATACAGAGAGCCAAATAATGAAGGGTCAGATAAATGGGGTTCCACTGTATTCAATATATTTTATAAAGATAAGGACAGTGAGATAATATCTTTTATTGGACCAACTTCTGTTGGTGAAAGAAAGCAGCTTATACTGTGTAAGCTCAAAACCTTCTCTCTCTCATCAAGAGAAGTTGGACCTGACCTACCTTCTCCCTCTACTATCCTGGGACCGATGTAGCTACAATAACACTACATATAATATATTTTATAAGACATTTAAAAAGAAAGCCTACAATTTAGAGCCTGAAACACCTGACAGCGGTCCTTTAGCTACAAAGTAAATCTCCCTCAACTATCTTGAAGATTATATCTTCATACTGTGTTCTACCAGCCTACTATTAAAACATATTTCAGTGTAAAAGTAGGAATTTACAGAGGTAGAATGTAACAGTCTCATTCAGAATTTGGCCAAAAAACAAAAGGATATCACTTCAATCCTTTGCAGATGTTACTTCAGGATTTGTAATAACGTCAAATGATCAACACGCTGGTTTTGCAGCTCATCTGAAAGGCAGCATTGCCAACAGTACAATGACCCTGTGTCACTATTTATACACTCAGACACTGGTGCAACAGAGACTTAAAGGGAAGCGCACCACCAACGGTGGATCACAGTGTCCAGACTGGACCCCCAGCAAGCACAGAGACAGGCCCCCACACTTTCCACAAGATTAATAATTACATTCATTCCACCAAGTGGCCTCCTCCAAGCAAGGTCTTCTAATACCTAGGGATGAACCTGACACCTACTGAATCACCAACAGCACTCTCTACAGAGCGCTCAGATCTCTTCAAAGATCTGGAATTCAAACACCAGTCCCATGTATCCCTGCTCAGCTTCAGAGTTTGACAGGTAGGAAGGCTACAGTCATATGTCTATGTTACATGCCTGAAAGAATTCAGATTTCCTATTAAAAAGAACAAAACTACAGAAAATCCTTGGGGTTCAGGATCAAAAATAATTGAGGTTCCACAGTCAAAGAGAACAGACTCATTCAGATCTGAGCGATTCAGCACCTTAGGCTATAGAACTATGATTAAGAACCTTAGTGCCTGAGCTGTTTAAATATTTCAGAGTGTAGTTTAGCAGTACATGCTGCACAGAGCACACAAAAGGTCAGAGATCAAACACCCAGGGTCTCTAATAATGCCGCACAGAGAGGAGATGTTTAACATCCTCTGAGGGAAAACATGGACATTGGTATGGAAGTGTCAGAAGACACTTGAGTCACCAGTTGGAAAGTGAAAATGAACACAGGGAAATTTTAGAGAACCAGAAAATGATTAAAGGAAAAACATCCCACCAAATAAATTCAGGGACGTGGAAGGCATGCACAGTAGACCGCAGATATCTAACAAGCTGCAAGTACTTTGGCACAAGCCGTGTGAAACGTTATCATCATGGCTACTAAGTCTCAAGGATGCCTGTGGCAGATGTGTCTGGTACTGCTGTTCTCCGCTGGAGTCATGTCACTGGACTGTAACCTGCTTCATCGCCAGCAAAGCAAATTTAACTGGTACAGTCTACAACTGCTGGAAAACATGGGTGGGAAGTTTCCTTTGGAGTGTTTGGGGGACAAGACAGCCTTCCACTTTCCTGAGAAGGTTCTGAAGCCCAAATTTCGACAACATGCCATGATGGCCGTCCATGAAATTCTACAGCAGCTCTTTGGCATCTTCAGCAGGAACCTGACCCAAACTGGCTGGAAAAGAAGAAATGTGGAGAGGTTCCTAAATGGGCTCGCTCTGCAGACCAAGTGCCTCGAGACATGCCTACCTACAAAGGCCGGGGCCAACATTCTGAGACTGAAGAAATACTTCCAGAGGATCCAAGATTTTCTTAAGGAGAAGAAATACAGCACCTGTGCCTGGGAGACTGTCAGAAAGGAAGGGCAGAGCTGTTTTCAATACATTGACAAGCTCACAGTTAGGATGAAAAAGCAGGCGACAAACATTTTACTATGAACATTTGAGAAATTTGGGTGAAGCAGTGAACTGGGAGCAGGAAACCATCTGACCTCCAGCTTAAACTCTAATACGGACTTTGTGACCCTTTTCAATGGGGGAAAAAGCTACAGAACTATATGAATGTACTTAATGTACTGTGTACGACGTCTCATCCAAAAGCTAAGAAATATTTTAGAGGCCAAACACAGGTGGAGGAGGAAAATATTTCACAATTGTTATTTATTTTCTTTGTGCATTGTCAAACTTATCCTGATTGTGGGAATGGAGACTGTCACATCTATATTTATATATTTAAAATAAAAGAATTACTAAAAAAATTGAGGAACTGGTTAGAATGAATATATTCTGTTGCATATGCTCTTGTGAGCCTCACATAATGTTTATGAGTTGAATGTAACTTGTATTGGTCTAAGGCAGTGATATGCAGACCTCAGTGATTCAAGGAGCCAAATTAGTGATTAACATTACCCAAAAAAACTGCAGTAGTGTGAATTCACTGTTTCATTTACTTTATATATATATAAAAATAAAATTCTCACAGCCAAATGACTGACCAAGTATTATTTAATCAATCACAATTGCTTAACAATATTGTAAAAGCATACTGATTGGTTAATTAAATCACACTCTTTTACTATCATGTGCTACAAAGCTGCAGGAGACAAATTAAAAAGAGCCACTTGCAGCTTGTGAGCCTCAGTCTGAGTATCACTGGTCTAAGGAAAGACACAGAAGACAGACACAATAGGATCTGAACGGATATATCAGTTTTCAGGGAAAACAAAGGTAGGGCAGAATCATAACGGACGGAAACTGGAAGCAAAATCAGAGACTTCCTGGATGTCACCATCCACAAGGGGTGGAAGATGTGTGAAAAATCAGGTCATGAGTCAAAAAGAGGACAAGCATTGCCAGGGAATGCAACAAGGTGTTCTTTAGCTATGCTGAACATAAACATTTTACATTTTTTAAGACTCTTCCCATATTCAGACCAAGACAAGGAGGACACAAACAGAAGCCAAGATGCTATGGTTAGCTAGCCAATGGGTCCTATAGGAAAGGCTCTCAAGGTGCCTTTTCATGCTGGTTTGTTTTAGGGAATCCCCACTAGCAGAGATCAAGGGAAAGGAAAAAAACCCATTTCTCCATTTTTGCTAAGCCCCCGCTCTGGGACTTATATGCGCGTGCAATATGAATGAAGAGTGAATTCTCTGGTTTTCCTATCCATCACTGAAACATTTTAATATGTTAACCCTAGAATCAAAGACTATCAGGGTTGGAAGGGACCTCAAGAGGTCATCTGGTCCAACCCCCTGCTCAAAGCAGGACCAATCCCCAGACAGATTTTTGCCCCAGTTCCCTAAGTGGCCCCCTCAAGGATTGAACTCACAACCCTGGGTTTAGCAGCCAATGCTCAAACCACTGAGTTATCCCACTGCACCCCACCCTTACCCAGGGGAAAGAAATAAGTGTCCTTGTCTCTCTTTTCTATATTTAAAAACAGGTTTCATTCACCCATGAGATACACCAAGCTGTGTTTCCTGGCTTGTAGGACAGTTCAATCTAACAGAGAGCTTAGGCCTAGATGACAAGAAGGATGAATATGGTCTTAATGTTTGCCAACTTCTTGGATGTTTGAAAGCTGGGCAAGTCAGGAAGCCACAAAACAGCAGACAATGATTATTCTAAGTCGACCAGCACCTCCCAATTGCATGCGTTTTCCACGTACTACTAAAGAAAGCAAGTAATTGCCTTACAAGGCTTCACAGCTACTAAGGGCACAGACAAATACATTCAGTGTCCATCCTTTGGTCTTCCCGTCAATGCCTGGTGATCCCAGCAAGAGGACTGTAGTCTCCTGGCAGTCTATTCCTCTCCCCACCTGGCTGCACGAGGAGCACCAAGCCCTCTTTGCCAGACACCCACTTCTTGGAATGGTTGCCACAGAGTCTGGCTCGGGGCTGCTGGTTGTAAGGGGCTCAATACAAGGACAGCCAAACTGTCTTTCGTGCTTTCTCCCCAAGTCTGAAAACGTAATTCTAAGCCCTCAGTTATTTCACTGATGCCGTGATGCATCGGGCTTGATGCTAAAGATGTCACTACCCCCATGCATCACAACATCAGTGAAATAACTGGGGACTTAGAATTACATTTTCAGACTTGAGGAGAAAGCACGCAAGAAAGTTTGGCTGCCAAGGTCTAAGGTACCCCAAGAACTGAGTAGGGCATGACCTTGGACACACTGAAACATTTCTTGCTTGTAGGTGTGTCCAATGCCCAGGGAACAGAGGGCAGCCCTGGAGCCCTTCAATGCGTGCAGGGAGTCATTCACGGTCTCTGAGAAGGAGAAGTCCTCTATTGCGTTTTGAACCTCTCTTGGAAACCCTGGAAGTTGGAGCCATGACATCCTGAACATAACTACCCTGCTATGGAGATAGATATGGCAGCAGTGCCTACCGCATATAAGGACACTTGGAGAGCCATTCTGGCCAATGACTCCATAACTATGGATTGGAATTGCTCCTCACAATTGTGTGCCAGCTTTCAAGAAAGGCTGCAAGCCTGTTGTAATTAGTCAAGTAGTATTTGGCTATGGCCACCTGATAGTTTCTGGTCCGGAACTGCAGGGTTGAGGACAAGTATGACTTTCATTCAAAGAGATCCAGCAGCTTTTGGTCCTTGTCATGAGGGTAGATGTTGAAAATTGCTGTCTACCCTGTTCATTCACTGCACCAACTACTAGGGAGTTAGGTGGTGGTCAGAATCCTTAAGCACACATAGTGTTTCTTATCCACCTTTTTGCACATTGGTGGAATAGTGGCAGGCGCTTGCTACATCATCTTAGCCAGGTGAGGAGAGCCTCATCAGTAGGGAGCACCACTCTGGAGGGTGAAGCTGACTGCAAAATATTGAGCAGCTTGTGTTGTGGATCCTTGACTTCCTCCAGAGTGATCAGCTGAGTGTCTGCCAGCCTTCTAATGAGGTCCTGAAGCTGCCTGAAGCTGTCAGCCATGGAAGGTAGTGGAGGCATAAAGGCCTCATCCAGCAACGACAATGAAATGGGAGTCTCAGGGGTGGCTTCTTTAACTGCCCTACCCTCTTGCTCCTCCAGTGTCTCCTCCTGTGAGGGCGGTTGATGGGGAGGGGAAGATGTGAAACCCTCATCTCCCTGAGGGACTGTACCAGTGGTTTGGATACATTGCTACTGACAGTCGGCCCAGAGGTCCCAATAGAACCATTGCAGGGCTCCAGAAGAAAGCAGATTTAGTATGCAATGCTGGTTCTAATTTCCTTTGGTGACCCACAAGGTCTTCCCTGCAGCTGGCCAAAAGGCAATGCCCAAATGGGTATGCAGGAAAACCTACCACTCAAGTCAGAGAGACCATTTGGAAGTTGTCTTCCTCCACATCCTCCTGTGGAGGGAAGAGAGCCCTGAGCCACAGGATGGCCACTCAGAGACAAAGTTCTTTGTATCAAGAGATGCTCAGTACCTCTCAACAACTCTGATGGACTCTGGTTCATTCGACACCAAGAGGTCCCTTGAGTATCAGAATTTCTGTAGTACTAGAAAGGACCCCAGTATCGATGCCGTATGTGCCATAAGTGCGGTAGCTGTAACTGAAGCCGACGGTCCTGACAATGATGGGCATACTGTAGATGTCTGGCGCTGTTGCTTGCTTGGTACCGAGGGTATGGCTTGCATAGGCACCCCGCTTAGCTGCTTGCACTGGTACCAAAAGCTGGCTGAAGGCGCATGATGGCACCAATGGCCAGGTTGGATGCATAGGTACTGACGGCACAGCAAAACTCGATGGTATCCTGTGCTTGCCTTCCTCACTGGTGGAGGGTACCGGTATGCTATTGGAGATGTGCTTCAGACGATGGCTGAAGAGATCGTTCCATGGCTAACAGTCTGAGCAATATCTCCCTGTTCTTTCTGGCCCTGGACTTAAGTGCCAAGCAGAAGAAACACTCTTGGGAGACATGGGACTGGCCCCAGGCAACAGAAACGTTTGGAGTGCCCATTGCTTATCAGTACAGCCTCCCAGCAAGAGAGGCAGCATCTGAAGCCTGGCGAGCCCGTAATGCCCCACCAAGACAAGACAAGTTGCCTGGAGGGAAAGAGAAAGACAATCCTCTCGCCTAAAAACTAAGTAACTATAGTAAATACTAAACAGTAACCTACAATTATAAGCTACCTAACTGCAATAAAAAACAGAAGGCCGAGTACGTTCTAGGCCGAGGCAGCAGAGAAGGAACTGAGGGCGATTCACCCACTCACCGCTATGTAGTGTAGGTGTCTTGAGGGCTCGTCTACACTTACCAGAGGATCGACATGTGGTGAGCAATCACAGGTCGCTCTCCCATCCACTCCTGTACTTCACTTGAACAAGAAGCGCAATGGGAGTTGACGGGAGAGCATCTCCAATCGACATAGCATACTGTGGACCCTGCAGTAAGTAGGTCTAAGTACACTGACTTCAGCTACATTATTCTCGTAGCTGAAGTTGTGTAACATATATCGGGGATGGGCAAACTACGGCCCGAGGGCAGGATCTGGCCCGTGTGTTCCTGCTGGGGAGCTGGGTCGCTGGGTCAGGGGCAGCATCATGGGGCTCCAGCCGGGGACCACACCACATGGCTTGGCCCCAATCCACCACGGGGCGCCAGGTCGGGGACCGCACCACGCATCTCCCAGAATCCACGGCATGGCCCCACTCCGAGGGTTGTAGGCTACTCCACACCTAGGAGTGGGAGAAAGGACATGCCACTGCTTCCGGGAGCCACCTGAGGTAAGTGCCACTTGGAGCCTGCATCCCCAAGCCCCAACCCCCTGCCCCAGCCCTGATCCCCTCCTGCTCTCCAAACCCCTTGATCCCAGCACAGAGCACCCTCCTGCACCCCAAACCTCTCATCCCCAGCCCCACCCTACAGCCTGCACCCCCAACCAGAGTCCTCACCCCTTCCTGTATGCCAACCCCAATTTTGTGAGCATTCATGGCCCGCCATACAATTTCTATTCCCCAGTGTGGCCCTTGGGCCAAAAAGTTTGCCCACCCCTGACTTAGATCTATCTCTCCCCGTAGTGTAGACATGGCCTGAGATGAGGAGGCTTAAGGCATGTGTGAGGGCTGAACGGTCACTGCTAGCTAGAAACCTCCAATCAGGCTCAAGAGGCATATGTGCACCGGAAGTGGAGTGCCCGTAGGTATGATACTCGAAGAAGAACCTTAAGGAACTTACACCTTCTAGGTAATCGCACTGAAAGGAGACACTTGAGCAGCTAGAATACATCAGCAGCTTCATGGAAGTAGGACAGCCTCAAGGAAAGCTCTTAAAAATCACCATAAACTGAAGTGGTTTCCCCTGGGTAGAAGAACTACAAGATTGACTCACAGTGAAAGCAAGCCACTTGGTCCATTTACTTACCATTGGCAGCCTGGATTGGAGCATCTGAAGATCGTCATAACCATAGATCTGCTTGAAGACAGATAAAAATACAACAACATTATAACACTTTTCTCTAATATTGGCTAATTTGGAGGGTTTAAGACAGAGATTAATCTAGACCCAGACTATTTTAAAAACACCAGGCTATCGCAGATCTTGTATTATCAAGATATACAGTTCTATTTCCAAGGGCTAGCACAGTGGAAGTTTGGTTGACATGTCAATTACAAATCCTCATTTTCCATGCTCATTAGCACTCTGAGATTTGAAGATTGTGTAGTCAGTACAGTTCTCAAGGGCACACAGTTTACTGGAAACAACCACAAGACATTCAGAGCTAGGAGCTCACCAACCCTCTTAACTGCATTGTTTGCTATTACTGCTCCCCGGTACGTGGTGCTCCAAGATTCAGCGAACAGGCCTTAAGTTTGCAAGATACAATCGTTCATTTCTAGGTTAGAACTGAGGAATGACTATTCCTTCCCTTCGGTGAAGAAGGAAAAGAACTAGTGGTAGGACAGAGCATCCAACCGAGGAGACTGGACTATGCAGCCACTGAGATGAAGTCTGTTTCAAAGCATGCTGACATCTACCTGAAAATACAGGTGACAGGATACGTGGCTGGTTTTGAGTACAGCACACCCAATCTATCCCAGAAAGTCAAACATTTAACTCAAATGATTCTATTTCAACTGAAAGGGCCTAATACTGATCCCATTAAAGTCCATGGCAAAACTCTCAGTTTTCAGTGGAAGCAGAATCAAACCCGTAATCAAGGATTTTCAAAAAGTCAGTTTTGAATTTAGCAATGAATTGCAAACCTGCACAGAATATACTTCCCATACCATTCTTCAGCATCTGGAGCAAGGAGTCCAGGATTCCACATACAACATATGCTAAAAAAAAGACAAGTGGCATAGACAGTGGCAGGTCTGGAGGACCCTTTGGCACCAAGGAGTTAAGTAATCTACGGCAGGTACAATGAAGTTGCTTACTGGGTAGGCAGGCAGGAGTCCTCCAGGTCCCACAATATACTGGTTATGCAACAAGGGTGGTACACCTTGGGGCAGGTTGGGGGGAGCTTTGCCTGTAGAATCAAAATACAAACATTTTAACAAGCCTCAAAGTAAAGGCTTCAGCCCTGAGACAAGTTTTTTGGCCAGCCCTGAAGGCTGAACTATCACAGTGTCTAGACAGCAGAGATATGCTTAAGAGGAATGGTGAATAAAAACTGCAAGCTAATAATACTTGAAAGAGGGCCTGAACATTATAACAGACATCCTGTTAGCTAGGGGACCAGACATACTAAGAGATAAGGATCCTCCACAGGCCCAGAGGTAAAGAACATGGTTCCATCCTGGAGATCAGTCTGGGTTTGATGGATTAGTTCTCAGGTTAGTAGAAGTCTGAAATGACGGAAAGGGTTATGGACCCATTGCTCCCTCCCCTAGTCCCTTTTCAGAGGAAGAGTCCAGGCCTCATTCTCACTGCAACAGATAGCAACCTCGCTGCTCACACTTTCCGCTCTGCTGTCAATCAGATGGAAATCACTAGTCATCAATATCATCATAGCTCTCTTGTGGGTACTGCTGCCTTCAGCTATGGCCAGGAAGAGAGAAGAGGAGAGGTCGTAATGCAGCTTTGATCTCATGCTATGAAGCAGGGCTGTGCTGAGGACCATGGGGGGAGAAATGCACTTTGTCTAGCCAGTAATTAGAATCTCCACTGGCAGTATGAGTGGGAAAGGGAAGAGAGAAACACTTGTGCAAATGATTCAGCCAGAATGTCCAGTGCCTTCACAACTTTACCCTAAGGGATATCCACATTTCCTTTTGGCAGCTAAAGCGGACTACAAAGCCAGCAGTGAACTTCAATACTGCTTGCATTTGAGCACAAGACAACTCATCTCCCTTCTCTGAAAAAGACGAGAGCCGCCACCACCACACACAATGAACTGCGCTGGCTGTTTGGGCATTCTCTCTCCTAGCAGAGCCGTTTGCAGTGGCATGGGCAATGCATGAATCCAGAACCTCCCCTCCTCAGTCACCAAGGCAGCAATGCTTTGGCATGGGGTAATGAAGGCTGGAACTGCAGTGGATTCTGACACTGCCACATGAACTCGGACTGTAGGGGGAGAGTTAGAAGTAAAAGCTAATGTGCATAAAAGGCAAGAGCTGACCATGTTGCTTAGTTTGCAAACCAATTCTCTACAGGTCCACACTGACTAAATCAGGAGCAGCTCTGGTTATCATCTATAAAGCTTTCTGAAGCTGGAACATGTTACATAAATGCTAATTATTACCCATCAAATATTCCCAACGCATAAAAGCAGGCAACTTTATTTCATAGGCCAGCAAGTAAAGCATGCTGAAAAATGCAAGTCTTTAAAGAGTGTGTATTTCTTAGCGTCGTTATTGCTGGCGTGGTGCTCAACTGACAACCTGCAGACTGAAGTCCTCTGTCTATCCATGTGATTTGTTAATATTGCGAACCTGAAGACACTAAGGGAGCTGCCCGTGTAGAAGCAGCTGGCATAGACACACTGGTAACGCTCAGGCCAAGGCTGTTTGTAGTGTTCATACTGCTTGCCATGCTGACAACCGAGGACGTGGTGCTAGTGGCTGAGGTTGAAGCAGCTGAAAAGGTTGTTGAGGGCTGGAGTGAAGCTGTGCTCTCAACACTGGTGTGCTAGAAAGAAGACACAAAGAATGAGGATCACAGAGTGGACAAACCACTTTGCAAAACACCTGAGTAAAAACACCACCCAACCTTTTCAGGTAACAGCAGCATGTGCAAGAGAATCCTAGCATTCTCATCTGTATTATAAACATACTCAACAGGGACTAGTAAGCCAAAGGCTATAATTAAGAGGTTCTATAAACCTACACCATGAGAATGAAACAAGTCACCAGGCCTGAGTTGGAATTATATATCTGTGGTTCAGTTGCTTTTTTATTATGTTAACTATGGTCATTTTGGCTCTCACCAAAATCATCCTTTTAACTTAGATACGGTCGCATTTATGTTATCTTTGCAAGCGTCTAGGAGTTTATCTAAGGAAAAAGGATATTTGCTTTAAAAGGGCCCCTGCTAATTGGATTTCTTCAGGCCACTTGCAAAAATTAAAAGCAAAATGCAAACTTAAAAACCGTGATGCCCTTAGTGCTAGTGGTGGTGATGTGTCAAACTGATATGCAAGCCAGACAGGGTACTGATTGCAGTATAGCGTCCGAGAATAACATAAGTGCCATAACGGCAAAGCTAAAGCTCAGCAGAGAATGGGAAGAGGGAACGTTCTGCTAAGTAAGAGATGTCAAGGTACAGTAAAAGCTGTTTTATCTGGCACTTCAACTGGAAAGCTCTATAAATCAGCATTTCTGATCTTCATTGAAACACTGGTTTATAGTCCACTTGGCATGGGGCCAGCAGGAGGTTGGGGTGCGAGAGGGGGTGCAGAACGCGGGATCTGGGAGGGAATTTGGATGTGGGAAAGGGCGGTGCCCTATCCAGGGGGCCGCTCACCTTGGGTGGCTCCCCACAGGCAGCGACCTGTCCTGGCTGCTCCTCAGCAGAGGCGCTCCTAGGCAGCGCTGCACACTGGCACTGCCCCTGCAGCTCCCATTGGCCACAGTTCCCAGCCAATGGGAGCTGCAGAGCCAGCGCCTAGGGTGGGGCAAAGGCAGCACGCAAAGCTGCCTGCCGTGCCTCTGCCTAGGAGCAGCTGGGGCAGGTTGCCACTTGCAGGGAGCTGCCTAAGGTGAGCGGCCCCCAGATCCGGCACCTCATACCCCCTCCCATACACAAACTCCCTCCCAGAGCCCATGCTCCATGCCCGCAGCCCCACACCCCCTCCCGCACCCAAACTCCCTCCCTTTAGTTAACCGCCATTTTTCACTCACCGGCACCCCCCATTTCCCCAATATGCTGGATAAAACAGCTTTTACTGTACTTGTTGACTTGGGATGATGTAATGGTTTAACACACTTACTACATATACTAAACCCATACAGAAAACCCCTGTACTAACCATAACCAATCCATATGCCATTTTGGGGTTGCATACACAGGGGCAGCCCACCACAGAGCAAGACGGCAACCGTCTTTCTATTTAGCACTAGTATAACCACATCTGTTCAATACTGGTTGCCTTGTTATCAGAAACACACAAATGTATGCACATGATGGTAATACCCACGCGACACATTCCAGAATCATGTGTTACATGGCGTTCTTCATACACCTTAAATCATGTCACTTGCACACTGCCCGCTAACTCAGCTCCACTGAGGTTAGTAATAACACTCAAAACTTTGGAGCAGCTTCAAAACAGGCACTTTACTATGACTTTTTAATGTACCTTGTGGCAAAAATGTCTCTCTCTCCTCCCTTACGTGGAAGTTTCCTCTGGGGCTACATTTGTCTGAGGGATAGGATGGGCAAAGTTCAATGCTAGACCACTGACAGCTTTTATGGCCAATCAATCACAAGCCATCAGCACTAGAGATGAGACCTTGGTACCACTAGAGAGCTGGGAAATTGACCCTCTTCCCTAGTGAGATAAAGCACTTGTCTCAGTCCCTGGGCATTGTGACAATGGCAGACCAGGTGTCAGCTCACGCCTAGGCCTCAACTAAACACTGATGAATGCATAGCTGGAAACCAGTCTGGTTCACCTGTGTGTTAATGTTAGTAAAATAGGTATTAGATTTTTAAAAATATGTTTAGATTTTATGAAATGCTTGTAGGATGTTGCATGTATTAATCTCACTTAATATAATCTAATAACGTGGGGTACAAATGTTAAGTGTTTGCATTGTAAACCTCTGTAACTGTGTAACTCACTAAACAGGAAAGAAGCATTGACTAATGTAAAGGCTGGCTTCCTACAGGTGGTGTTAGGTCCTGTACACAAAAAGACTAACTGAAACCAAATGAGCCACTGTTAAACATGAAAGGACAAAGACTTTGTGAACTGCATTCCTCCTCCCACCCCCATGAAGAGGAGACCGGTGCATGAGCTGATCCCATCAGCTTGAACTCTGGGAGGAAGGGAATAAAAATCCCTGACAAGAAGAAACTGGGTCTTTTATGCTGCTTGGACTCTGAGGAGCAAGCAAAAGATCCCCAGTGCTTGGTATGGGTTAGCCCTAAAGGACTTACAGAGCCTGCTTATAATAGGCGCATCTATCACTTTTTGGAATTTAAGACTAACTCATTTGTGTGTATGTTTACCTGCTTTATCCTTGTAAATAACTCATTTATTTTTCTTAGTTTATTATAGGATTGGCTACAAGTGTTGTCTTTGATATAGAATGTAAGGTGCAATTGACCCGGGTAAGTGACTAGCCTTTTGGGACTGAGAGTAACCTGAATATTGACTTTTGGTGTAATGGGACCATCTCTCACAAAGGCAAGCTTGCACGGGTGGCAAGACAGATGAGTGCGCCCAAGGGGCCTGTCTGTGAGCCCATGTTAAGGCTGAAATAATGCTTTAGGAGTTCACACTTGATACTTGGTTGGTGAAAGCTAAGAACAGAATTCAAAACTAGTTTGAGACTTGTGCCCTGCTTCTTAGCCGTCTGCCCTGAGGCTGGTACCACTCCAGACAGCTTGATAGGCATCTTAAACCTTTATCAGGAAAACTGACTGTAGATTTAATGAGACAAGGTGGGTGAAGTAAAATCTTTTATTGGACCAACTTTCGAGTTTACACAGAGCTCTTCTTCAGCTCTGGGAAAACAAACTCAAGAGTGTCGCAGCTAAATGCAATGCGGAACAGATTGTTTAGCATAAGTAGATAACATATTTCAACACTGCAGACAACAATGTAGACTTAATAGCGGTTATGACTCAAACAGGACTTACTGCATGTGAGGTACTTGCAGACAGCACTGCAGCAGAGGAGAGGCTGCTCTGATGATTAGAGAGGGAACTAGAAAGACAAATTTTAAAGGATTAATCAATAAAACTAAACTAAACAGACTAATCATCCTGAAATTTCTCACAACTGCACATTATAAAAGCATTTAAAAATACTTTAATGTTTTAGTGATTTATTTTAACACTAAAAGTTATTGATATATACAGAAAACCACTTCTGGAATCAAAAGCAACATAAAGTCAAAGATCTTCTTATAGTGGAAAATGGCAATTAACTACCATCCTCTCAGTGTTATAAGAAATTCATTGTGACTGACAAGACGACATTGCTCATTAGTGCTTGTAAATATCTCATGTTTTAAATGAGTAAAAGTTTCTTATGGAGTTGCCAAAGCAATGACAAGCCATTTATAATAAGAAACAGAATTCCATCTGAATTCAACTGCATAATACTGACCCCACTAATGAACATTACAGAGTATTACCACCACAATTCTGCTAATGGTCTCAACACCTTCACGAAAATGGGGAACACAGAAGTGTAGATTAAAAACGGTGAACTAAAAGCAGGAAGAACACTTGTCATATAGAACACCAAAAGGGAATTCCAGCTTCAAAGAGAAATCACACCACGGAGCCCCCAAATCCATTTTAATCACTCACAACATGCATACATAATACTACGTATCTTCTATTGTTATCTGTAGCATTGTTGTAGCCATATTGGTCCCAGGATTAGAGAGAGAGGGAGGGTGAGGTAATATCTTTTATTGGACCAACTTCTGAAGAAGAGCTCTGTGGAACTCAAAAGCTTGTCTCTTTCACCAACAGAAGTTGGTCCAATAAGATATTACCTCACCCACCTTGTCACTCTTATACACAAACTAATTCCCATTATGTTTTAAAATATTCAAACAGTGTCAAACTCTGGGAATCAGAGCATGTTAAAGCGTCCATCACACAGAATAGCCACTACAGAAATTCTAGGTAGAAACACAGTCAGAAGATACAGGAAGAGTGGTTCAAACAAAAATTAAAAAAAGACTAAACAATAGGAGTTTGCATGGATCTGTATGTCATGTAGACTCTTCAAGCTAGGATTCTGAGCTCTCAAACCTTCACAGCTTTAGGCAGGTCTCCACTTTCTGAATTTAAAAAAATTGATTACCAAAGTACACTCTTCATTTAATCAGATGATTTAAAGACCTAAATCCCTCATCTTGTTTACAAAGGAAAAGCTTCATTTCTCCTGAGAGCTATAGAATTATAAAGGACAGAACTCAGCCTTGAAATCAACAAATGATCAGCTCCTTTTGCAACAGTAAGGACCTTGTTTTTCACCATCAGGGGTTCACATACATTAGGGCAGTTCTCAGAGGCAGACTTACTCCTCAGAAGTCTCCTAGCAGAAATGAATCTACATTCTTCCTGCCAGATGTGAATCTTCTGATGCCTCATCAGCAGAAGAAATACTGTCTTCCCAGTTCCTACATTTTCAGGCAAGCCAGCCATTCTCAAACTCCTAACCTTAATTTTTTAATCAACTCTCATTTCTTGTTTTGTTTTTCTCCTCCTTGAGTTAGACTGTCCCCCCACATCCAGCACAACTCAGCTAGTTTATTTTCAGGGGAAAGGCTCAACATTTTTGTAAATAGTGGAAATGGACTCTTGTAGAGATTCTACTTTTAGGGAGTACATTCATTCTTCCCACAACTACTTGTTTTCTATCAATCAAGGAGTCCCACCTCCAAGCTTATAGTGCTAACAGCAACACCAGCACCAGATTTCAGCAACAGTCCTGTAAAAGCCTTCTTGGCAGGTGATTAAAGCTTGTTCTTGGTCATTTAAAATGCTTAACAGCTTCACCTTTCCTCCCACCCCAAAACTAATGCCACCCCAGCAAAATAAGGAGCAAGCAAAATGGAACCACCACAAATAAAGCCAATCATCCAGAAGAGTAAAGCAGCTCAGAACCAGGTCTGCTCATCACGCACACATCTATATGCTCCCTTGAGAATTCTGGCAATAAGAAAGCCCCATTCATGTCAATGAGGAGCAGGAGGACAAGTGTCCTGACCATGATTAAATACAGGCATTTTCTTTGCAGATGCACCAGTGGTGTTTATAACCAGACTGAAAGTTAATACTGTAGGGCATTTCCTAATTCAGGACCAGGCCCTTTGAGGCATGTCAAGGAGGAGACCCAGCATACACCTCTGCAGCTTTATGGATCAATTTCACTAAGACTTTTAGTGCCTCCCTCTCCTGCAGCCACCAGGATGAGGAGACACTGTGGCAGAAGAAGGGAAACGGTTCAGTCATGCACAGGTAGTTTTTGAAATGCACATTCCCTCGACACCTTGATTCATCAGGGAGCCCACTACTGAAAAGACTCAGACTCATGAGCTGTCTGCACATGCAAGTCAGATATGTGCTTGGAAATCAGGCATCACTGTCTTTTCAGGTTACTTCAAGTCTGCCCCACATCATGCACACCCAAACCCAAATTTCTAGCCAGGCGCCTCGCTCATCGTTTGTGAAGCGCTTTGGATCCCTTTTGGATGAAAGGTGGTACAGCAAAAATGTGAGAGATCAAGTCTCCGGTGAAAGGAATAATTCCAAGTATTTGAGGCATTTAAGACTTCACTCAACACTGGCTGTCCAACAGGGCACGAATGCACTAGCTGGGAGATGGACAACACCCATTAGGCCCTGGTTCAATCCATTGCTAAATTCAAGAAATAAAGTGCAGAGGTCAAACAGCACAAGTAGTTTATATAATTAATACAGACTCACGATGACACCTGTTCAAGAACGAAGCTTTAATTATGTGCAGTGGGAAACAAACAGCAGGCACAGAAGAGCTGAGTGGTGATGGACAGAACTTCCCAGAGCTTCAGTCTGATAGTTCACATTTCCTCAAGGAAGCATCTTAGCAAGAAGCACTAGGAACCACTCAGCCCTCAGTCCCAATGTAGACATTTTTTACTTTAAATGTGTGACAATCAAGGATTTAAACATCTACAACATTTAAATATGGTCAGAAAAGCAACGGCTAAAGAATTGGATTTTTATAGGCTAAAAAACTGGACAGGTCAATAGCTGGTGCTGTGGACACGGCAGCAGAAACACCAAATGAATGTATGAGTGTCTCATTTGGAATCCACTATTGGCTATGCTGAAGCAGCAGATCCTTAAATAGGATATTGCTGCTAAATCTATGAAACTCCAAGAACAGAGATCTGTGGGCACAGTACTGCTGAAATGTAGCATGTGGTTCTTATATTCCAACCAGACACATTATCCTGGATCTCTTATGAATACCTATCCTAGTTCAGGTTAAAACAAGAGAGGGGGCCGCATTTACCTGGAGTCACCTTGTACACTGACCCATATCTATCCTGCGCACACTGCCACTAAGCCCAAATTCAACCCGTTTTCCTTTGTCCTCCTACTGTACCTGCTTAACTGGGAGAGTGAGCTGCTGGCCAAGTCACTGGACTGGGGTAGGCTGGGTAACGCTGCTGTGTGCTGTGGAGCTGAAGGCAGAAGCGAAGCAGTGGAGGACGCCGTGCTAGGTAGAGACGCCGCAGTAGGTAGCGAGGGAGAGGTTTCTGTCTTAGACGTTGGAACTGATGAAGTAGCTGCAAGTTAGAAAAAGCCAATCAGAAAGGAATTCCAGCACACACAACCCCATGTATTTGATTGAGGAACAGAGAGACTTTAAGGCAAGCCAGCACATTCCAGTCAATTTACCAGTGTGTGATGAATTGGAACCGACGACTTAGTGACCTGCTTGACTTGGCTATTGGAGTAAATTCCACAAGCACTGGTAAAGCCATACCATCTTTCCTTTGGCAGGGCTAAGGTTTTCATTAGTAGATTTTTAATGAGTGACATTCCTTTATTTATCTATCGTCATCTTTTTATTTTTTTGGCACCCACTGGTCTGTCACTCCCCTGCTTTGAATCTCCCGCATTCATTCCAATCTTCTTTCACATCAATTTTGAACTCCTCGTCCTCACTTTCAGGGCCCTTCCCAACCTTAGCCTACATCTCTGTTCCTCTCCTAACTGGCCCACTTCCACCCTATGCTCTACAACAGGGGTTGGCAACCTTTCAGAAGTGGTGTGCTGAGTCTTCAGTTAGTCACTCTAATTTAAGGTTTCATGTGCCAGTAATACATTAACATTTTTAGAAGGTCTCTTTCTATAAGTCTATAATATGTAACTAAACTATTGTTGTATGTAAGTAAATAAGGTTTTTAAAATGTTTAAGAAACTTCATTTAAAATTAAATTAAAATGCAGAGCCCCCCGGACCGGTGGCCAGGACCCAGCAGTGTGAGGTCTACTGAAAAATCAGCTCATGTGCCGCCTTTTGCATGCGTGCCATAGGTTGCCTACTCCTGCTCTACAAACACAGCATGTCTTTATAATCCCATAGTGATCTACTCTTACAACCTTGTGCTTTTGCCCATGCCTGGAGCATCATCCACAACCCTGAAGTAGCCACTTCCTCACTGTCTTTCCTCAAGACTCACTTATTTTGGGTAGATGACCTCCATTCTTGCCCTCTCTATAGGGTTTTTCACACTCAGATTTCCATCTCAATGGCTTTATTAGTCAAGAATGAAGAACTGCTAGCTGTAAAAAAACTGCAGACACCAAATTCACTAGAAAATAAAGGAGCTAGTGGCTTGTATGCAACTAAGGTAACACTCTGTGCATCTTTCAATTCCCTTTTCTTCCTCCCCCATATCACTCTGCTCTTCTTGTTACACCTAGTCTAACTTGAAGCGAAACCGTGACAAGGATCTGTTGTATCTATGATGCTGTAGAAATAAAAAAATTTAATCTATTTGTAAACAAGAACAAGACACTGTTTTGATACTCTTCAAGTGAGTTTTGGACAAAAAAAATATTACGTACAACTTACTGGTTCAGAGTAGCAAGGAAGTACATCCCTTTAATAAATGGTTTACAAGTATTTGTGAAGTGCTGACCATGAAACAAAACAAGCTACATTCAAACATAACATCCTTTCATTGAGCACTTTTGGTGACTCAAACAGATGACTAACATGACTTTGTTTTACTCATCCTAGGATGGAAAATGCTGAGAATGAACTGTTCTACTGTTAAAAAAGTCACCTACTTATTACAAATGCACCTTTCCCGGGGATCGCTGCCTTGTAATTTTAAGCTGGAGGATTCTAGGACAGTAATGTAATTACCCTGTTAAATCCATGCTGTTGTTCTGTGATGTCCCATGAAGAACTTCAATTACAACATGGAAATTCACAAGTTCTCAAACTACTTGCTGAAATTCACAAGCAGGTACACTGAACAGCCATTTGCTGCTAAGCTTCAGAAGGCCAGTTACGCCTTTCATACAGCTCTATCTTTTTATACCTCATGGTTTCAGTGACTACGCTCCAATGAGTTAACTATTAACTGGTATGCAAAATACAAGTGGGATGAAAAGACTCAGTCTTAAGTGTCCACAGTACAATTCAGATATGTGCTTGGAAGTTAAGCATCATTGTCTTTCCATGTTAGCTGTTTTGTTCTAACTCTCCAAGGCCCCCAGTCAGGATCAGGTCCTCCCAATGTGTTAGGTGCTATACAAACAAATATTAACAGTGACTACACTTGAGAACTTACAGTCTGAAACCAAGTGCAATGAGTATGAGAAACAAAGAGAGGGAAGGGAGGACGAGGGTGATGAAAATAAAAGCATGTAGTGACACAGGGAGCAACTGCACTACATGATGGTTCATGAAGATGCCATTTAAAAAAAATAAAACTAGCTGGTCCTGATAGACACACAAGCCACTGCTGACTGGCTGAATTCTTGTTAGGGTCAAAGCAGAAATGGATTTTGAGGAGGGATCTGAAGGAGGAGGTAGTGACTATCCAGATCACTCAGACTCAGAGAGGGTGCTGCATGCATAAGGGGTGGCACAGAAGGAGAAGCTGATAATTGGATGAACAAGGCTGGCATCCCTTTGCAGAGGGGGAAGCAGCCAGGGTAACACTATAAGAGACAAGGCAGGACAAGCAAGGCGGGAGGGGAGAAAGAGTCATGAAGGGCCTAGACAGGAAGGACAAGACACTTGCACAGGATGTGTTCAGATTACATAAGAATGGCCAAACTGGGTCAGACCAAAGGTCCATCGAGCCCAGTATCCCGTCCTCTGACAGTGGCCAATGGCAGGTGCCCCAAAGGGAATGAACAGACAGGTTACCATCAAGTGATCCAAGCCCTGTCACCCAATCCCAGTTGCTGGCAAACAGAGGCTAGGGACACCATCCCTGCCCATCCTGGCTAATAGCCACTGATGGACCTATCTCCCATGAATCTACCTCCCTTTTCAACCCTGTTATAGTATTGGCCTATAGTATTGGTATAGTATTAGAAAGGGGAAACCAGGCAAGAGAACTGAAGAGAGGAGTGACATAGTTAGGGCAATGGGCAGGAATATAGTCCCAGCTGTCATATTTTGAAAGGATAGGAGGAGTTGGGGAAGGCATGATGTGGAAATCAGAGAGAAGGTGACAGAAGTCAAGATGGACGATTAGGAGGACTTGGACTAGAGTTGTAACAGCATGGACAGAAAGAAAAAGGTCACAGTTTGAGTGTGTTAAGGAAAAAAAGGAAGGATTTGAACATAGCCTGGATGTGTAGGGTAAGTGTAGGAGGAGTCAAAGATGGTTCCCAGTTTACAAACCTGTATAACAGAAGACAGTAATGTTGAAATTGAGGATTGGGGGTGGGCAGAGGGGACTCTCTATGAGCTCGATCGGGGTTGGCAACATCTGGCACGCGGCTCGCCATGGTAAGTCTCCTAGTGGGCTAGGCCAGTTTGTTTACCTGCTGCGTTGCCAGGTTCGGTGTACCGCAGCTCCCACAGGCCACGGTTCACCGTCCCAGGCCAATGGGGGCAGCGGGAAGCAGCGTGGGCAAGAGATGTGCTGGTCGCGGCTTCCCGCAACCCCCATTGGCCTGGGACAGCAAACTGCGGCCAGTGGGAGCCACGGTCCACCAAACTTGTCAACGCAGCAGGTAAACAAACTCGCCCGGCCTGTCAGGGGGCTTACCCTGGTGAGTTGCGTGCCAGAGGCTGCCAACCCCTGAGCTAGATTCTAGAACAAATGCATAAAATTTAAGAGTTCTGAGGTCAGTTAAGGATGATTTACTTTGCACAGCAAAGAATTTGAGACTTAAAAAGTAGCCAAGTGAGCCTTCAGAGAACTTTGTAACTTGGGAGATGAACAAATGCAATAAATAAAGCAGGTCACTGTGCTACAGACAGGTAACTTCCACAGCTCCCTTGTGGCAGCTCGTGTTTGGATTGTAAACCAATTTTCAACTGGAACAGTATTTTACAGATATTTTGAGAGCAACTGATTCAAAGATGGTAAATCAGCAGTCTCACAAGCTTTTTTTTTCAAACCTTAAACTGAATTTTGTGCTGATGAAAACATGCCAGGTTTACAGATCTGGATACTCAAGACCTCTGTTCACAAAACTTGTATAAGAAATGAGAACTTGAAGGACAAACTGCCCTACTTCTGACGCCAACCTTGAGGGTGGTTTTTGAGAGATGGATACCTTCCCAGAGTTGGGATGGGCACAAGGTGTGGGGCTGAGGGGGTGGGTTTACAGGGAGATCAATCTGTGCTGCAACCCATAAAAAGGAACACAGACATGCTCACATAGGGCAGAAAAGCATAGTGTTATTGATAATAATAGGAATACCAGAAGTGATCCACAGGGGGTACAACCAGTAAGATAATACATGAAAAAAGGTTAAGCAAAAAGGCCAAACAAACACTGCCTATGCATCAGCATGTTTTTTGCTCTACTGCAGCAGACAAGCCATCCAGCAGAGGGAACATTTTAGCCAACCTTATTCCCAGAAGTTTGCTGCAGGACAACAAAAGATAACAAAACAAAGCCACATTCTTTTTGAACTTCACTAAAAATAAAATTATGATCTATCTCTTCTCCAAATGGGAAGCTGGAAAATTGGTAAGAAACATCTGGTTGACATCAATGTGGCATGAGAATTAAAAAAATAAAACTGGGAACTTCCCGGTGACTCCAAGTCTATTCAGTGTTACACATCTGGGAGCAAATTTAATAAGACTGATTAAACATTTCATTATTAGCAAACAGGTAAAAGTGCAGCTCACAAGAAAATACCGGGTTACAGTTACCAGTGCCTTGTCCCTTTAAAAATTGAAGGTCTGCAAAGTCACTTGAAATACAGTTTCAGAAAAGCATGAGAGAAATTAAATGACAAACCCCTGGGGAAAATGTGTCAACCTATCCCAGAAAACCACCAATTTTAAAGAAAGATTGTAAAATAACAGACACAAGTGAGTTAGGTGGTATTTTCCACACCTTGTCTCTCTAATATGCTGGGACCAGCACGGCTACACCACCACTGTAAATATTTAAAAGCAACAGGACAGATTGGGAACTCCCCCAAAAGGATAGAATAACTGAGGCTAAGCAGTCTGAGTTATCAAACTGAAAGTGCGATTTGAAAGGGGTACACTGAGATAACAGAAGCTGTGATTAGGACAGTTTGCCTTGGACTGAGCCTCAGGAGCTAGCTGGAAGGAAAAAACTAACCAAGCCTGCCAAAACTGAGGAACATCTCAAGGTCTTATAACCGGGGAAAAGATGCAACTGCACTTCACCTGCAGCTCTTAAGCCCAGCGCAAGAGCCAAAGGACACGTCAGGATTTCCTAGTCTGAGCACTTGATTTCAGAGAGAAAGTTCTGTTTGCCTCACGAGGAGCTGACTCTGACCTAAGATATAACCATGTCCTTGCAACAAAACACATTCCTCTGTTCAGTCGTGACAGGATATTCAGACTGTGATGCAACCTTGTCTAAAAGATAATCAAGTTGCACATGAGACCTTGTTTGAGAAGCTGCACACTGCTGTAGCTGAGGAAGCAGAGAAACACCACAAGTTGGGGAATGGAGCGCATGCTATGGCAGCAGCTTGTAATTCTGTGAAACTGCCATATACAGACAGAGCACAGGTCAGAAGGGGAAGCAGCACCTCCTCCTGAGTGAAAGGAATCTCCAAAGGTGACTTGCTGATGGATGAGATAAGGGAACTAAAGGCCAGTATTGATGAACTCAAAGGCGCAGGAGCTGAAATCAGTATAAGCAGCAAGCTGTCTGGGTGCACACAAAAGAGCTGAATGGTACAAGCACACATGCAGGCAGGCAACCCCAGAAAAGAGGATTTGTTGGCTGCAGACCATCTGGCAGAGGCGGTACTTGTGACCACCATTTCAGATGTGGCAGTACAGAACACTACCAGTCAGATGTCATGCAGGAAAATCACAAGAGAGCAGAGGCAAAGCCGACACTATCAGATCTACCAGAATGGCCTGTATTTACCATTAAACACCCAAGCTGCAACCCAGAGTACCCAATTTAGGGTATGTCCACACTACAAGTGCTACAGCAGCACAAGTTGCAGCACTCCAGCTACACCAATGTAGTGTAGACACTTGCTATAGCAACAAACGGGGTTTTTTCCCCATCACTAATAAATCCATCCTCTCGAGAGACAGCTACGTTGTTAGAAGATGATATGGTATGACGTATGCATTTCCCTACCTGGACAATGTTCTTGTGGACAGTGGCACTTTTGAAGAACACACAGAGAACGTAAGGAGAGCATTGCAACAGTCACAGAATAATTAAGATGAAAGTTTCTAGATATGACCTTTAAAACATTACTTGGGAATGGTGGTATCTGATAAAGGTTACAAGACGGCTCCAACTGACACCTTGATTCTGTGCTCTGGCAGAGAAATCACGGAACACAATAGGGGAACTCTGTAAACTGCTAGGCTTCATCATCTACTATCGAAGCTACATTCCAGACTTTTCTAGAATAGCACAGCCACTGTATGACTTGCTGATTGTTTCACTGGAATCTGACTCATCACTGTCAAAAGTGGCTTGGAAAAAGAAGAAAGCTAAAGGGTAAGGAGAGGCATTTGGACAGATATACTCCAAACAGCCACTTCTCTGGACTGAGCATCATCAAAACGTTTTAAAACACAAACGGCAGCCTATCCTGATTTTGCGTAACCCTTTATCCTTCATGCAGATGCTTCCAATAAGGAACTAAGTGCAGTCTTCTATTAAATGTCAAGAAAGTAAATAGAGTAATTGGTATGAGTCAAGAACATGTACTACAGCTAAGGAGAATTATCACTTTCGCTAAGGAAAGCTGGAGTTTCTACCTTTGAAGTGGGCTGTTACTGACCAATTCCATGATTATTTCTATACACACAAAACCCATAGTTTACAGCAACAGCAACCTGCTAACCTATGCTTTCACTTCTGCCAGGCTGAATGCCACAGCATACAGGCTTCAGAATTAGCTGACTAACTTCAAAGTTAAATATCATCTAGGGAAATCTAATGTGAAGCCAGATGATTTATCCAGAGTGCCCCTTGATATGGAAAAATATATGACAGAATGCACAAGAGAGACAAAAAAAGATTTTAATGCTGTCTTTCAGTCCTTGGATGTACAAAAAGATGACATGGTATCTTAGTCAGCAGCTGTTACTACCACCCCTTTGCCAGTAGAAACTCATCTCCATGGGTATTAAATCCACCATAAAACCATTTCCACAAGATGACATTTTGGAAGTTCTAAACAAAGATGCAGCTGTTGCTAAAATTCTTCATTATAAATCCATGAGGTAAAGACAAAATAACCAAGAGAACACAGGAGGCTATGGTAATATGCGTGTGAATCACACCATTGCATCTGGAAACGGAATACTTTACCGAAAAACCAAGTTACAAAATCAATTGGTATTACCTGAAAAATAAATAAGAAAGGGAATCAAGAGCTACATGAAGAGATGCATCCGACGAAGTGGGTATTCACCCACAAAAGCTCATGCTCCAAAACGTCTGTTAGTCTATAAGGTGCCACAGGACTCTTTGCTGCTTATGAAGAGATGGGACATTTAAGACCAGAGAAAGTAATCGGTCTTTCAAGAGATTGGTTTAATTGGCCACAGATGAAGGCAAAGATCAAACATTATGTTACTAGAGTCTGTACGAGTCAAGCAAAAGAAACCTCACCAGCCAACTAACAGTTACAATAGAACCATTTAAGTGTGAAAATAATGTATTCAGAAAGTTGTAGCACTATCGTTTCAATTTTACATCTCTCACAACCCCCTACCACCCATAAGGTAATGGGCAGGTAGAAAGACAGAACTGAACTCTTCGCTATGTTGTGAACCTTGCTAGAAGAACAAAAGTCAAGCTGGAAAGTCTTCTTTAAATAAGATCATCTAAGTCTCTAACTGTACACAAAATGAAGCTACAGAGTTCTCCTCTCTATGTATTATATGGAAGATCACCATGTTTGCCCATTGACATTGCATTTGGTTTACCTATAAACTCAATGTACACCTGGGCACCATAAAGATTAAGCTGAGAAATGGATACAGCAGATGAAAGAAGCCTATGAACTGGCATCAAAGTGTTCTCAAAAATCTGCTACTGGTGGTAAATATCACTATGGTCAAAAAGCGCATGGTGCTGCCCTCCTGCTGGTGACAATGCTTGTGCAGAATCTTTCAGAGAAGGTGACCAGGAAAATTAAGATCCTATTGGGAAGATAAGATTCATGTTTTATTTGAAAAGAAAGGGAATAGTCCAGTCTATGAATTAAAAAGCAAAAGATGGGAAAGGATGTTTTCAAGAGTTCTCCACTGCAATCTTTTAGTTCCCTGTGACAGCTTGCTCTTGGATGTAACACCTTCTAAACCACAACAAAGGAAGAAACAGAGACCAAGGCAAACTAGCGCAACAAGAGATAAAGATGAGAACAAGCATTTGGACTTCAGTGATTATGATAATGAGAGTGAAGATGAATTACATTATGTGATGGTACCAGATTCTGTGAATTCCAAGACAGAAGCATTTCATCCACATCTGGGAAATGAGGATGTGGTTGACCCTATGAATTTGGAAACTGCATTAGACTGATGTGTTATTCACACCAGCCACTGAAAAATATGAATGGCAAAATGAGACAATGCAACCTGAAATCAGCAGTGCACAAGAGGGCAGATCACCAGAACAATCCACTGACACACCAGGTCATCCAACTAGAAAAAGATGAGCCACACAGACCAAAAATATGAACATTTAGGGACACCTACTTATCAGTGCCTAAATCAAACTACTGAACTAGTGAATGCACCATTTGGCTATCCTCATGTTTGTCAGATGACATACCGAATGCCTATTCTTGTACCTTATCCTGCAGTCTATCCAAGATACATGTAACACAAGTAAAGTGATATTGACTCATGGTCTACTGCTCTAAAATTAAATGACACATTTTATAATTCTGGAAAGTTTGTTATGATGTTAATTTAGTATGTTCCCTAGATAGTCTGCCATATGCCCACTGACTTCGAGTTATCATGATTATATCACTGCTCATACAGAACTTTTATTTCTTAATATATGAATATCTTTAAGGATCTACGGTGTTCAGAACTGACTGTTCAGTTGGATTTTGGAACTAAAATTGCCAGACTTTCTGCTTATTATGAAAAACTGAAGAGAGATGCATACATTTCCACCATCAGTACCAGAACGTGTGAGACACACATCCAAAGACACAGTTGAGAATGAAAATTACAAGTTTGGGCATAAACTTTAGTGGGTTAAAATTAGCATCACTTCATCAGATGCTAAAACCCACTTCATCAGATTGCATCTGATGAAGTGGGTTTTAGACCACGAAAGCTTATGCCCAAATAAATTTGTTAGTCTCTAAGGTGACACAAGGACTCCTCGGTGTTTCTGCTGATACAGACTAACATAGCTATCCCTCAAACCATTTACGAGTTTGTGCAACTTGTAGACTTCCAATAAATCAAATGAATGGACTGTATGTTATACATAGTTAACAGAAATGTTGGGACAATGTTACATTTACATGGGGGGAGTGCAGCACTCAAGGGAACATCAGGGTTATATTTACCTATGCTCTGTCCCTTTAAGAATTGATGGTTTGCTGAGGGACTCAGAGGGGACAGCTCTGGTTGTGGCAGCATGTGCTCTGAAAGGACAGAGTAGCAATGGGGCTTGTGCAAGCTGTGTGTTTATTTTCTGGTACCAAGTTTAAAACTCAAACTGTTCAGCCAAAAATTAAACAAGGTTTTGTACAACTTTCTCTAAAAGAGATCTATTACAATGGTGTGCATGTTGAAGGGTAGGGGACGGTCAGAAAAACAGTTGTGTCTATAGTGAAGCTTTATAAACTTACTGTCAAGAGTTGGCTGTGTTCGAACACCACTGTGCCCATTCTGTAAACAAAGGAAAAACAAATGAGTATACAGAGGTGGTATTAAAAATCCTACATGATTCAGACATTTAATAGGCTGCTCATTGCAAAACTTTATATTCATTCCAAACTGAAAGTCAAGAGGGATGTAAAATAATCGACTGCCATTCCTTGGGCTAAACCAGGGGTAGGCAACCTATGGCACAGGTGCTGAAGGCGGCATGCGAGCTAATTTTCAGTGGCACTCACACTGCCTGGGTCCTGGCTACTGCTCCAGGGGGCTCTGCATTTTATTTAATTTTAAATGAAGCTTCTTAAACATTTTAAAGACCTTATTTACTTTACATACAACAATAGTTTAGTTATATATTATAGACTTACAGAAAGAGACCTTCTAAAAACACTAAAATGTATTACTGGCACGTGAAACCTTAAATTAGAGTGAATGAATGAAGACTCAGCACACCACTTCTGAAAGACTGCCGACTCCTGGGCTAAATTATATCGTAGGAAAGTGTAGGTACAATGTTTGAGAGAGACATCTCAGGGACACAGGAATAAAAATGAAACAAGAAGGTTGTATGAATGAGTGATGGTAAAGTCAGGGATACGTGAGAGACTGTTGTCTCCCTGATCTAACAGAACACACAATTGCATCTAGACAAATTAGAGAGAGAGGCTGGAACTCTCCATTGGGAGATAAAGTTTGAGAGGAAACAATTGCTTCTTGGATCATCCTGAGCACCATCACATAGGACTTGGTTCAGAAGGTAAATGTGATTGAGCCATTAAGTTACAGAGACCAGAACATAATTCTGTTTGAAATTGCTGCAAGGAGCTCATATGGAGAAATACAAAGAAGATGTTATTGTCATTTAGATTCACAGATCTGCAGATTCCAAGGCCAGAAGGGACCATCATGATTATCTAATCTGACCTCCTGTATAACACAGGCCAGAGAACTGCCCCCAAAATAATCCCTAGAGCAGATCTTTTAGAAAAACATCAAACTTGATTTAAAAATTGCTGGTGACAGAGAATCCATGGCAACCCTTGGTAAGTGTTTCAAATGGTTATGACCCTCACTGTTACAAATTTATGCCTTATTTCCAGTCTGAATTTGTCTAGCTTTGACTTTCAGCCACTGGATCCTGTTATACATTTCTCTGCTATCTTGAAAAAAGTCCTTTATCAAATGTGTAATCCCCATTTAGGTACTTATAAGACCATAATCACGTCATCCCTTAACTTTCTCTTTGTTAAGCTAAATCAACTGAGCTCCTTGAGTATATCACGATAGGGCTTCTTTTCTAATCCTTAAATCATTCTTGCAGCACTTCTCCAAACCCTCTCCAAATTATCAACACCCTTCTTGAATTGTGGACATGAGACTTGGACACTGTATTTTAACAGCAGTCACATCAGCGGCAAAAACAGAGGTAAAATAACTTAGCTACTTCTGCATGAGATTCCCTTTTTTATGCATCCAAGGATCGCATTAGCTCTTTTGGCCACAATGTCACACTGGGAGCTCACGTTCACCTGATTAGACAACATGACCCCCAGATCTTTTGCAGAATCATTGCTTCCCAAGACACAGTTCTCCATGCTGTAAGTATGGTCTATGTTCTTTTTTTCCTAGATATTGATATTTAGCTGCATTAAAACACACATTGTTTGCTTTCATATAGTTTATCAAGTGATCCACATTACTCTGAATCGGTGACCTGTCTGTTATTTACCACCTCCCCCAGTTTGTGTGTCATCTGCAAACTTTATCAGTGATTATTTTATGTTGTTTTCCTCTAGGTAATTAATAAAAAAGCTCAACAGTGTAGAACCAAGAACAGATCTCTGTAGGATCTCACTAGAAACATACCTACTCGATGATGATTCCCCGTTTACAATTACAATTTAAGACCTATCCATCAGCCAACTTTTAATCCATTTAATGTGTGCCTTGTTAATAATATATCATTCTAGATTTTTAATAAAAATGTCAGCCAGCGCCAAGTCAAACGCCTCACAGAAGTCTACGTATATTGCATCAAACACTATTATCTATCAACCAAATGCATAATCTCATCACAAAAGGATACCAAGTTAGTTTGGCAGGATCTAATTTTTATAAACCTGTGTTGATTGGCATTAACCCTCCTATAATTCTTGATTAGTTGAGCCCTGTATCAGCTACTCCATTATCTTGCTCAGGATCAATGTCAGAGTGACAAGCTTATAATTACTCAGGTCATCCTATCTACCCTTTTTAAATAATGGCACAACATGAGCTTTCTTCATCTTCTGGAACTTCCTCAGCATCCTCCCCAAGACTTACCGAAACTCGTAACTCATCACTAACAGCCCAGTGAATTCTTCAGCCATCTCTTTTTATATTCTTGGATGCAAGTTATGTGGATCTGCTGACCTTGTGATCTTTAAAATGTAATGAGCATGTTCTCTTTGCTCTTGTATTTTTTTTTTTTTATTTAACATTTATAATGTGGTTGTGCCTGAAGGCCCTAACCAGGTCAGGTCCCACTGTGTTATATGCTGTACAAATACAATAAACAGTCTCTGCACCGAAGTGATGCTGGCAAGATATCATGGTAGCCAGGTAATACCCTTTTGTTTTTTTTAAAACAAGATGTCAAGCTTCAGGAAGGAGGAGTCAGTCAAAATGAGAATGTTAGCAAGAAACAGACTGAAGAGCAAATCAAGAAATCAAAATCCATAGAAACATCACAAAGATCTGCATATCAGAGGACCGAAGGGCCAGAAAAGCTACAGCAAAGAACAACAGAGTTTGGGAGGGAGGGAGGGGGTCAAAAGAGAATCTTTTAACTAGTCCAAGAGAAGTTAACAGACAAAAATATCATCTCTGTGTTAGCCACTGAAGTCTCAGAGTACAACCACTATTACTGAGCTCAACAAAACAGTTGAGCTATAGCCATAGTATGTCACCAACACCCAAATAACCTAATTAATTTTCATTATCAAAGGTTTCTGAAATCTACTCACCGTGACTGCAACAGGGGTTGAATCCGATGGAGCCATGGAGCTTTGGTATGCTATCCTGCTATGCACAGAAGTCTGGTCATAGGAGCAAGAAGTTGTTACGGGGCTAGTGCTCTGGGATGAGCAGGTCAGATTGGAAGAAGTGATGGCAGAGGTTGTGTAGGTGGACTCCTGTACTGTATTGGATATTGGCAAAGAGGTATTCAAAGGATCACTGAAAAAGTAAAAGTTATTTATCATCTTGTTAAATGTCATTTCAGATACCTTCATGACATTACCAGCTTCTGCACAGCAATCTGGAACTGGATACCCATTTGCTCAGCTAGAAGTTGCTCACGTTCCAGTCTCCTAGCATAACACAATTGAACGTGGGCCTAGGTTAAAGTTACAGCAGGCCCTCTGTTCAGAGTCAGCATTTTCGCTCCGCAACAGGCGGCATTTCCCCTTCCTAGGACAACTGTATTTTTCTCATCCCATGTTCCATTCTTCCTCCTCTCAAAGAGGCCAGCTATGATAATTGTTTTCCTGCTTTTTCCTGGCTAGAATTAATGTTATACTTCACAAGTGATTTCTTATGCTTTTAGATCGTAAGGTTTAGAGGGCAGACACCACCTCTTACCATGTGTTTGTACCAGAGCCCAGCATAATGGTGTCTGATCAGACTGAGGCCTCTAGTCAATATTCTAATACTCTGAAATCTACTGACAAAAGGCACTAAATAAGAGGTATTATTATTACACAACACTGCTGTAAATATACATGACAGTTTACATACACTGCCCTAGCTCTTTCTAAACTCTTTACATTTGTTGCCTTTCCAGTATTGCTTGAGTTAACATCAGTCTTGTAGGACTTTACAGGTTAAAAAGCACTTCTTAAAACCTAAATTTTCTTGCCTGTGATACAAACATTACTTTAAGACAGTTAACACAAGTCATATTTTTCAGATCTTGGATACAGAAACTGGGTATCCCTCCATTTCTGTTTATATGGTCTGTTTCAGGCTCCCGTACATCAGCACAATGCTGCAATGTTTGCTCTGCCAAAACTGGAAGGGGTGTTTCCCCCTCGCTTCCTTTTTTAAGGTTTGTATTGCATTTTTTAAAACATTTACAAAAGTTAAGATGAATAGAGGAATTTATTTTTGCAAATCCTCCATAAACTTTTTAAGGAAGATTTTACACAAACAAAACTCTGAAAGAACATTTGAAAAGTAAGCATGTATTTGGCTGCTATGTTTGCATTTCCCTTGTTTTTACTGACGATATTAGCATTTTAATAAGGGCTTTCTGCCCACTTCAGAGCCTGGCTGCCTTTAGGCTGAGCCTACAGAAGTCAGACCTCAATCTATGGTGTTGGTCCCCTGACACAGATAGACGTTGTGATGCATTTATCTCTGCTGGGTCAATTATAAGAGAGATGGGATGGGAGGGAGCCAAACCCTCACTTAAATAGCTTTGGGAATCAGAAGAATTAAAAATGATAAAGTAACAATGTGAAGGGTAGCTCATGAAAAGGGCATTTAAGTTCAATTCATTCCCCCATCCATGCCAACCTATTTTTCAGAATGTTTCTCTAGTCATCAGAAAAGGGATCATCCTCCTTTTAAGGGTGCCATCCTCAGAAAATAAAGACTGAGGCTCACAAGCAATTATCTTTTGCTTCTGAGACAGCTACACCAAACAGCCCCTGGGCACAAGAGACCTTGATCTTCACATGCCACTTTTTTTGGTACCAGAGAACACAGAAGGACGCAGGAATGGAACTCTTACGTACTTTACAGGTTTCGAGTACAAGCTGTTGCTGGGCACCTGGCTAATATTCTCATTGCTTGGGGCCGACCCAAACTCTGGGAGAGAAGGCTCTGACCCAAACTCCAGAGCTCCAAACTGAACATTTAGCCCCGTCACATCAGCTGATCCAGGCATTTCCACTGCAGAGGCAGGGATCTGAAAGTAAAAACAAAATCCCTGTATCTACATAGTTTATATGAAAGAAATCATTCATGAATCACCTTGGACTCTAGGGAACTATGAACATACAGAACACCGAGTATGTAACTTGGTTACAATCTCATAGCCTTGGCTTCTAACCTGAATCTGTTGGTCACTACAGCTGCTTCTCAGATGGAGCTGCATAATTTCACCTAACTAGAATCCCTCCAGCTTAAAATTTAATTTGTCAGTCCCACATACTTTTGGGGGCCTAAGAGATTAAGTCATACTGTCCTCTGTACCTATTAAAGAGTATTTTGTTTTAAGCATTCAACTCCCAGTCACTAGTTAGTCCAAAAACACTCAGAAATGGTTGAATTTCCACACAAAGCAATCAGATATGTGCTTGGAAAATACCACATCACTGTCTTCTGGACTATAAAGCCACCCATCTTAAAATTCCCCTTTTTAAACCCAAAAGTGCATCAAGACTGCCCTATAAAGTTTCCCCACACCCTCATGTATCTTAAAGCCTATATTTGGCATATATTTGCCCCTGCTGTGTTACCCACCTTAGAAGCTGGGGGTATCCTCCGTTTCGGTGGTTTGATCTGTTTCTGCTGTGTTTGATGGGCAGACACTGCCTGGTTATCCATAGACATGCTGGGGAGCTGCAGCATTTTGCTTGCAGCCATAGAACTGTCTACTGGTGATGGCTCTCGGAGTTTTACTTGGGAGGAGAAGGACTCCAATCCAGGAGGAGGAACAGGGACTGCCTGTGTCTGCTGTTGCTGTCGTTGGGTCAGCTGGCTGAGAACTGGGGATGGTTCAGGCTGGGATTTAAAGTCTAGCCAGCATTTGGGAAAAGAAAATCATAATTGATGCATTAAACTCTGCTCCCAGGACTTCTATGTTCCATCTCTGTAGTTGAAGAATCAGTGCTTTTATTCACCCCTCTCAGAGCTATTGCTGCAGATTGTGTGCAGACTGTCAGCTGTCAATGCATTATTTTACATGAGCTTCAGATTTTGAAGATTATTTTTGCAACCACAGAGCTGGCAACTTAATTTTCTCTTTTGAAATGAAAACAGATTCTGAGATAGGACTAAATAGCAATTTTTTTAAAATAGGGAATTAGGCAGCTGTTCATATGGCCACACAACTGCATTATACTCAAGTCCCTAGCAGAAATGCTATGTATTATTTTAGTCAGACCTTGCACCGATCCACAGTGTGAAGACCTGTCTGAAAGTGGGACTCCGTTAAAGGTAGAAAGTGCAATTCACAATAAAAGCTAAAACTCATGACTTTTGGAGGACAGGCTCATAAGCAACTATTCAAAACTGTGGTTCACAAACACAAGAGGTCCACAGAGCATTGCAGGTTACATGTTGCCAGCTTCTTATTTTCAGCTGCTAAACTGCATTAAAACACAGCTGAAAACAAATATTTTCTTAATATTACTTTATGTGAACAATTGTGGTTGCTACCACAATGGCTGCTTCTATACTGGCAAAACTAGGACCTGTAATTCTCCACAGTAGGAGCATCACTGGAAGCAACAGTGTAGAGATTGCTCAAGCAATTTTTAATCACTGCCTTGTCTAACCCTCCTCAGAGAAGGGTCTACGTAATTGTGAATGGGAGGTACGGTGATCTACTCCATCGTGGACAGAAAGGGAAGTATGCAGGATGCAGGTGGTCCCAGGATTAAGACGTGATCCACACTATTAAAGAGCCAGAGAACGCATTATAAGGTGGTATTAACTTAGTCTAGCATTGAAACTTTATACTTTGTCACTAGTAGAGTACAGTCAAGGTAAAATAAAAAGGTCTTTCCCCAGGATTCCTAGAGACATTTACAGTCATACTTTATATGAAGGTTCCATTTACAAACAGTTTATAAAAGGTTAGTGATAGTTTTTTAAATAAATGGCTAACCAATTGCCAGAGATGAGCCAAACATGCTGCTTACAGCCATCTGTAACACTTTCTACTGAAGCCATCTATAAAAATATTTATGATGTCTATTATGCTTATAACATATATAACTTATTAACCTTTTATGAATGGAACTCAATATAATGTGATCAAGTTTACTAGTCTCCTTTAGGAATCTAATTTCAAAAGAGAAGCCATTTCTCAATATTTTAAAAATCTCTTACATAACATCTGCCACTGAAGAGTGAAAGTTCCACAGTCAATGGCTTAAAAAAAAAAAACACAACAAAACATAAAAACACCCCAATATCTAAACACTTACCAAACTGACTGAGGACAGAGGATTGGCTAATAGAGGGTTTCAGATCCCAGGATGACGTGGTGGTAGCGGTGGTGGCAGTGGAGCTACTGCTGTTTTGCTGAGAGCTCGGAGAGGTGAACTGACCCAAACCTGGAGACTTCAACTGGTCCAAGAGCGGCGATCCAGTGGAGTTTGCTAATTTAGAGGATCCAAGTTCTCCAAACCCAGAACAGAGAACTGAAGACTAGCAACAAAATAAGAAAAAAAATTTTTCACTAAATGTTAACATGACCAAACCTGTGAGGTCTGAGTTAATCGCTCCCGTTGGCAGCAATTCAATTCATACTTCATCCCCAGATTTCTAATTAAAAGTGAAAAGTTAAAACTTAGCAAGAAAATCCAACTGAGCACTAACAATAGGGGGCCAGATCCCCAGCTATTGTATACTGGTTTAGCTCCACAACTGTTAATGGAAGTTTGTTGATTTACCCAAGCTAAGGATCTGACTCATGTAGTTTTGTTTATATAGTGCCTTAAAACAATGTAAAGGTAAAGTTACTGGCAAGAGTATTTAATCTGTTTCAAAACATTTTCCTACATCTAATCTCCAACTCTATTAACACTAACAAAGGGTAGCCAACTTTCCATTAGTCCAGAAAACTCAGTAATAGTTGATTTCCACACAGACCAGTCAGATATGTGCTTGGAAAATACCACATCACAGTCTTCTGGCCTAGAATTCAATGCTTTATAAACAAAGATTTTCATTTTAATCAATATGCAGAAAACTTATTTACTCTTTTCTCAAGAACCAAAACAAGTAGTTCACTTAAACAGACAAGTAACAAGCCTGTGAGTACAAAAAGGTCCATCTGACACTTTTGGGGGGTGGGGGGGAGGTCATTCTTAGTCCAGTGTCCTCTTATACACTTCAATACCACCTGCAATTTAAGTGCTGCAAAGAAAAGTTATGAAAAAACAAGAAACTAACTGAAAAAGTATAAAGAGTTTATTCCTTAAGATCCTGAGTCTTTAAAAAGCCAAGATTAATTTTACCAGACTCTGAGGAGAATAGGAGTTGACAGCACTGGAATTGCCAGGTCCTGATGCCATCTGGGTGTTGTGTTGGGAATTCGTGAAGACTAGGGCTTGGCCAAAGCTCTGCTGTTGGGGAGACTCAAAAGAGATGCCTTCTGTTTCTTGGCTAGAAGTCACAGGCTTCTGAAGTAACGTTACTAGGTCAATACTACAAGAAAGAGTAAGCTGTTGTCAAATACTCACAATTGGGATATTTGAGGAGTGAAAGATGATCAAATAACTAAGATCCATACGAAGAACACTATGCTAGCAACATTATTTAACCTTTCTAGGTCTCATCTCTGCAGCACACAGCACCTCTAGGAAAAGCGAGTAACCAGCTTTCTACTCAGACGGCAAGGTCCTGCCAGCTGCTCGAGCAGAGATTTATTATCGCTGCCACATTTACTGCTTCAGAATTGAAGAAAACCTTGCATTTTGTTCTGCATTTTAGCATTTCAAAGTGAAACGCAGCGCAATTTGAATATCATAATTTCTCTTGGGTATGTCCAAAGTACTTACCACCATGGTAGCTAACCACCCATTGGCTTACCCGGTAAGCTCATGGAGATCAACATGATTGAGCCATGAGAGGTAAGTGAAAAGAGGTGTTATTTGCTTACTTGAGTGGATCTTGCCACTCAGTCCGTATGTACTTTACATGTCTGCAGCACCTGCAACCTGAGAATCAAGGTGTTTTACAAATATTACTGCATCAAGCTTGCCCCCCCTCCATGAGGTGAATATTATTCCCATTTTGTAGATGGGGAAACTCATGCACATAGCAGTGAAGTGATTAGCCCATTATCACACAGGAATTCTGTGGCAGAAGCAGGAACAGAGCACTAGGCATGTGTCTGAATTTGCTCCACATTACACAACATTAGGATTTGGAACACAAGCCTTTCATATACTTAATATGGCCTGTTGTACACTACAGTGTAGTCAGAGCCTAATATTAGATAAAATCAGATGTTAATACTAAAATAAATTCACCTCCAAAATTCTGATTAGACATGAGCTTGTCCATTCACATCCATGCCATCTCCTGGGGGCAAAAACAAGATTGTTTTCTAGTATTTTATCAAACTGAACTTTAAAGTGCGCCAAATGCTGAAACTTAAACAACTTTACAGGGAGTGCATGAAAGAGTTTAGGCTGTGAGAACATTTAATGGAACAAAGACATAAATCCTCCCCTACCTTTGCCCAGGAGTGATGTGATTCTCAGCTGGAACAGAAGATGCAGTGAAGACCTTTGTTTCAGAAAGCTGAGAAAGGGGGAAGAAAAAAGGAGGGAGAAAGTGTATTTTAGTTACATGTGCATTGAAAGTTTACATGCAGCAATATTCAAAATAAATAATCCAACCCTGGTTATGTAACTTAAAGAGATCAGTAATACCAAATCATAGTAAAAAGTTGCACTGCAGATCATCTTTAAAAGGACAAAGAAAACATAGCCCAATTTTAATAAGGACTTGTACACAGTTCTGCACTGATTTAAACACATTGGTGTAAGGCCTGGTCTACACACAGATTTTGTACCAATATAACGGTATTTGTTAGGAATGTGGATTTTATAAATAGTTATATCATTACAGACCCTAATGTGAATGCAGTTATACTGGCATAAAGATGCCTTATACTGGCATAAATTAGTTTATTCTCATAATGAACAGGGAATAAGATATAACAGTACAACATAAGCATCTTTCTACTGGCATAACCGTGTCCACTCTGGGGGAATTGTGCTGCTTTTACTACACCAGTATAGTTAAAACAAGCCTTAAGAAACCAACTTAGTTAAACTGATGAAACCCCCTTTGGTGTGGATGCAGTTACACCGATATAAGTGATGATATTTATATAGCTGTTAAACTGATATAAGTTAAGTTCAAACAGATACAAGAGTGCTCACACACAACATTACTCTCCCTTAACTAATTCAGTATAAAATCATCTCTTTAGTTATATCGGTACAACTTTATGTGTAGACCAAGCCTAAGAACAGCTGACCTACCAAAGGAGTGAGCAAGCATTTCACTAGAGTTTGAAGGTTGGGTCCCTTCTCCTTTAAAGCCTTACACGTTCTTAACTTTATACAAAGTGAGCAGTCCCACTGAGGTCTTGGAAAGCAAGAGCCAAATTCATCTCTGCCATACTGTGTGCAGTTCCACTGACATCATTGGGAGTTACATCCCTAAATATGCTACAGTTATTAAATCAAATTGCAAGAGTGCTCATCTGATTAGGGTTCTTTTATGGAACAATGTTCATCCAAATTGAGTGTTACATGCCAAGACTGATTCTGATGTGTATTTTAAAGGTGAATGCGTCCCACCAACAAGAGGTAAAGATCTAGTTCTGTGGTGTTGGAAGAGTGGGTTGACAGCTGGATGAATGCGTTTTGGATTTTATGCTGGAACACAGTTCATGCAAAGTACGGTGTGTTACGAGAAAGTGAAACTCCTAGCTCCTCCCTCATTCCCCCCGTGCTGCCTCTGCCAGTTCTTATTTTAAACTTAGTTCTTTGAGGCAGAGATTCCAACTATATCTATTATGTAAAGCACCACATATACACAACACTATATACATAATGAATAAGGCTAAGATTTCGTCAAGGTTCTTTTTAGTAAAAGTCACGAACAAGTCACAGGCAAGAAACAAAAATTCAATGAGCCTGTGACCTGTCCGTGACTTTTACTAAAAATAACCGGAGGCCAGGGCTAGCTAGGGGGGAGGGATGAACTCCCATTGAGGGTTGAGGGGGGACCCAACAGGTCGAGCTTCCCACAATGGCAGGGGGCACAGCCCCGGCTCCAGCAGCTGCGGAGGGAGGTGTGGGGGGAAGAACCACCACAGGGGACACAGCCCCTTCTCCAGAACTGGCTGTAGCTGCAGGACAGGGATGTGTGGTCCCAACTGCGGCCCCTTGCCAAGCCCAGGCTACAGCTGGGAGGGGTGGTGCATGGCCCTGGGAAGCTAAGGGGCATGGTCCTGCCTAGCCTGGGACACGGCAGGGCTGGAGTGTGCTGCCCCAGCTGCAGCCCCCAGTAGAAGCTCCCAGAAGCCACGGGGCTCGCTGCACGGCCCTGGTTGCAGGGTCCTGCTTCCAGCCATCCCTAGTTGCAGGGCAGGGGTGCACAGTCCCACCCCCTACCTCCTGAAGTGTAGAAGTCACGGAGGTCCGGTAAAATCACGGAATCTGTGACTGCCATGGCCTCCATGACTAAATCATAGCCTTAATAATGAACAATAAAGAAGGTTAAGCGTTTAATTTCAGCCCAAATAAATTCATAGTAAAGGTTTCTGCTCCATCGATAGCACCCTTCCCCCATTACGTGTTATTGTAGCATACACTGTACTATGCTTTCTGCAGCCTTGTGAGATTCCTGCATTATTACGGCACTAAGAGGTCAGTTAAGAGCGGAGTGATAGGCTGTGATCTGCCACCCCTTAGTTAAATATTAAATCCTCAATATAACATTAACAGTTTCCCATGCTCACTTAACCTGGAGTACCATCAACAGTGACTAAAAACACTGACAAACCCTGAAAGCAGGTTGGCTATAGAGCTTGACAGACTTGAGAAAATTTCAAAAGCGCCTCTTGGGCATGAAAGGGAAAAAACGTTCTCTATGCAAGTATAATTGCATGCAAAACAACACCCAAGATGCAGGTTAGTAGCTCTGCTGTATTACATCTATGCTATGGACTGTGGCAAACAGTAAACAAGCAGCAGATTTGAGAGTCTGCTGGGATTATGGCATTTGTCAGAGCCCATGACATGTGTAGCAGCTGAAACGGATGCCACCAGAGTTTCTTAGAAGCAATTTTATCTGCTTCTGAGTAACTGTCTGGGATAACTAGTTGTGCTACACAATAAACACACCCTTCACTAATGTACTAGAACATTCCTAAAAATAGGTGGATGACAAACTATGATCAATTGTTTTTAAAAGTCAACTTCACAGGGGCACCTCCCCTTCTTACAGCAACATCCCTTCAAATACAAATATCATAAAGTTCCAATTGTAAAACCTTGGCCTAGTCACCAAGTATGCAACGTTTACCAGCAGCCAACCATCTCCCACACCCAGCTAATACGGCTTGGGAGCAAATACTCAAGATGTGCATTTAAGAACTGAAGCAAAATACAAGGTAAGAGTAACAAACCACCAAAATCAGGACCCTAATAGGTATGTCTACACTGCAACTGGGAGTGTACCTCCCAGCCTGGGTAGACAACTAGTTTGGCTTGAGCTAGCGCACTACAAACAGCAGTGCGGACCTCATTGCACAGGTTCGCAAGCCCACGCAACCCCCTGGGTCGGAGCTCAGGTGGCTAGCCCTAGCCTCTGCCAGTGCTGCAAGGCTATTTCTAACATGCTAAATCAAGCCAAGTTAGCATGAGTATATCTACCTGGGCTGGGAGGCACCCTCCCAGCAACACTGTTACTGAGGCCAAAGAAGTTAAAACTAAATGAAATTGATGGTTTTCATGCCATCTTAAATCCTGTTTAAGGGACACTGCCAATTTAATCACACTTCTGTCCATTTTTTTCTAAATAGGAGATTGGTTGTAAAAACTGCCAGGAAGACTGAGAACCAACTATAGTACCTAAAAATATATTTGCTTTTAATTTGACTTGCCTTCACATTGTATTTTGTTAAAGGGATAGCATCAATTTCATATATTAGCCATACAAGGTAGGTGAAGTAATATCTTCATATATTGTAATTCCAAGTGTCTATTACTGTTTAAACAGAATGGAGAGTATCATTATTCTAGATTCGTAGAGTTTAAGACCAGAAGAAACCATTAGATCATTTAGTCTGCCCTCCTGTATGTCACAGGCCATTAAATTTCACCCAATTACCCCTGTATTGAGCCCAATATCTTGCATTTGACTAAAGCACAGATTGCACTTGGCTAAAGTATATTTCTAATTTAAATTAGTCTAGGTTTGGCTTCCAGGCACTGGTTCTGGCTATGCCTTTCCTCACCGGATTAAAGAGCCTTTTAATAGCCTATACTTTTTCCATGTGAAGGAATCAATGCTTTTGTCCACTGAGAGACTGGATTCCACTAACACTAACAGTTTGTAATAGACCAGCCACTGAAGTCATTAGTTCGTTGCATGAGTGTAGTTGGCAGGCCAGAATAGAGGGATCCCTGATGTGAAGTGAGACAAAGTTAGCCCCGAATCCTGCAATGAACTCCATGTAGGCCAACTCCTGTGCCCACACAGAAGCACATGACTTCGACGATGCTCCAAATGGATGCAGGAGTTAGCCTGCACAGAGTTCCTTGAACAAGTTAGGCCTTGCTCCTGTAATAAGCCCAGTTATTTGACTATACTATACCAACAACAGAACCACCACTCAGACATTAAAAAATAGAAGACAGATTTCTAATTAATCTAAAACTGATACCTTTAAAGAATGCACACGGATAATAATACTTTTATAGCACTTTTAATACTTTCCAGATTACAACCTCCTTGGAAGCTAAGAAAGAATTTTCAGATTTGTCTTTGAAGTGAGACACTCCTCTCTCCAGTAAGAACCAAAACCACCACCGGTCTCGATCAAACATTCTGAAGCAAACTCTTCTCTTAGGAAAACGGGCTTAGAATATCTGATGTCCACATACAGCAGAAGGACCTTGATTTTTGAAGTTCTCCGTTTCCTTATCAAATTTCTCCACTCCCCCCCAAACTCCTCTAACCTGCATACACACAGTGGTTTGTTATTGTGGGTTCCTCAGACTGGGCTGGTAGGTATTAATATTATTAGAATACCAAAAATGTGCCAAGTGCTTTACAGATATGAAGCAAGGCCACTGGCCTGAGAAAAATACATGGACCGGGGGCGGGAAGAAACTTAACAAAAAAATGTGATTATGTGATGATATGTCTTGATTTTTTTAAATAGTCTGTTAACACAAAGACTGACTGACTCATGTTTTGAAAAAATTAAAAGAATGATATAGATCTTATAAACAGAAAAAAATAGATCAAAATTTGGGCAGTCGCTAAGTTTTAATACTTAATCTACCAGTTCATAAAGATGATTATATAAAAAGAGTCTCATGATGCTAAGGGTGTAAGCTCTAGACAATGCGAGGAGAAATGTGCATGATTAACTCTCATAAGTGCTAAATAGTAGAGCTGGGTTAAGAATGAAAATATTTTAACTGTAAAAAAATATGTAAAATTCTTATATTCACAAATAGTTCACCCTGACTGATAAAATGGAGAATAATATTTTTACATTATTTGAATCAAAAAGTACAATGAAATTCAAATAATTGATTTTATGATCTCCATTAAATGGGAATGAACTACAACCCCCCCATACATTGCCAAGTATTACACAAGACATTTTTTACTTCTGAAGGAGATGCACAGACAGCACACAGTGAATAATTGCTGCCTACCCATCCACACATACTTACATCTTCATTCCAGTCTTCTGCCGTCCATTCTTCTATCGAATTCTTCCATGCTCCTGTTGCAGTATGGGAGAGAAGAGAAATTAGGCACAAATCCTAAAGCCCAATATTGTATTTCAGTTTGCACATTAAAAGCCATCTTACCGTCCATCTCTAATTACAGTTATGAATGCAGTACATGCAGGAAATTATGGTCAGGACCATGAGATGTTCTACAGAGTTAGAGTCTTTTGGGAGATATTTTTAACATGTTCTCTAGAATATAAGGATATTTCTAGCCCTTCTGGTACCAGAGATGGTTTATGTTAAAGGAAAGACTACAGTGTCCTTAAATCAGCCATCATACTCAATAGCACGAAGCATGGTGAGAAATGGACCCCACTCACCTTTCCCTGATGATTAAATTTAATGATGGAATCCTAAAGCAGAGCAGAATCTGAGCTCTGAACCACTATAAACATGGGATCTACACTGGCTGCAAAGTGGAGCAAGACCTGCTTAGACTTCCAAAGTCTGCATCTGGACCAGTGATACTCAGACCTCAGTGGTTCGGGAGCCAAATCAGTGATTAACATAACCCAAAAGAGCCACAGTAGTGTGAATTCATTTTTTTATTTACTATTTATATATATTTCTCACAGCAAAATGACTGATCAAGTATTATTATTTTATTAACTACAATTGGTAAGCAACATAGTAAAAGCATCCTGATTGGTTAATAACTTTGATTGGCTAATAATTAAATCACATAGTGTTTTAAGATCATGTGCTGTAAAGAGCCACTTGCAGTTTGCATGCCTCAGTTTGCGCATCACTGGTCCGTGCCCTCCTGAGCTGAAAGCACAGAGTGGTGTCCCCTCTAGGACATTCCCTTCCTGCCTGCTGGCTGTCTCCTCAGGCCAGAATAACCCCATTCCACTTTCCCCTGAGTTGGAAGAGAGTCATTTTACAGGAAAAAATCTCATTCCTACTGTGGCAGCATGGTGGTTGGCCTGCCACTCCAGCTGCAGAATGGTGCCAAGCCAGTTATGTCACAAGTTGTAGAGAGCAGGCTGTGCAGAGCAGCAGGCAGACTAACACTTGCAGGAATAGCACAGCAGTAGGAAACGTGTTTAATGTTTTTAAAACTGGTCTCTTCCAAAGGAAACAGCAAGGGAGAGAGGGGGCACACAACAGTCGGAAACCATTAGAAAGCAGGGGTGTTGGGGCACACACACTTGAGGCTATCCCAGGAACAGAGCCACCAAATTAACTACACAACCACAAGCGAAGCACCCACCAGCAGTAAAATTTCAGTTTCCACCACCTTTGATCAAATGTAGCTTTGCAAGACACCTCCGTTTTAAACGCATTCTTGTGTTCGGCTCTGAACCATTTGCAATTAATGAATTTTAAAATAAAGCCCCTTGAAGACTGCATCAAATACAGTCTACGCTAATTAGATCAATATAGATGTATATATATCAATATATCCGAATTCATTCCTCTGTGTGTTTTACATTGCAGTTAAGTCATAGACAGTGGGATTGAACACTGCTGATTTGGCAGTCTGAGCAGCCCTGCCCCCAACACACACATACCCCCAAAAAAGAAAGAGGACTTATACCTTGGAGTCCACAATTATTTGGCAGGTCCTGAGTAAGATAATGTCCACTCTGGGCTGGCTCTGTGGAGCAATATAAAATTGCCTGAAACGTCTCTCAATCACACTATACCAAATAGCCTCTCACTGAAGCTCTCCATATAAAGTGTTGAGTCATGTACCTTCAGCTAAGCAAAGTAATTTTTGGCGTTTCCAAGGAAAATTCACCAGATCTCCAATTCCTGGACAAACTCCCAAGCTAGCCCACGTGTCCATGACTTTTCAGACAGGAGGAAGTGCCCAAGTGAGTAGTATAATTTAGATGTGGAAGTTAGATCAGCCTTTCCTCTGGCTTCTTCCTGCTGGCCAATGGAGGATTGCTCCCTACAGGATATGTTCTATACGTATTTTTATTCGTTTCTCTTAAGAATGGATCCTTCTGTCTACTCTATGTCTGACTTGTGTAGATGGTAAAGCTCTTCAGGGCAAGGATGGTCTCTATATTTTGTGTCGTGTGTCAGTACTTTAATAATAAACAATAGCACTCCAAGTGTTTTGTCTAATTTTGTTTTACACAAGTCCAGCAATGGGGCTTCCACCAGTCGCGTTGGGAAAGTATTCCAAACCAACAGATCCCACAGTTGGGACATTTCCCTGACATTCAGCCTAATGGTTAATCCCATTCTTATTTTATACTCGCACTGGATCAACCCGTTTTCTGTACTGGCACCCTTCAAACATTTGCAGACAATGAACATGTCTCCCGCACTACGCATTTTAGAAGATTAGCCAAGTTATACACATTTCATTCTCACTCTTGTTTCCAAAGTCAATCCCTCCAGCCTCAACTACTTTGTTGCTCGTCCATTAATTAATTCCTATTTGACAATGTCTTCCTACACTGAAGGACCTGGAACTGCATACAGTATTCCAGGTATGATCTTACTACTAGCACAACAGGCCCTCTCGTCAACATGTTCAGTCTGCAGTCCAAAAAACAAAGGAAGAAAAAAAAAATCATGCTCGCTTTAATGCCACCTGTCAGCACTGCAAACTTGAATAATTTTCTGTCCACTATTGCCCTAGGTCTTCTGAGACACTGCAGTTTTTACAAGTATCTTCTTTCTATTGAAAGTTTCTGTTTTGTTTTTCCAAGTATGTTTGTTATGCACATTTCATCCTGGATTGCCATCTGTGCGTGCTTCCATTTTTCTTCCGTAAAAGCTGGTTTATCTGCTTTGCAGCAGCTCAACGAGCCAGTAAAAGTGCATTGTACTCTTTATTGCTGGTGTGATTGCTACTATTTTCCTCCTAATTTCTGGCTACTGATCACACCACCTTTGGGATTTTTTCCTCCTTTCACTCCAAAAGCACTACCTTGCACTTTTTGAGCGTGAAACTTATTGTATCCCTATTTCTAACCTTCCTAGCTCCCCTCTGTTTTATGTTATCCTTGTAATTTACAGCCCTTCTCAATTTAGTATAATCTGCAGTTTTCATTAAAAATGCTCTTTCCATTTCAAGAATGGGCCTAAAACCCAACCTTCTGCAGCTTCCCTGCTATACCATTACCTCCATCCTCCGAGACTGATACATTGTGGTTTACTGTTCTCTTCACTTTGTGGCCCTTCTGTCAGTTCCATAAGTCACATGGGACTGCACATATCCAAGCCAATCTGAATTACATTTACTAGTAAATTTGAGGCACAATATCTGTACTTTAGTAAACATATGATCATATCTACTGCATTCTTTTCATTCACTGATTTTATAATTTCATTTAAAAAAAAGTGATTGAGTCTGCTATGACTTACTCTACATAAAAGCCATGCTGTTTATTGCTCAGGATCCCATTATTTTCTAGATGCTTACAGGTTTCTCCCATAGCAAGAAGTTACAAGAAAGTGAGTGCATTCAGTGTATTGCAAAAGACCTGAAAGCCGGGGGTACCTCTGGCCACCTGGCAAGTACCCCATTAACCTACCAACTCACACAGTGCTCAGATTTATTGCTTTTCATGTAGGGATCATTCATCTTGCATTTTTAAAAAGTTCTCTTTAAGCTATTTATATAACATATCCTACAACTATTAAAAAAATAGTGGACAGAAGAAGAAAATAGTAGGGGAAGTGTTATAAACAGCTCCCTTCTACTCTTCAGAATAGATATGTGTTTTAACTTTTATAGGTTCTGTAAGTTATTTAGACTCCTCCTCTCCTTTTCTCTTCACAATCAGCAATACTTGGGTGTTGCCTTGCAACATCATGGAACCTGCTGGTTTTTCCATGATGCCCCAGAATCTCGAGAGTATCCATGCAGCCTTTTGCGACTCTTCTGCCATCTGTGACAGCCCAGGACAACATATTCTAAGGCATCTTTAGTGCAAACGGATTTCATAAGCTAAGATGACATTTTAAACAGTTGAAAAATTGAGCTTGGTTAGTGGGGGGACAAATTAACAAGTATGATGAACTCAAAACTGAGCTGATATTAGAAGGACATCTAAAAAGGCTGAACTGTTTTGCAATTTGTGGTTTAGTATTTCCCCACTAGCTGTCCAGTACTTTTCTTCCAGCTAAACATGAAAAGCCATTCTCAAGTTGTCTTTCCACTCCTACCTAGAGAGAATGCCTCATTCTGCTTTTTTTGCTGCCCTTATCTTTACTTTGCATGCATTCTTGTTTCTTTGCATTATTCTTATTCTTCTAGTCACTCACTCTTCAGTATGGCAATTTTTATGGTGTTCCAGGCTTCTCTCCCCACGTTCTCCTCCCATTTGCACCACATTCACCAGCCTTTCATTGTCTACAAAATTTGGTTTCCTGGATTTTAATACCCTTGCACTGATGTGTTCTAGCCCATTTAGAACTAGGAGAACTTCAGCAGTTCACGCTTTAGCATCAAACTCCATTACCCCCACACCATTTTTCAGTGAATTCTTCTACTCTTGCCAAGTAGATAAGGATAGCGCCTCCATCTGGGTCACAAAGTTGTCCTCTATGTAACTTAGGAATCTCTGCTTAGTCATAATTAGCTATTTCTGTTACCCAGACATCTGGGTAGAGTACTATTAGCATACATTCGCATGATTTCAAATATCAATAGCTTGTCCAAGAATTTCTCTAGCTCTCCATTCTTAGTGAGGAAGTGAAGATGAGACTATCAATTTCTCAGTGTAGATTCTCCTTTCTTGTATCTTTTCCTTTCTTCGTTAAAGTAGAATTTTACTGCTTCTAAAATAATTAGAATAGAATGCCTTGCCTCCCGCACCTCTTTTCTCTGCCTCTATATAGCAAGCACCAACATTAACATTATAGGCAGGAATTCACATGTAGTATCACTTATACTGCCTCTTCTGGCCTTAAAACTTATTTTTAAAAAAACTAACATCAATGAATTAATAATCTTTATTCTAGCTATATGTGTTTTGCTGCAGGACAAATCTATTCAGAATAATCATTCATTTTGGAAATACATGCCAGATTTTGAGCTAAGTAAAAGATCCTTTCCAACTAGTTTAAAGTTTGCCTAAAGAGCCATGCCAGTTCTGAACCGAGGAGATTCGCCTCCTATCCAACTAAATGAAGACTGTCTAATGCAGAAAGTCACATCACAACGGGCTCACACCAGTGCTCAGTGAAGCTGAAATCCTTCTCCTTACATCAGCAACTGGTCACCAGTATCAGTCTTTTCCTTTCATTTAACAGTAGAAGGGTTGTCAAAAAGATGACCTGCATAGAACCCTTATCTTGTGACCAGTTCCTCAGATGCTGAAGTCATCCATTTTCCTCCACTTGCTGGACTACTGTAACTAGTGGCATTTCTCCAGCAATGACACAATCTTTTTTTCCCCTCACTACATCTCTTGACCTGGAACTCAAAGAGGCAGCATGCTATTCTGTTCTCTTCCTGAGTCACTGATAAGTCAGATTATGTTCTTTGCTTTCCAGTGCCCGGACAAGACCACTCTCCTTTCAACCTACCGTCTGTGTTTCTGCCTCTAACCAGCAATGAACATTCCACCCTAAAGACTCCACCAATAAATACAAAACCTTCCTGATTTCCATATGAAGATACAGACGGTTCTGCTGGTAGCCGTTCTATGGTCTATTCACATTTCTAGTTATTCCCTGTTCTGGAAGATGGCAAGATCTAGGAACTCTCCCACACCTCAGGAACTAATCTGTTTGCCTTCTTGTATGGTAATGGTGGGAATTTCAGGGGTACAAGTCTCAGTGACTTTCAATGAGACTTGTGCTTGTAAATCAGTCATGTGCTTTGGAAAATCCCACCGTAATGTACCTATCAAAAATTCCCCATAGGGAAATGGATTTAAATAGCTCCATCTTTCAACCTCTCTTGACTCGTGGGGAATTGTTTATAATTTTGCAAATGAGAACTACCTTTCTCATTGTCTAACCACAGAGCTGTACATATCCAGCCATCCTGAGGCTGGAGTACAGCAGCAAGCTGTGTAAGTGAGCAAATACCCATGTCAGGTGAGAAGTATAACTATTTTCAGAGGTTCATGAAAAAAAAACATGTTAAAAAAGAACTGTTATTTTAATGGCAACTTGCTACAGCTTTTCATTCCAGCTCTTCCACTTTTGGAAGCCATCTTACCAGTTCCATCATCTGCATCATTCTGACCAGTCTCCCAAACTTCTGGTTTTGGCCCAAAGCCATCTGTGGCAGAAGTCTCCGTGTAGTCTGCAGGGTTAAATGTCCTAGGGTTTAAAAAGGTTGGGAAGAACAGAAATACGCAGAAAGTGAATACCAAAGCCACACAAAATGAAATGCCCACTCTTTTCATCTGGACTGGAGAACTGTAACCTCGTTGCCTCTAGCCATTATTTGCTCTCAGTAACTTTGTGGATCATATCCGTGCTGTAAAGAGAACAAAAATTAGCTGAGAGCAAATAATGGCTAGAGGCAACAAGGTTACAGTTCTCCAGTCCAGATTAAAAGAGTTATAGACTCATAGACTTTAGGGTCAGAAGGGAACCAATATGATCATCTAGTCTGACCTCCTCACAAAGGAGGCCACAGAACTCTACCTATCCACTTCTATAACAAACCCCTAACCTATGTCCGAGTTATTGAAGTCTTCAAATTGTGGTTTGAAGACCTCAAGCTGCAGAGAATCCACCAGCAAGTGACCCATGCCCCACGCTGCAGAGGAAGGCGAAAAACCTCCAGCGCCTCTGCCAATCAGCCCCGGAGGAAAATTCTTTCCCGACCCCAAATATGGCGATCAGCTAAACACTGAGCATGTGGGCAAAACACACCAGCCAGCACTCAGGAAAGAATTCTCTGCAGTAACTCAGATCCCATCCCATCTAATATCCCATCGCAGACCACTGGGCATACTTATCTGTTGATAATCAAAGATCAATTGCCAAAATTAAGATATCCCATCATACCATCTCTTCCATAAACTTATCAAGCTTAGTCTTAAAGCCAGATATGTCTTTTTCCCCCACGACTCCCCTTGGAAGGCTGTTCCAGAACCTCACTTCTCTAATGGTTAGAAACCTTCATCTAATTTCAAGTCTAAACTTCCTAGTGTCCAGTTTATACCCATTTGTTCTTGTGTCTACATTGATACTAAGCTTAAATAATTCCTCTCCCTCCCTAATATTAATCCCTCTGATATATTTATAAAGAGCAAGCATATCCCCCCTCAGCCTTCTTTTGGCTAGACTAAACAAGCCAAGCTCTTTGAGTCTCCTTTCACAAGGCAGGTTTTCCATTCCTCGGATCATCCTAGTAGCCCGTCTCTGAACCTGTTCCAGTTTGAATTCATCCTTCTTAAACATGGGAGACCAGAACTGCACACAGTATTCCAGATGAGTTCTAATGGCAAGACTGAAAAATCCTTAGAGTTGTGGGTTCAGCAGGGGAAGAAGCTTCTTCTGACTCTGTACCAAGGTGCTCGTACATGCAAAGAACATTGTCTAAAATATAAAACACTAAGACTAGAGGGAAGCTCCCGCATCTTCTGGTAGAAAAGATTAGATTCACTTGTCTTCTGGGATTTTTTTTAGAATCTACGTGCTTCAAACTACAGCCAAACAAATTTCCATTCAAACTGGACTACAAACCAGCCACGCATAACTTTCAACCTGCAAAGCCTCTGGATTGACTTGGACTTTCCTTGAGGGGCTGGGTTACATAGGGACAAGCTCAGTTTTCTGAGGACTGAGGAGGGATTTTGTTTAGGGGGTTGAAGGTTTTTTTGAGTGTCTCTGACACGTTGACTCCTGTGTACTCACGTTAGTGTTAGTTAGCCAAGAGATGGCAATAGTCACTCTGTGAAATACTAGTTTGATTCATTGTATGCAGACACTGTTTCACAGATCTGTATGCTATCTATCCACAGCAAGATACATTTGTTAAGTAGCATTAACGAATTGGACAGCAATTAACACTCCTATTGTGTTCGATTTTCCCTGAGAACTATGTGCATCACTTACCCCATGCCTTGGGCTGAAAATCTCCCAGCTCCTCGCCCTCGACCACGTCCAAACCCTATAAGAATAGAGAACACCCTTTAATAGCACCCATACAGATGGGATGACTGCTAATCTGTCACATAGGAGAATACTGGGTTTGAGGAAGAAAGTTGGAATGGATGAACTTACTATAATACAACCTCTCTCTCCTCAATTCCACTCAAAGTAAAAAACCCTCCTCTAATCCATATGAACAAAATATTAGTTTATCATAATATTTAGTAGTACAGTAAAGCAATAATTCTTTCCCCTCCTTTTAAAACTAGAAGAGGAGAAGATCAAACAGACCAAGGCAAGGACCAGAATAAAATCTTAGGTACATCATACACATCAACACAGTGCATCTACTGTTGAATGTGTGTATCACGCTAGCTCTGTACAGCACACAAATTAAACTTGGGTGGGCAAATATCCACTAGAAATTACTCAAACCATTTTTTTTATGTCTAGTAGGGAGATGTATAGGTATTAACAACTAAGTTCAGTGTATAGTCCTTACCTTTCAATTTCTTATGCTTAACTCCAAGGCCTGCACAAGCTCCAGCCCACACCTCTGGCCTAATCTTATCTCACTTTCTCTCATTCCTCTGCTGTACCAATGTCAGCCTGAACAACCCATTTTGTTTCCCTCTCCTACTCCTGGATCTGGGCCTTTCCCGGCAGCTGTCCTTCATGCAGTCTCAGTTTGCCAAGCCGAAACTCTCGCCTTATTCAAATTATACTTAAGGCTAAGATTTTGTCACAGATATTTCTTGTAAAAGAAATGAACAGGTCACAGGCAATAAAGAAAAAAACTCACGGAAGCCCATTACCTATCTGACTTTAGCTAAAAATATCCATGGGGAGCTGTTGGGTCCCCACCACCCACTCAGTGGCTGCAGAGAGGGCCTCGCTAGCAGGTCCAGGTCCCTCGGCCACTCACAGCAGCCGGGAGCTGCAAGTTACGTCTGGCTGGTGACTGGGAGCTGTGGGGCCACACTGCCAGATGCGACCAGAGTACCCCACAACTCTCAGCCATCGCACGCAGTGCTGGGGGGGGAGGAGGGAAAGGAGACGAGACTTCCACGACCTCCGTTACAAAATTGGAGCCTTAACTATATCCAATGACTCCCTTCTTACACAATGCAGCTGGGGGATGGTTGGCACTGGGGGGCTGACACAGCGGCGGGGGTGATGTGGCAGGGGGTGGCTGGCACTGTGAGGGAGACACCGCAAGGGGGTGTTCCCTCCTTTGGGTTGCACTCGACATCAGCCTCAGACTATAAACTCTTTGGTACAGGGACTGTCTTTACTTTCATGTCTTGCATAGTGCTGACAACATACTAGAATCATTTATATTACTTAATAATCCCAAAAGCAGTCTGCTATTTTAGCATTTTAAACTGTCTGTTTCATATGTGCAACTCATTTCTACATCTGGTTTTCCATTCATTTTTTGCTGTTAACATGTGATGGCATTATATTTTTTTTAGAAGAAAATACATTCAGAGTTCACATCTACCTATTTGCATAACAGAACACCTGGGAGCCTAGAGCTCCAGCTACACAGCAAAGCAGAATATTTTATTATGGATGCAATTACAGGTTATCAAAACAGGGATCTTTAGGTTGCCCCAACTACCAGGGCAAGTATGAATTTGTAACATTACCCTGCTATTGTAATCTTTTAGGGCTCCCAAGTACTACTTACAGTCATCACCGTTAACCCTTTTTTCCAGATCATTTATGAATATGTTGAACAGAACTGGTGCCAGTACAGACCTTGGGGGACACCACTATTTATCTCTCTCCATTCTAAAAACTGACCATTTATTCCTACTCTTTGTTTCCTGTCTTTTAACCTGTTACAGATCCACGAAAGCACCTTCCCTCTTTTCCCATGACAGCTTTCTTTGCTTAAGAACCTTTGGCAAGTGACCTTGAAAAAGGCTTTCTGAAAATCTAAGTACACTATATCCACTGGATCAACCTTGCCCACATGCTTGTTGACACACTCAAATAATTCTAGCAGACTAGTGAGGCATGATTTCACTTTACAAAAAGACTCTTCCCCAACAAAATCGTGTTCATCTGTGTCTCTGATAATTCTGTACTTTACTATAGTTTCAATCAATTTGCCTGGTACTTACCGGCCTGTAATTGCCAGGATCACCTCTGGAGCCCTTTTGAAAAATTGGCATCACATTATCTATCCTCCAGTCATTTGGTACAGAAGCTGGTTTAAGTGAGAGTTTACAACCATAGTTAGTAGTTCTGCCATTTCACATTTGAGTTCCTTCAGAACTCTTGTATGAATACCATCTGGTCCTGGTGACTTCTTATTTAATTTATCAATCTGTAACAAAACTTCCTCTAATGACACCTCAACCTGGGACAGTTCCTTGGATGTGTGACCTAAAAAGAATGGCTCAGGTTTGTGAATCTCCCTCACATTCTCAGCCATGAAGACCAAAGCAAAGAACTCATTTAGTTTCTCCGCAATGGCCTTATCTTCCTTGAGAGTTTCTTTGGCATCTCAAACGTTCAGTGGCTCCATGGGTTGTTTAGCAGGCTTCCTGCTTCTGATGTTCTTAAAGTTTTTGCTGTTACTTTCTGAGTCTTTGGGCTAGCTGTTCTTCAAATTCTTTTTTGGCCTTCCTAATTATATTTAAGATGACAATTTAGCGCATGAAGAGAGTGCTAGACCCTGTTCTGGTGTCTGTCCTGCTGTTTCATTAAGGACTGAAAAATGAAGTTATTGGTTAGGGTTAGACATGCAGCAATTTCACTCCATATTCTGACCTCAAGAGAGGTGGTCTTCTAGGTAACTAACCAGAAAGTTCTATTCTGAATCTTTTTTAAAGGCCTATCTACATGGGAACACTCAGGAAAAGTGATCCAAATTAACTAAGGGTATGACTACACTATTGAGCCTATGCTCACATAGCTATTTTAGCACAGTTATGCCAGCATAGCCCTCAAGCTTAGATACAGCCTACCCTAACAAAAGGAGTATTTCTGTCAGTGTAGGAACACAATCTTCCTGAAAGACATTACCTATATCAACAAAAGCCCTCTTCTGTTAGCATAGCTTCATCTAAACTGGGGGTTTTATGTTGGTCTGGGTGTGGGTATTTTTGACACCATCTAACACAGCTATGCCTACGTAACTTTGAAGTGTAGACCAAGCCTAAAGCTGTAAATTTAAAGTGGATTAATTAAACCGCATTAAGCTTCTGTGTGGATGGTCTCATCCAGAATTAAAGTGGCGTTAATTCAGTTTAATTCACTAAGAGAAATTAATTAAACCAAATTAAGGTCATCAGTTCTGAATAAAAGCATCCACACAAGGGTTTAATGAAGTTTAATTAATCCACTTGAAATTTTAATTCAGACTTTCTTCTTGAGTGTTCCCATGTAGACAAGCCCCAACATTACATGACGTTAATTCCTCCTGTGTCCTTTGGGAGAGTTCCAGCATGAAGTGATGCAAGGAGATTGCTGCAGTGAAGCCTGGGTGATCAAAAAAGCCTGGCTGCATCCTAAAGAGAGGAGATATGGCAACACAACCCGACTCTGGAAAACCTGCTGTGCACAATCTGAAAGCCTACAATCTTTTGCCATCTTTGCTTCCAACACAGTAGAAAGTGGAATCAGATGTATTCTGGTGGCATATAGACTGAAAGTGACCATTCTTTCAGGAAGCAACCAAATGCATATTTTGTGTATTTTAAACCAAAAAGTTCTCTCCTCCCAACTCTGAATTTAAAACTCAGCCTCAAAAATATTTAAACATTTGGATCCCTAGAAGTGCTTAGCACCTGCAACTTGCACAGAAATCACTGATGAGTCACTGTGGCGTTACAGGTTTTCCCCACCCCATATTAGGAAATTTTTTATACATTGTCCCTTAACGGCGACCAACAGATTGCAGTGTAGATGGAACCTTAAGTACTGTGATGCAGCATCCATCCAAGGGAGAGAAGGCAAGCCCTAACTGTTATTTTATGAACTTGCCTTGTGCATATAGTTTCAACAAAAAATGCACCATAATGGTCAGTTTTCAAAACAAAAAGGAAGTCACAGGTTTTTTGGCAACACAACAGGCAATTCTGTGACTGTAAATTTCCATCTGCCCAAGGAGAACGAGCAACTTTGCAGCAACACATTTTAAACTCTCAAGCAGGCTGCATGAATGGACCTTGCTTCAATTAGTCAGCCTACTGAGCACAAAAGGAAACAATGGGAGCACCAGGCAAAGAATAAAATCTTTATTCTCTAATTGCCACTCCTAATCCTGACATTTCTCAGCTTCCTTTAAACTTAGATCTCCAAACGATGGGTTCCAGTGTCAAGCCAAATCCTGGCTATTCCTCTCCACTCACAGGAAGCCAGCAGTGGAAAGTTTGTTGGGTTTTTTTAATTGTATTGCTCATTTTGACATTTTACTCTAGTTTGTTCCCACATTTTACTAATTGAGCCAGGTGTCCCTTTTCTGTTAACTAATGTATCTCACGCTCTTAATCAACTTCACACACCAGCTGTAGTTTCGCTTTGTTGCATTTAGAGAGATTTTCCATAGCAACTCAGTTACAGGAAATAGAATACCTGGATCATCTAAGTTGCTGAGCATTCTCCATTCCCAATGAAGTCCATTGAGAGTTTCGGGGGACACAGATGCTCACAGGATCAAGCCCTACTGTAGCCATAACTGTTGTTCTTCAAGATGTATTGCTCATGTCGATTCCATTCTAGGTGTATGCACGCCCACATGTCAGAGACTTTTGCCTTAGCAGTATCCGTAGGGTCAGCCATGGTGCCTTCTGGACTGCCACACTCATGCTTCGGTATATCAGGTGCTGCTGGCCCTACACTCTCTCAGTTCCTTCTTGCCAGAAACTCCAACAGAGGGGCAGGAGGGCAGGTAATGGAATGGACATGAATACATCTCGAAGAACAACAATTACGAAAAGGTAGGTAACCGTTTTTTCTTCTTCGAGTGCTTGCTCATGTTGATTCCATTCTAGCTGACTCACAAGCAGTATCCCTGGAGATGGGCTCGGAGTTCACAGATGTTCGGTATGTAATACTGCTCTACCGAAGCTAGCGTCATATCTCAGGCTTGCTGGGTAAGCATATAGTGAGACATGAACATGTGAATGGATGACCAGGTGGCAGCCCTGCAGATATTTGGAATTGACACATGGGTCAGGAAGGCCACCGCCAAGGTTTGCACTCTAGTTGAATGGGTAGTTACAATTGCCAGGGGAGGCACTTTTACCTGATCATAGCAAAATCAGATGCAGGCGTTGATCCAATATGAAATTCTCCAGGTGGACACTGGATGACCTTTCATCCTATCCACCACCATGATGAACTGTGTCAAATTGCAAAATAGTTGTCTTTTCAATGTAGAAGGCTAATGCTCTCCTGATGTCCAGGGAGTGCAACCTACGTTCTTCCTCAGACTTAGGAGGATTTGGAAAGAAGGCTGGCAAAAATACATACTGGCTCATGTGAAATTGCGAAACCATCTTGGACAGGAAAACTGGATGTGGCCGCAGCTGGACCGTGTCCTTGAAAAAACACCATATAGGGTGGCTCTGAGGTAAATGCTCTAATCTCAGAGACCCTTCGGGCAGAAGTTATCATCACTAGACACCCCTTTTTCATTATTTTAATTGCCATGGTAGCAGGGTTTTTTCTAATAAACATTCCCCTACAGCTTTTGCAATGCATACATGCTCTAGATCAGCATGAAGAAAAAAGAATTTATTAAAAACTGACTAGGAACAAAATTGAAACTGACAAGTCTAGTCTTATTTCTCAAAGTGTAAAATGCCACAATGACAGTTAAACTGGTAAACTTATTACACTTTTAATTGCTCCACACAAATAAGGAATCTTGTTTTTTTTATAACTTTGGGATTTTTAACCCGTTGTGTCCTGCTAAACAGTTCTCCATATCATCTTTGTTACAGAACTCTACTCAACAGATACTCTCAGAATCACAGAAATGTAGCGCTGGAAGGGATTTTGAGAGATTATCTAGTCCAGCCCTGCATGCTCAGACAGGACCAAGTATACTTAGAACATCCCTGACACATGCTTGTCCAACCTGTTCTAAAAAACCTCCAGTGATGGGGATTCCACAGCCTCCCTTGTTAACCTATTGCAGCATGTAACAACCCTGACAGTGAGAAAGATTTTCCTAATATCTAACCTAAATCTCCCTTGATGCAGATTAAGCCCATTCCTTATTGTCCTATCTTCAGTGGATATGGAGACCAATTGATTACTGTCCTCTTTATAACAGCCTGAACATATTTGAAAACTTATCAGGTCCCCACTCAGACTTTTCTCAAGGTGAAACATGCCCAGGTTTTTAAACCTAGCATCATCAACCAGGTTGTCTAAACCTTTTATCATTTTTGTTGCTCTCCTCTGAACTCTCTCCAATTTGCTCCCCTTTTTTCTGAAGCATGGCACCCAGAACTAAACACAGTGCTCCAGATGAGGCCTCACCAGTGCAGAGTACAGCAGAACAATTACCTCCCATGTCTTACATACACACCAGCTAATACACTCCAGAATATCAGCCCTTTTTGCACTGCATCAGATTGTTATTCATATTCAATTTGTGATCCACTATAACCCCTAGATCCTTTTCTGCAGTACTACTGCCTAGTCAGTTATTCCACATTTTATAGTTCGTACATTTTTTTCCTTAAGTATAGTACTTCACACTTGTCTTTATAGAATTTCATCTTAGTGATTTTAGACCAATTCTCCAATTTGTCAAGATCATTCTTAATTGTAATCCATGTCCTTCACAATGCTTGCAACCACTCCAAACTTGGTCTTAAACACAAATTTTATACGTACACTCTACTCCATTATTTAAATCATTAATGAAAATATTAAAAAGTACCAGGCCTAGGAAGATCCCTGCATCCTCCCAGTTTGACAGAGAACCATTGATAACTACTCTGAGTACAATTTTTCAACCATTTGCACACCCATAAATTCATCTAGACCACGTTTCTCTAGTTTGCTTATGAGAATGCCTTGGACTGTGGGACTATGTCAAAAGCCTTACTACAATGAAGACACGTCACATCACATCTACTATTTCCCCCCATCCACCAGGCCAGTAACCCTGCCAAAGAAGAAAATTAGGTTGGTTTGTCATGATTTGTTCTTGACAAATCCATATTAGTTCTTACTTAATCACCTCTTACCTAATAGTTGCTTACAAATAGATTGTTCAATAATTTGTTCCAGCATCTTTCCAGATCATAGAATCATAGAAGATTAGGGTTGGAAGAGATCTCAGAAGGTCCTCTAGTGCAGCCCCCTGCTCAAAGCAGGACCAACCCCAACTAAATCATCACAGTCAGGGCTTTGTCAAGCTGGGCCTTAAAAACCTCTAATGATGGAGATTCCACCAGCTCCCTAGGTCACCCACTCCAGTGCTTCACCACCCTCCTAGTGAAATAGTGTTTCCTAATATCCAACCTAGGCCTCCTCCACTGCAACTTGAGAACATGGTTCCTTGTTCTGTCATCTACCACCACTGAGAACAGCCTAGCTCCACCCTCTTTGGAACCACCCTTCAGGTACTTGAATGCTATCAAATCACCCCTCACTCTTCTCTTCTGAGACTAAAGAAGCCCAGTTCCCTCAGCCTCTCCTTGTAAGTCATGTGCCCCAGCCCCCTTAATCATTTTTGTTGCCCTCCGCTGGACTCTCTCCAGTTTGTCCACATCCCTTCTGTAGTGGGGGGCCCAAAACTGGATGCAATACTCAAGGTGTGGCCTCACCAGTGCTGAATAGAGGGGAAATAATCACTTCCCTCGATTTGCTGGTAATGCTCCTACTAATGCAGCCCAAGATGCCATTAGCCTTCTTGGCAACAAGAGCACACTGTTGACTCATTCAGCTTCTCATCTACAGTATCCCCAAGTCCTCTTCTGCAGAACTGCTGCTTAGCCATCCCAGCCTATAGCAGTACATGAGATTCTTCCATCCTAAGTGAAAGATTCTGCATTTGTTCTTGTTGAATCTCATCAGATTTCTTTTAGTCCAATCCTCCAATTCGTCTAGGTTACTCTGGACCCTATCTCTATCCTCCAGTGTATCTACCTCTCCCCCTAGCTTGGTGTTATCTCCAAACTTGATGAAGGGGCAAGTCATCCCATCATCCAGATCATTAATGAAGATGTTGAACAAAACTGTCCCCAGGGCAGACCCCTGGGACATTCCACTTGATACCGGCTGCCAAATAGATATCGAGCCATTGATCACTTCTCGTTGAGCCTAACGATCTTGCCAACTTTCTATCCACCTTATAGTCCATTCATCCAATCAATAGTTTTTTAACTTGCTTACAAGACTACTGTGGGAGACCATATCAAAAGCTTATCTGAAGTCAAGATATATCACATCCACTGCTTTCCCCATATCCACAGAGCCAGTTATCTCACCACAGAAAGTAATCAGGTTGGTCAGGCATGACTTGCCCTTGGTAAAGTCATGTTCACTGGTCCTGATCACCTTCCTCTCCTCTAAATATTTCAAAATGGATTCCTTGAGGACCTGCTCCATGATCTTTCCAGGGACTGAGGTGAGGCTGACTGGTCTGTGGTTCCCAGATTCTCCTTCTTCCCTTTTTTAAAGATGGACACTATTTTTGCCTTTTTCCAAATCATTCAGGACCTCCACTGATCGCCATGAGTTTTCAAAGATAATTGCCAGTGGCTCTGCAACCACATCAGCCAACTCCCTCAGATGCACTAGATGCAGCCCAGGGACTTGTGCATGTACAGCTTTTCTAAATAGTCCTTAACCTGTTTTTTCACCACTGAGGACTGTTCTCTTCCTCCCCATATTGTGCTGCCCAGTGCAGGATCCTGGGAGCTGACCTTGTCTGTGAAGACTGAAGCAAAAAAAGCATTGAGTACTTCAGCTTTTTCCACATTATCTGTCACTATGTTGCCTTTCCCATTCATTAAGTGTCCCACACTTTCCCTGACCTTCTTCTTGTTGCTAACATACCTGTAGAAATCCTTTTTGCTACCCTTCATATCCCTGGCTAGCTGCAACTCCAGTTGTGCTTCGGCCTTCCTGATTACACCCCTGCATGCTTGAGTGATATTTTTATACACCTCCTTAGTCATCTGTCCAAGTTTCCACTTCTTGTAAGCTTCCTTTTTGTGTTTAAGCTCACCAAAGATTTCTCTATTAAGCCAAGCTGGTCGCCTGCCATATTTGTTATTCTTTCTGCACATCAGGATGGTTTGTTCTTGCGCTCTTAATAAGGCTTCTTTAAAATACAGCCAGCTCTCCTGGACTCCTTCCCCCTCATATTAGCCTCCCAGGGGATCCTGCCCATCAGTTCCCTGAGGGAGTCAGTCTGCTTTTCTGAAGTCCAAGGTCCATATCCTGCTTCTCTGTTTTCTTCCTTTTGTAGGATCCTGAACTCAACCCATCTCATGGTCACTGCTGCCCAGGTTGCCACTCACTTCTACTTCCCCACCAATTCTTCCCTGTTCATGAGCAGCAGATCAAGAGGAGTACAGCCCCTAGTTGGTTCCTCCAGCACTTGCACCGGGAAGTTGTCCCCAACACTCTCCAAAAACTTCCTGGATTGTCTTTGCACTGCTGTATTGCTCTCCCAGCAGATGTCAGGGTGACTGAAGTCCCCCATGAGAACCAGAGCCTCTGGAAACTTTTGTTAGTTGTCCGAAGAAAGCCTCATCTACCTCATCCTCCTGGTCTGGTGGTCTATAGCAGATGCCGACCACAACATTACCCTTACTGCTCTCGCCTCTAAACTTAACCCAAAGACACTCAACAGGCTTTTCTCCAGCTCCATATTGGAGTTCTGAGCAATCATACTGCTCCCTTACATACAGTGCAACTCCTCCAACTTTTTTCCACCACCTGTCTTTCCTGTACAGTTTATACCGATCCATGACAGTGTGCCAGTCAAGTGAGTTACCCGACCAAGTCTCTGTTACTCCAGTCACAGCATAGTTCCTTGATTGTGCCAAGACTTCCAATTCTTCCTGCTTGTTTCCCAGGATTCTTGTGTTTGTGTAGAGGCACCTAAGATAACTAGCCAATTGCCCCACTTTTTCAGTATGAATCAGGAGGCCGCTCCTGTTGCAGCCTCCTCGTGTTTCCTCCCTGTATCTCACTTCCCCTCAGTCAACATCCCCTGGCAAACCTAGTTGAGAGCCCTCCTCATTAGGCTAGCAAGCCTGCCTGCGATATCTTACTATGTATCATAATTGCATGCTATAATGCTATCAGGCAGGAACTGCAAGAAAGTAATATCTATCAGCATTATAATACTTCTTAGGGATAAATTAAGCTTATTCAAGAACTTCAGTCTTGAGAATGAGAGATGAAGATACTGAAGACCCAACTAAAAAGTTTTCATTCCTTGACTCCTTTCCAAATCAAAGGGTATAATCTGTGCAATAGAGCCACTCCAGTAAGAAATACCTTAACGCACAAGTGCTTTTGCCATCCACTAATCAGCCAATAGTACAAAACTGCTCCAAAACCCAGCTGCTGTTACACCAGCTTAAACTGTTTGCACGTTCTAAAACATAGCACCATATCCAGCGCACGCAGCTGGAAAAAATGTCATACAGATGATCACAGCATCTCTGTTGGATAAGCATGCAGCCTACAGACGTGAGGGTGAAAATCTCAGGGCAGAGATTTCTATGGAGGGCTATGCACCACTACTGCTACAGTATTAGCCCCATTCCTGCCACTTTCAGGAATGAGTACACATCTCTTTAAATCAGGTTTTTCTCCTATAAAGGAGTAACACGATGGCCCAGCACGAATCCTCCTAGAAAACAGCCAGTAAGATTATTCCTGCCTGAGAAGGCAGCTTAAAATAGGAAGGGAGCGATGGAGTCCATTGCTCAAACATTAACCAACCTCTAATTTTGTATTTGGTGCCTAGATTCCTGAGTGACGTGCATTAGAAATGCATATAGAAATGCTGCATGGGATGCCTCTGAACGGTGTTATTTCTAGATTACATAAAGTGAGGGTGCCATGCTGATCATAAGTGATTGATTTGCTCTCTATTGAAAGGGAAACTTTATCCCTGGTCTCAACTTTTCTGTATTTAATGAAGCAGCAAGAACCCAGTTTTTATTGCATTAAGCTGACTGCAGGAAAAATTATTTTTCTGCTAATATGCAAAGAGAGAGAAGGTCATGTAATCCTGAAAAGATTAGACTTAACAGCGAGGAAGTGAAATGTACAGCTTTAAGCAATCCCTGCCGCTTTTAACAATTACTTTAGGAAATGTTAACCTTAGGTATTTTTCTCCCCCAAAATGCACGCATCAGCCAATGATCCAGAAGCCATAAGAAGAGAGAGTTTATCATGGATAGTTAAGAGCTACAGATGGCCTTTCATTAAATTAGCTCATTTATGTGACTGTGCAGTCTATTTGTTAGGCAGATATAGAAGTAACACACAATGCAATGAATTGTGTCTGGTTGAAGATGGCACATACAAAGCATTCATTTTCTCAATAAGGTATGCCAGCTTTCTATTAGCGATTATCAAATGCCTAGCTGTGAGACATCTAGTTATCCTACTGTGCTTAGCCTCACTACTGTACCTGAGTGCCCCAGGTAACACCAGCAGTTTTTTATTAAAACTGTAAAGAGTTGGGTGAATGTGGGAGACGCATTTTAACTTGGAGGAGGACACCATCAACTGAAAAACTCCTAATTTAATTTTTTTAAATATTTCTTTTCTTTATACCTCAGAAGCTTAAACAGAAATTTCACTTTCAAAACTAAAACTGAGCTCCACCAGTTTTGTGCGAAAACTCAGAAAATGGTAGCAGTTAATTATAACCCCCCACCCCCACCTCTTCTGAACAGCAACTCTGTACACATAAAAAGAATAGGAGTACTTGTGGCACCTTAGAGACTAACAAATTTATTTGAGCATAAGCTTTCGTGGGCTCTGTGTGTATATATATCTTCCGACTGTATTTTCCACTGTAAGCATCCGATGAAGTGGGCTGTAGCCCACGAAAGCTTATGCTCAAATAAATTTGTTAGTCTCCAAGGTGCCGCAAGTACTCCTGTTCTTTTTGCGGATACAGACTAACACAGCTGCTACTCTGAAATCTGTACACATGCTTAGCCTGCTATTTGCTGATTCACATGCACAACCTAGTCATGTTCCCACTCTGCTCTGGAAACTACATGCCCTTGTTTCCTGCCAGTTCTTAAAGGAGCAGGGTTAGATACAGATTAACTGTTGCTCTCATGTGTCAATGAACATGTGATTATCCTCAGGTATTATGCCAAGGATAGGGAGTGCTGCAAAAATATTCTGTGCATATGAAATTAAAAGTACGCTACTTATTGCTTTTATTAGCACTGACATACTTTTACCCCAGCTCCTCCTAGCAATAACCACTTCCCTTCCAACCCACAAGATATTACGGCTCCCCACGGACCCTCCCTGCATGCTAAAGAAATCACTTCCACCCCCAAAAACCATGCTCTCCTAACCCACTAAATCAACAGAAGCTTCCCCTCACTCCCAAATCCCTGATAAATCCAGATTTCACTCTTTTCTCTTATCTTCAGCACAACACAATCTACATTACTTCCTGCATCTCTTGATCCCCTTTCCTCTCTCATAGTATCCCTGGTTCCCTTAGCCTTCCATGTCACCTAGCTAGCAAGCCTCAGAGAAGCACGATGTCCCCTCAAAGGGTACAAAGCAGAGATGGCATTCTTGACACCACCAGAATCCACTCTGAGGGACTGGCACAAGTACAAGCCAAACCCCTACACCCCTTCATTATCTTTAACAAAATAACCCAATGCAGCCCCACAGGCCATAGTGTATCTTGGGGTTCCATGGCTCTCTGTTCAGATTTTACTTTCATGAGGTGACTGGCACTCTCCATAACAGCAAGTTATTGAGGGCTCACAGCCCAAATGCTGGATGTCTTTGGGGTCAAGTGACAGATCTGAGTATGCCAGCCCACATCTGAACCTGCCATGCAGGCTTGCGCACCTTGTTTAGGTCACTCAAGGCAAAAATTTAATGAAAATCAAATTACACATGGCTTTTTCTTATGGAACAAAGGGCACAGACTATCGTATATAGCTGGGCTTTTTAAGCTGGTCGTCTTTTTGAGATCTAAAAAAGCCGACTATCCTTTGAACAAGAGAAAAACCAAGATTGTCCATGCAGCAGCAACACCACCTTACCTCTCCCACGGCCACGCTTCCCACGATCTGAAGGTCTCTCCCCTTGACTGTTGTCCACTCCATTCTCTTCTACTCGAACTGAGGAGAGAAGACAGAAAATGGACAGGTAAGGAAATTTTATCCTTACATTTGTAAGAGATTTGAAAACAATGGAGAGTAGCAACAGATTGTGTCGCTCACAGTTTCTAATGAGCACCTAAATAAGCTGCTGGATTTTCAGAGGTGCTAAGCTGGTACAGCAAGTGAGGTAGAGGTGATGGGAGTTGTGGGTGCTCAGCACCTCTCAAATCAATACACTTATTTAAGCATCTGAAACATGGATTTGGGTGCCTAAATGAAAGTTTGTAAATCTTGGGCCTTGGCATTGTAGAGTGGAGAGGGGAGCAGAGGAGATCACCTTTCAGCAGGAACCCCACCTGAAGCTGTAGGGGGATATATGGAGCAACAGGAGCTTTGCCACTCTTTGGTGCATCTCACACTGTCCCTGGCCTGCTCTGCTGACCTGTCTGAAGAAGAACAGGGTCATGACCTCACCACTCTGAGGCCAGCCTTAAACTGAGCTCTCTCTACCCAGCCACATTCTGATTGTCCCTTGTGAAAGAACCAGGAGGACCTAGAAGGGGGTGGGGAAGAAGCCTCCTGTCTCATGCCTTCCCTTTCCCCCACCGCACACACAGAGTCTAGCAGAATCTGGTCCTTTACATTTAACCTGCATGGGACAAATTTTTTTTTTTTTTTTTTTTTTTAAAACAAGAGAACTATAATTACGTTCCGTGGAAAACCTCCAGCTGTATGTTTTGAAGTGTCAGTTGAAATCCAAATGAGGGGCTCCCTGAAGGAAAATAATGACTCTCACCACTTACTACAGCACTTGTTATTGTTAAATGGAGACTCTGCACTGCACGACTTCTATTCAGCACTGCAATGGGGACGTAACTACATGCATATAAAGGTGCAGAGAGCACATTTTGCAAGATTTAGAACCCATTTGAAAACCTTAAATACCAGATTTAGCACAGAGCCCAAAACTTAAAGGCCAAGCTGCATTTGGCTCTGGCAAACAAATTCTGGGCAACTACTTTTTTGTTTTGGTGAATTAGGGCTTGTTAACATGGTAAGTTAGTGTTCAGCCAGTCAGGGTGTTAAAGTGCAACACTCCAGCCTGCTGTCCGCTAACAGGTCAGGACCCTGCTACCGTGCACTCAAAGTTCCATAGTGCACAGCAGTATCGTCCACATGGTCAGTTAGTGCATGGCAAGCCAGAGTGTGAATATACAGCGCTCTAGTGTGCCATGCACTAAGTCTCTGTGTGGACAAGCCCTGATATTCCCTTCTTTGTTCTAAAAGCAACTTGCAAATTTCATTAATATCTTCTATACATCATCTTCCAGATCATTAAATGAAACAGCATCTAGATTTTCTTCTATTCTATGTTCGTTCTTACAGCACCCAGATCACTGCAGCATCTGAGGGCCTTCCAGTAGTGCATTAAGCAATGTGACTAACATCTGTCACATGTGGTTCATTCACTCTCATCAACTCTCCAAGGGGAGAATTGTGAATGCAGTATACTGTTTTGTATAGGTGGAGGGTTGTTTTTTTTTAAATGTACGTATATATTTTCATATGGACTTTGTAAATTTTTTTAATAATATGGTGAGGGGCACTTTAAGAAATGGCTTAAGCAATGGGTAACATACTCAAAGGTGATCTAATTCAGTACTACTTAACTTTGGAAATAGCGTTTGCAGCACATTAGCACTCCTTTGTGCAATGTACTGGAATCACTGCACTTGAATACACTGCGGTAATCCTAATAATGTTTAGGTTCACACCACACCCTTTCTATTTGTGTAGAAGCTTATCTTTTGTGCATGTGTGCCCTTATAATTAATCCCCAGGATACACCAAGGCCTTTTCATTTTCCCTTAAGGGGAAAAACATTTCATAAAACTCAGAATACCCTCAGGTTCTCCCACTCATATGACATAGAATCAACTTGGCCATTTGCTTGTTAAAAGGAACATATGGAAAATGTATCAGATTTTATCTGCTCTACAATGCTCAACATACAGTCCTTACAAAGGTTCTATTCCAAATTTAAATGCCCAACAGTAACCCTCAAAAGGTCGTGTGATCGTAAAAAGGCAGAAGGTATTTAAAATAAATTCAATTTGCCTCTAAAAACATAAATCAAAAATAAATTAACTCGAAACCAAGACATGTAACAGCATCATGAATACCTGTTGCCAAAAAAACAAATGCAGTAACTCAGTCACCACACTGAGGTTCTGCTGGACTTTATTCCATTAGATCCTCTTCTCTTTCATAACTCAACCAATTTCAGCTGCAAGAAAGAGAAAGACTAAGGTGACTAGAGCTTTAAAAATGAAGGTTTCTGTGCTTACATTCTCGGCCACGGCTGCCTCCTCCTCTTCCTCGTCTGTTGGAGCTTCCTCGTCCACGGCTCACTTCTCTGTCCCCTCGCTTTTCTCTGTTCTCTTTGTTTTCTGAACTCTCTTTTCCAAGGCTTTTCTTCTTTCCCCCTACAGTCTCCCATGAAGTCTATTTGGGTGGGGAAGCATTAGACACAACAGATCAAAAAGCAGAGATAACTACAGACAACTTTGCAAAACTTTCCAGCCCAAACCCCAATTCACAGATAAATGGACTTTATGTATATAAAGCCATAGATGTATGTGATGCTTTTCACATGCTAAACTAGGACAGAGAGCAAGGAAGACATCACTCGGTGAGGGGGAAGAGGATACAGCTTTTTGAGAGCAGGTTTTCCCATGGAACATAGGTAGCACGCATTTAATATCTCAACCCTTTCTGGCTACAACTGACATGGATTACTGTAAAGAAGTCTAGGTAGACAGCATAGTAGAAAACCTGCTAAAGGGTAGATATTCATCCTCTCAATTGTTTTCAGAAGTCTGACTGGAAACAAACAGGACTGAATTGTTCCATCTCTCAACAGGACAGAGGATAATCCATATTTGCAACAGGGAGAAAGAGGTCGGTGAGAGAGCAGATGGATTAGAAAAATAAAACAAATGAACCTGGCTTTCTTGGAATCTAAGCACTGATGATCAGGGTATCAGAACAACAGCTTGGGGAAACTGGGCCAAAACAAGTCAGTCCACTATGCCCAAGGACTGCAGCACATCATGTGTAGCATTACTGTGTTCAGAAACTGCGGCAACGCCCAAGCAAGAGAAAGAATCAAGGCTTGAATGTCAGACCTCTGTTCTCCTCTTAAATCCAGTTAAATTCAAGATTCATGTCAGACCCTTAGGAATTACAAAACATTTGTAGGAGTTTAAAATGAAATAGCTAAAAAAACTTCTCAGAATAATAAGACAGTTGATAATATATTATGTAATTATATAATTAGGCTATTGAGCCATAGTTACAAAGCAGGGGAGAAAAATTAAAATTTATTTACACAGTGTCAGTGTGCTAGGCACCTTAAGTACAGTTATGAGAATGAAGTCCCTGCCTCAAAGAGCTTACAATCTAGACAGACGACATACAGAGGGCAATTTAAACCTCCAGCCACCATCTGGAATGCTGGATGAAGCTGTGACTTCAAGAGAAGCAATGGTACCAATCAGAATGAAGACAAAGTATGGCTGCCATTAACTCTAGGTCCTGCCCAGTCTCTCCTGAACTACTGAGGCAAAGTTTCCATTCAGCTCAAATCAAAGTCTCCTCTTGAGGATGAGCTGTGATAAGCTAACCAATGCAAAAGTCCCAAAAGTTATCAAGGTAGCAACACAAACTGAATACTGTAATGCTTTAAAAGTAAAAAAAAAAAATCAAAAATAGCCTGTGCTTCAACTTCTCCATTGGAAAGAGTTAGCACCACTGGTGGCTCCCTTTCATGGCTAGCTGATTTTTTTTTTATTTTGATTTGATTTGGGGGGGGGAAGAGGGGAACAGTGATAGTTACTATCCTATTTCAATTTCTTCTCAGGTGCGAGAGGCTGAAGTATAATAGGTTTGGACTTCTCCTAAGCTGACAGAAGACATGGACTATGAGTTGCTCATCAAACAGGTGTCAGAATATGCAAAGGATATTAGTTTATATGTGGTGGAAAGCTTGATTCTCCGCCAGTACAGGAGGATTACCATTCCAAGCACTATGGTGGACGAAGCCTATTTACATGCTGAAATCTTGAGAAAGTTTGAGACATCTCTGAAAGGAAATGAAATCCTACAGGGCAGACAACTTATAAGTCACCCTAAAAGGGGTGGGTCTCAAAAGTAGCTGTCGTTAAATTTGCTCAGGCGTAAGCTGTATGCAAAGATGAACAAAAGTTGGGTAGTGGCAAACAGAAAGGAATTTTTAAAGGCCTCTATCTATTCTATTTTCTAACAAGTCTGTGGAATTGGTGTCCCCCAATACGAGGAGAGATGTTTTGCTGGAACAGAGGCTACTGCACAGCCTACTTCAGAAGCAGAGAATCACAGTTCCTCCTTAGTGAGAACTGACCTGAATTGGTGGGAAGAAGAGAATTCCTGCTGAAACTGTTCAGGTGTTAATGAGTGTGGTAAGTAACAGGTGTAGAGTTATGGGGCAATCAAGTCCTTCCTTCTCCACTCATAAGAACTTCTCCTAAAGTAACAGCTGAAGTGAAGGGTTTCATTAAGCCATTTAATGCTACTTATGCACAGAAAGAATAATTCCTCTAGAAGGAAATGCCGAGAGGAGACTGGGTTTCCCTAGGAATGTCTTCTAAAGCTAATCCTGGTATCTCCTAACAGGAAACATCTTAGAGGAGAGGAAAGCCAGTACCAAGGTAACTCGCTGCCAATAACGGTCTGTTAAGGAACAAAGTTTTCAGCTGACCTTGTCTGAAGCAGTCCAAGAGCCAGCTGCAGATCTGATCTTGGGCAGCAATGTAACAAAAGAGGCCTGTCTTTGGTGAAGTTACTGGTCTTATCTTAAGTGGCAGGATGGATTGTTTGAAGAGCCAACTTGGCTCTCTAGCTTTAGAGGATTTAGCCAGCAAAAGAGCTAGTCAGGCATGAAGACAGAGGCTAACCATTTGAGTAATATCCCCAGCTGAAAAAATAGTAGATTCTGTACAACCAGAAGAGACCGTAAGAACTACTGGAGACGGGGATCTTCATAAGGGAATTATCAGACAGCCAGATGGTATGGAGGCCTCAGCTCAAAGAAGCTCATTGGCAGTCTTCTGGAAGCTCTACAAATAGAACTTTTAACCATATTTTCTTGCTTGGCGGATGTCTTGGCCGCACTAAATAGATTGCTTACAAGTTACATCAGCACATTAAGGGTAGTATGTATGAACCACCAGAATCCCATGACAACGTTTGACATCCTATAGTGTCTTTCAGTCAAAGACCTCCAATGCACTGCTATTATTGATGCATGCTGAAGCTCTCTCATTTCACCTACCACTGGACTGGAGCCACCTGTGGGGCAGTTTGTAGCAACACTACACAACAGATAAGGACAAAGACAACTCTGCCCAACCAAAAAATTCCTCCTGCAATTAGGTATACAGAAAAACTTCTCCAGCTGAACTTTAACCAGGATACTAAAGCAAATGCCCTCATGGTAACGAAGAGTGACACAGGCTAAGAGCCAATTTTCTCCATTCTCATTTAACAACAGCTGCTGGCTTTAAAGTCCTTCTGTGGCAAAGCATGGTGCTACTGTAATTCTATGGCTGCCAAGGATAGCAGTGTGGAAGCATACTCTTGTAGAGGGAAAACTGGGTAGACAGTACCCGGTTCTCAAGATGTATCCTCAGTGAACTACCAAGAGTACCTCAAAAATAATTGAGAAAGGTAGTGAATATGCACAGCAGCAAATTTTAAGAGCGGCTTTAAATCCTCTCTCTTCATGTAATAAAAAAAGTGTATACTGAGAAACTTGGAAAACGCTGCTATTTATGACATCAGTATTGGTTCCCAGCAGGCAGGCTACGTACTACACTGATGCACAACCATCCAAGCCTTTCGCATTTCTCTATGGTGAGCAACAGATTTAGAGTGGCTCTCCAAAGGGTGGAAGAGCTATGTTAAACTATCAGAGTGCTGGCTACCTGGCTTCTAGTTTACAGAAAACTTCTCTTTCTTCAGCTATCTAATTTGCTAAACAGAGAAATCATTCATAGAGACCTCAGGAGGTCATCTAGTCCAAGCCCCTGCTCAAAGCAGGACCAATCCCCAAATAAATCACAGCCAGGGCTTTGTTAAGCCGGGCCTTAAAAGCCTCTAAAGCTGGAAATTCCACCAACTTCCTAGGTAACCCATTCCAGGGCTTCACCGCCCTCCTAGTGAAATAGTGTTTCCTAATATCCAACTTAGACCTCCCCCACTGCAACTTCAGACCATTGCTCCTTTTTTGGTCATCTGCTACCACTGAGAACAGGCTAGCTCCATCTTCTTTGGAACTCCCCTCATTGAAGGCTGCTATCAAATCTCCCCCCTCATTCTTCTCTTCTGCAGACTAAATAACCCCAGTTCCCTCAGCCCCTTCTAATCAATCATGTGCCCCAGCCCCGTAACTATTTTTGTTGCCCTCCGCTGGACTCTCTCCAATTTGTCCACACCCTTCTGTAGTGGGGGGACCAAAACTGGACACAATACTCCAGGTGTGGCCTCACCAGTGCTGAATAGAGTGGAAAAATCACTTCCCTCAATCTGCTGTCAGTGCTCCTACTAATACAGCCCAATATGTCGTTGGCCTTCTTGGCAACAAGGGCACACTGCTGACTCATATCCAGTGTCTTGTCCACTGTAATCCCCAGGTCCCTTTCTGCAGAAACACAAGATACTTGTTCTCTAGCCCATTTATGTTACCCAAAGAAGCAAGTATTTTCAACATGAAGACCATGAACACTAATTTTTTTTTGTTTGTTCTAAGTATGTATTTGGTCCCTGACAGATATCCAAGACACTCATTCAAGGTGTGTTGCTTTCTGCTAGTCTTGATTTAACCACCTATTGTGCAGCAAGCAATAGTTAGGCTACAATTTAGTCATGGGTATTTTTAGTAAAAGTCATGGGCAATAAACAGAAAGTCATGGCCAGTGACCTGTCCATGACTTTTACTAAAAATATCCTTACCTAAATCTTAGGTGCTGGGGGTGTGCTCCAGCGGATGGTGCTGCTCTGGGGGACCAACTGCCTGGGGCCGCCCAAGCAGCGACTGGTGCCGCTGGCCCTGGGCCTATCCCTGCTGCTCAGATGGCCCTGGGGTCAGCCGCACCAGCCACTGCAGCTGCGGAAAGCACACAGGTCCCGGAGAGTCACATGACCTCCATGAAAGACTCGCAGCCTTAGCAAAAGTCCACTTCAGAAGACCCCAACATTTAGACATAGGCTGGGCAGAGTAAGGTTTGTTTGTGATTGTTACCTGCTTACTTAAGCGCTTCCTGTCCTCTCAACTAGAAATAGATCCCAGTTTGTGACCCCTACGCTTTAGAAGCTGAAACAGGAATAACTGGCTCATAGCAACATCCAAGCAGGACATGTCTTTGCACTGACTCATTACAGGACAGATAAAGGAAGAGGGTTTAAAAAGGAAATGAAGTCCAGGGTTCCTTTCCCAGTTAGGATGAGATGAGGCAGCAGCCTGAATCCCATCTTATAAGTTTAAAAGGTACTGCAGGAACAACTTCACTCACATTAAGACTCTTGTCCACTGCTTCTTGGAACAAGAAATTCACATTACTCCATGTATTATAAAACACATATTTGGAGATATTCCTCTGCCCTCCTCTTAAAGGCACTCTCATTAATGAGGTTATTAGTGAAACAAGTAGCTATTTGCTATGTCCTACTGTTCCATTATTAGAGTTTGATCTGTAACTCCTCAGGGCACAGACCTCATCTTAATTTTGCACTTGCTAAGTGCAGTGTGCACCTATGAAGCGATACAGTATATCTACAAGTGGCTGCTTCTCCTGTTACAGCAGTGAAAATTGGCTACTCATGGCAAACACACAAGGCTGTTTACTCTGGACCATCTCCAACTGAGACGCCAGACTGATTAGAGACATGGTAGCACACAACACTGCATTTGCCATTAAGTGTTTTTGTTTATATGAAGTCTTAGTGTCTACCAGAGGGACCCACCAGTTAAGTGATATGACAAAAACAATGTTTTCAAAGCTTAGTCTGGGTGTTTTGTTGTGGATGCCCGAGTTTTGTTTTTGTTTTTAAACTCTTTGTTAAGGCAAAGTCACAATAAAACATTAACACGCCATATCATACATCAGGATCAAATGAGCATTCAAAGAACCTGGCTAAAGATTCTGTCTTACTGGCTGGGAAGCCCTCCTTCTCTGAGCATGCTAAAAAGGGTGACCAAATTTCTCACTATCTATGCTCCCTTTTGTGTACATAGTTGGCATGAAAGATTTTTTTCATCCAAGGACAGTCCAGATTTTACTATACCAATATGTGAGTGAGAAGTCTCCCCAGTCTTCATTTCTTTTTAGGCAGAGCTGGAAGGAGAGAGAAAGGTTGGAGGCTCCTGAGGTCAAGCGCTTGATTGTTCCCCCACAATCCACTCCTAGAAAGTAGAAAACGGACCATAACAAAAAGTATGCGGTTTTGTTCACAAGTGGATTCTTACTGTGTCTGAGCTTCCTTCCAGCAGTATGTTGATTGCTCTATTCACATCCCCATTACAATCATGGAGCGCCACTATGCATTCATCCTGGTTTTTCCCCGTCACTTCCATAAGCTGGTAAAAAAAAAAGTTGCAGACACATTAGATATCAAACAATTAAAAGGAATAAGGCAAGAATTAGTGCTACTGCAGACTCTCCCAGGAAGAACATTGCTGCTGTACCAAAGACAAATTGAAATATATATATTTTAAAGAATTGCTTGAGATCCCAGAGTCACTACCACCACATTTGCAGCCATACAGGACAAATAAATACATTTTAAGGGTGACCTAAAAAGCCTTACCTTTGCCAAGTTCTGAGCTAAGGTTTCTGTGTGTGATTTTTATTTATAACTTAGGGCAATGGTCCCCAAACTGTGGGTGTGCCCCCCTGGGGGAGCGTAGAGGAACATTTGGAGAGTGAAGGGGGTCTGGGCCAGCTCCCATGGGGGGCATGGAGGGAGCGCCACCCAGCCCCACTCTGCCCCCTAGGTCCTCTTTGGCTCTGGCCCCAGCCCAGGCCATGGCCTTGGCTCCTGATCGCAGCTCTTGCTCCCAGCCACAGGTCCTAGCCAAGGCCTCGGCTTCGGGCCATGACCCCCAACCGTGGCTTGGCCCCACTCCTGGCTTGCAGCCCCAGCCCCTGGCCCTGCTCCCAGGAGGGCACACACAATTTGCATTACAGGTAAGGGGGGGAATGACATAAAAAGTTTGGGGACTACTGATTCAGGGTCAGATAGCTGTGTACAGCAGAGAAGTGCAAGGGCCTGAGGAAACCTTCCCCACAATAGGCCACAGAGCATCATGGCCACAGCAGTGTCTGCAGTGCGCTTTCAGGAGGTGGAGGGATGACTGACTAGATGTTATCTCTGTAGTAACAGATCCATCAACCCCTTCCCAGCCCCTCCTCAAAACACCATGCATGTCGGAAGCCTCTGCCACATTCTGGTCCATGCAGGTAGTGTAGCCCTCCTATGCACAGTCTTGGAATGCTATTTATTTCCACACCCAACAGATGCACACAGGTTATGCTAGAAGCAGGGCCCTCTGGTTTGAGCAGGGAGTATATGATTTGGCTCCTGGTGTGCACCCACTGCCACGGCAATGGAGCACATATCAGACAATTGTATAATGTAGACATCAGGAAAAAGTAAGGGATAAAGACAATGCATCAGACCAGTCTTTAAAAATGAAACCCAATAAAATGCCACTGGAAGGAGGTGAACAGCTGCCACGCAGCCACCCTAAACTGGACCTCTAAGTAAGCGGACTGCTAGATTCTGAGTCAGCTAAAACTGCTGACTGTTTTTCAACAGTAACCCCAATAGAAGCACTTGGCAGCAAGTGATAATCATAACCCAAGGCACAGCAAGGAACTGAACTCTTTACACTGCATAAGTTGCTAGTGATTACCCACTACAGCAGGATAATTAGAACCCTAAAGGCCTGTACCCAGATTCTAGCATGCAAGTGGAAGAGGAACTGATGAGAAGCAGTTTGATTTTACAATGAATTTATTTGGAATTTTAAGCCTACACCTTCTCTTAATGATCTGGGAACTCGTTTTTTTTAAAAAACAAACAAACAAAACTTTCAGTTCACCTTTGAGCTATGTTTAAAGTTCCACTTTTCCTGAAAAGCTGCCAAGATGTTAGAAAATGCAGTTTATACAGGTGATAAATACTTCCCACATATGTGTATGCATAAGAGCTAAATCCATTCTTTATTCTAAAGATTACTAAGCAATTGCAGCTCACTGGAGGGATGCTGTATCTATAGGAGAATAGGGCATGGATGGATAAGGTTCAACCCAGACAAGCTCAATGGAACGCTGGTAGAGAAAAAAAAGCAATCGGAAAAATTGACGACAACAATGTTGGCACCTCTGACTGAGGCTGGCACTTATCACTGAGCTTTTCAGTCTGAGGATCTTGAAATATCTTGGGCTGCTCCTACCTGGGACAAACATCATTTAGTTTTCATCTGTGCGATGTGACAGTTTCATCCGAAAGCTCACCTTGTTATAGTCACCCTGAATTAGATTTGAGCAATATGATCTACATGGTGCTTTAACTTGGGATCATCTAGGTGCCTTCTGCACTAGCTCCTGATTACTACAAAGGATTTAGCAGACAGAGCATAACATCAGTGCTCCAAAATTTGCAGTGACTGCGTATTGTCCTCTGGGTGGAGTTCTGGCTGCTGATTTGGACCAATGAAGCCCTACAAGGTATAAAATATGCCTACCTGGGAGACTATCTGCCCACCTATCCCCCATGCGATACAGGCACAATTGCAATCAGCGGAGGTGTTTCAGTTGATTTAAATGCGAGGCAGCTACTAGTAGGGCATTGTCTGTGAGAATTCCTGTATTCTGCAACTTGCTTCCCACCACAATCTGGATTCATCAACCTTCAGGGCATGCTAAGAGACCATGGGCTCCCCACTGCCAACAATGGGCTTAACCAAAGAGGTAGGTTGAAGGATAAAGATGCAGTGTGAAAGCTACAGAGAGATCACTCTGTCCTCTGAAACCTGAGCTAACAAAACCATTAAGCACCAGACTAAAGCTACAAATAAAAGTCAATGCACCAGTAGTAACATGGGAAACATACTTGTTTCACTTTATCTTCAAAATCTGCATCATTCTTATCATAGATCATCTGAGCGAGGCGAATCTGTTCCGCTGTTGCCTGAAAAGTGCAAATATCCAGTAAGGGTTCCAACAAATTTAATTAAAATATAAAAGACAGACTTTTGACTGTACTCACGTAATATCCCTCCTACTGCCAACACATCAATTTTTAATTCCAAAATTTTTGAAGAGGAATACAGGGAACGGGCTCAGAAGTTACATGAGTAAGGAAATAAAAGGACCTCATCTAGATCAGCTTTAAGGTTGGAGAGAGGATATGTGAAGGATAAATTCATCTACACCATAATCATGACATAGTCGGAGAATCTAGATAAGTCCTAACCGTGCCCCTGTAACAGAATAAAAGTCCTACAGAGTCCAGGGGTTTTCACCTTGTTGTAGTGACAGCTTCCATCTACACTACAGCTCTGTCAGTGTGTAACCAATCCCTGGACTGTGCTAGAGTATTAGGTCTCACATTCTCACTTAAGAACAGTCTCACTTGTTTTCCCTGTAGGTGCTAAGCTTGTTTCCTTTGTCTCTCAATCTGTCATGGAATAATTTTGTTAATGGTTGTTTCCGTTGTTGGAAAAGTTGGTGCTTTGGTTATAGGTTTGGACAACAGGCCCACACTGGCAATTTGTCACGAACCCCGAGAGCCAGACTCGACTGGCATAACACGGAGCAGATTGCAGCTGCCCTCGTCCTTCTAGTGAAGCAGCAGCCGCCCATGGACATTAGCGGCCACATCATGTAATAGACTCATAGACTCCAGGACTGGAAGGGACATCGAGTCCAGCCCCCTGCCCTCATGGCAGGACCAAATACTGTCTAAACCATCCCTAATAGACATTTATCTAACCTACTCTTAAATATCTCCAGAGATGGAGATTCCACAACTTCCCTAGGCAATCTATTCCAGTGTTTAACTACCCTGACAGTTAGGAACTTTTTCCTAATGTCCAACCTAAATCTCCCTTGCTGCAGTTTAAGCCCATTGCTTCTTGTTCTATCATTAGAGGCTAAGGTGAACAAGTTTTCTCCCTCCTCCTGATGACACCCTTTTAGATACCTGAAAACTGCTATCATGTCCCATCTCAGTCTTCTCTTTTCCAAACTAAATAAACCCAATTCTTTCAGCCTTCCTTCATAAGTCATGTTCTCAAGACTTTTAATCATTCCTGTTGCTCTTCTCTGGACACTCTCCAATTTCTCCACATCTTTCTTGAAATGAGGTGCCCAGAACTGGACACAATACTCCAGTTGAGGCCTAACCAGCACAGAGTAGAGTGGAAGAATGACTTCTCATGTCTTGTTTACAACACACCTGTTAATGCATCCCAGAATCACGTTTGCTTTTTTTTGCAACAGTATCACACTGTTGACTCATATTTAGCTTGTGGCCCACTATGACCCCTAGATCTCTTTCTGCCATACTCCTTCCTAGACAGTCACATTTTGAATCATCATGTGGCTTTCAGAGATCTATAGCCTCTGTGGGATAAACCTCTAAAGGAAAAATGAAGGGGGCTTTGGGCTACCTTTTGCTCATGGGCCTCAATCCATTCCCTCCCAAAACAGGAAACCTTTTCTACCTGCTGGATACTAAACTGAATGCTGGGGAGATGACTGAGGTCCCAAGTTGATGCTGACACATTGAGAAAGAGTTCTTAGTGAAAAGGGGGATCATGTCCAATCTACCCATGGAAGAAAACAGGTGAAAACCCACTGTTGAAGGTGAATCTCATTACTACGAGGCCGCCTCACAAAGGCTGCACAGTAAAATTCTATTCCTTGGCTGCGAGTCGAAGTAGCCAACACCTCTTTCAAGAAGAATGCCTGTGCTGTTAGGCATTTACCAAGAGCGCACAATTTAAAGGAGGCAGACGGCTATCACTTCTGCAACAAGTCTAAACACTGAGTGGAAGAGTTTAAAACTGGTTTTCAACACACATCACTCAGCTGCTGACTTACTGAGGAGTCACTGCAGCTGTCCCAGTTCCTTGAGGAAAGTGGCATATGCAGCGATGAAAAGTCAGATTCCAGGCTGCAGGACAATCAGTTTGTACTGATAACAGGACTTAGTCCTTTACATTTTCAAGGTGTCGTACCTACACGATCCTCACAGAGTAAGTCAGTGACAGAACAGAGAGTATTCAGGAGCTCTTAACTCCCTGATCTATGTTCAATCCAAGAGACCATTTTGCCTCTGTTAAAACTAAGCTTTTCAAATCAGACTAGCACCAAATGCATGTAAACACACACCAGTAAGCTTTTAGGCACCTTTATTGTAAAGAAGCAAGGTCCACCAATAATTTTAGCAACGAGGTCCCGATAAGCCCGACCAAGTGGTTTTTATTTATCTAGTGGAACAATACTCCTGTCACACTAAAGCACCTGTTTCTCCATTTCTGATAACCTACCCACTAATGTATCTCAGTGAAGAATTTAGACAGTAAATCACCACAAACAGTAGCATTCCTGAACAGAGAGAACTATTTGACCAGAAAACAAGAAACCAGTGATTTCATCCCTGCTCAATACTTTTAAAGAAAACCAACCATTGTTAGATAAAAAGCAAAATCTTTTGCAACTTGACTGTAATACAAGATGTGACATATCCACAAAGAAAAACTGCAAATAAAAGCCTTATCTACACTAGAATTTTTTGACTTGCAAATCCCAATAGGAGCAACACCACTGATGCAAGTATCAATAGTATCTGTACGTACACAGAATTCAGGAATTCAACCACTGTCCTATTACCCAGAGTTAGAAGACGGTGGTAAAATCTCCTGAACCCTGTCTGTACTACAGCTATCATCAGTGGAGCTGCACCCATTTTGAATTATGAGTCCAAAAAAACCACAGACACTGTTACCAAACCAGCATTAGTCATGGGAAGTGTCGCTTTCAATATCTGCAGTCTGGTTTGCCCTTATTGAATAAGCGTCAACTCTATAACTAGCATGGTATTAGCCCACAAAAGGTTGTGCCATCATTTTTAATTCTTATGACTAATAAACAAGACAGCTAAGTTCTACCTGTCTGAAAAACCTTGATCTTCGCAGTAACAGTCACAAAACACACTCATAGGGGATTTTTAATTATCTCTTTTACTACCAACACAAAAAATCAGAAAGCAAAAAAACCCACAAAATCAAGTAACAAATGTTAGAAACCCACTGTAACAGTGATTCCATTTAGAGGAAGGACAAATGTGTAATGTAATTTCTTGTACAATTCAGATTAAAATCAGCATTACACTGTGGGATTTTAAGGTGACTTCCGAGGTTAGCAGCATCCTCTCAATTCAGAGAAATGAATAAACAGTGACGACAAAGTAAAATACAGCACATTTCTGTTGGTTTGTAAGCTCCTCCATGCAAAAGTGCCAATGTGATATTGGAAGACAGCACAGAGAACAGGTCAGTCAGCAGTACTTAAAATAAGCAATTCTTCAATTGACCAAACCAGCATCATCTTATGAAAATGGAGGAGAAAAGAATTTAGACACCACATGGGAAGATTTACTGTATCCAAGCTGTCAGGTTATAAAAATAAAGCTTCTCCCCATGAAAACTACTTTCTGAGTCTGTGCAGTTCAGCGAGACACCAAGTTCAAGACTTACGAATGCAAATCAGAGGGGGGAACTTGGGGTTACATGGTAAAAGAGACTACTATATGCAGTAGAAAGTCAGCCTCTCCATAACACAAGTCAGTCCAAGAGCCAAGAGGAGGCACCGTTCCCAGGGCCGGTGCAATCATTTAGGAGGACTAGGCGGTTGCCTAGGGAGCTGAGATTTGGGGGTGCCAAAAAGCGACCCCCAATTTTTTTTTTAAACGGTTGAGCGCCGCTGCTGCTGAGACAGAGAGGGAGTCTGAGCTGGCGGCGGCAGCCGGCAGCCCAGGGGGTCCCCCGGGTCAGGGCGCCGCCAGGGCAGCCGGCAGCCCAGGGGGTCCCCCGGGTCAGGGCGCCATTGCCGGCAGCTGGCAGCCCAGGGGGTCCCCCGGGTCAGGGCGCCATTGCCGGCAGCCGGCAGCCCAGGGGGTCCCCCGGGTCAGGGCGCCATTGCCGGCAGCCCAGGGCTTCCTCTCGGTCAGCACGCCAGCAGGGCCGCCCGGAGAGGGGGGCAAGAGGGGCAATTTGCCCCAGGCCCCGCAGGGGCCCCCACGAGAATTTTTCGAGGCCCCTGGAGCAGGGTCCTTCATTCGCTCCGGGAGCCCCGGAAAACTCTCGCAGGGCGCGGGCCCCTGGAACTTCTTCTGCTCCCAGTCCTCGCTGGCGGGGGATCCTTCCACTCTGGGGCGGAAGGACCCCCCGCCGGTGAATTACCGCCGAAGCGGGACCCGCTGCCGACATACAGCCCAGTCTTCGGCGGTAATTCGGCGGCGAGGGGCCCTTCCACTCTGGGACCAGTCGTCGAAGTGCTCCAGAGACCCGCGGAGGGGGCCCTCCGCCACAGAATTACCGCTGAAGACCCGGCTGCACTTCGGCAGCTGGTCCCGCTTCGGCGGCAATTCGGCAGTGGAGGGGCCCCCGCAGCGGATCTCCGGGGCACTTCAGTGGCAGGTCCTGGAGCGGAACTGCCGCCGAATTACCGCCAAAGCGGAGGCCCCCTGCCGCTGAAGACCCCAGGCCCCCGGAATCCTCTGGGCTGCCCTGGCGCGCTGCTGGCAACCCAGGGAGGTCCCCTGGGTCAGCACGCCGCTGCCGGCAGCCGCCAGCCCAGGGGTTCCACTGCGCAGTCCTGCTTGGAGAGGATGAGGAGCAGAGGTGAGCTGGGGTGAGGAGGTACCGCAGGGCTCCTCAGGCCAGGGGGTGGGGAGCTGCCACAGGGAACTGACACAGGGACGGGCGGCACACTTCAGGGCGGGGTGAGGGGGCGGGGAGCTGCTGCAGGGCTGGGGGGGGGCGCAAGGTGGATGTTTCGCCTACGGCGCGAAACTTCCTTGCACCGGCCCTGACCGTTCCCCAGGTGAGCACCAGTAGCCTGCTGCATTTTAGGATATGTCGACTTAAGACAGACAGGCTCTTGTCAGCCCAGCAGAACAGTAGGGTGACTCTTGAATTAATGCCAGATTTTCAGAAGTGCTTGGCATCCAGAAGCTCCCAACCTGTTTTAAAAATCTGAGTGTGAGTGCCCAGCTTCTTTCCCTCCCCCACCCTGATGGACTGGCCTAGACCATCACTTCAGGGTTGCTGAGTCTCTAAACAATGGAAAGATGGCCTAAGTCCTTCACAGTCAACAGTGTCAACCTCAATGCCCACAAAATGCAAATCTTTTTTTAATCTTCACTGTATCACTTCCTGTGAGTATACTCCACCTGACAGGTCTTCGGAAGTTTTCTGGATCCTGCTGCAGATGCCTTTTTGAGTGTGGTCCCTACTGGCCACTGAGAGAAGCTTCGCTCATCCACCCAAGCTCCAGCACTAACTACAGATCCTCTAGCACAGTGGTTTTCAACCTATTCACCATTGCAGGCTGCACATGCAGCTCTTTGTGTTCTCTGGGCCGAATCCACACAATATATATTCTACCTGTATAGCCCTGAGGACGTCACATGGGCCACAGCTGTATGCTCATTAGGCCGCAACCGGCCCGCAAGTTGAGAACCACTGCTCTAGCATCAAGATTCTAGCCTCTGGACAGCAGAAAGAGTTGAAGTCTGAAAAGATGTGAAGAGTCCATGGGATAAGATCCTGGCAGAAGACTAGCAGATAGCCTTATGGTTCCTTGCTGATCTGGAGCACTCCTGAAGAATGCAAGACTAGTGTGGATGTAGGAATATAGATCCCAGACTTGAAGCCAGCAAGCAGTTTGCTCAGTAACCCAATACAGTATTAAAATACAAGCTACCGGACATGCTCGCCAAACTGAGGCAATGCTTTCTTCCCTCCCCCGCTCTCAGCCTTTACTAAACCGAGGGCAGCGGTTCTTAAACTAAGGGGGCAGGCCTCCCAAGAGTGGCGAGGGAATGTGTCATGGGAGGTGCAAGCTGTGTACTTTTACTTATTTGGGGGGGTGGGGGGAGAGAAGCGTTCTAGCTGTCAGCCCCAGGTGGTTGGTCCTCATGCAGAAGGGCCGTGCACACCCAGGAGGCTGGGATAAAGGAGGCAGCCCAAGTCCCGTCACCTGGGCTTTCCCCTCCACCCTCAACCTGGAGGCAGCTCAGGCTCTTCTTCCCTTCCCCCCATTCCCTCACCAGCAGGCAACCTGGCTCAGGCTCTCCTTCCTCTCCCACCCCATCCTTCACCTGGAGGTGGCAGGGCTCCAGCTCTCAGCCCCACAACAGCAGCAGCAGCACAGAAGTAAAGGTGGCAATGGGCACTAAGTCTGCTGTGACAAGTGATATTGATGAATACCACTTTTTATATTGCTTTCCTTACTTCTGTGCAGCGCTGCCTTCAGAGCTGGACACCTGGCCAGCAGTCACTGCTCTCCGCTGTGTCTTCAGAGCTGGGTGGCAGTATATGTACTTGTGGGAGGGGGTAAACAACTACAGACACAAAGAAGGGGACCCAATCAAAAAAGTTTGAGAACCACTGACCATGGGGATGGTTGCAGATCATAATATGGCATTTACTCTCAACCTGAGGGACAGATGTTACACAATACCTACCTGTACTACCTGTTTCTGTGGTTGTGTTGGCGGTGTGGCTGAAATCTGTGTTTTGTCCCGAGTGCCCCGGGTACGTTCACTGCCCACCGAAGTCATCATATACAGTATATACAAAACAATGTATGTACAAAATAGAAAATCTGAAAGAAAAGGAAAAAATATATCAGCTGGTTAATACAGAATAGATATGCTTGAACTACCAGATATATTACACATTCAAACTCAATGAAGAAGGGTGAATTCGTCCACAGGATTTATTGCCCATTTCTTACCATAAAGGCATGAAAATAGATATACAACAACTTTTTCAACTGGCTCGGTGCATAATTGCACACACAGAGACAACTACTGTGAGTACTTAGGCAAAGGGCAAATTCAATGCATAACTGGCCATCAGCATGCACAAATATTCTAAAGTGCATCTGCAGAAGCTACAAACAGAAATTAGAAACATTGCTGCATGCCCAATTCTTTGAAATACAGGTCTACAGTAATTAAAAGCCTTTTTCAGAGGTTACCTAGAAATTTTATAGCTAATCCTATCATTGCTATATCCTGGTCTAATTAGTATTTTTCACCTTTTTCCTCCTCTTCCATTTACACATAAATACAATTTCTATTGACCAAGATTGAACTCAGCCATTAAGATTTCTGATGTGATAGTTAAAATGTATTCAATAGATTCTGAAGAGAAACACAGTATTTCCTGAACTCTTACATATTTAATTGGAAAAAGGCTGCCTTTACCAGGAATTGACTGTAGCATGATATGAACAGGAAGACTGTGTTTCACCTGGTTTTATGAATAGGTTTGCCAAAGCCAACCTGTCCTTCAGGCTAAATTTGTCTTACAGCTCTCCAACATGCATAAGCCTTCACAGCAAACACACTTTTACATTCAAAAGACCCAAATCAAAACAGAACATATGTAATTCAAGCTCAGCTGGCAATCTGATCTACATGAAAACTAACCTAGTAAGGAGTAGTGGGCATCATTTAAACTAAAAAGTGCATCAATTATGTCACACACTACCTTGGCTAACTAATACTTCAAATATGTATTGCAGGACAACACCTTCAGCAGAGTTTAAAGTAACTTCCTTTGATTAAAATTCTCTAATGGTAAACTTGCAAATCTTTTATATGCACTAGCATTTCTTTATACAAATAGCTTTTGAACTATACTGCCTGGGAAAAAAACAGTTAGCGGCCCTCTGAATTCCAGTGCACTGAAGATTTAAGTTCAGGTAAACTAATTACACCTTTGAGTCACTTTTGTTTTGTACTGCCCAGGACATCACAATTTGAATCCAACTTATAAGCTATAAGTAAGGTCCTATGTACACAGAGTCTGGAAAAAGCATTACTACATTCAAAGACTATGGTCAATAGTTTCACACTTTGGTACCTGACGTCACGCACCTAAATAAAACAATGGGGCCATTTTGATTTAAGAGGTGCTGCACACCTGCAACTCCCTCTGACTCCAACTTGAGCTATGTGGACTCAGCCCCCCTAAAGCCGGCCCATTTTTGTTTAGGTGGCTAATTAAAGATTTGGGTCCCTAAAGCTAGGCACTCACTTGAAACGTTGTCTAAATCTATTTGCAGTAAATAAGTCCATCTCTATATTATGGAAATATCCAAGTTTAATATATGGCTGGGCTCAGCTATTTTATAACATGGTTTCTTTTTGTCTGTACAAACATAAAACAGATTTAACCATGTTAAAGAATCAGATTTTAACCTTCATATACCTAGGTTAACACAGAGTTCCTTAAAATAGAGTTATAACCTTTTTTGCCTACCCACACAGACCAAAATAAGCCATTTTATTACATAGGTGTGCCACAACCAGCTTTCACAACCATGTTTACTTTTCCAGTGTGAAACAACTCACACACACACACAGAGCATGGTTTTAATTCTATTGGGAAATCAAGCTGTACCGCATGGTTTGGCCTGCAAGCATGAACACAAACACAAATACTGGTTGCGTTATAACAGAGGTCGTTTTGAAGTGTTAGCCCAGATTAGACACCTATATTAACACACTATTTTTTAACCCAGTTATAACTCAGCTTGACCCCATCCATGGTAACCAACAATCCACTGTTATAACCTGGTTCAGCTGCAAGCAAGAACAATCATGCTGAGTCTAGGGTTGCCAACTGTCTAACTGCACAAACCTGAACACTCATTCCCTGAGGCCCCACCCCCTTGGTCTCTCGCTGTCCCCCACCCTCACTCACTTTTACCAAGCTGAGGCAGGAGGTTGGGGTGCTGTGGAGTTGACACTCAGGGTGGGGCCAGTGTGCAGAGACCCCCTGGCTGTCCCTGTGCTTAGGAGCCAGAGGGACATGCCAATTGCTTCTGGGAGCCATGTGGAGCCTGGGCAGGTTGCGTGCCTGCCTTAGCCTTGCTGACCAGACTCTTAGCAGCCTATTAAAATCTCCTGGATTGGTTTCAGTAGCCACTGGGAGATCAATTGTGATTCCAGCAGACTCACGGCCAATCTAGGAGGGTTGGCAACCCTATTAAGAGTCATAGGGTACATCTACACAGCAAAACACAAAGAAAAAACGCGCAGTAAGTCTCAGAGCCTGGGTCACTTGACTTGGGCTTGCGATATGGAGCTAAAAACAGCAGTGTAGATGTTAGGGTGCAGACTGGAGCCCAGGCTCTAAATTCTGGCAAGGGGGGAGGATCTCAGAGGCCAGACTCCAGCCCATACCCTAAGGTCTACACTGCTATTTTTAGCCTTATTGCACAAGCCTGGGTCAGCTGACTTGCTGCAGCAGGGTTTGATTTTTTTTTTGTTTGTTTGTTTGGCTGTGTAGATGTACCCACAGGGTTTAAGGCCAGAAGAAACTGTCAAATCATCTAATCTGACCTCCCACACATTCACAGGCCACTAAACCCTGCACTGTTACTCCTGCATTGACCCCAGTAATCTGGATTAGAATAATGTATTACTGTCCTCCAGAGACTAAAATTTAAGCATGTTTCTTAAAAATCACAGTTGAAAGCCCTGTGGAGATGGAACCTTACAAATAAAAACTATTACAGTTGAACCTCAGAGTTACGAACTGACCAGTCAACCACACGACTCATTTGGAACTCAAAGCATGAAATCAGGCAGCAGCAGAGACCCAAAAAAATAAAAGCAAATACAGTACATTACTGTGTTAAAGGTAAAACTACTAAAAAAAAATAAAGGGAAAGCAGTACTTTTCTTCGGCATAGTTAAGTTTCAAAGTTGTGTTAAGTCAAGGTTCAGTTGTAAACTTTTGAAAGAACATGCCAGGGTGTCAATCTACCGCACAGTGAAAGTGCCAGAGTGCAGTTTAGTGTACTGCCAGGACTTTTACAATGCTGTTACAGTGTACACACAGTGTGTTAGCACATGGCAAACCGGCATGCTGTAGATTCACACACCCTGGCTTGCTGCGCACTAACTCACCATGTAGACAAGTCCTAAGAAACCATGCTTTAAACGGTTTTATTGCACCACTGCATCCTGTGTGTACCAGCCAAGGGGAAACAGCACCTTTCTAGCAACAACAGCATTAGGGCCATGCTCTACTAGGTTCGACGGGGACAGGTGAGCAAAGCCCACAGGTAAGTGGGGAACAAGACCTGGGAGATGGGTTGGAAACAGGAGGGAGCACGGGCTATAATGGCAGAGAGGAAGGAGGGTCAGGGCAAAGCTGGGAGGCAAGATCAAACCAGTATCTTAGATGCCTATATACAAATGCAAGAAGTACGGGTAATAAGCAGGAAGAACTGGAAGTGCTAATAAATAAATACAACTATGACATTATTGGCATTACTGAAACTTGGTGGGATAATACACACGACTGGAATGTTGGTGTGGATGGGTATAGTTTGTTCAGGAAGGATAGAGAGGGGAAAAAGGGAGGAGGTGTTGCCTTATATATTAAAAATGTACACACTTGGACTGAAGTGGAGATGGACATAGGAGACGGAAGTGTGGAGAGTCTCTGGGTTAGGCTAAAAGGGGTAAAAAACACAGGTGATGTCGTGCTGGGAGTCTACTACAGGCCACCTAATCAGGCGGAAGAGGTGGATGAGGCTTTTTTCAAACAACTAATAAAATCATCCAAAGCCCAAGATTTGGTGGTGATGGGGGACTTCAACTATCCAGATATATGTTGGGAAAATAACACCGCGGGGCACAGACTATCCAATAAGCTCCTGGACTGCATTGCAGACAACTTTTTATTTCAGAAAGTTGAAAAAGCTACTAGAGGGGAAGCTGTTCTAGACTTGATTTTAACAAATAGGGAGGAACTTGTTGAGAATTTGAAAGTAGAAGGAAGCTTGGGTGAAAGTGATCATGAAATCATAGAATTTGCAATTCTAAGGAAGGGTAGAAGGGAGTACAGCAGAATAGACACAATGGATTTCAGGAAGGCGGATTTTGGTACGCTCAGAGAGCTGATAGGCAAGGTCCCATGGGAATTAAGACTGAGGGGAAAAACAACTGAGGAAAGTTGGCAGTTTTTCAAAGGGACGCTATTAAGGGCCCAAAAGCAAGCTATTCCGATGGTTAGGAAAGATAGAAAATGTGGCAAAAGATCACCTTGGCTTAACCACGAGATCTTGCGTGACCTACAAAATAAAAAGGCGTCATATAAAAAATGGAAACTAGGTCAGATCACGAAGGATGAATATAGGCAAATAACACAGGAATGCAGAGGCAAGATTAGAAAAGCAAAGGCACAAAATGAACTCAAACTAGCTATGGGAATAAAGGGAAACAAGAAGACTTTTTATCAATACATTAGAAGCAAGAGGAAGACTAAGGACAGGGTAGGCCCACTGCTCAGTGAGGAGGGGGAAACAGTAACAGGAGACTTGGAAATGGCAGAGATGCTTAATGACTTCTTTGTTTCGGTCTTCACTGAGAAGTCTGAAGGAATGTCTAATATAGTGAATGCTTACGGGAAGAGGGTAGGTTTAGAAGATAAAATAAAAAAAGAGCAAGTAAAAAATCACTTAGAAAAGTTAGATGCCTGCAAGTCACCAGGGCCTGATGAAATGCATCCTAGAATACTCAAGGAGTTAATAGAAGAGGTATCTGAGCCTCTAGCTATTATCTTTGAGAAATCATGGGAGACGGGGGAGATTCCAGAAGACTGGAAGGGGGCAAATATAGTGCCCATCTATAAAAAGGGAAATAAAAACAACCCAGGAAACTACGGACCAGTTAGTTTAACTTCTGTGCCAGGGAAGATAATGGAGCAGGTAATCAAAGAAATCATCTGCAAACACTTGGAAGGTGGTAAGGTGATAGGGAATAGCCAGCATGGATTTGTAAAGAACAAATCGTGTCAAACTAATCTGATAGCGTTCTTTGATAGGATAACGAGCCTTGTGGATAAGGGAGAAGCGGTGGATGTGATATACCTAGACTTTAGTAAGGCATTTGATACAGTCTCGCATGATATTCTTATAGATAAACTAGGAAAGTACAATTTAGATGGGGCTACTATAAGGTGGGTGCATAACTGGCTGGATAACCGTACTCAGAGAGTAGTTGTTAATGGCTCCCAATCCTGCTGGAAAGGCATAACAAGTGGGGTTCCGCAGGGGTCTGTTTTGGGACCGGTTCTGTTCAATATCTTCATCAACAATTTAGATGTTGGCATAGAAAGTACGCTTATTAAGTTTGCGGACGATATCAAACTGGGAGGGATTGCAACTGCTTTGGAGGACAGGGTCAAAATTCAAAATGATCTGGACAAATTGGAGAAATGGTCTGAGGTAAACAGGATGAAGTTCAATAAAGATAAATGCAAAGTGCTCCACTTAGGAAGGAACAATCAGTTTCACACATACAGAATGGGAAGAGACTGTCTAGGAAGGAGTATGGCAGAAAGAGATCTAGGGGTCATAGTGGACCACAAGCTTAATATGAGTCAACAGTGTGATACTGTTGCAAAAAAAGCAAACATGATTCTGGGATGCATTAACAGGTGTGTTGTAAACAAGACATGAGAAGTCATTCTTCCACTTTACTCTGCGCTGGTTAGGCCTCAACTGGAGTATTGTGTCCAGTTCTGGGCACCGCATTTCAAGAAAGATGTGGAGAAATTGGAGAGGGTCCAGAGAAGAGCAACAAGAATGATTAAAGGTCTTGAGAACATGACCTATGAAGGAAGGCTGAAGGAATTGGGTTTGTTTAGTTTGGAAAAGAGAAGACTGAGAGGGGACATGATAGCAGTGTTCAGGTATCTAAAAGGGTGTCATCAGGAGGAGGGAGAGAACTTGTTCACCTTAGCCTCTAATGATAGAACAAGAAGCAATGGGCTTAAACTGCAGCAAGGGAGATTTAGGTTGGACATTAGGAAAAAGTTCCTAACTGTCAGGGTAGTTAAACACTGGAACAGATTGCCTAGGGAAGTTGTGGAATCTCCATCTCTGGAGATATTTAAGAGTAGGTTAGATAAATGTCTATTAGGGATGGTCTAGACAGTATTTGGTCCTGCCATGAGGGCAGGGGACTGGACTCGATGACCTCTCGAGGTCCCTTCCAGTCCTAGAGTCTATGAGTCTATGAGCCAACATTACTCCCTAACTCAGCATAGATAGTGCCCCTGCTGTATCACTTTGTCACTAGAATTTCACCAACTCCCACAATCATCCTTTACAGTGGAATAGTAAGAAATACCAGGATGGCAACAGACACCTGCTGCTTTCTAAATCAGAGGTTAGTATGGTGCTAAGAATTTTCAGTATTAAGTGGATGGTGCTAATTATTTAAGGTGTGGTTTAACAAGAGCCTCTCTCCCTCACAGACTGGTTTCTCCTTCAGCTTGATCGTGCAGGTTAGTCAAACCCTTTTGACAGTCTGTTGCCATGGAAATGACCAGCATGTCACAAATTCAAGCATCACATCTTGACTGCAAGATCATGCGAGGAGAAGATGGGCTGGGAGGGACAGAATGCCTGGTTAAAGATCTAGTCGGGAAAGTTACAAAAAGCTGACAAATGGATTTGTGTGTCAGTACAGTCCATCCTGATGTCTGGCCCGGTGTGAAAATCCCTTGACTGCAGTTCATATTTGACCTTACAAAAAGACAAAATTATTCCAGATACACTGCTGCTCCAATATGCACCTGGAACAGCTGTTTTTTGAATAAATGGATTCATGTTAAGCTACAGACCTTTATGGCACAAGTGCTGGAGGAGGGGGAAAGTGCTCCAGTAACGACAGACTGGATTTTCAGACACTGCTATAAAGCAGCAGTCACACTTCCCCTTACAACCGTAAAAAACTGTGCTACTTGGGATCAGTTTCAGAAATCATCCCTAGCCCAATGCAAGTTAAGATTACCCTCATCCGGGAGATACTAATTCCCTCTAATAGAAACCCATCTACTACCTAAAAACCTCTCACTTTGAATACTGTTTAGCTTCTCAAGTGCTAAGCAACTCCTCACTGTAGGAGATCTGAAGGAGACCAGCCCTGAGCACTTTCAGAATGTGATGCAAAACTCAACTTTAGTAATATCTCACAAAAGCCTTCCCACTGTAACAAAGGCTAAAGAATGAATTTGTAAAAGTCTTCAAGTACAGTGGCTGGTTAAACCTCAAAGTGGAGAAGAGCAGGGGCATTTATAAGTGTTAAGTTCATATTTAATGCTGTTGACTGTACAGAATCTAGTACAATTGGGCCCTGATTCTTGATTGGGATTCCTAGATACTACCATGAATACAAGAATGACTGCATTTTTCAGGACCATAACTACAACGTTAAGTGAGGAGTTACTGTATGTGTATTGTTTGTGAATAGTGTCCACTGAATTAGCAACTGCATGCTACTCTTTTGAAACCCTCTGTATTGTTACTCTCAATGTCCAATCTTCCTTAGTGTGTCTTCCCAACCCAGGGGGGTCTTGATCCCAACTGGAGCCTTGAGACACTACCATAACAAATATTAAATAACTCATCAGCAGCAGCACACATTTTTTAAAAACTGAAAACCCTCAAGGGAAAATTCTGTCCGTCAGGACTAGGGAGGTCTCGATCAGCTGCAAGTGAGAGATTCTGTGTCTCTTAGTATCTGTTGCTCTTTTAGAATATATTCTGTTCCTGATCTATAGTGAGAAAACAGAGTCATGTATTACACTCATTGAGAAATGTTCTTTAAATTCTAAATGCCTATGTTACGTGTTAGTGTTCAGTAATTTGTAGTTATAAAAGACACCTCTGTTTACAGCAGGCTTTGAAGTGCTTCTAACCAAAGAAGGGAGGATAGTAAAACCTGTCAGCACTGGAATTATCTGCACACTATTTTAATCTGCATAGCAATTTTTATAACACACCATAATAAAGGCTCAAACTAGAGAGAGAGACAGACAGACATCTCAAATTAAAAAAACACAGTAAGAGGACCAAAAAAATTCCATCATGGCTAGACAAGGTAAAAAGAGGCAGTCAGAGTAAAAGATCAAATCCTACTGAGGAAAACAGAAAGGACCATAAACTCTGGCAAGTCAAGTGTAAAAGCATAATTAGGCAAGCCAAGAGAGAATTTGAAGAGCAACTAGCAAAAAAACCAAAAACTAACTCCAAAAGTTTTTAAGTACATCAGAAGCAGGAAGCCTGCCAAACAACCAGTGGAGCCACTGGACAATCCAGGTGCTAAGGAAGCACTCAAGGAAGATAAGGCCATTGCAGAGAAGCTAAATTAATTCTTTGCATCGGTCATTGCTACATAGGATAGGAGACAAGTATCAGAGCGGTAGCAGTGTTAATCTGGATCTGTAAAAGCAGCAAAGAATCCTGTGGCACCTTATAGACTAACAGACGTTTTGGAGCATGAGCTTTCGTGGGTGAATACCCACTTCGTTAGATGCATGTAGTGGAAATTTCCAGGGGCAGGTATATATATGCAAGCAAGAAGCAAGCTAGAGATAATGAGGTTAGTTCAATCAGGGAGGATGAGGCCCTGTTCTAGCAGCTGAGGTGTGGAAAAATTCCACCACAATTTCAATAGCTTCCACCCCACCATCAACCTCAGCCTGGACCAATCTACATGGGAGGTCCACTTCCCAGACATCACGGTGCAAGTAAGTGATGGTCACATTAACAACACCCTATACCGAAAACCTACCGACCGCGATGCCTACCTTCATGCCTCCAGCTTCCATCCTGGGCACATCATACAATCCATTGTCTACAGCCAAGCACTGAGGTACAACCGCATCTGCTCTAACCCCTCAGACAGAGACCAACAGCAACAAAATCTCCACCAAGCATTCTCAAAATCACAAGACCCGCACAAGGAAATAAGGAAACAGATCAACAGAGCCAGACGTGTACCCAGAAGCCTCCTACTGCAAGACAAACCCAAGAAAGAAACCAACAGGACTCCACTGGCCATCACATACAGTCCCCAGCTAAAACCCCTCCAATGCATTATCAGGGATCTACAACCCATCCTGGACAATGATCCCACACTTTCGCAGACCTTGGGTGGCAGGCCAGTCCTCGCCCACAGACAACCCGCCAACCTGAAGCATACTCTCACCAGTAACTGTACACCGCACCATAGTAACTCTAGCTCAAGAACCAATCCATGCAACAAACCTCGATGCCAACTCTGCCCACATATCTACATCAGAGACACCATTACAGGACCTAACCAGATCAGTCACACCATCACTGGTTCATTCACCTGCACGTCCACCAATGTAATATACGCCATCATATCCCAGCAATGCCCCTCTGCTATGTACATCAGCCAAACTGGACAGTCGCTACGGAAAAGGATAAATGGACACAAATCAGATATTAGGAATGGCAAAACACAAAAAACCTGTAGGAGAACACTTCAACCTCCCTGGCCACACCATAGCAGATCTTAAGGTGGCCATCCTGCAGCAAAAAAACTTCAGGACCCGACTTCAAAGAGAAACTGCTGAGCTTCAGTTCATCTGCAAATTTGACACCATCAGTTTAGGATTAAACAAAGACTGTGAATGGCTTGCCAACTACAAAACCAGTTTCTCCTCTCTTGGTTTTCACACCTCAACTGCTAGAACAGGGCCTCATCCTCCCTGATTGAACTAACTTTGTTATCTCTATCTTGCTTCTTGCTTGCACATATATATACCTGCCCCTGGAAATTTCCACTACATGCATCCGACGAAGAGGGTATTCACCCACGAAAGCTCATGCTCCAAAACATCTATTAGTCTATAATGTGTCACAGGATTCTTTGCTGCTTTTCTAGGATAGGAGAGAGATCCCCACACCTTAGCCATTCCTTTCAAGTGACAAATCTGAGGAACTGTTCCAGACTGAGTTATCCAGAGGTGGTTTTTGAACAAATTGATAAATTAAACAGTAATAAATCAACAGAATCAGATGGTGTTCACCCAAGAGTTCTGAAGGAACTCAAATATGAAACTGCAGAACTACTAACTATGGTATGAAACCTACCACTTAAATCAGCCTCTGTATCAGATGAATGGAGGATAACTAATGCAATGCCAATTTAAAAAAAAAAACTCTAGAGGCAATCCAGGCAACCGTAAACCTAACTTCAGTACCATGCAAACTAGTTGAAACTATAGTAAAGAACACAATACATTTGGGAAGAGTAAACATGGCTTTTCTAAAGAGAAATCATGCCCCACCAATCTATTAGAATTCTTGGACGGAATTAAAAAAAACCATCTGAACAAGGGTGATAAAGTGGATACAGTATACCTAAACTTTCAGAAACCCTTTGACAAGGTCCCTTACCAAAGGCTCTGAAGTAAATCAAGCAGTCATGGGATAAGAAGGAAGGTCCTCTCATAGACCAGTAACAGGTTAAAAGATAGGAAACAGAAGGCAGGAATAAATTATCAGTTTTCACAGTGGAAAGGGATAAATAGCAGGGTCCCCCAAGGATCTGTACCGGGAAACATATAGTTCAACATATTCATAAATTATCTTAGAAAAGGGATAAACAGCAAGGTGGCAAAGTCTGCAGATGATACAAAATTACTCAAGTTAATTAAGTCCAAAGCAGACTGCAAAACGTTAACTCACAAAAGGTATCTAACGAAACTGGCTGACTGGGCAACAAAATGGAAGAGGAAATTTAGTGCTGATATAGGCAAAATAATGCACACTGAAAATATAATCCCAGCTATACATACAATATAATAGGGTCTAAATTAGCTATTACCGATCAAGAAAGATCTTGGGGTCATCATAGATAGTACTCTGAAAACATCTACTCAATCAGCAGCGGCAGATAAAAATGCTAACAAAATGTTAGGCAAGGGTTAAAACAGAAAATATCTTAATTTCACTATATAAACCCATGGGACATCTACACCTTGAATATTGCATGCAGTTCTGGTCACCCCATCTCAAAAAAATATTAGAACTGGAAAAAGTACAGAGAATGGCAACAAAAATGATTAGGGGGCTGGAACAGCTTTCATAAGAGGAAAGATTAAAGACTGACTTATCTTAGAAAAGAGATGACTGAGGGGGGATATGATAGAGGACAACAATATCATGAATGGTATGGACAAAGTGAATTAGAATTTTATTTACCCCTTCACATAGCACAAGAGCCAGGGGTCCCCAATGAAATTAGTATAGAGCAAGTTTAAAACAAACCTAAGGAAGTACTTCTTGTCACAACACACAATCAACCTGTGGAACCCATTGCCAGGGGAAGTTATGAAGGTCAAAGGTATAACTAGGTTCAAAAACAGAATAAGTTCATGGAAGACAGGTACATCAAAGGCTATTAGCAATGATGGTCAGGGATGCAACCCTATAGCCTGGGTGTCCCTAAACTTCCGATTGCCAGGAGCTGGGACTGGACCACTCAATAACTGCCCTGTTCTGTTAATTTCCTCTGAAGCATTTGGCTGTCAGAAGACAGGATATTGGGCAAGATGGCCCACTGATCTGACCCAATATTGCCATTCTTATGTTTTCATGAAATTCAGTTCTTTCCTTGAAACAGGGGAGTGCTGTTAGCTGTTTGAGTTTCCTCATACTTCATCATAAAGACCAAGTTTTTCACCAACATCAGACCATACAAGAGAAATGCAAGTTGCTCTGAGTAGTACTAGTCATTAGTTGATTAGCACAACTATTGCTTAAGCTTCTAGAGATTCCAACCATCTTACAAGAATTTGGACAGCACATTGGCTCTCATGCTTCTTCTGGTCCCATCGCTGAGTTTCAACTTCTACTAAGCCAGCGGTTCTCAAACTCAGGCTTTGGCCCTCCTGCCCTTTGCGGTGGGGCTCGGGCTTTGGGACCTCCTCCTTGGGATCATGCAGTAATCTTTGTTGCCAGAAGGGGTCACGGTGCAATTAATTTTAAGAACCCCTGTACTAAGTTAATATGCTGGGAGCCAAGACCTGGCGATTTGGCTTGGGTAAGAGCAAAAGGAAAGAAAGCTAGCTCTATAGCACGCTCTCCTCCTAACCAGTCAACTCCAAGGTAGGCCGTCCGTGCGTGGGGGTGAAGAACCCAGACCCACTGTTTAGGAAGGCGCAGGGGCAGGGTTGGTCGCTCCCCACTGGATTTTTCCTATCACCTCCAAAACCCACAGATCAAAGCAACATGTTATTGAAAGCTATCCGCACTAACTTGTGCAACACTTCACACCTCCTCTCATCTCCCAGTTAAGTGTAGGGAAAAGCAGCAGACTAGTTGAGCACCCAACTGCACAGTAGCTGCAGGATTACTGCAGATCAAGGAAGCAGCTCCCCATGGAGCAGAAGGAAATGCGCTGGGGAGGCACGGAGCTCTCAGACACAGAGCAAAACAAACCATCTGGTTAGTTCAAAATGTGAATGGAGATTTGTGACCTCTGCTTAATCAATGCCTCCATCTATTACTATTACAGGTAACACTGGTAAGATTTAAGTGACAGAGACAGGTTAGGTCAAGTCAGAGGTGCACTGCCAGAGCCATATAGGAAAGTCTGCCCATATCCTGCCTATGCTATGATTGGCTTTTCTCGGTGCCATTACTCCTCCATGTTTCTAGTGAAGATGTCAGCAGGACAATTTCAAAGCAGTACAAGGTTGACTACTGCAGTACAGTGAACACTAGCTAAAAGCACAGATAAAGGGCACTGCAGGGTTGCATTTTGCTAAGAGTTCCAGTTGTTGGACAAAGCTGTTAAAAAAATTAAAGTGATACATTTTCCAGTATCAGTCAGCAGTACGCTGACAATCCAAAAAGCAATAGTACACCCATCAATAAACCAGGAGTTAACCTAGTTTTACCTGAAAGAAGGCAAGAAGGGACAATCTACAGATAAAGTTAACCAGACAAACCTACCATGGAGGTTTACAAAGTTTTCATAATTAATTTTCTTGGTCCATAAGTACCACTTAAATCCTATCTAATATAAACCTTTGGTACTTTTAGTAAAATCTATAAGAACATAAGAACGGCCATACTGAGTCAGATCAATGGTCCATCTAGCCCAGTATCCTGTCTTCCAACAGTGGCTGGAGCCAGATGTTTCAGAAGGAACAAACAGAACAGGGCAATTATTGAGTGACCTATCCCTGTTGTCCAGTCACAGCTTCTGTCAGTCAGAGGTTTAGGGATACTCAGAGCATGGGGTTTCATCCCTGACCATCTGGGCTAATAGCCACCTATGGACCTATCCTCCAAGAGGTACAAAAAACAAAAATTGTTAAAGAAATTAAGTAGTATAGTTCAACAGGTTGAGTTAAACAATTTACATCAATAAAAACGAAACTAAAGAAATATCAGAAATGTACAGCTCAAAAGCAAGAATATTACAGCCTGCAATTCACATTCAATTGAAGAAACGTCACCAACTATTAACAAGACTGGTGATTCATGTAACAAATTAGCTACTGAACTGTGAAAAGCTTTAAGAATACTGAATATTTTGATTAAGTCAGTTAATCGGATTTAAATAGATATTAGCAGAATAATGAGAATTCTCCACTACCATGGGAGAGGGGAGCTGATAACTTCAGTTATTAAACTAGAGAACGTGGACTTCAGCTATTCAGTCTGGTATAGCTATCAACTTCAAAGCAGCCCCTAAAGTTTACCACCATTCACATCTGAAAACAGACTCAAGGACATGCTGCAAACGGAAGAATACGAAGCGAGGTGCTGCGAATCGCAGTAAGAAAAAGCATATAGAAGGCCTGCACCAAAGAGAAGGTAACTTCCCGTGCTGGGAATTCACTTGGACTGAGGTTCTTGCTTACAAGGTGCTGTACAGAAAACAACAGGGCACCAGACAGAGGCCAACACTATGCACACTGTTGCGAGATCACAGGAATATGCTCAGTGCCTGTGTTCTCCCTGCCCCCTTTCTGCTCCCCCCTGCACTTCTAAATAGCATTCCCCTGGAAGAGGTTCCAAATGAATTCCTGGAATAGAAACAGATACAAGCAACAGTATCTATAAATAGCCAAGCAAGGATTCAGACATATCTGACACTCTTGAACTGGAAGAAAGGCAAACTTGCATGCCAAAGCATCAAAAAGAGTGCCTAAGCCCAATTCACATTAGAAATGGAAACCAGTAAAAGGTATAGAACTATCTTTTACATGAAGGTGCGGCTGTTTAAAGTTAGAACCAGAGAGAGCCACCTTAATACAGATCTACAACCTTCTCACCAGATCACATTACAGTTTCCAACACAAATCCCAATGGCTAAATTACCAGCTATCAGGAATATCATTACAGCAAACGCTAGGCTATATCTAGAGAGTCTTCACATGATGTAGGTATGCTGTTAAAATCTCATTAAATCAGCTTTTAGATTCTATCTTCAGAGTTTTGATGGTGACACCAAAGGTGGACAGATACCATGGACTGTGTGTGTTCCTGCATTGTCTAGCACAATGGGCTTCTTCAGCAGTTCCACAACAACAGATTGCTACTTGTCACTCATTAACAACGTGCTCGTCACTGCACAAGACACAAACTCAGGAGAGTCCCTAACTCAAAAGATGTTATAATCTAAGAGGAAATATTATCTGCCTGAGGTTTTATTTGATCCTTCTTCATACACTATAAAAAAAACTGCATTGGACTATTTGGTGGCCAACACTTGTATTGCAAATTCGTATCTTAATAGATTTCCCTTGGCATCATTGTTTACCAGGCTTCCCCCACTACACTGAATCCACTTACTTGAATCTGGATTGCTTTCCCCCAGGTGTAATAGCTGCATTTTTTCTAAGCTGAAACTCTTTTCTTTCCACATTTCTCATCTGAAGCTTTGTATTTTTTTGTCTTCGCTATCATTTGCAACTCCTCAAAATTTAGTACCATCTGCAAATTTCATTTGTATGTTGTTTATATGATTCTAGAACATTAATAAGGATAGACACTGATCCCCACCATATTCCACCAGACCAAAGCTTGATATGCTGCCAACCTAAAAAATAAATTATTAATTTCTACAACCCCATAAATAAAAGAGAGCCCCAGGAAGCTCTGGAATCCCCATCAGAGGTTTTAAAGAACAGGTTGGATTAACACCTGTTAGGGATGATCTAGGTTTACTCGGTCCTGTCACAGCACAGAGGGCTGGTCTTGTATGACTGGAAGGAACCTTGAGAAGTCCTCACTTCTATGATTCTATCTACAACATACTGCACCAAAGTAGGTCTATGAGAGTGAGGTGCCTGCCCAATGTGGCATACAAACTAAAAGCAGGTATAATCTAGATCAGTTGATTGATATATGTTCAAATTTCCCCACATCTTTTTTTAAAAAAACAATACAATATCTATTTTATGGGGTCTGCTTTACTTCCTAATTCAAGTTTTTATCCTTCTTCTTACAGAAGCATGTTAAAAGGAGTTAAGTATCTCAGTCAAATTTTATTCCCCATCTCATTTATTAATGGACCTACTTTAATATTTCTTTTCCTCCTGATGTTTGTTTGTAAAAGCCCTTCTTATTTCACCTTTTGGCCAGCACTGAATATTGGTTCTGCTTTTTTTTCCTGCCTTTATCTTTCCTCTGTGAATCTTAACTGACTTGAGCATTTGGCTGCCGCCCCTGTTCTTCATTTCCAGTACAAGGTTTTAACCTCCTCCCTTCAGCTCTTTGAGCCAGTCTCTGATAAAATTCCACATTGGCTGCCTCATGGTTCTTGCAATCGTCTTTCTCAGAGGGAATGTAGACACTTGTACCTTACTTAGCATATTTTAAGATTCCCAACATTTCCTTCACATTGATGGGCTTTAATAGTCCCTTTTACGACAACGTATTCACTAAGTTCCTCAAAATCTGTTTTCTGGCAATCTAATACACCTGGACTATTGCATTTGGGGAACCTTTCTTTATTATGCCCAATTAAAGTGGCTCCTGATCTAAAGTTCCATGCTCCATGTTTTAAACTTCTGTCACCCACCTGGCAAAAGTTACAATCCACATTCCCCATGCTAACGGAGCTTGTAATTTTCATGAGCGCTCATGAAATGCAAGCCTCAGAGAGCTACTTATGAGGCTTCTCAGAAATTGCACTGTACACGCACTATCAACTGAGTTTGTAATCACCTTGAGCACCAGAGGAAAAAAATACTGCATTTGTGGAATTTACCTATGCAGCTAGATTTGCATGGAACAAGCAACTTCAAAGTAGCTTCAAATGTGGTTGTGCTGTGATAGTTACGAGCATTAGTTGCAAAACTTGTAACTTGCATGAGATCTCAAACACTGAGTAGGGGTTGTTGAAACCTTAGAGATCAAACCTGCAGTGAAATTGTGGTAAACAATTTCAAACAAATAACCCACAAGTTATATAGTTCCAGCTATGTTTTGTGACCACTACTGGAATACAGGCCTAACAGAAGAGTTTTTTTATTTTCATGTGGCACCCATGGGATGTTACAAAAATAATCAAGTGAAGGGTAGGGTTCTGTGGCCTGCTTTGTGCAGGAGGTCAGACTAGATGATCACATTGGTCCCTTCTGACCTTAAAGTCTATGAGTCTATAAGTTACGAGCACCGTTAAAAGTATCTCAATTTATCAGTTACACACACAATCTACAGAAATTTCCTGACCAAAACTGCACCCCCACCCCAAAATTCAATTTCATTAAGATTATGGAGTAAGATGCCCCTTTGGTCTCTTTAAAGCATTTCAGACAGAATTATTAAATTAAATCTGATATATTATTTATTTAGCTAAACTAGTTTGTTTTAAACGGAAATTTCAAAGTCAGAGAAATCATAATTAAGATTCAAAAACTAACTGTAACTCTGCCCTTGTATCACTGCCCACTCTCCATCTACGGTGGTAGTTTCCAACATGAGCTACAGACCCACACAATCCTTTCCCCACCAGCACACTCTACAAGCTGGTCAACCAACTCCTTGCTACCCACTCTTTATATACAAGTCAGAAAATACCAATTTACTGGCATGAGACTCCCCTGCTGTATTTTGGACACACTCCTAATATAGGCTGAAGATATCACTAGGTCCCTTCATCCTCCCTGTATGGATTAGGAAACCCCTTCTTACAGATACATGGCAGGGCACCCTACATGGTCAGGATGTAATCCTGCACACCCTCCTAATGCAAACCAAATATTTCCATGTGCTTAATGTACAAAAGAAAAGAAGCCACAGGTTACACGGTCACTGAAGAAAATTCTGATAACTGATTTCAAGGATGGGACTCTTTAATTTATAGGTGAGGAGACTGGGTTGGGCAAACGTAAGACTGGTGCAAGAACAGAAACAGGCTTTTCTTTTTAAACACAATATATTCTCTACTACAACTCTGAAGTTGTGCATCTGGGAATAATTTAACATATTGTGTGTATGTTACTTAACAAGGACCATTTAGCCATAATACCATAAATAAGGAAAACTATTTTTCCCAAATATATCCTCCAGTATGTACTAAAAAGAGATGCTAGCACCCACCTGCATATTTGACCAACAGGAGAACCTAAACAGGAGCACATCTGCTGCAAGATCAGAGGACTCTGACTTCTGTTTAAAAAAGGCTATAGCAGGAGTCGGCAACCTTTCAGAAGTGCTGTGCCGAGTGTTCATTTATTCACTCTAATTTAAGGTTTTGCGTGCCAGTAATACATTTTAACGTTTTTAGGAGGTCTCTTTCTATAAGTCTATAATATATAACTGAACTATTGTTAAAAGAACAGGAGTACTCGTGGCACCTTAGAGACTAACAAATTTATTTGAGCATAAGCTTTCGTGGGCTACAGCCCACTTCATCAGATGCATGAACTATCGTTGTATGTAAAGTAAATAAGGTTTTTAAAATGTTTAAGCAGCTTCATTTAAAATTAAAATTAAAATGCAGAGCCGCCCCGGACCGGTGGCCAGGATCTGGGCAGTGAGAGTGCCACTGAAAATCAGCTTGCGTGCCACCTTCAGCACGCGTGCCACAGGTTGCCTACCCCTGGGCTATTGCAATCCACTTGCAGTCTTTACATTATAGTTTATAAAACAGCTACTTTTGTTTTATTACACCATTTCACCCCTTAGCATGCAGGTGAGCTATGCTCAGGTAGATTTCACCAATACCCTCAACTTCAAAACTGAACCATGCAACTGAAGGCAGTCTGTCAGACAAACATTAAAACATTACAAACATCAATTCCGCACTTGTAAGAAACATCACTGGACAAATATCTTAGGGCTTGTCTACTTCACAAAGTTGCAGCGCTGGTGAGGGGGTTACAGCGCTGCAACTTAGTAGGTGTACACATCTGCAGGGCATCATCAGCGCTGCAACTCCCTGTTTGCAGCGCTGGCCGTACTCCCGTTTCGTCTCGGGTGTAGAGGATCCAGCGCTGGTGATCAAGTGTAGACGCTTACCAGCGTTTTTCTTGACCTCCGTGGAATAAGCAGGTATCCCAGCATACCTGAGGAAGCCTCTCTGGTAATCAAGCAGGTCTCCTTCCCCGCGATTTGCTCCGGTGTTCTCCGAATCCCCCCCCAAGCAGGTCTCCTTCCCCGCGGTTTGCAGGGCGGTTCGGGGAACGCGAGAGCAAACCGTGGGGAAGCAGGTCTCCTTCCCCGTGGTTTGCTCTCGCGTTCCCCGAACCCCCGTGCAAGCAGATCTCCTTCCCCATGGTTTGCTCTCGCGTTCCCCGAACCCCCGAGCAAGCAGGTCTCCTTCCCCGCGGTTTGCTCTCGCGTTCCCCGAACCCCCGTGCAAGCAGGTCTCCTTCCCCGCGGTTTGCTCTCGCGTTCCCCGAACCCCCGTGCAAGCAGGTCTCCTTCCCCGCGGTTTGCAGGGGGGTTCGGGGAACGCGAGAGCAAACCGCGGGGAAGGAGACCTGCTTGCGGGGAGGGGGTTCGGGGAACGCGAGAGCAAACCGCAGGGAAGGAGATCTGCTTGCAGGGGGGTTCGGGGAACACTGGAGCAAACCGGGGAAGGAGACCTGCTTCCCCGCGGTTTGCTCTCGCGTTCCCTGAACCCCTCTTGAAGCTGCCCAACAGCGCTGCAGTGTGGCCACATCTAACACCACTTGCAGCGCTGGTTGCTATAAGTGTGGCCACTCTGCAGCGCTGGCCCTATACAGCTGTACTAATACAGCTGTAACAACCAGCGCTGCAAAATTGTAGATGTAGACATACCCTTAAATGCATGCCCAACCTTTTGGACTGTTCTAGTAGATGATCTATGGTAAATTTGTACCCAACTCTCCTAATTAAAAAATTAGGGAAGGAGGGAAGAATGATAAACTAGACAAAACATTACAAGTTGACAAACTTTGGCTACAGACTATCATGCAGAAGCACCAAGTTTTAAACCAGGAACTTGATAAAGCATTAATCTGAAATGTATGCTGTTGATATCGATACACTTATTTCGAACATCACTTCCTGGACAGCCTTCTGTAAGATGCTGGCACAGTGACAGTGGGCTGTAAGTTATTGTACTTTCTATAAAGTCATGGTGTCACTGTAAATGAATTAAGACAACAGCTTTATGGTGAGTAAAGCACATAATTGCACATTAGTCATTTTTAAGATGTACTGAAAACATAATGGCCTTTGTCTATTACAAGCACAGCCAGCACTTCCTTCAAAGGACAGGGATTTTAAAGACTACCTTAAGGAACTGTTTCACTAGAACAAATAAGGTGAAACTAAAAAAACAGAACATACAAATAAAATGTTTCTCAACAAATCATTCTGTGTATGCCTTTCATACCACCCCAAGTATTTGAATCTGGGTAATTTCTCCTTCTCCAAAGCAGGAGGCAGATATTAACTGCCAAATCTGCCACTCTTTCATTGCATGACCTTAGGCAAGTTACATATCTAGTTTGTGTTCTATTTATAGAACACCAGTCACCATAGTATCCTGGCAACAGCCTCTCTATGTGACTCAGTTTTCCCTTCTGCAATATATGAGAATAATGCTCACCTGCCTTTGCATAGTGTCTTGAGACCCACAGGCAAGAGGCACTAGATAAGTGCTCAATTTTGTTATCCTGACTGATCTTGCAATGAAGTCATAATTCTGAGTTTGTGACATCAGGCAGTGGTCATGAAAGTGAACATGAGGTTACAAATATAGCACTGCAATTTCATTTTCAGGATTAAATAGAAAAGAGAGATGGCACGTAAAGCATCAGCTCTCCTGATCATTGTAATGTTAAACTTTTACCCAAAAAAATGAATTTGAGTAAAGCAAAAAGTGTAAAATTTCTTTTACTCCTACTCTTTTAGGGTACGTCCAGACGCGATATATCGATCCCCGAATGCACTCCTCGTTGACTCCAGAACTCCACCGGAGCAAGTGGCAGTGGCGGAGTCAGCGGGGGAGCCACGGACGTCGATCCCACGCGGTGAGGACAAGAGGTAAGTCGGAACAAGATACTTCGACTTCAGCTACAGTACTCCCGTAGGCCTCACTGAAGTCCATTTGAAGAGTTAAATATATATACACTACAAGAGTAATAACATTTCTTGCTTTCTTCAAAAGAGATTATTTTTGCAGAGGTATGAGAGAAAAAACAACACAAATCAAAATACCATTTTGTTTCCAGGACACAAGATATACTCATCTCCTTTAAAATTACTCTGACTTTTCCAAGATTATGGACACCATTTTAAACAGTGAGGCTAAGACTCCCACCTTAAGGACAGTTCATAAATAAATATATCATGGTCAGAACTGATGACAAAAAAAAAAACCTTAAACGTTAATTCTGTCATAGTGACTACTGGCAAGTAAAAAAACAGAATAAAATGAAATAAAATAAAGAGACTGGCTGGAAATCAGTGAGTTGAGGTGACAAGGAGGAAAAAAGGAGACTGGAATTAAACCTGGTACGTGAAAACAATAAATCAGAATTTAATGAGAAGTCAGAGAAGGTTGTAACTTTACACCAGAGACATCTCAAGCAAAAAAAGTTCTTTAAAAATGTTTTCCTGGAACCCATTTACTCCATCATAAATGTAGTGACAACAGAACGGATGAACTGCAATTGGCTATTTAATAGTTCAGAGGACAGTGGTGTCAACTTACAAATCATATATGTTGTATACAAACATTTCTCTTGATGGGATATACAATTTAAGGAGTTAGGCACCCAAGTGCCATGAAATTCAATGGGATTTGGCAGCGTAACAGGCTTCTTTGAAAATAGCAGCCTTTGTTCCTAAAGCCATTTTAGTATTATTAAGAGTTGAAGTATTTTAAAAACCCAATTTGACAAAGGCTCTATTTTTGCATTTCTTAGTTCGGACAATGAAAATCAATGTTTATACTTAGATTCACTTTCAAGCTTCCAGTGCTTCAATGTTCGGGTTTCAAATGAGCCAGGGAAATGTTTGTACAAAACCAACTGTTTTCCTGTTTTTAAACAAGGGTATGGAAACATTATTGGATTGTAAATTTTTTTTATGAAATCTGAGACCAAAGTTTGGGGTCAAATCTAAATATGAAGTTTTTGATAAAGATTTTGGTTTTTTTTAAAAACATGTATAGTTCAGGAAAAGGGGGAGGTAGATGTGGCCATTTTAAAGTATAATTTGCCCAGTATTTCAACCAAATTTGAGACAATTAAGGCCTGGGCCCTATTTTATGTAGTGCTGCATGCCCTGAACTCATACAGGCTTCAATGAGTTAAGCCTAGTGAGGAACCTTCACCAGACTGGGCCTCAAGATGCTGAGAAATCTGAGCTCTAGACTTTCCTGTTGTCTCTGCCTCTGTAAATTAAACAGCTACCATGAACATAACTGTGGATGAATCAATCTACTCTGAAGTCCTGTTTTCACTCATACATTTCTGTCTTCAGCAGAACATATTCAGGCTTCATCACAACCAAGCGTGAGGGGTTTGTGTGTTTTGTTTTTTAAAGTTTCAGCTAAGTCAGTTTATGAGCCATGTTTATGTGAGGTCACTTGGTCTGGCAGAGAAACCATGAAGTCTGCAGCTCAGATTTCTCAGGAAATTGAGGAGGCAATGGTTTCATTTTGCTAAGTTACAGAATTAATAGCACGTTTAAACAGCTAGCTATTCTTTCCTTCTTTTGGAATCTTACAAAGCCACCATGAGATTATTCTAACCTCCCAAATCTTTTGTGGTTCATTTTATATCTCAAAAACTTATGCCCAAAATTTGCTGGTTATATTAAAGTTTACTAATACAACAGCAACTTTCCAATGCTGATCCATACTCCCACACAAACTTAATAAAAATACATTTATAAAAAGAACCAGGTCACCAGCACAATTCATGTAATGCAGACGATGATCTCATAACTTTAGACTATTTATGATCATAGTAGAATCAGAAGGCCCCAATTATTACTGTGCTAGGCATAGTAAAGAACAAAAAACACCCTAGAGAATGGAAGACAGCCATCATGCCCCCTGCCTGACTTTCTCTCTTCCTGTGTCATGTCGTATCTAACCTAGACTGTAAATTCCTCTAAGCGGGGACTCTGTTAATTTGTCATGCCAGGCACATCTATGGTGCCATATTAAAATTATTTGTTCCCTGCCCCAAAGTACACGAATCTGCATACACACAACAGAAATGCAAATCTACAAAAATAAACATATTTCATGCGTCAAGAATACAGAACTTATTTTCCCTGAAAGCTGCCAAATCAACCACTCTCCTTTTTTGTCTACATGCCATAGCCACTCCAGTTTGTCCTCCTCTCACTCTGCACACCCCATTAGAGCATGTAGCTGTTATCAGAGAGAACAGTCGGCAAAAAGCATGTAAAAGGTTTTATCCTCAGTTGCATCACTCTCTCCCATGTGAAATGTAGAGGGGAAAGAAGCTGCGATGGTCAACTTTCCCAGCAAGGTCTCTGGGTGGAGGGGACTGGGAATACACACTTGTGCTGGACTCCAAAGTAAGCCTAGTCACTGAACACACCTTTTTTTGTTTACAAGCTAAAATGAACTAAGAAAAAAGCCGGGGGGGGGGGGGGACACATTTGAGGCTTCCAGACCCAAAATGTCATCCCATTTCCTCCTGTAGCCAACAGCATGTAATTTTTAAAAATGGTTGTCATTTTTTATTCTGCTCTCTTGGAGGTGGGTAGGAGGAGTTTGTTTATGGAGAGAAGTAATAAAATCAAAACTGGATATTCTGCACTCCTCTCATTGAGTGACCTGGCACTCATGAACAATCCTATAGAACACTGTGAGCACCAGTGAGGAAAACAAGCCACAGTATAGAAACATTTTAGGTAAGTTTCCAAGGAGAAACTGACACATCCTTTCAGTCCTTCAAAATAAAAGGTAAGACTCTTAAGATTTCCCTTCTTTATGTTTCTAATACCCAAAATTATTAGAACTGAAGTAATGTTAACCATCTAATACAATTTTCATCACACTGCAGTCTGCTTATTTTTTTTGCCTTCAGTTAATACAAAGAAAATGGGACAGTTTGTTTCTACTTTCAGAATTTCACACACTAGCCCAATTCTGCAATATGTAAGCAGCAAATGCTTCAAAACAAAGTTTTATTTTAAAAGTGTTTTTGAAGTATTATACAATTCTGTAAAATACACAAGCATATTAGGTACCAAATATTCTGCCCAGCCTTAACTGCGGCACATACACAAACAATGATGGCCATCATTCACCATGCGTGCAACGGTAGTGATTATAAGTTGCACAGACATGGTTCAGGCACTTCTATCACTGTGCAGATGACAGTGGTAAAATGACTGAGCCCTGTCGAGAGCCACTTCCACTGAATTATGGATCTCTCTGTTTTGCCACTGCAGAGATGACCAACCAGGTCTCCAATCTGCAGCCACAAAAATTTCGATTTTGTTAAAACATGAATGCATCCTTTTGTTTTTAAATGCACGTGCATTTAAAAAGAAATAAAAGATGAATTCCACTCACCCTTTCAACTCAGCAGGAGTAATTAGTGACTCCCACCATCAAAAATCACACTTAAATCCACTTAGTGTCTCCTTAACCTGTCCCCTTTTCAACAGCCTGAGAGAACAGTAGGGCCCTGTGTGCACCCTGAAGGTCAATGGTTTTAGGCTCAAGTCAACTAAACGGGGAAAATAAGTTCTGGAACAGATGATCTCTCACCAAAAATGTGCAGAGAGACAGAGCAAGATCATTTGCCCTGCTATCAACCTCCTTTTGGGTAACTGCTAAGCTCCAGCACCTCAGCTCTGGTGGCACCACACACAGTTTGTCTCTCACTTAATGAGCAAAGCCCCAAACCATTTAGGGCTTTATAGAATAAAACCAACACTTTGAAATGCTCCTGACACAAAATGGCAGACAGTGCAGATGACAGAGCACAGGTCTAAAGCACTCCCTGTGAGAAGCTCCATGAAGCAAGTGAGCCCCCACATTCTGGTCTTCAGTTGCAGCCCCTATAAAGTGCATTGTAGTAATCTAACCATGAGCGGATACAAGCACTGATCATTGCAGAAGAGGTTCACTTTCTAGCCAAGGGAAGATAAAAAAACATTTTGGTTCACTGCTGCTGTCTTGACATCTAGAAGCAGCTGGGAACGTAACAGAAGTCCCAGATTGTGAACCTGTGTCACAAGCAACAGGCAAAGTCTTCCCTTTGAAGCATCCAAACAAATCTCTCCACCCACAAAATTGCTTCCCCCATGCTCATAGTATTACCTCAATCTGATCTGGATTGAGATTCAACCAGCTAGCCCTCCCCCGCCTCCATATTTAGTTATCCACTGGATAAGATACTCATCTGCACCAACTGGGCCAAACGATACCGAAGTATAACGCCAATGCAATTCTATTTATTTATATCACACTCATCCCCATAGTAATTAAGAACCCAAACTTAACATTTGCAACAGAGATCACTGACATGTGCAAGTCCCAAACTGCACCCCCAACTCAGTGACAGAAGAATGTGCAATCTAAAGCCAAAATGAAAATCTATTTCTGAAATAAATCTAACCCCCTTCAGACGTAAGCTACCAATCCCTGCTATACATTTAAAATTTAGATCAACATAGCTTATGTCACTCAAGCTCAGAGTGGATTTTTAAAATAGATTTTTTAAAAATCAAATCTGTTTATTGAAATTGGATTTTTATTTCATTTAAATTATAAGGTTTTCTTTAAAAAACAAACCCATTTAAAATGAAATCTGAAATTAATACAAAATATATGTTAAAGTCTAAACTTACAATATCTTCAAACAGTTAAATAAAAAAAGGCTGAATCCATGAACCTCTATCAAAAAAAGTGAGTTAAAGGCTGCTTTTCTATATAAAGAAAGAATCGGGGGAACATCTTGCTTTTGAGGTTAAGCTTTGTAAATATGGCACAATATGTCATGTACTGTATTAAAGGCCTGATCCTGTGGACCAGACTGACAAAGTCATCATACATACTGGGACCTGGCCTCTGACTCCAGGAGACACCATCGTGTATCTCATCAGGATCATCCACTGAGCCCATCAGGGTGGTCTCAGACTCCTATTTTATAGCTTCTCCCTACCTGAGATCTGAGTGGCTGAGTTCTCAAATTATGAGCATCTGTGACTCCACCCACCATGGAAATTTATTCTTCAGCTCCTGGAAAAACATTGATCGGCCCAAGACCTCGTTTCTGGGCACCTCAAGTAAATGGTCTTGCTCTGTCTCCCTGCACATGTGCACAGACAGCAATACAAACAAACAGAAATCCATCAATTTCTCAACCACCTCTCTCAGTCTCTATACAAATAAAATACTGCAGTGCAAAAGGTATGTGGGTTATACAAGCAGAAATCTTAGATTATAGTTCTTTTGTTTTTCTGGGTAAGAGTCCGGGGGGAGAAGAGGAGAGGAGAGACCACTTCCAAGGCTGGAAGTTGTAAAAAACATCACATTTAAGAATATTTTCAATACATTCCTGTACTTCTGGGTAAACAAGAAACACATGCCAAAAGTAAACAATGTGACAAAGGCAATGCTCCTCAAATGGCAATGACTTTGAAAATTATGTGGGCATGTCTGAACAATCTGGATCAGCTGGTTGGTAAACTTATTTTTACACCATTTTAATAGACGGACTACCATGTCCTACTATGCTAATAAATGATGATAGACTACTATCAGACATGTGTGTTTTGGGTGGATTACTTATCAATTTCAAAAACGTGTGTTCTAAATATAATTAATTGTGGGAGTATTAATCAATTACATTTTTACTATTACTGCTGGACTTCTAAGATGATTTTAATTGTTCAATGTAACAAACATACTAATTTCATGTTTAAAAGTCAAGTTTTATTAGGCATTTATGAATTTTTACATTTAAAAAGTGTTTTCCCCCCAAGCTGTTCGGTATGTTGCTAAAGATAATAGAGTCAGATGATCTTTTAACTTGGTACTAACAATTGTAGTAGGAAGAATCATTCATTTACAATTTTTTTTTAAGGCAGCGCACTAACGGTCAGTGAATGAGAGACTTTTGTTTACCATTTTGTTGCAGAGTCTGGCTTAGATATAAAGGGTTAAGAATGTCCATCATTTGCAATGTCTGCAATGTCTATAACTTCAGAATTATCTGCTGGTAGCACCAGCAGTGCTGCAACTAAACATACCTGTATCAAAACAAAGAGCTTCTTCATCTTTTATGTAACAAAGTCTCCCTTTTGCCTTTTTCAGAATAAACATTTCATTGACATGGTTCAATCATTATGACCTGGCTAAGCATCACCTGGCAGAGCAGATATTGCTGGAAGGTTGCAGGATACCATGTTCGAGAAGGAAACTGAAAGGCATCCAAAAAACACTGGAAGGGAAATTAGTTAATCTGAGTCTCTGATCACTAGAGCAATGTATACAATGATCTAGTAACTAATGCTTGTGTGACAACAGAAAATGGGACTGTTTGTTTTACAGAAATAACTGATACATCAGGAAATGCACATACAGCAGAATACTAAAAGAAGCAGCAGGAAAAGCTCTGTGAACAAACATTCAAGTGCATAGCTTTGTCACAGATAATACTGCAAATGTAGCAAAGATGAGAAGAAATCAAAAAGAAGATAATGAAGGGAACCTGAAACTTATAACACATGGGTGCAAAGGCCATTTGGTGTATCTTTCAGCTAATGACTTGACTCCACTAATAAAGCAAACTGTTTTTGAAATTGCTAACACTTCTATAACCACCATTTCATTTCAGCTTCACCAAAGAGAGCAGGAGGATACAAACTAATTCTCCCCAAGATGTACAAAGGAATTCAGTGGTTGAGTGTTTTGAACAATTTATTAAGACGGGCCTATTTTGATAATTTGTGGAGAAAATCATGACAAAATAGATGGAATGATCACAGCCAAAGTAGTCAACACTGGATTAAAGAAAAATGTAGAAAATATACTGAAACCTATTTCCATAGCCTTGGACCAACTACAGAAAGATTTCTGTGGTTTTGCCGGGGCTGTTGAAATTTGGAAAGAACTTCAAGAGACACTGAAGAAAAACACACCCAACAACAAAGTTAAGTTGCTGGCATTAAAAAAGCAGGTGGATCAAACACTTGCTCCACCTCATTTTCTTACCAATATTCTCAACCCAATGCACTAAGGTAATCTGCCAAACCGCTGAAGAAGATGCTGTGCTGTGACATGGGTATCTAATAATTACTCATCAATTATGCCAACCAGAATGTCAATGCTGGAGGTGACCATTCAAGCAGTACATGTTGGCTGATGTTTTAAAAAAAAGTCACATCAGTGAACTGGTATAAGTTACTAGCTAAGCACCCGGAACCAGAGTCTGTTGAAGTGCTAAGCCAGCTTTCGACAGTAGTAGCCTCTCCTGAAGGCACAAAAAGAATATTTTCTTCTTTTGGACCAATACATACAAAGTTGAGATATCAACTGGGAGTTGAAAAAGCAGGAAAACTTGTCTCTCTCTTCCAGTCTATGAATAAAAATGAGCAGTGTGGGAGATGAGATCTACTAGCTTAAAAAGTCTGAATGACAGCTTAAGTAATTTAGGAGACTGTCATCTCATTTTCTAGGGACTTAGGTGAGTAGGAACTTAAGCTCCAGTCACTTTCACTTCGGCAGATATGAAAATGTTCCCAGGCTGACCTGAAATAATCAGTTTAATTCACTGACTACAATTAATCCCTATGTTCCTTTAATAAATCATTTAGCTGTAAATGTGAAACATGTTTTTTGATAAGAGAAATTTATGTATCCACAACATTTAAGATTGTTTTGTTTCATACAAGTTGTATATGCTGTTATCCGTTTAATTACATTCCAGTTACCACTCTAATGCAACTTGTCAAAAATCATGAGCAGAGTTAATTACATAAGTAGGCAATATATGATTCGCCATTTTCTAACATACTAAAAATATACAACTAATAAGAATCTGAAAATATTAACGTAAACAATTGCTTAAATAAATATGGTTAAAGTGTACCCTCCTAAGTAGCAAAAAAGGTGCACCCAATCTTGTGCAAAGGCTCCATTTAGTTGTGAATCAACATGCTTTAATGGTTATATCTACTAATAAGAATGCACCTTTCTTCAGAAAATAACTGAAGTACGTATGGAAAAGCTGATTTAAATCAAGGCTTTCCACTTCGTGATTTAAATCGCCACTTTAAATTGTCTTGATTTCAATCAGTCCACCCTGCTCAGGGCTGTGAAAAATTCATACCACTGAGTGCCATAGTGAAGCTGACCTAACCCCCAGTGTAGACAGCAAGCCAATGGAAAAGTTCTTCAGTCACCCAGCTACCACTATTCAGGGAGGGGGATTACCTACATCGATGGAAAAAACCCCTTCTGTCAACGAGGAAGCGCCTACACTGCAGCACTCCAACTGTGATGCCCATAGTGTAGAGAAGCCCTTGGACTGTAAGCCACATTCTGCCATCACACTTACGAAGACTTCAACGGATGTATTCTGGAATTACACCACTGCAACACAGCAGAAACTGGCTACAATACAAGTTAAAGATTCACATTTTGCTGAAACTGGTCAAGCAGACAGCTATGCACAGTACAAGATTTAAGATCAAACAAAATGTGGTTCATAAAACTTCAGAGAAAATAGCCAACAGCCATTTTCTCCATATACAGAAAAAGGTGGATAAAGTGATAAATTATCAAGCCACTCAGATATCTTCTTACCATATTTCAGTTTTAGAGTTTTTAAAATTTGCAGCCAATCAATCATTTGTTCCACTACGCATGACTATAATCACTGTGGCCCAAACAGTATTTAGATCTAGTATAAAGAATCTAAAATAGATATATATCAGAAAGAAGGATCTTAATCTGGTCTCTAGAGCTCCTCCCTCAAATAACTACTTCTAGAAACAATATCTTAGTCTTGAGAAATGCAACTAAAATGTTTTAGATGAAACCTATTTTTCTCACAGTAAAATTGCAAATAGATTCCCTTCTACACAGTGCCATGGAGCATATTTGGGAATACACTCAACTGTAAAATCTGAATTTTACAACTAAACCATATGGCTGCCTAATAGAGTAGGAAAAGGATTTTTGCCATTAAACTGGATAAAAATGTTTATAACCTGGATGGCTCAAAATGAAGATGAATAAAACAAAAATATTTTGCATTTCTTAAAATAACCACAGTCTGACTCTTAAGAGCACTGATAAATGTTGCTATGTATCCCTTCCAATGCAAATTTGAAGTAAACTGAGTTTTCAGTAGGATAAAGCAAAAACCCTGCAATGGTCACTTAGGGTGAAGTTTTTTCAAATTAAGTTCCAGAAAAGATCAAAGCTCCCTCAAAAAGGGAAACACTCCACTGGATTTTAAAGCAAGCTGTTACACTTCACCAGTCTAGTGATCTCTCCAGCTGATCTGCTAGAAGACTGATTTAAGAAACTGAAAGAGAAAGGAACTGGCTGTCAAATCTACCTTCAAAACACTTAGCAACAAGTGCTTCTAGCAGTCTTAACTGGAGTGGTGGGACAAAGAGCATACAAGGTGGGAACAACTCCACCCACAGGAACCACACACAAGCGGCTCAAATACCCTGCCCTGAGGAGTTTACAGTGTAGAGAGAGAATATTAACAACAAAAATGCATGCACACTCACATCAAGAGATGGGAAGCGATGAAAAAAATGACTGAACCATGAGGTTTATCACTCATAGCAATTCCACAATTCTTATTTAGACCTTCGGGGGAAATGAATGATTTCAGGGCTTTTTCGTGCAAGAGGCTAGCTCTTTAAGAACGGATAAGATTACGTCCCTCAACATAACCATAACTTGGGTCTTATCTTAGTCATAGTGTGTATGCTTCACTGTATTGAGAAGTAACAGAAAATAAAGAACTTGGGAGAACATATTCCTGGAGTAGAGTGGAAGAGCCTTCAAGGAGGACTGGAAGTTCTAGCTAGCTGTTGATATTAAATGTTAGTCCGTTGACATTAAATGTGGGTGGAGAGGAGGACTTTCATATTGGAATAATATGGACAGGGTTTTTCTGCATTTCTTTTGCTATTATTAAAGGTTTGTGCCTTAATAAAAGGCTTCATCCCAGCCTCTCATCCTTCCCACCATGAATAGGCAGTAATGTGTTCAGGTAAATTAAACAGAAATAAGTATCATAAGCCCTAAATCTGGGCTTTACTGAAGAGCAAGTAGGATATGATGGGCTCTGAAGGAACAAACAGCTTTAAAAACAAAACAAAACAAAAAAACATGCAACTTAAAAATGTGTTAAGAAAAACTATGAAATAAAAATGTGTACATTTTCATGTCATCTTCCATCCAATCATTTCAACACACCCTCAAACTTAAAACTTCACAGCCATCCTCTGTTGGTCCTCATGACCCCATTTTTGCAGGTGGGTAAACTGAGACACAGAGGGGCGACGTGACTACCAAGACATAGAGAAAGTCTGTGGCAAAGCTGGGAACAGAAGCAAAGATCTTCTGAAATCCAGCCTTGTGCTTTAGCCACAAGACTGACCATAAAGAATTGGTTTCATGATAAAGTAAGGTATGTTTACAGGTTTATTCCATTCTGAAAGTCCTGCCCCAAGTGTAAGACTACTAACATTCTAGTCTTTGTACAAATACTCAACACACCTGTCTTGAGCACCAATTACAACAAGACAGTTCTGAAAAACTAATATTGTTAAGAGGGCATGAGCAATAGACAGATAAAGGTAATAATTGGAGATATACCAATCTCCTGGAACTGGAAGGAACCTTGAAAGGTCATCGAGTCCAGCCCCCTGCCTTCACTAGCAGAACCAAGTACTGATTTTGCCCCAGATCCCTAGGTAGCCCCCTCAAGGACTGAACTCATAACCCTGGGTTTAGCAGGCCAATGCTCAAACCACTGAGCTATCCCTCCCCCCACCCCCAATAAAGTCTCCCTAAAAATAGCAGTTTGTATGTCTGCTGTAAAAATCTACTAGTCTTAGACAAAGTCTACACTGCAAACTTACATCACATATAACTACTGAGCAATGTAGTTGTACCAACCTAATCCCCAGTGTACTCAGCGTTATGTCAATCGGAGGGCTTCTCCCATCAATATAGCTACTGCCTCTTGCAGAGCTGAACTACATATGCCAACAGGAAAAACTCTACCATCAGCGAAGCACTACAGTGAGGCTGCTGCTGCATTTTAAGTGTAGACCTACCCTAAAACTTGACCTATCTCCTGCCTAAACACCCTGCTTTTAAATAGCAAGTTTCAAAAGAATTATTCAGACATTTTTTAAGTTAAATAAACTACCAAACTCCTTCGTTTTGTGTGTAAGAGTTTTGCACGGGCTTAGATTACGTGGTAATATTAAAAATGTTGTTAGCTCTAAAAATAAGCAAGAATTGTGTAAAGTAATAATACTGAAAATTCATCCTTAACCCACAGCAATGTGAGTTGGGGGGGGGAGGGGGGTGGAAGACGGAGGAGGCTGGCCAAAAGCATCATGAAGTAAACAAGCAGCTGGCCATCATTTCTGAATTTCCTGGATTTTCTCTTTATTGTAATCGTAACATTTTTAAAGGTCATTTTCTGTACTGATAAGCTAAAAAGGCAGTAACTAGTATGAAGTGGAACACAGCTTTCACAACCACTTCTGTAAAAGTTAGCAAATATCAGGGGCATTATAAACACAAACTTTGCTCATCAGCATGTATTTACACTAATTACTACAGCACCTGCACATAACACCTCAGGAGCACCAAAAAAACACCTCTAACACTGCAAACTGATTTAGTCTCAGTTGCTCAAGTTTTATAGCATAAAGCTTAAAAATAAACACTTTAAACAAAAGTTAAATCAAATCACCATACCTGACTGGGGCTCCCATATAAATACGGGGCCAGTCAGGTAAGAATCCAAACCCAGATTCCACTGAGGAATATGACATGACCAAGGGAATTGCTAAAGTGAGCTGGTAGATAATAAAAAAGCAAGATCTTTCCAAAGGCTGATTTGATGCCATTTGTTGTGAAGGGCTCCATTTCTATGGAAAGTGCTGCACCTCCCCTCCTGCACATCCTCTCCTCCCTTTCCTTCACTCACATTGAGTTCCAATTTCTTTCCTTGAAAAAAACAGCTGCTCTCACACCAGGAGGGCCACTCCATTTCACCAGCCAACACCACCCCAGAGGCTATTGCCTTGATCTTCTGCTTTATTATAAGCATTCATCATTTACTCAAATTAAGATGACGAGGGGACAGATTGCTCTTTGGTGACAAGGGGAGGGGAGGGTTAGCTCCCTGAGTCACTTACAGTGGGCTGCAGGAACACCCAGGTATGCACACAGAACCCTTGGTTTTTGTTTTACGGGATTTTTCTGTTCCTCTGAATATAAGCAAGATGGCTGCATGTGTCCACACTCAAGAGGTTAACATACCTAGAGCATAGAGGTTTTAAACCCAGTTCATTCTAGTCTATTCATAACAGATATTAAACAGCATTTGCAGACATTTCAGTACCAAATTTTTAGTTCTGAGCTGATTTCAGAGCCGAATGCATTCAGATCTGAAATAACAGCAGTTCCCTTTCTATACCCAGTTCCCAGCAGAGGGGCTTACACTTTCCTGCAGTAATTTTCTTCATCAACAATAGCAATGAAAGTGAAGATTTGTTATCTAAACATAAGTGACTAAACTCAGGAGACAGCACAGCCCTGGATGCCAGTTTCCCAGCAGCCAAGCAACATCAGGGACAAGGGAAGACTGGGTAGGGAGCGTTGATATAGAGATGATCACTCATCTTCTTATCCTCATGCAACCTACTGTTGCTGTGAGGAAGAAGGTATTATGGGTGGCCTTTCAATGATCACAGCCACATCTGACTTGCTACCTCCCTCACAAAATAAGAGGGTAGCACGCAGAAAGCAGTGGAAGAAAAGCAGCATGGAAACCACACACAATATCCAGCTCAATAATAATTCATCCTCCTCTTCCCTGCAACAGCTCCCCTTCAGCCTGCACTAGAATCAGAAAAGGGACCAAAGACACACCCTCTGCACAAACCCTACCCTCACTCTGAAGGTACCAGAGACCTCGCCCACAACCCCAACCCCACCATGAGCAAACTTCAGACATTCCAGGCAACCCTGGCATCCTGTGAGGGGACTGGACTGCTCCCAAAAAAGCACACACCATTACACACACAGAGAAGCAGCAGAGGAAAGCAGGGGCCCTTGTCACAGTAAAAAGAGACAAGAGTTCAAGGCCGACAGGAGAAGCGGGGGGGGGAAACAATCAGAGACCCCTCTCCTTGACAGCCATGGTACAGGACAGCCAGAAATCTGGTGAGAGGGAGAGACGACCACAACCCTCCTTTCAAAACAGTGAAGACAGACAGTAGTAGTCTGTATGAAGAAGAAATCAGATGCCCCTCCCACACTGAAAATGGATGTGGAAGGAATAAAATCAGTATGCAGGGGGAAAGAGCCCTGCAGTTCTGCTTTTTCTCTCCCACGCTTCATGTAAGAGCCCTAGTCTACACTCTCTGACACCTTTCCTATGCCTCTCACTGGGCAAGAGAGCTCTGGAAGTGTAGGACAGACACCCTTCCCCCAAGTGAAAACCACAGGGTTTGGGATCCCAAGGGAAGTAAGCCAGAGCCCTCTCCTCCACTGAGAGGCATAGGGAAGATGGGGATTAGAGGATTTAGACCTAGTAAGAGGCCCAGGGTGGGGAGGAATAGGCCTGACACACTCAGCCCTCTGTTTTAGCCAAGATAGAGAGGCAACCTCACACTCTGGGTATCCCTAAGTCTCTATCAGATGCCAGGACTGGACAACAGGGGATGGATCACTCAATAATTGCCCTGTTCTGTTCATTCCTTCTGAAGCATCTGGCACCAGCCACAGTGAGAAGACATGATACTGTGACAGATGGACCATTGGTCTGACTCAGAAAGGCCTTTCTGATGTCCTTAGGGGAACCACCAGAAAGGGGTGTGTGGGGAAAGGGCTGACAAAGGCTTCTGACCTCCCAACCGTGAGGTAAAACTAGGACCTGGTAGAGAAGACGACTAGCAATGCTGCCCCCCTCGAGTGAGAGGGGTAACAGCCTCCCCCAACCCTACAGTAGGAGAAGAACCTGGGAGAAAGGAGACTAGGGCCCTCACTAGCCTAAGAAGAGAGACAGGTAATTAGGGGGTGCAAGAGATTATGAGGAAGGGGAGGATGGGGTCCCTCAGACTAGGAGTGCTTGATTCCTCCAAACCCAGTTTGTGGGAAGAGATAGGGGACTGAGGAGCAGATACATCCCCAACTCTTCTCCCTCATCGCCCCTTGAGCATCAGAAAGAAAGGGGAAACTAGAGCTCCCTGCCAGGTACAAGGAAGAAAAAAGGCAATGTGGGGCCTGGAAACAAAAAGCCTCCATGAGTTGGGGAAGAGACCTTCTTGATCGACTCTGCTCTCCCCACCCCCAGACCCTTGCCCCTTTCCTTCTCATTAAGATGGGAAGGAATGAGGTTCTGGTGACCTTCTCTCCCCCGACGGCAAGCTCCCTCAAACCAGAAGGGTCCCTACCCTCCTGGGAGGGGGTACAATGGTGAAGGGGGCTCTACTCTCTCTCGGGGGGGGGGTGAAGATGGGCAGCAAGGGGCTCTGGTCTCTTGGGGAGGGGAGAGGACACAGGCAGCGAGGAGGGGCTCTGGCCTCTCAGGGGGAGTGGGAGGAAGGGAGCTCTGCCTTTTCTCTCTCCAGGGGCAGGGGAGACGAGTGGCGAGGGAGATTCTGCTCAGGGGGGGAGAAAGGGAGGGGGAGGAGACAGGTGGTCCCCAGTCTCCCCAGAGAAATGAGACACTCTGCTCTCTCGGGGGGGGGGGGGGGGGGGGAAGAAGACAGGTCATGAACGCGGGGGGGCCCGCTCTCCCCAGAGGAATGGGATGCTCTGCTCTGTCCAAGGGGGCTCTGCTTTCTCGGGGCGGGGGGAGGGGTAAGGAGACTGGGGCCTCCCATCACCACCTCTCTTCCCAGAAGAATGGGGCTCTCTGCTCTCTCCAGAGGGGCTCTGCTTTCTCCAGAGGGTGAGGGGAAGAAGATAAGTGGTGAAAGGGAGGGGGCCACTCTCCCCAGAGGAATGGGGTGCTCTGCTCTCTCCACCTGGGCTCTGCTCTCACCAGGGGAGGGGAGGGGGAAGAGAAGATAGGTGGTGAAGGGGGGGCCCACTCTCCGCAGAGAAATGGGGCGCTCTGCTGTCACAGGGCAGGGAGAGAAGATAGGTTGTGAGGGGGGGTCCCCACTCTCCCCAAAGGAATGGGGCGCTCTGATCTCTCCAGGAGGTGCTCTGCCTGTCTCTGGGAGGGAGAGAAGATAATCGTGACAGGGGATCCCCACTCTCCCCAGAGCAATGGGGCACTCTGCCTGTCTCTGGGAGGAGTGAAATAATCGTGAGGGGGTCCCCGCTCTCCGCAGAGGAATGGGGCGCTCTGCTCTCTCCAGGGGACGGGGAAAGAGAAGATAATCATGAGGGGGGTCCCCACTCTCCCCAGAGTAATGGGGCGCTTACTGCTCTCTCCAGGGGACAGGGAAAGAGAAGATAATTGTGAGGGGGGGGCCTCATTCTCCCCAGAAGAATGGGGCGCTCTGCTCTCTCCAGGGAGGGCTCTGCTGTCTCTGGGGGGAGAAAAGAAAATCGTGAGGGGGCGCTCTGCTGTCTCTGGGGGGAGAGAAAATAATCATGGGGGGCCCCCGCTCTCCCCAGAGGAATGGGGCGCTCTGCTGCCTCTGGGGGGAGAGAAAATAATCATGGGGGGCCCCGCTCTCCCCAGAGGAATGGGGCGCTCTGCTCTCTCCGGGGGGAGGGGAGCTCTGCTGTCTCTGGGGGGAGAGAAAATAATCATGGGGGGCCCCGCTCTCCCCAGAGGAATGGGGCGCTCTGCTCTCTCCGGGGGGGCTCTGCTGTCTCTGGGGGGGAGAGAAGATAATCGTGAGGGGGGGCGTTCTCCCCAGAGGAATGGGGCGCTCTGCTCTCTCCGGTGGGGGGGGCGGGGCGGATGGGGGGCTCCCAGCGGGAGGGGAGGGGCGGATGGGGAGGACTCGCCCCTCCGGGGGGCTCTGCTCCCCGCCCCCAGCCGTGCCCCTGGCGCTGAGGGAGAGACTCTCTCCGGGTCTTCCCTCAGGGAAGCTGCGGCCTCCCCCGTCCCCTGGATACCATCTCCATGGGGGCTCCGGTCTCTCCACCCCACGGCCGGCCCCGGGGGGGTCACTCCCCCACGACCCGCTCCGTCCCCCGGCCCGCTCGTTACCTGCCCAATGTGCTCACAAAGCAGCAGCGGCGCCCACCACTGTCACGTGACACCCCCCCCCCCGCGCGGCGCGGCCTGTCCCCCGCCACGTGACCCACCGAGCGCGCGCGCCGCCGACCGCCGTTCCACGCGACTCGGCGCGTCCGTCCACCCGCTCTCCCTCCACGTGACGCAGGGAGACAAAGACGCTCCCTCGGCACGTGACCAAGGTTTCCGAGCGGGAAGGGCAGTCGGCCTTGCCCACAGAAGGGGAGGTGCTTAGCTCCTCAGGGGGCGGGGCTTCGCGTTGCGGGCAGAACAGGTACCGGCACCGGCTCTAAGGCAGGGGGCGCTCAAGCTTCGGGCTGGGGAGACTGGAAGGGGGCGGGGGAGGTCAGCCCCCTGGGGTGGGGTCAGGACTGTAGGGGAGGGGGAGGTCAGCCCCCTGGGTGCTCGCTGGAAGGGAGGGGGGCTACAGGGGAGGTCAGCCCCCTGGGGTGGGGTCAGGGCTGTAGGGGAGGGGGAGGTCAGCCCCCTGGGGTGGGGTCAGGGCTGTAGGGGAGGGGGAGGTCAGCCCCCTGGGGTGGGGTCAGGGCTGTAGGGGAGGGGGAGGTCAGCCCCCTGGGGTGGGGTCAGGGCTGTAGGGGAGGGGGAGGTCAGCCCCCTGGGGTGGGGTCAGGGCTGTAGGGGAGGGGGAGGTCAGCCCCCTGGAGTGGGGTCAGGGCTGTAGGGGAGGGGGAGGTCGGCACCCTGGGTGCTCGCTGGAAGGGAGGGGGGCTACAGGGGAGGTCAGCCCCCTGGGGTGGAGTCAGGGCTGTAGGGGAGGGGGAGGTCAGCCCCCTGGGGTGGGGTCAGGGTTGTAGGGGAGGGGGAGGTCAGCCCCCTGGGATGGGGTAAGGGCTGTAGGGGAGGGGGAGGTCAGCCCCCTGGGTGCTTGCTGAGAGGGAGCGGGGCTGTAGGGGAGGTCAGCCCCCTGGGGTGGGGTCAGGGCTGTAGGGGAGGGGGAGGTCAGCCCCCTGGGGTGGGGTCAGGGCTGTAGGGGAGGGGGAGGTCAGCTCCCTGGGGTGGGGTCAGGGCTGTAGGGGAGGGGGAGGTCAGCCCCCTGGGTGCTCGCTGGAAGGGAGGGGGGCTACAGGGGAGGTCAGCCCCCTGGGGTGGGGTCAGGGCTGTAGGGGAGGGGTAGGTCAGCCCCCTGGGGTGGGGTCAGGGCTGTAGGGGAGGGGTAGGTCAGCCCCCTGGGGTGGGGTCAGGGCTGTAGGGGAGGGGGAGGGCAGCCCCCTGGGTGCTCGCTGGAAGGGAGGGGGGCTACAGGGGAGGTCAGCTCCCTGGGGTGGGGTCAGGGCTGTAGGGGAGGGGGAGGTCGGCACCCTGGGTGCTCGCTGGAAGGGAAGGGGGTTACAGGGGAGGTCAGCCCCCTGGGGTGGGGTAAGGGCTGTAGGAGAGGGGGAGGTTAACCCCCTAGGTGCTTGCTGGAAGGGAGAGGGGCTGTAGGGGAGGGGGACAGATAGAAAGCTGGCTAGATCATCAGGCTCAATGGGTAGTGATCAATGGCTCCGTATCTAGTTGACAGCCGATATCAAGCAGAGTGCCCCAAGAATCAGTCATGGGGCTGGTTTTGTTCAGTATCTTCATTAATGATCTGGAGGATGTTGTGGACTGCACCCTCAGCAAGTTTGCAGATGACACTAAACCAGGAGGAGTGGTAGACATGCTGGGTGGTAGGCATAGGATACAGAGGGACCTAGACAAGTTAGAGTATTGGGCCAAAAGAAATCTGATGAGGTTCAACAAGGATAAGTGCTGAGTCCTGCACTTAGGACGGAAGAATCCCACGCACTGCTATAGACTAGGGACTGAGTGGCTAGGCAGCAGTTCTGCTGAAAAGGACCTAGGGGTTACAGTGGATGAGAAGCTGAATATGAGTCAACAGTGTGCCCTTGTTGCCAAGAAGGCTAATGGTATTTTGCACTGGATAAATAGGAGCATTGCCAGCAGATTGGGGGATAAGAACATAAGAACATAATGGCTGTACCGAGTCAGACCAAAGGTCCATCTAGCCCGGTATCTGTCTACCGACAGTGGTCAGTGCCAGGTGCACCAGAGGGAGTGAAGCTAACAGGCAATGATCAAGTGATCTCTCTCCTGCCATCCATCCCCATCCTCTGATGAACGGAGGCTAGGGACACCATTCTTTACCTATCCTGGCTAATAGCCATTTATGGACTTCACCACCATGAATTTATCCAGTTCTCTTTTAAATGCTGTTATAGTCCTAGCCTTCACGACCTCCTCAGGTAAGGAGTTCCACAAGTTGACTGTGCACTGCGTGAAGAAGAAAGTCCTTTTATTTGTTTTAAACTTGCTGCCTATTAATTTCATTTGGTGACCCCTAGTTCTTGTATTATGGGAATAAGTCCTTATCCACTTTTTCAACATCACTCATGATTTTATATACCTCTATCATATCCCCCCGTAGTCTCCTCTTTTCCAAGCTGAAGAGACCTAGCCTCTTTAATCTTTCCTCATATGGGACCCTCTCCAAACCCCTAATCATTTTAGTTGCCCTTTTCTGAACCTTTTCTAGTGCTAGAATATCTTTTTTGAGGTGAGGAGACCACATCTGTACACAGTATTCGAGATGTGAGCGTACCATGGATTTATATAAGGGCAATAATATACTCTCAGTCTTATTCTCTATCCCCTTTTTAATGATTCCTAACATCCTGTTTGCTTTTTTGACCGCCTCTGCACAATGCGTGGACATCTTCAGAGAACTATCCACGATGACTCCAAGATCTTTTTCCTGACTCGTTGTAGCTAAATTAGCCCCCATCATATTGTATAGTTGGGGTTATTTTTTCCAATGTGCATTACTTTACATTTGTCCACATTAAATTTCATTTGCCATTTTGTTGCCCAATCACTTAGTTTTGTGAGATCTTTTTGAAGTTCTTCACAATCTGCTTTGGTTTTAACTATCTTGAGTAGTTTAGTGTCATCTGCAAACTTTGCCACCTCCTTGTTTACCCCTTTCTCCAGATCATTTGAGTAAATTGAATAGAATAATTGGATGTGATCATTCCCCTCTATTCGACATTGGTGAGGCCTCATCTGGAGTACTGTGCCCAGTTTTGGGCCCCACACAAGAAGGATGTGGAAAAATTGGAAAGAGTCCAGCGGAGGGCAGCAAAAATGATTAGGGGGCTGGAGCGCATGACTTATGAGGAGAGGCTGAGGGAACTGGTATTATTTAGTCTGCAGAAGAGAAGAATGAGGGGAGATTTGATAGCTGCTTTCAACTACCTGAAAGGGGGGTTCCAAAAAGGATGGATCTAGATTGTTCTCAGTGGTACCAGATTACAGAACAAGGAGTAATGGTCTCAAGTTGCAGTGGGGGAGGTTTAGGCTGGATATTAGGAAAAAATTTTTCACTAGGAAGGTGGTGAAGCACTGGAATGGGTTACCTAGAGAGGTGGTGGAATCTCCTTCCTTAGAGGTTTTTAAGGTCAGGCTTGACAAAGAGAGAGGGAGTTCTGGGGCAGGGGAGGTGGGAGTTCAGCACCCTGGGGTAGGGGGAGGGGCTGGAAGGGAGGAGGCACTTCCATCAGCACGTTCTAATACTCTGGTTCGGAAAGTTGGTTTGATGTGAAAATTGTCACACTTACTCTGAAGCTTCTTCACCATTTGGAGACGATCCATTAAATATTATTGAGCTATAGGTCATTTGAAAAGTTCACCTGTTTTCAAAATTGACATTTGTTCTTTGTTTCCCTTTAAGTCCTTGTCTACTTAAATTTAAACAACTGTAACCCCGCCCCAAGCACTGGCTCTGTACTCCCATTCATCAGGAACTGGCCAATGAAGGTGGAGGTGCCTGCAGGCCGGACCTGCTGCTGGCCACTTCCAGGGTGCAGCACAGTCCGTGGTGCCAGGACAAGCAGGAAGTCTCCCTTAGCACCCCAGCTGACTGGGAGCCACCTGAGGGAAACCCATGGCCCAATCCCATGCTCGAGCCCCCCTGAAACCCAGAGCCCCTTCCTGCACCCCAAATCCCTCATACCCAGCCCCACCCCAAAGCCTGCATCCCCAGGCCTGATCCCCTCCCACACCCCTACCCCAGCCCTGAGTATCCCCCAACCTGGAGCCCCTTCCTGCACCCCAAACCCCTCATCCCTAGCCCCACCCCAGAGCCTGCATCCCTAGGCCTGATGGAGGGGAGAGATGGAGTGAGTGGGGCGGGGTAGATCCTAGGTTGCATTTAAATTCAAAAAGTGATCTTGTGCATAAAAAGGTTGGAGGCCACTGCTGTGAAATAACACACAAATTGTGTGTCCATAAAAGCAGCAAAGAATCCTGTGGCACCTTATAGACTAACAGATGTTTTGGAGCATGGGCTTTTGTGGGTGAATACCCACTTCGTCGGATGCATGTCATGACAGACAAGCCCTTAGAAAGAATATAAGATTTTCTTCCGTACCTGACAGTAATAGAGCTCTTTCTTCAGCACAAGTAGTGGAAACTTGTGTTTATGGTGGTGAACGGCCAAAATTCCAGTCTTGGTCCTGCAAGTGTTTTTTTTATTTAGAGAGAGACAGTTAATGGTGCAGTGCAGTTCCATTAGAAAGCTGGATTTTTGTTTTGTTTTTTTTTGTTTTGGGTGAGGGGGTTGCGCCAACACTTGTAACTTCAGAAATGAATTCTCATGGTTTAAGATGTTTAGAATTGGGTCTCATTGACAACTGGAACCTTCTCTGAATATTTGTATTAAATTACATGCTTTGTTTGAAGGTTAAAAGACTTTTCTTTTGGAAATACTTGTGGAGCCTGATATTCCTTGGTGTTCCTCATGCTATCAGATGCAGTCACGTTACATCACAAAGTTCAAACTATCCGTAAATTTTGACACTGTCTTGGGTAAGAGACAACTTTCAAGGTCAATAGCGGAGAGGAAAATATTTAAGAAAATGCTTTTGTTTGAAAACTAGACATTATCCTCCATCAATAGAGAAAAACAAACACGGCAATGGAGAATTTCCTTGTCAGGCTCTAAACCAGCCAGAACTAGTTTTCAGAAGAAAAAGGAAACATCAGCATCTGGTGACTACTCCATCTTCTGCATCGCTCTGAAAATACCCCTTTGGCCTAGGAGGAAGATATACACGTTCATTTTTCAGATGAAGTAAGAATCAGCGTTAAAGTGACTTGCCAAAGGTTACAGAGGGATATTGTGACAGAGCAGGGAACTGATTTCAGGTGGTAGAAACCTTTTACACTCTGGGCCACACTGCCTCTTTTACAAATTGTTTTACATTTCTATAATTAGGCCAACTGTAAAATACTTCACCTTTGTAAAATGTGCAAAGACAAGGCAAGTATGTCCATATTCATCCTACTGGACATTGCCGCAGCGTTTGATACCTTTGATCATCAAAATGTCTGTCCACGCACCAGCAATGTGCATGTCCTGAAACAGTTCAATTCCTTCCTCTTAGACTAAATCCAGAGGTTCATTGCGAGCAACTTTCTCCACTTCTAAACTCCTCCCCTTTGGAGTCTCATAAGGCTCACGTCTCTCCACCACATTACTCAACGTGTACTGCTTTGTGAAGTTGTTCGGAGAGCTGCTGAGCAGCTTCTGGTGTGTCTATGAGACACAGCTCCATATCTCCTTCATGTCAGATATAAACAGTGCCATTTCCAAGATCTCTCAGCTCTTAGCCAAAATCAGTATTTCAATAAAGTAACAAGTAGTGGTGACAAGATGCAGCTCTGGTTGAGTTCCACGTAGACTTTGAACCCTTTAGGGCATTCATCACATACTCGGTGCCTAGAGAAGGGATTGCATACCGCCTGGCCTACAACCAACTTTTGGAACATCTAGCATAACAGGGATTCTTTCCCAGCCTCTTAGGAGTCTGCTACTATAGGGATCCTCAGGGCAAAAGAACCAGAGATTCATTCATTTTGACCAAAGTAGTGGGCTTTGAGTTTTACCTGTATCCATGTGCCAGATATGTTACAGGAATGGACCTGAAATATTCACACAGTGTGTACTACAGTACAGAACAAAGAAGCATAGCTTGAAATTTATAGAAAGTAGAGGTTAAATTTGGATCCGACTATATCATCGTGTTCGCTGACCCTTCTCAGAGAGAAACAGGCAGTCTCAGCGTAGGCATGCTGTGAAGGAATAAGAGTGCAGACATATGTAAATACGAGTCTTCCCCCCAACCCTTACAGTTTGTGGGGGGAAGAGGCCTGAAAATCATGCATCAAAGTTCCTGCCCACCGATAATATTGAGTGAATAGTTACATCCACTCCAAGAGGGTCAGTTGTAATGCTTTACGGCCTGATCCTAAGTGGTGTGGAGCACCCACAACTTCAGTTGAAGTCAAGGGGAGTTGCAGGTGGAAAGCACTTGTCTGGCTCAAGCTATTAACGAAGGAGCCCAGTTCACCAGTTCAGCCATCTTTGACAGACTGAGAATGGTGCTAGGAACCAGAGACCCAACCCCCCTACACAGCCTATGGTCTGACGGCACAGTGGAACGCTGGGAGAAGATAGAGATTCAAAAAAACACAGCTCATTTCCTGTAGGGCTAGCCACAGCAGCAGTTTGGGCCAAGTGTTCCAGTTCAGGAGCATTATTTCTTGTTCTAAGGTTGATATTTTCTTCCAGCGGGGGGCTCGTCCAAACTGACAGATGTACATATATAGTGTGCGTTCTGAAAATTAGGTTTCATGTGTTTCCCCCACATCCAGTAATTGCAGATGATCCTTTATCTCAACAGGCTGAAGTTCTGGGCTTCAGTCCTCCACTTCCCTCTCTTCTACTTCTCCTAGAGGCCTCAGCATTTACATCTTAACTGCCTAGAGCAGAGCAGACTACTGCTAGGCCAAACTGTCCTAAGGCAATACACAATAAGTCTTCTTTTTCTACTTCTCACACATAAGCCATGCTCAGAGATGGGCCTGACTCAGCTACACATGGGGTGCATAGGTCTTGGATTACTATGTAGAAAGCTGAAGGCAGGTTGTAGAATTCTGCTACCTGTGCTCCTACCTGGCAGCAAGGAGCGGGGCAGAGCTGAAGAATTCAGGGAGGGAGTTGGCCTGACTGCGGAATAGCACTCACAGTCACAGAGGAGAGACTTCTAACATGAGGAAGGACAGGCTGAAAATCTCTACCCCTCTCCTCCCTTCCTTCCGGCCATTCAGTCACCTCGTTTCATCCTTGAGGACAGGCACACCCCTTCCCACAGCCCAGCTCTAGTTTTCTCCTCTCACGCTTTGCTGTGCAGCTCCTGCCAATCCATCTTACCTGAGGAGTTAAAGAAACCAAGCACCTTGAGCAGCATGTGTTGGGGCCTGGTTAAAGAACAGCCCCACCAGGCTGGAAGAATTACTATGATGAAAAAAACCTCTTTGAACAAAAGTCTAGTTTGTTGAGTTTTAGTTTTAAAAGTGTATTTTTACTTGTATTAGTTTGTAACCATTTCTACCCTTATTCCTTGTGCTTGGTGTCACTTCAACCTGTCCCTTTCTTCATAAACTTTTTACTTTTACCATAAACCAATGCAGTGCTTCGATTGTCAGCCCTAGCTGATAAGCTGCGGTGTGCTGTCTCTTGAGAGGAGCAGTGGACTTGATAAGGTTTTGTGGGGTTTTCAGTAAGTGTGACTGAGTAGTGCAGAGAAAGACGTTTTGGGGAAGAATGCGGGACTGGGAAGGTACTCGTGGTGTCACTCTGCAAGGAGGAACTGGACTGGTGTCAGGCTCTCACCCAAAGCTGCACAGTGTAGAGACTCCCAGACTTACAGGGTAGGTGATGACAAAACCCCATACTGGTCTAGGAATGGTTGCTGTCTCTCCCTGCCATTCTCTGCCCCTTTCTGTGGTCCCACCTCACTTGCCTCCACCTCCTCCTTTCCTACATTCACCAGATGAGCAGAGGGCCTCTGATATGCACTTACGTGGCCAGCATTTGAGGATACACCAACCTATAACATCCTTGCTTAGTGACATGGATCCACAGGACTGATGCTCTTGAATGGCTCTGGAACAGTCCCTGGGAGGATGCTTTCAGTGTGTCAGCCCCCTCAGTGTTACACTATCACTTGGGTAAGCCCCTTGGCTTCACCATCTTCTGGGACTGAACTTGGGCGCCTTCAACACACCTGCTTTATGCTGTGAGCTCCCCTCAGCAAGTCCACCTGAAGTGGACACTTACACACCCAAAGGGAACAATGCACTCCCAATGTACTTAAACTGGAATGACTCAGCCAGTGGTGTAAAACCCGATGGGTTTATTAGGTGTCTGGAACACAGCATAGAAACTCCTTAGTTAAGATAGAGAACAAAGTCATAGCATAGTCCACCTGTGTCAGTCCAGAGCCCCCTCTGACCCCTCTGTAGTCCCAGTCCCACAACTTCTCCTTGAACAGCCAACGCTTAACAACCCCAAAGGGCCCCTCCTTATTCCTTTGTTCTTGTTCCCGAAAAACATGGCTGCCTGGCCATCCTCCTTATCCCTTTGTTCTCCAGCTGATCACAACTGGCTGGCTTCCTGCAGAGGACAGGCCATCCAGGGTCGTTAATTGCTAGTGCCCCATGAAGTGACCATTGTCTTTTTCAGACTCTTCATGGACATGGGCCCAGGCCCCAGACAGCCAGGCATCAGTCACACCTGGATCTCTGCAAAGAGTAAACAACCTTTCCCACCCCCATTTAACCATGCAGCACAGAGGGGAAACCGAGGCACACAAAGTATTAATCCAAAATATGAAAAAAAATCATTCTGTCACACGCAACAAGAAAGACATTTTAACCACTGGAGGTCTGAATCATAGACTATCAGGGTTGGAAGGGACCGCAGGAGGTCATCTAGTCCAAGCCCCTGCTCAAAACAGGATTAATCCCCAACTAAATCATCCCAGCCAGGGCTTTGTCAAGCCTGACCTTAAAAGCCTCTAAGGGTATGGCTACACTTACAGCTGTGCAGCGCTGGGAGTTACAGCTGTCTTCGTACAGCTGTGCAGGGAAAGCTGCTGCAGTGTGGCCACACTGACAGCTACCAGCGCTGCAGTGTGGCCGCATTTGCAGCGCTGTTGGGCGTGGTGCATTATGGGCAGCTATCCCAGCGTTCAAGTGGCTGCAACGTGCTTTTCAAAAGAGGGCAGTGGCGTGGAGTGTGACAGGGAGCGTGGGGGAGACAGAGAGAGTGGATTTTTGGAGCTGACACTGTATCAGCTCCCTGCCTTGCAAGTTCTCAGGACTGGAAGATACACAGCACCAACCTTCAATCATTTTAAAAGTTTCGACCCCTTCCCCCACCCCTCTCTTATTCACTAAATGCAAATAGCCTTCAGACCAGATAAGCAGCTGCTCCAAAACGGACCCCGCCCCCCCGCCGTGTTGCTTCTCTCCTCAAGCAAACTATGAACATTCCAAAGGAATCCCCCTGCCTGCCTCTGCTCGAGCAAACGAGCTGTGTTTGTTTTTTAGATAAGCAGCTCCGGAGCCCGGAGTTCACAACAAAACAGCAGAGTGGCTGAACAGGCATTCTGGGATACCTCCGAATACCTCGGAGGCCAATTACAGCGCTTTTGGTGGCCACACTGGCGGAGCAGCGCTGCATCACCAGCGCTGCAATCCTTATACCCCAGGCAGAGCAGGAGTACAGCCAGCGCTGCAGCCAGGGAGATGCATGTGCCCTGCAAGTGTGGACGGTGAGTAAGTTGCAGCGTTGTAAACCCACCACCAGCGCTGCAACTCTCCAGTGTAGCCAAGCCCTAAGGAAGGAGATTCCACCACCTCAATAAATCTGGATTGATCCTGATTTATATTACTGCAGATAAAAAGGTGCAGTCTTAACTCTAACTTAACCCATGCTGACTAATTCAGCTACAATCGCAGTAAAGAGTGGGCAGCTTGCTTTGTAATTTGGGTTAGCAGCTTGAGTTCAACTCCAGGCTGCTCTGTAGGCTTTAAACTGAGCTGCTACCCGGAGTTAAAAGCCCAGTTGCCATGTCTTCACTGCTGTTTTAACCCAAATTAAGAACACAGCTTTTTAATGCAGCATTCACATACCTTCTGCTGGACAGGTGCCTGGACCATTCACACTAGTCAGGGACAGTGAAAGCTCCCTGTCTAAAAGGCCCTTTCTGCTAGCTAAATTGAAATGAAACAGTGAGCAAGTAAAGTTGCTTTTCTCACGACAGCCACTGATATTTTGTTTTGTTATTATAGAGGAGGGGAAATAATTATAGCTCTAAAGAGTTTCACAAGCTCCATGACACACTTCTCTGCGCTCCCTAATCTGTGCACAATTAATGAGTATTATTAGCATTCTTTAATCGTCATTTGGCAATCCCATGCTAACGAGGATGGTTATTTGCCATGCAGTGCACAGCAACAAAGACTGAAGTTTTAGAGGACGCTACAGTGTGAGGGTGCAGCCCCCATTCCTGTAATGATACACAGACTGACTTAGGTTTTCCTACAAGAGGTCAGACTATGAGCCGGGGGAGCGAGAGTGAAAAAAAGAGGAGACCAAGCCAGAAAGCTTGGTGTTTTTTTTTAAGCTGCACATGTAATAAATACAAAGGAGGAAACAGCAAATACTTCATTGCAAAGCCTTTCAAAAGAGAGATTTAAAATGATAGCAAAGATGTCTATTATTGCTCATGCTGGGGATTCACACATTTCACTCTGAAGCATCAGGTACATGTTACTGGAGAGAGCATCCCAGACTAAATGGACCAGTGCTTTGACCCATTCTGGCAATTCCTGTGTTCTGACCTACTGGATTGTCTAGCTTATCCTCCCTTGGCTCAGGACTGTTCCTTCATGTATCTGCCACAGTGCTTTATAATTCAGAACTAGATTCAAAGGTAGGGTCAGCAAAGCGATAATGTAAATAATGGACATGTACATCACACTCTGACCAGCTGGCTTCAGGGATAAGACCTTTTCCCTATATTTCACTTCTGTTAGTGCTGCATAGCCAGCACAGCACAGTTTCATCCACAGATGCTGTAACGATGATGCGTGATCAAAAAAATGTGACTGCCCTTCAGATTCCACACTGTTTGTAAGAGCTTTGGGTAACTTAGGTGCAGTTGGAGGCACAAATAAAAGTTTGGACATCAGTGATATAAGGGGGTTATGCCAACAGATGATACTCTCATGCACATTAATGGGGTCACTGATGCATGAACTCAGGCTGAAACTCCCCCTGGAAACAGTTCAAGTTTAGACTAGGCCTTTAGGCTAGACTAGGTGGGAGGTTAGCTGAAATGTTCTAAAAGTCATAGGTGGAAATAAGGCACATAGGCACCTAAATACCTTTGGGGATCCAGGCCTAACTCCCATTGCAATCAATAGAAATTGAGAGCCTAAATAGCACTGTGGATCTGGGCTATGTCTTTAACATGTGCTTAACTGCTAAAGCTAAAATCTTGGGGTGGAGCCCAGACTTGTCTACACTTAAGAGGTTTGCTGATATAGCTGTACTGGCAAACATGCCTAGGGTAGAGGCGATTAATAGAGTTTAAGGCCAGAAGGGACGATTAGATCATCTAGTCTGACCTCCTGTAAATCACAGGCCATTACATTTCACTCACTTACCCCTCCATTGAGCCCAATAACTTGTGTTTGGCTAAAGTATCTTCCAAAAAGGCGGCCAGTTCCGGTCTGAAGACATCAAGAGACAAGAGAATCCCCCACTGCCCTTGGTAGTTTGTTCCAATGGTTAATCACTTTCACTGCTAAAAATGTCTTACTTCCAGTCTAAATTTGTCTTCAGCTTCCAGACATCAGTCCTGTTCTGTCTTTGAGCCCTTTAGTAGCCCGTATTGTCTCTCTGTAAAGACACTTTCACACTGCAGTCAAGTCCCATCTCAGTCTTCTTTTTGATAAACTAAAGAGATGCATCTCTTTACGTCTCTTCCTGTAAGGCATTTTCTCCAGACCCCCAAATCACATGTCTCTTTGCACCCTCTGCAACATTTTGACATCCTTTTAATACTGTGGGCACCAGTCCGACCAGCGCCTTATACAGAAGTAAAATCAGCTGTCTGCTCCTACTCACTCCTCCCATCTATATATCACCCTGCTATGACAATGGCTTGTAGGTGCTACGATAATGCAAGTAATACATCCAAGGATCACATAGGCCCTTTTTGCCACATTGTTGTACTGGCAGCTCATGGTCAGTTCCTTTTCCATGATGATTGCTAAAGCTTTTCCAGACTCTCTGCTTTCCAGGATACATGGTCCATCCCTTCTGTCAGTTAGTGCCTGCAGTCCTTGTGCGTAGGACTGGCACTAGTGTTTTTAGTGCCCTAGTTGCACAGCCATTTTGCCGCCTCGCGCGCTGGTCCTGTGGCTCTGGTGGACCTGCTGCTTTCGTGCCTGCGGAGAAGGTCTGCTGGTCTGCGGCTCTAGTGGATCTGCCGCAGCTGTGCCTGCGGGAGGTCCACCGGAGCCGCGGGACCTGGGGACCCTCTGCAGGCATGACTGCGGCAGGTCCACCGGAGCCGTCTGCCACACACCCCCCCAGCAAAATGCCGCCCCCCAATAATCCTGGCGCCCTACGTGATTGCCTAGGCTGCCTAAATGGAAGCGCCAGCCCTGCTTGTGCTTAGATGCAGTGACCTTGCATTTGGCTTTGAATGGGCCCACTTTACTAACTGCTTCACATCGCTCTGTATGACCTCTCCATCCTCATCATCATTTACTGCTCCACCAACCTTTGTGCCATCTGCCAATTTTAACAGCAGCGATTTTATATTTACTTCCAGCTTACTAATGAAAAATGTTGAATAGTGTTAGGCCTAGTACCAATCCTTCTTGAACCCCACTAGAAACACACCCATTCAATGAGGATTCCCCATTGAAAACTAGAGTTAGATCTGTCCCTTACCAGTTCTTAATTTGTTTAATGTGTGGTCTATTGACATGTCAAGTGCTAATTTTTAAATCAGAATGTCATGTTGCACTAAATCAAATGCCTTAGAAAGGTCTAAGTGTACAATATCTATGCCATTACTATTAGCAGGAAAAGCTATAATCTCCTAAAGAATTGAATCAGTTTTGACAAGATCTGTTTTCCATAAAACTATGTTGACTGGCATATTCCTATCATTTAATTCTTTATCAATTGCAGAGGGCACTCAGAGACAACCCAAGTTTAGGGATTGGTCATGTCTGACCAGCTCCCCTCCCAAGGGTGAGATACTGAGCACAGGTACTGGCTTCCTCCTTGCCCTGGGGGTGCTCAACCCCTACTCTGCCCCAGGCCCTTCTCCCAATCCCCCACCCCACTTCTTCCCACCCAGATCTCCCTCCTCCTCCAAGCACACCCTATCCCTGCTGCTCCCCCTCCCCTTCAGTGCCTCCGCTCACCACTGAACTGAGCTGATTGGAGCAGACAGGAGGTGCCGCAAGGCAGAAGAAGAGCTGAATGGGGGGGGTCGATTGGTGGGTGCTAAGCAGGGCTGGAGCACCCCCAGATTCAGTGTCTATGTCACTGAGTTGGAAGGCTGGCTGAGAAAAGACTCCTCTCTCCTCAGGAGGAAGCAGCCCCATTATCTGAGAACTAGGGTGACCAGACAGCAAATGTGAAAAATCGGGATGGGGGCATTAGGAGCCTATGTAAGAAACAGCCTCAAATATCAGGACTATCCCTATAAAATCGGGACATCTGGGCACCGTATTGAGACAGGTTTTCCCAGTCCATATTTTACTCTGGGCTGTATTTAAATTTTGAAGATGTAACTGTTCCCCCTTCCCAGCAGAGGGTGGAGTGGACCACTGCCTAGGAGCCCCCAAAATACAGCAAGCAGGCTCCATAGTTACAATAAGCTCAGCTGGGAAATGCACACAACCACTCAGGAAACGGGGAGCTCGGCCCAGGCAGAGCAAACTAAACTGTGTCTGATCTGGCATCTTGGAGTGGGCAGTGGCTTTTTCCATGTGCGAGCGCCCTGGGCACTGTTCCACTGAGATTCATTGCTGTGTAACAGCACCACCAACTGGCAGAGACAAGACACCACATTACACTCAAAAATAAGCTGCGGCTGGAAAATGTAAAACATAAGCAACACTGTACTTTAGAGGCAGCCCTGCCATACCTGGCCTAGGAGCAGGGAGGTAAAAGACTCAGTAGGGGGAGGAAGCAAACTAACTGTGGGCACGGGCCCTGGGTTTGTCCCTTCAAAGCACAGTACAGATGTACTAGGTTCTTGATCTTCATCATCAGAGCTCCCACAGGTGAAAGTGACAATGCTCTCCCTCTGCCTCCCCTGGGAGCAACAGTTCAGAGGGACATGGGGGTTTATGGAACAGAAGTGTTACCACTGCAGGAAAGCAGGCGGGTAGCAGGCATGGCAGTGATCTCTGTCGTATAGGCCTAACTCCTGCAGAGAGTTTTATCTGTGCTCACAAGCATCCCCCATTGATCATTTTATTGTCCCAGCACAGCACAGTTGCAATGGTCAGAGAGAGGTTCTCTGGAAACTGGGGTACAGTCCATACAGCACTTTGGACAAAAAGGAAAAAAAAAAAAAGTAAAGGTCCTGATTTTGAACTGGAGTCTGTTCAAGGGGAGCCAATGCAGAGGGCAATCTCTCAGGGAAAGTGATTCCTGGGCACCCGTGTTGCTGAGTCCGCAAGCAGCTGTGTTCTGAACTAGCCAGGAGCTTTGTCAAGGTGCAGGGCTTTGTTCCTATATATTAAATCTTATGAGACATTTCTTCTGCACAAGTCACCTGGGAAACTCCTTCCGCAGGGTTGGTGGGGATTGATGGGCTCTGCAAGAAACAGCATCCCACCCTCCTCAGCCAGGAGTGGTCTCTCATCTTTTGGGATAGGTAGGGAAACAGAGAGAGAAGGCAAACATGCCTGTAAAGCGGTTAAAACAAAAAAAACCACTTCACTGTGAGAAGGGAAACTGAATGAGAAAACGAGTGCCATGAGTGTGTAGATGCAAACTGTCTCCTGTGCACAGAAATAATGAGCCATGCGCTGAATAGTATCTAGTGGCACAGGCAAGCCTGGGAGTGGCGTGCCAGACCTGCCACAGATCTCAAGGGCCCTCTCTTACATTCTCACCATCACCCTGAAGAAGTCTCTAGAGGTAGTGAAGGCAAAACAGTGGTTAAAATGAAGATTATGCCTGCCTCAAGAGGGTGGGACAGCAGGAGCATAACTACGTCATGTTTATGAAGGTCTTAGAGACCCTTAGATAAGACAGCATGGAAGTCTAAAGTATACCTACAGTATTACTGCCTTTAGGACAATTCCCTTGTGAAACAGAGACTACTCTGCTGCTGGGGCCACACAGGGCATGGGATAGATTCTGGCTGTGAGGAGGGGACAAGAGGACTGCTCTGTAGTGTCCTTGAGATTATGTTCTTCACTATACAGTCATTAAAATGCCACAAGCAGTTCAGATTTATTTCCCCTTGAACAAGACAGGCCAGCAAGGAGTCGTCCTGTTTAAAAGGAGCATGACCAAGACAGTAGGTCTGAAGTTAGATTCCCAGTATGGCACTAATAGCTATTAGGCATTTATACTAGGCTACATTCAGCAGTTAAGCACTACTTCTGGCTCCTAGCAGGTTGTTAATACAGCTAAGCATGGTTGCCCCTGGGTTTATGTACAATAGTGGGGTTAAATAGTAAAGGACACCACTAACTAACACTATACAAATACATTTTATTTAGAGATATCCATATTAAGATGCACAAATACTTTTGTTCACCAATTTCAGTTCACACAACTTCAAGTAGTGGAAAAAAACTGCAGTTAGTTACAATTATTCTATATAACAGGGCAGTAGTAAAAGATCCATTTGTCAGACTACAGAATGGTTAACACTCAGATGAGAACGTACAGATCTATGTATTAAAAAGTGCATTGGTCATTGCCACATACACTAACATGCTTTTCCAAGAGCAACATCTTTCTGGCATGTGGACACAGTAACCCGGTTAATGTGAGATTGAAAATAGTCATCTCTATTGGATTTGGAAATAAATCTGCTAACAAATTTCCCCAAACCAGGAATTAAGAGTTTTGTTCCTTGATCGATACAAGACAGTCAGCTTGCAAACCAAACTTCATTATGCTGTCCATATGATCAGGCAACACGCTGATGACCTAAAGCAGTCACAGTTAACAGCCCATCTTCACCAGCTCTCCTCTTCTATTCTGAAGAGAAGGCTAAAATACTCAACTGCATTTAGGAAGCTGACATGGGACAGTCACCAAATCTTTGCAGCCAGTTTGAATTCTTCCACACAAGAAATAACACCTCATCCCACAAAAAAGAAATATGCAAGCAAGCCAGCTGGGATCACATGTTGCTGGATTCATATTTTTGCGATCCCACATTAAAGTAGAGAAAGAAAGCGGTGCTGGATCTGTAGAGTAACTGCAGTGGATTTAAAATTAATAAAAACACATGGAACCTTAACTTAAAGCATCTCCTTAACACAAGGAAAGCCCAGCAGATTCCATTTGTTATTGATAGCCCCTTTTTTGCATTCAAACAGCGAGGGAGCACTGCACGCTGCTCAAGAAAGACCAACGAGGATTGCTCTATGGATGTTAGCATTGAATAGCAGGAGTCACATATTAAAATCAGTCTTCAGTTAAACTCCTTGCATTGAAGACACAAAGTGAAACAGGCCAACCTTTACATTATACTTAAGGAAATCCAAGAGGCACATTTTGCATTGATCAAAAATAACCTTGATGTACATTGCAACATTCAATGAATTTGGAATCTGAGCCATGAACCTCCAGTGGAAGTGATTTAAACAAAAGTCAGGAACTCTGTTCTAATTCCATTAAGATGAATTTAAACTGCTCCCTCATCTACTTGAACTAGAGGTACCTTTCCAGTTCTCTGCATACAAAGCCTGTCTCCCCCCTCTCCTCTGGCTTGTTTTCTTCTGCACACAATGGAAAAGTGTAACCTCAATGCCTCACAGGGTAGGTCCCAAAAGCATGTCAGGAGAGCTGAGGATGGGAATCAGTAGAGTTTGTACATGTGCAGTGATCCCCAGAACAAGGTGGTGGAAAGTAAAAACAAGCAGATTTAGATAGCCAGTAGTGCAGGAATGAATTGGTTTACAGAGCAGGAATGAGTGGGGAGCACAGCCCTCCAGATCAGAGGAAACCAATTCAGGGAAATATCCAGGGCTGGGGAAGGGAGAGGAAGAGAAAGGAGGGAACCAACTGTAGAAGTTCTGATCCAGCAAAGTACATAAGGGCTTGAAGTAGGTGCTTAAGTCTCATCAGCTTCAGCAGGATGTAAGCACATGCCCCGGGGATTTGCTGAACAGGAGCCCAAGTTAGCAAGCCACGACGGAACACACTGGAGTCCACAGAAGAGCGACTGGGACAAAAGGCTGAATGATGGAGACAAAGCTTGTGGAAGAACAAGAGGGACAGAGCCTGCTGCAGGCTGTTCTGTGAGCAGGAAAATGGAGCAAGGGGATCAGTGCCTGCTGCGTTCTGTGAATCCTGGGGAAGCAGCAAGTCTCAACTGGAATTCTACACCCCCTGCACCCACAGGTAATGCGGGATCAATAGGCAGAGCCAAAAGGGGGAAGCCACAAACAAGGGCTCTCTTCACTATGGCCCGCCAGCAGTGGGAAGAGTGCTGCCCCTCAGCACCCCAGAAATGAAGCCGTTTCCTAAGTCAGGAAAAATCCTGGAAAGCTCAAGTGCAGTAGGAGCCTGGGGAGGAAGGGGTGGGTGGCATGGTGATGACAATCGAAGAAGAAACAGGTGCTTCCCTGCACTATCTTCACATGGCATCTCTGAAGATAGAAGACCAGCCGTTTCCACAGGCAAGCTCCAGCCGTACTTGACTGTCAGATAAGGGATGATGAAGATCTGCAGCCGAACCCCTAGGCCTCCATTGTTCAAGTGTATTAAAATAGCTGCTTGTCTTCTAAAGTAACAGGCCTGTGGAATTCCCCTTGGACAAACTGTGCAATACGTGTCTGCAACTTAACCATACAGTCCAGCAGCAGTCTTCCCCCCCCCCCCATTAATTACTGCAGGAAACTGCCTTTAATAAATAAAGTAATTCTAGCCATTACAATTGTGAAGAAAGCCCTGTGCTGTAACCAGAAGGAACCAGCAATCAGCCTGGAAGTGTGATGTAGCCCCCCAGTACTCCAATGGGGTTTTAACTCTGAAGTGGAATGACAATATTGTTAGCTGTTCCCCTGCTGTTAAGATTGCAGGCAGTGGGCCATCACTTCCCACCTTACTGACCACTGCGTTATGAACTCTGGATGTTAGCATTTCAGCTTCTGTAGAGGTTACCAAAAAAGCAGGAATTGTCATTTCACATGCAGGTAAGTAGCAACAGGTTTACGATGGAGCACAGAGTGGTCTTTCTACCCAAGGGCCACCAGTATTTTTGTACAACTTTCAGTACAAACTAATTTGAATTTTTTCAGACCAGACAAAAACTTGCATCTGACGAAGTGGGTATTCACCCATGAAAGTTCATGGTCCAAAACGTCTGTTAGTCTATAAGGTGCCACAGGACTCTTTGCTGCTTTGACAAAAACTTGGAATTTATTCTTAAAGGTGAACTGGAAAGAATGGAGGAAAAAAAAGTTAAACCATTAAAGATTACAAACCAGAAAACAAGTCAGATTAGGTCTGCTCAGTAGGATCTAATGAGGGTAAGTAGGACCAAATGCTACACTAAATAAGATCTCTAGGTTACTCCGTTTTAGGTATGTGCACATTATATCCACAGACTAATGACCATACATTGACACAGTTGTGTTGGCTTTGTAGGGCTAACAGAAAAGAGGGAGAGACTGAATCAAATTCTACTGAGCCAGAGGAATATTGTGCTAAAGTTCCAATCAGTGACTCATTTACAAGCTCACTGAAGGCAGTGGGATTGGTGATACTCGAGAAGAAATCCACCTTGAACTTCAGATCATATTGAATTTGCAGGGCAGTTAGGAAAGTAATTTTTGTATTCAAATTCAGCACATTGGAAGTCACTGAGAAACAGAACCAACCCCACAAAGCCTTTTTATTTTTGAAGTCACTTTTCAGAGAAGAACAGCTGTTTACGGGATAACTTTCTAGACACTGCGCTGCATATACAAATCAGTTGGTTTCTGCATGCAATCTGCAACTTTCCATTGTTTAATTTGCAAATTGCATGGACAGTTTTAAACATTTAGCCCTCAAGTTAAACACATGAACGACAGAACATTTGAAAAACCTCTACTCCCTTTGCTTAACTGCTTACGTGCAAGTTCAAGATTCTGCACTGTATCAAAATAGTTGAGGCTATAAACTATACCGAAATTTTTTTTGTGCATGCATGCACACAATAGCAACATATGCCAAAGAAACATTGGGTCCTGAACTTAAAACAGAAGCAGGCAAGTGACAGAAGTCATGATATTTTCAATGCACTGGATGTTTAAGTCTATGAAGTGTAGTCTACGTGGAAAAACATTTTAAAAGAACTACAGTTCACTTTAAGACATCCTAACTCCAAGTCACAAGTTGTGATCCCCACATATTTTAAACATCCTGTGTAGTTTGTGCATCATATATATTGACACATATATCATAGGCAAGTGGAGAAGATCCAGCATCTTATGTACATATTACCAAACATGTAAACACTGATGTCTGTACAAGGACTCATCCCAAGACAAAAATCAGTGCATTTGATTTGTGTCTATCCCATATTCTTGAATGTCAAATGAAAAAAAGTCACAACTAACAATACAAACTTGTTGCAACTTCACTGTTTACATCTTAGAAAAAGACAATGATGAGTTTCCGCCAGATAACTTTGCAAAGATCAAGGTACCATAAGAGAAAGGCACGTTAACCTCTGATTGGTCCTTTTTGTTATTTGGATGAATCATAGTGATTTATATACCCTGAGACTGCAGGAGGCCATAATAGGAGAGGAAACCAGGTGAGCAGATAAACAAAAAGTACAAGTTTAATGAGATTTAAGATTCAGCACCTGAAATTTCCCTTCTAATTAAGGAAATCTATCGAAAAGCAGATTCTAAAAATCATGAGCTATCTCCAAGATTTTAGTTTTTAGAGCAGAGAATCAGTGTTTGAAGGGGTACAGACAGGATACTGTACATGTCTCCAAGTGTTTTATATAAACCCATATTTTATTTCAGTCCATTACTGTGGCAATTTGTATACAGTCAATACCGTTTACCCAGATGGTCAGATGCAGCCTACAACTCAGCCAGCCACAGCACTTTTGTTTTACGTTTTACGTATGAATGGGCCGCAGGAACTACAGGTCTCAGCATGCAGCTAGAAGAGAGTTGGTTGAAAAATGGCTTCTGAAGGCCTCTGGAGTCAAGGGACAAAACAGACCAGGTTCCACTCAAACTCTTGAAAACACTGTGGGTTTTTTTGTTTTTTTAAGTATCTACTACAGGATTTTTAAGTATCCAATTTTGATGAGGAGACCCAGCACAGATGCAGCTACAAGAATTACCTAATTCCCAAGCAATAAATTCAAGCACATGGAAAACAGCCAGAACAGATTCCACATAAAGGGCCAATATCAACCCAAGTTTTTTTTTTTTTTTTTAAAACAAAAATCAAGTTTCTCCTTTAAATACAACTTCTGGGTGGTTCTGAGAGGAACACCAAACCTGCCCTCCTTTCTGTGCACACTCCTGCCTGCCCCTTATGCTGCTACTTGCAGACCCAGGAGAACAGCATACACAAACTGCCCCTAGAGCAGAGCAGGGTGTGAATACTTTCCCCTCTCCCCCAAGATTAGGGCATGGGAGTGATGCAACTGACCACCAATGCCACAGTGAAACCAACACTCCATGAACTGCTGTCAAATCCACAAGACAATCTGAAAAAAATAAATTGATCTTTCTGTTTTCAAAGACCTGCAGTTGCTTTTGACAACAGATGCAACATTGTCAGATGGAGATGCAATTTGGGGATGAGTCACTCTCAGAGCTTCTTTGATACCACTGCAAAGAGGGGAGGCCGAAAAATACACATCTTCTCTGGGACTTTGCAGCTACAAACTTCTCACAAGAGCAGCACCTCAGTGAGCAAGGTTTAGATGGAAGTGACTCACTCCTGAAGGTATGAAAACTACCAGTCAAGGATTATTATGATAATGTATTTTTGCATTGACTTCAATGGGTGTTGAATTAGACCAGTCTCAAGTGGGTTTTTTAAATAGCTTAGAAATGTACTATCTTTGGGACCACTGGAACTGGCCCAGGATTAACACAAACTATGAATCTCAATGAAACTTGTGCTTGGTCTGTGGCTCTCCTGAGCTGGGGTGGTAACACGCTCAGCCTCTAACAGGAGGCTGCTTGGTCTAACGTGGCCTCTAGCTCCCTCAGAGTGATGCTGCAGAGAGCTGTGTCAAGCTTCCTTGGCTGGCAGGACAGACTGTGAGATGATGGACTAAGGTTGGAGGGGTTAATAGAAAAGTGGCCTGGGGAATAACGCTGAACTTGATAATCGAAAAAGCTGGACAGTTTAGGAAGAAAATGGAAACGGGTTCTCTCTCATCATGAACACACTGGCTAGTTGCTGTAGAGTTGCCAGTCAGTACTCATGAGTTGGCTACTAGTGGGTCCATCACTGTTAAATAATTAATCTGCTACATTAGAACAAAGTCATATGATGCTTCAAGGATGCCATGCTTTGCACAGCAGCCTTATGAAAAGTGCTGGATGATCAAATAAACTGCTTGAGACATTACAATGCAAATAGGATACCAGGTTAATATAATATCAAATATCAGAAAAATGCAGGTCTGTCTGAATGATCCTTAAGAACCTTATTTTCCCTCAAAGCAACTCTGAGGAAGGGGAAAAAAAGGTCATTAAGATATCTGACTTTGAGCACTTGGAAAAATTGCTAATATACAAAGAAAGTGAGACCACCACTGGGTTTCTGTACCCTATTTTAAAGCTATCGAAATCTAGTCAGGCCATATTCACCCCCAATAGCGTTTCTCTACTGTTGCTTGAGAGATGGGAGCTTTGCCTTCACACCAACTTCCATGGCTGGGCTCACAGCCTCCCCACTGCTGTACCAGCAAACCAGTGACCCATATTTGGATCCCCACATGCTACTATCCCCCCTGCCATGTTCTGGTATTTCAATTTTAAATCTAAAACTGTATAGTCTAGGGAGCATAGTGCAATGGAACAGGCATAGGCTAGAAATCAGGAAACCTAGGTTCTTTTCCTGTTTCTACTTCTGATTTACTGAGAGACATTTGGCAAGTCACTTCCCCTCCCAGCCTGTTTCCATAACTGCTCAATGGATCAAAAGAAATACTTGACTACGGATACTCAGGATCACATCACAGTAAGGCATCCCATCTTGAAGGGACAGCTACTTAAAACACTGGTCTGAAACTTTATAATCTATTACTGTTAAAAGCAACACACGATTACTAAGATTAAAGTATTTCTCAGTTTTCTTTTTGCATTGGACAGCACTGGATGTATATTCCATTTACCTTGTTTGTGTGGGCTTTCCATGCAAGGGAAAAAGTTCCCCCCCAAAACAGAAACAGTCACCAATAGGAATACAACACACTGGCAGAAGGCTCAGGAGCAAATGCAGTACTTGAAACTACATCTCCACATCCCCCTCCCCTCACAATGAAACTGACTAATTTTAAAATTGGTGTCCCCTTAACACCAACACATCTACATTGGACAATGCTCAAATCACCTGGAGAGAACAATTTCCCCAAAGGTTCCAAGTTACAAACAAATGAGTTTTAAATTAACAAGATTAACTATAAAGGGAGTTCGATTTCAAGACCAAAAGGCTTCCTTCAGCATTAAAAAAAAGTATTTAAAATGGTATTAAACACTGTGGACCCAACTTTAACACAGCTGAGCTCTGCTCTCAGAGATGTCAGCTGGAGCCGAGTGCTCAGTGCCTTTGCAAATCTGACCCCAAACAACAGGACCTGCCTGGGAATAAAATACACCCCAAGAGAACGCAGAACATCTCAGTAGAAGAGAGAGTGATCTTAGACTGGATTTAAGACTACTCCTTCACAGAGATGAAATGTCACCATATTTCATGTAGGTTAAATAAATATTTTCCTTTGCATATTTCTGAGCAGAGTGAAATGCTACATCTCTGCCCTGCCAAACAGTCATAAAAGAAACCCCAAAAGCAACAAGTTCCCATCATGGAACTGTGACTAGTGACAGTATAAAAAAATACTTAGAATCTTTACATTCGTTTAACAACGGAAGTTCTGAGAGAACTACTTCATTTACAGCCCTATCATTTAACAGCTACTACTTGGAAACGGCGTAATAAAACCATATTTATTTTTCAATTTTTGCTTTGATGCAGATTTTAAGCAACCAACCCACTAGCAGAAGTTTGGAATGCAGCAGTAAAATTGCTTGGTTTGCAAAGTGATCAAGTCAGGCCTATACTTCAAATCCCAGTGTGCATATGGGACAACCCTTTCCTTAACCCTGACATGCAATCAGAATGTGGAGGGAAAGCCTGCACTTCTACCATGTCTTTTGTCTGATAATCTCAAGTTAGAAATTAAGCCTCAGGTGCCATGTGTGCATATTACAGATCTGCACAGTGAGGCACAGAGACATGAAGTGACAGGGCAACAGCAGCTACAGCCAGGAAGAGAACCAGTCCAATGCTTAACCCTGTGCTTTAGCCACAAGACCATCTTTTCTCGTCAGAATTGCACAATCCCTCCATGACTGAGCCTATATTTTGTTTGCGAAGCGTATCCAGACTGTCATCCTGCACTCACAGCTCCTGGTGAAGTCCAAAGCAGGACTTAACAATAAGCTAGGTGCTCGGGGGGGGGCGGGGGGGAGAGTTTCCTATAAAATCTAAGTGACAGCCTGTGCTTTTCTTAACATGATGAGTTGAACACGAAGTCTAGCTACCTCGTAAGTTTCAAACCTGCATTAAAAAATGAAGCCTACAGTCATTAAAGAGGAAGACAACTGTATTTGCTAATAGCATCAAACAACTGCATATGCCACCCTCCTTCCAAAGGTCAGGAGGAAAAAAAATATGAACATATTAGCATAACATCTCCCTGCCCATCAACTTTAATAGCAGTAACTGGCTAGCAAAAACCATTCCTGCCAACATTACTCACTGTTGGTGGGAGAACTGCAAGAGGGGAAATGTTAAAGGGGGGGGAGGGAGGGGGAAGTCTCCAGCATGAAAGAGGTGTGTGTGTCTTTAGGCAGACTCCAGGTATCTGGAGTCCTGGCTCCTCCCTGCCATCCAGCCCCAGCCACCCAGAGGACCCCCAGCTACTCTGGAAGTTAATCAGATTGAATTAGGTTAGCCACCATGCAAATCCATCTCCTCCTGGGATGCCATTTCCCTTAGTGCCCGGCTGCAGTCCACCATCCTAACAGCTGTCATGTCACACAATACCGCCGCTGCAGTACAGACAGCCTACTCTGAAGGTCCAACAACCTTTCCAACTGACACTCAAGATAGAGAGAGAAGGGGTAACAAGAGACAGTCATTTTGCTCATGCACTGTTGGGATGCCAGGCTTGGGGGTCCTTGCTACACTCTGAGCTAGGTAAGATGTTACTGGTGGTGCTCTGTTCCTGGGTTCCAATGCACATGGTTTCGATACATTTTCCTTTATGCATACAGTGTCATTAGACTTGTACTTTAAAAAAAATCAAGCTAGGCCTGAGCCAGGCTCTGCAGATAAAGGAGTAGCTTATCTCATAAATATTTTTAATATTTTTAATTACAAGTAGTCCTCACTCCAGGTAACGTAACCGACACAAAGTACCTGCATACACACAGCCCCTGGACTTTCACAGAAAGCCTGGCAGCAACCACTCTATAAGAAAGGAATCCTACCGCACAGCAAAGTAGGGGGCATATGGCTGAGTTAGCCTATATGGGGAAGAGTCACTTGGAGTAAATACAATAAAACGGGATTTTAAAAAAACCCTTCATATAAAGGATCAAGGAAGTTAAAGCAAAATCTGGTTCAAAAAAAGACGTACAAAACTGTTGAAGACCAACAGAAAAAAAACTCTGCCAAAAATAACTTGCATTTAAACCAGAAAACAATGTCATGACACAATTTCTTTGTTAAAAAAGGAAAGACAAGGTGGAAATCAGCGTCAAGATGGGCATTTGGGAAGAGTTCTCATTAGCTCCAGAGACCAGCGTAATTCCCGTGGAGTCCTGATGGAAGGGGACCTCCTGCCACAAAGAGTTTCGTTCCAGACGAGTCATAGCAGTGGGTGTAAACAGCATTTGCGAAGAAGTTAATGTCAGAAAAGTAATTCCTCCAGGTTTCATCATGATTCTGTTAAAGGAAAGTTCAGATCAGTATCGCTGCAAATGAGCAAAAGAGGAAATCTTCTTTCACAAAAGCAAAATTTAGTCTTCATAGCCTGAAGAGAGGCTTTTTGCATTAATGATCCCTGGGGTTTATGCAGATAGGCTAGAACTGGGAGACAGCAGGAACATCCCGCAGTCTGTTTGATGGCCCAAATTTCCTCAGAAAGAACACTGGGGGGAGGGGAGGAAACTAAGGTTGGAAATCTCATTTATAAATCACTCAGACTTAATTTAATAACTAGAACTGAGAGAGTCTATTACTTTGTACTGAATAATTTATATTATGGTAGCACCTAAGAACCTCAAGCAAGGATCAGGGTTCCCCCCTCCCCATACAGATGATGGTCCCTGCCCCTGCACAGTTTGAAAAGGGTAGATGTACTAATCAAACAGGAGCAAGTCTGAAAACCCTATACAATTCCACCAATACTGTGTATTTCTGGTCTCAAATCATCAGGTTAGATGATGTTTTATTAAGCAACAGCACAGCCTGGTGTATGCAGTGGGTACGCCGTATGTAAGGGTATAATGCAGTTAGAGTATAATACGTTATTTGACAAGTATAAAAGAGAGATTATGGCTTTGGAAAAAATGCTGTCTGTGTCTCGACTTGTTCCACTTTTTTCATTTCAGCTCTTATCTTGATCCCTCCTGAATGCAGATATCTAATCTATGCCCCCGGGACTAAGTTTTCTAGACCACAAACAAATAGCCACACAAATATGACCACATAAAATCTGCTTTAAGTGTGTGTAACTAACTTTGCTGTACCAATGCTCAACATACAGGTCTATTTCTGAGATTTCAATGAGAACTACAAAATAGAGTATGAAGTTTGTCATTCAGTAGCAGTTATGCAAAAGTTTTGCTAGGAGAATTTTTGTCAAGATTGAGTAATTCAAAACTGGCTCACCACATTGTGCTTGAGCTTTCATAAAGAGAGTACTTGTAAGTGAGGGACAGTTATGAGCAACTGAAGAATAGGAGTTAGGCTGAAATCAAATGTTAATTCTTACTAGTATGTGCTATATTTCTTTGCACCATCCTTTCCCTCTGCCTGGTCTAGGATTGTAAGTTCTTCAGGGTACAGAATGTATCTTAGATTTACAGTTGTCATAAACAAATAGTTAAGGGTTAATAGAACAGGAGTACTTCATGTTTCTTTTGCCTGTAAAGGGTTAACAAGTTCAGTGAGCCTGGCTGTTACCTGACCAGAGGACCAATCAGGGGACAGGATACTTTCAAATCTTGAGGGAGGGAAGTTTTTGTGTGTGCTGTTAGTGTTTGGTTGTTGTTCTCTCTGGGTTCCGAGAGTGACCAGATGTGCAACCAGATTTCTCTCCAATCTCCCTGATACAGGGTCTTATAGATTCAAAAGAAGTAGTACTAGGTGATAAGGCGAGTTAGGCTTATGTTTGTTTTCTTTATTTGCAAATGTGTATTTGGCTGAAAGGATTTTAATTTGTACTTGTATACTTAGGCTGGGAGGGTATTCCCAGTGTCTATAGCTGAAAGACCCTGTAACATATTCCATCTTAAATTTACAAAGATAATTTTTACTGTTTTTTCTTTCTTTCTTTAATTAAAAGCTTTTCCTGTTTAAGAACCTGATTGTTTTTTTGTTCTGGTGAGACCCCAGGGGACTGGGTCTGGATCCACCAGGGAATTGGTGGGGAGAAAGGAGGGAAGGAGAAGAGAAAGGTTAATTTTCTCTCTGTGTTCGGATTACTTTCTCAGGGAGAGTCTGGGAGGGGGAGAGAGAAGGAGGAGGGAAGGTGAATTTTCCTCTCTGTTTTAAGATTCAAGGAGTTTGAATCACAGTGATCGTCCAGGGTAACCCAGGGAGGGGAAGCCTGGGAGAGGCAATGGTGAGGGAAAGGGTTTTCCTTCCTTGTGTTAAGATCCAGAGGGACTGGGTCTTGGGGGGACCAGAGTGTATCAGGCACTGGAATTCCTGGTTGGTGGCAGCGCTACAAGTACTAAGCTGGTAATTGAGCTTAGAGGAATTCATGCTGGTACCCCATCTTTTGGGCACTAAGGTTCAGAGTGGGGGGTTTACAACAGTGCAATACAATACATTGAAAATATAAAGTGCCATTTGCTAAGAACTGCAACAAGTTAGAGAAGTGTTCCTAACAGGTCGTTATTTCTGAGGAAAGGCTAAAGGGATTTCAGTCACTGAGAGGGTTTCAGTGAAGCTCATCTGACACTTATAGTTCTCAAAAATCACAGAATTAACTCATCTGCCAGCCCTGTAGCATCCCTATATAGAAGAGCTTCAACAGCTGCAAGCTACTCACAAGCCAGCCTTTCCCGGTCGTCAACTTTAAAATTTCACTTCCTCCGAGTTTCTGTTTTTGTCCACGGCAAGTGTGATTGGGCTTTTCATCCAGGAACCTTTGGGCTCGGATGTCATAAAACAACAAGGAACCCTGCCCTGTTCCCACTGTGATAATGTGCTCATAAAAGCTCACTGACCGAATTCCTGTCAAAGAGAAAGGAATGTTACAATCACATTCAAGAGGAGATGCATGCTCTGGCTATGCAGTGGTGGGTGCTGCTTTAGGGTTTTTTTCCCTGTTACAAGAATGTAATAGTAGGCAGATTATTTCGTTTCCCTTTAACTGTAAGACAGCACAAGTCAGTTCTAGTTATGTTACAGAAATCACAGCTGCTATTGCAAATATCTTTCCCTCTCCCCACAAAGGATCCGATCCAGCTCCCATTATTTATTTATATCGGAGTAGCGCGCCAAGGAGCCCCACTCAGAGCAGGGCACCCTTGTGCCAGACAACAAACAGAACCAAAAGATGGGCTCTGCCCCCAAGGGCTTATAATCTAAGTGTAAGACCTGAACCAGAGAGGCAGGTACAGACAGGGGGAGCACAAGGAAACAATATGGAAAGACTTCCTTCATTTCAGTGGCAGCAAGAGCAGTCCCATGATGACTGTGAGGGATATCATATGCAGATGTACTAATTACTAGGAAGGAGACTGTCCTTTAAGACTCATCTCCCTGTGTTCAAAACATCACTTAAAAAAAAAAAATCTAGGTTTGTGCCCTGAACTAAGGGTCATTTAAACTGATCTGCTTTGGGGAAAGAATTTACCCAAACAAAATTATGTAGCATTACTTTGTTATTAAGGTCCAGTCATCACTTCACTATTTGCTGTATAAAGACTTTGTTTTGTAGATCCACAAAAAGAAACCCAATAAACCAGTGAAGATCCAAAAACAGTTTCTGCCACCTTCTTGGTACAATACAAGCAGCTTATAAAGCATGCTACACTTTGTTTAAAATAAGAAAATTAAACATTCAAAATGGAAGTGAAAGTTGAGTGTAAATATGCTTGCTCCCGTCCAGCTATGCCAAACTGCAGTCTAATTTAATTCATCCTAACCAAGTGGAATTAAAAACAAGAATTTGTGCAATAATGGGAGAAAGGCGCTAGAAATTACATGTACGAAAGAATAGCCTATAGTTAGCTAAGGAGACTATGACAATATGTCAGAGCAAGTTATAGGCATCTGTTTTACAGGTTACAAAGATTTGGGTTTGGCAATTCAGTGTGCAAGTGGGTCTGGACTCTGTATAAGGCAGCAGAGGCTAGTATAGTCAGTAAGAGATCAATTACTTGGACTAGAAAAATAGCACAGGGGAGTGCCCTTTTATTTCTGTTACTCTGAAGCTGCTCTTGAAGAGCAATCCATCCGAGTGCTCACATAAGGGGAGTAAGTGAAGATGAATGCATGCAGAGGACATATGGTCTCCAAACCAATTCCTGCATTTATAGCTTTTATCCTTCTCCAATCACAAGATCATTAGTACCGCACTGATTCTCCCAGTTTATCAGGAGGCTGTTTTAGAGCACACTTTGGAAAATGGCACTTTAAATTGGTTCATAAGGGGATCATTCAGCAGCAAAGAGCTGTTGGCCAATATTTTCAAGCCTGGGTGCCTAAAATTAAACCCACAGTTAGTGTAGGATTCAACTCAATTAAAATGGCCTATTTTCAAAGGTGTTAGGCGTCCACAAATCCCGCTGAAATTAATTGGTGCTACAGATGTTTAGCATCTTTGAAAATAAGGCTGCTTATCCAGGTGCCTGAATATGGATTTAGGCATTAACTTTCAAACCTGGGTACCTAACGTTTTCTTCACTGTGAATAACCCAGAACAGTACAGAAGTTTACAGTTAGATTATTTACATTTGGCTCAACTTAAATTTTGTAAGAACAAGATTTTATAAAAAGTTTAAACCGTAGAAAATGTTTCCTTCATGGCTTTAAAATTCTAAAAAACCATTCCGTTGCAGAGTTGAAACTCAGTAATGTAGTACAGGGCATGAAGGTGACTAAACAGTTATTCATTGGCAGCACACACAAATGCAAGAAGTAAACAGAGTACCAATAGTTACTGAAAATCCAATATATTTGCAATCTACTGCATTATTATTAACAAGCATCCCCTTTAAGCGTAAAAGTCTAAACAGATAAATTTTAATTTGACCTGATTAAAGATCGAGGTGATTGCCTCTCTCCCTTACCTTCAGAGACACTGTTTTAATCTGTTTCGTGTGGGAAATATTAGTGCAAAGTTTAAGTTTACATATATTACTACTGATCTGGGAAGTTCACAGGAAAAGCCTTGATATTTACTAGCCTACTGTATTTTATTGCAGCCCTGACTGTTACCTTTTTGGAAAGATCAACAATTTGAAACTTCACTTCAAAGTTTTCTTACCACTGCCTCGTTCTCTGGAACAGACGGATTTAACATTGTGGGAAGGTTGCCTTGGATCCAGAAAGGAGACATGTGCCTGAGATCCTACTGCATACACTGACCACTCCTGACCATAGGCCAGACACACATTCTCCCTGCAGTATGGCAACTTGGTGGAAAGTAGCTGGAAATAAATGGAGAGAGAAGTCAACTGAAAAATGTGTGGGGGGAGGAGTGATTGAACAAAATCTAAACATCCCTGAAACCATATTTGAGGAAACTACACTTAAGCAGTAACATGGACTTGGAAACTTCTGGAAGAAGGTAACTATTTGATCTTTAGGGCAAAGAGAGAAGGTAATGCCACTGGATGGAGAAAAGCTGGAAACTGCAGCTCCTGGAGAGAGGGGAAGGGAGAGAGACAGGCATTTAGACCATGCCCACATGTAGAAATGGTACTGGTTTAGCTAAAGACTGGTTTTAAACAGGCTTAGTTAAACTGGTACAATTCCCTGTGTAGACACTATTGCTTCAACTTTGTTTAAATCTGTTCCTTATTAATTTAACCTAAATTGAAGTAAGCCTAGTTTAAACCAAACCAAGCAGCAACAGCAGTTTGCACCAGTCTAAACCAGTGTGAAAGTACATCTTACCACCATCTCTACACTACAGGATCTATTTTGGCATAGCCCCTTATCGTAGATGCAGCATACACCGGCAGAAGAGTTCAGCCAGCACAGTAATACCACCTCCCTGAACAACATTAGCTATATGTCAAAAGCAGCACTTTGTCAGCATAGTCGCATTTACACTGAGGGTTTTGCCAGCACAGCTTTGTTGGCTAGGATTTTTTCCACACTCTTAGCCAACACGGCTGTGCTGGTATAAATTATAAATGTAGATCAGGCCTAAGTTAAACCAAGGCAACTTCCCTGAATATAACTAACACTAGAACAAGACAAGTGAAAGCTCCTAATTTGTCCAAGATTAGTAAGAAATGAGGAGCTTCCCTCTCTCAAAAGGGAAATAAGTACTCACATGTCGAGCGCTCTAACCTCATAAACATTATCTTTGCTATGAAACTTTTCAACCTTCAGATCAAGGTTTTGGGCAAGTGTCTTACAGATATTGCTGGAGTCTATTCAGATGCATTCTAAGGAAACTGACAGAGTAGGAAGCAGCCTTAACTGATAGGTTAACTATTGAAATTTAGCATAAATACACAAGAATGGCAACCTTTGATAGCGTGTGCTCTGCTTTCCAAAGATGAAAGTACCCATCCAGGGACACAGCTCCTAGCTCCTAGAAGGAAAAAAAAAAAAAACAGAACAGCTTCCATATGATATACATTTGTACAAATAAATTTCAATGCCAAGCAGCTGTTTAAAGGCTACTTTAATGACTTGAGTTCAACTTATAGATGAACGCTACCTGGAACTGTTGATGAATCTGTACAAGATAAGTCTTAATTGCACATTGATTTCAGCAGAACACAAGAGCATGAAGGGTATAGTGGGGAAACACCAGAAGTGAAATGGAAAGCGTACAACCAAACAGTAGCTTAACCAATACAAAACCCTTGTTCAATCAAGTGAGCAACCCTTAGAAAATGCACTATGAGTTAGCATTGGCAATTCTCAGCACCAGCACCTAAAGCAACACGAGGCAATAAATATTAAGGAAGATTGTATATATGCATTTCAACAAAAACTTAAAGTCTTGCATCACACGAGAGAGAGTCTTTTAGAAGCCATATCCTCCTCCCTTACAATTGGTATTTAGTTTCTAAGATACATTTTCACATTTTTACAAATACCAAAAAGACAAGCTCAGCCAACAAAAAATGTTGAATTGTCTACTGTTATGTCTTAGGAGTCAAATCACTTAAATGTGCATTAGCTGGCCACTGGCAGACATGCACTGATCAGTAATAACCATTTGTACACCAGTTAAGAGTGGGGAAAGGGTTACCACCAGTGAGCATGGTCCCAACTCGTTTAGTATTTTGCCTACTGTATTTATTATATAGACACATTCCATAGGCCAAAAAGCTTAAAACCAGGAAACCCACAGGAAAACTCGTCCTTCCAGAAATACATTTTATGTTTGCTCCAGTCCCTATCTGTTTGTTAATGGCAGAGACAAAAGAACAATATCAGAGAAGGGGAAGACAAAAGAATCTGCAAGCAAAATATAATGCAGATGCAGTTAAGTGATTCCAGTCTAATTTTGTATCCAATTGTACAAACGGAAAAGTTACCATTTTTCACTCCTCTCAGGTTCCCTGTTTCCCTCTTACTGACCTTGTTCTTATTGTTGAATGCCAGTGCTCGGACTTTACAGTTGTCTGGATTGGTGTTCTCCTTGGGGATATCTTTCAGTGCCCTGTGTGTTATGTGAGCATAGACAGGGACTCGAGAGAGGTTGTGCCTGGCATCACTTTTAGTCAACACCTCTTCTGTCACTTCCCAGAGACCCATCGAGCCATCCCGGGAACCTGAATAGAAAGGACATAGAAGCATGTGTTAGGCACGCAAAATTTCCCTATTGAAGATGGAACTTCAGTCAAGCAAGTAAGCCATGGCCCTGACAAAGGAAGAATAAAGTGCTGTTAGTTTAATCTAACTGAACATATTGTTGGTCTTTCACTATTAATAAAGACTAATAAAAGTATGATATCTGAAAGCAGTCAAATTTAGAAAGATAATTGGGCTCATTAAAACTTGCCAATGGCTACATACATTTTAAAGCAGCTAAATCAAATCGAGCTATTCTGAGATCTACAAGCAGCAAACAGGAGCATCAAACTGGAGCTATCATCTTCAGAGAACACACAACTAGCAGCAGCTTAGAGGTGGCTAGAACAGCAAGGTCTAGTCTACATAGTTGCACTGGTTTAACTAAAGGTGCATTTTCAAATGGGGTTCATAGATATCAGGGTTGGAAGGAACCTCAGGAGGTCATCTAATCCAACCCCCTGCTCAAAGCAGGACTAATCCCCAGACAGATTTTTGCCCCAGATCCCTAAATGGGCCCCTCAAGGATTGAATTTACAACCCTGGGTTTAGCAGGCCAATGCTCAAACCACTGAGCTATCCCTCCCCCCAAATAGGGGGCACAATAGGTCATATACTGTATTAAGAGTGATCTTGTGTGGGGCGCAGAGGCTGTGCCACTGGGCACAAGAGACTGGCAAAGTCATCACAGGTGTTGGGACCCAACCTAGGACTCCAGGAGACACCATCATACATCTAATCATGATCATTGCCTGAGCCCATCAGGGTGGTGCCATATTCCTATTCTACAGCTTCTCCCTACCTAAGATCAGATTGGCTGAGTTCTCAAATTAGGACTATCTATGACTCCACCCACCATGGAAACTCTCTCTCCAGCTCCTGGAAAAAAACAGATCCACCCACTAACTATCAAGCCCTTGCCTTCTTGGCACATCAAGTAAATGGTCACCTTGCCCTGTCTCCTTGCACTACAAGCAAACAGAAATTCATTAAATTTCTCAACTGCCTCCTTCAGCTTCTAAACAAATAAAATACTGCAATGCAAAAGGCGTGTGGGTTACACAAACAGAAATCTTAGTTTGCTGTTACTGTGTATTTCTGAGGGCAATGCAGGGGGAGGAGAAGGGAAGGGAGTTATGTAACAAGGAAGAAGGACCAGAGTACACAACCAGAAAGGAGCAACAGTGTCAAAGCAAACAGTGTGGGAAGAAGGGACAGCATTCTTCAGAGTGCAGCCTGTAGCACTCGGGAACTGGGGAAAAACTGCCAGGGCTGCAGGTTGTAAACCAACCATATAGGAATATTTCCTTTTTTAAAGTTTTACTAGGCCTTGAAACTCCCCTCAGCATCCCAGTCGAGAAAGGCGTAAAGCAAGGAGATACAATTTCACTGAAACTATTTACTGCCTGCCTTGAAATGGTTATGAACAAGATCAATTGGAGGAGTGGTGTTAATATAAATGGAGAACGATTATCTCCTCTCAGATTCGCAGATGACATCGTACTAATTGCTCAAAGCACCAACCAACTGCTACGAAGACTCGACAAGAAAAGCAGTCAGTTCAGTCTGAAAGTGAACCACTGCAAAACGAAATACATGCAATCAGATGTCTTACGAAATACCCAAATAACGGTAACAGAAGAAATTGAAGTAGAACAGTACGTATATTTGGGCCAAGACATGAATGGAGAACTCTCCCGAAGGATTCAAGCAGGATGGAGTGCGTCTAATTCCATCAAGGACATCCTCAAAGGGGAAAAAAAACACACGACAAGACCACACATACAAATATCTTCAATTCAGCATGCTGCCAGCCATGCTGTATGGCAGTGAAACGTGAGCACTGACGAACAGAGAAGAACAGCGGCTGTCGGTAGCTGAACGGGCAATGGAAAGAGCTATGTTGGGAATTTCCCTTCTGGATCATATCCCAAATGAAATGATTAGAGAATACAGCGGTGTGAAATATATTGTAGTGGAAAGCAGATATAATAAGATATGATGGGTGGGCCACGTAGCACGATTCACGGACAATAGGTGGACCGCAGTCATTACTGAGTGGTACTCCCAAGAACAGAAAAGACCACCTGGTCGGCCTCCAAGAAGACGGGAAGATGACATTAAATGTTTCGGATGAATGTGGAGAAGGCAGGCAAGAATGCGAGAAGAATAGCGGATGTGTTCTGATCCGCGCAGTCTTAACAACAGCTGAAGACCGATCGATCCAGGTGATTAGGCATATATGAATTTTAACGTTTAAAAAAAGTTTTTTCAAGCTGTTTGGTATATTGCCAGAGATAAGTGTTTAAACAGATTTAGATAATCCTTACAATTTAATTATTTTCCCTACAAAACTGGGTTTAGAATAAATTATATAATTTCAACAATGGTACAAACAGCTGCAGCAGGAGGAATCTTTCATTTATAACCTTTCTAATTTTTTTTTTTTTTTAAAGGCAGTGCACTGAGTAACACTCAGTGAGAGTGTAACTTGTGTTTACCATTTTGTTTTAGGGCCCAGCTTAGATATTAAAGGTCATGGATGTCCATCATCTGCAATGTCTGCAACTTCAGAGTCAACTGCTGGTGTTATCAGCAGTGCTGCAACTCAACTACATCACACAGTAAGTTACTTATATCAGAAAGACTCTCTTCAGCATCCAGTAAAACTTATGGGTGAATTTGTGATCAGGACCAGCTGAACTCCACAGGTGAAAAAGTTGCTACGTTATTTATGTAATAACTTCTCCCCTTTTTTTCTTGTTGAGAACACATATTGCATTCACATGATTCAATTATTATGACCAGCCCCACCCCCGCAGAGCAGACATTGCTGGACACACTGTGGGAGAAGGAAATTGAACTATGTGCAATAAACCTTGACAGGAAAAAAAAATAATTAATTAAGTCTTGATGAGTGGAGTAATGTACATACTAAAAATGTACAATTAAGAATCTGAAAATATTAAGCTATACAATTGCTTATATAAATGTATTACATTACAGTGCACCCTCCTAAGTAGCAAAAAGATATACCAAATTAGCATAAAGGCTCTATTGACTTGGAAATCCACATATTTTAATGGTCATACCAACCAATGAGAATGCACCTCTCTTTAGAAAACAAGCACAAATGGAAAAATTAATTAAAACTGATGATTTAAATAGAGGCTTTCCACTTGATAATTTAAATAGTCATTTAAACAATGAATTGAAGTCACCTTGATTTAAATTAGTCCACGCTGACACTAGAGGAGCACAGTGAGTATGGGTCTGGGAGCAAGGAACTGAGTTCTTATTTCCAGCCCTGAGACCCAATCCCTCTGGCCCTTGGACAACTCACTTCCATCTATGCCTCAGTTTTGCCATCTGTACCTCCCCTTCCTTGCCTCTACAATATGGATAATAACTCCTGCACGGTGTTCATGTGTAGGGCAATATAAATGTTTAAGAAAATTCATAAGAGCATTAATGGCAAAGTCTGAAATTTCACAGTTTGCATGAAATGAAGTTTACAAGTACATTTAATAAAATTCATTCCGTCCTTAAAACTAAGTAATTCTTTGTATTATAAACTTGCAGATGTTTTCCTTTTTTAAAAAAACGTCAAAGATCGCAGTGTGGGGATGGGGTGTATTTTCATGATTTCTGTGCCCTCTGTGAACGTGTGGTTTACAAAGGGCTCTGTTCATGCAAGTGTCCCTTTGAAGCTGAAAAGAGCGAGACTCAATACCCCTCGAAATTATAGCCTTTGGTGTACACTCTTTCATTTTTAAAGTATAAACTGGATTCTGAGTCATCCAGACATGGCAGTATCCCAGCATGACATCATTGGCTCAGCATATTTTGTCTTTTACCGTCCAATAAATTCCACCAGCTCCCACTAATGCTCATTACCGACAATCACAGCGAAGGGCTCCCCAGTCACATTTTATGATACGTGTTCTACCACTCAATTAATTTATACGGTCATGGCTTTTAAATGGAGCATAATCTTGTTTGCTATGGAGATTTAAAATTCAGTAGCACCCCCATTAATTTCTAAACACTCTGACACTTTAAAAAGAAGCTGTTCTTTTTACTACTGCTAGCAGAGAAATGCGTCACTGTATCTTGTGGAACTGGTTAGCCCTGAAGCCAAGGGGAGAATTCCATTTGTCACCCTAGGCTTATAAGCATCATCTAGAGAATTATTCATCCTATCAGAAGCTCTTACCAAGGAAGAGCCTATTGTTCGCCTACAATGGGAGACTTATTCCTCCTTCAAAACTGCTTTAGGTCAAAAGAGATTTAGTTTTGTCTATGAACTCCTTGAATAAGACACTCCACACACTTGGGCAGAGGTTGACTCTTGCGTCGTTACTGCTGGTGTTTAGATAAAGTGACACGGAAAGTCAACCCTCCAGCCCTCTCTGGAGCAGGATACAAAAAGGCCTCCCCGGAATGTTCACATGAGACATCAGAGGCTGGCAGGCCTCTACTCCCAAACTGGGCGAAGTGACTGGCAATCTGACCTGACCTGCAGTGGGACCAATAGCTCCTTTCCCTGAGAGGGAAAGATGTTTAACCTGCCTCCCAGAAGGTGGGGTGAAATTCTGCCTTCAGTTTCTCACCTACAGAGAGGCATGTGGTAACTCCTCTCCCAGCTTTATTTCAAATATTTCTGCTTCTCGACTTATGGCAACATATAATTAGTTTCATATTTGTAGGGTTTATTAATTCTCCTTCTGCATCGTTTTGTCCTTGGCATTTTCTGCACCAGGACCCACAGGTAAACAAACCCTCCAGAACATACTTGGCAAGCTGACTAAAATTTTAAATATAGTATTTATGCGTGGATTTGTTTGTTGCCTTAGTGACATGTCCAGACAGCAGAACCTATATGCCCCATGGCCACATGCCAAAGAGCCAAGCTGAAGCATCACATGGTATAAGTGATGTGGCAAGCTCACTTCCCCTGAATGCACAACAATGAAGCTATGTGGGGGTAACAAACAAGGTAAAACGATCATGTACTAGGTTTCCTGTTGCTCTGCTGTTCCCTTCTCTCTGGCTACGTCCAGACTACCCGCCGTATCGGCAGGTTAAAATCGATTGCTCGGGGATCGATATATCACGTCTCATCTAGACGTGATATATCGATCCCCGAGCGCGCTTATATCGATTCCGGAACTCCATCAACCCCAACGGAGTTGCGGAATCGACAGGGAGAGCCGCGAACATCGATCCCGTGCGGTGAGGACGGGTGAGTAATCCGATCTTAGATATTTGACTTCAGCTATGTTATTCACGTAGCTGAAGTTGCGTATCTAAGATCAATTTCCCCCCCCCGTAGTGTGGACCAGCCCTCTCTCTCCACCAAACCTTCTCAGTAATATCTGTTCTTTTCTCCAACTTTACTAGCTTGCTTTTCTTGAGACTCTTCCTTCCCATTCTGTGGCCACTCTCCTCTCCCCTACCCCGCAATCTAGGCTCACTGAAGGCTGAGACCAATAGTAAAGGAAAGTTATAATCAGCTAAAAAAGTGTGAAAGCAGGACTCATCCTGCAAGACCAACGCTGTTCAGAGTTGACTCAAGATTGAAAATAAGCAGCTTTAAGAAGCACCACTGAAGCTGCAGGTGGTTTTGGATGGAGCTGCACCCACAGTCGAGCCCAAATCTCCCTCTCTACATACAAATGAATGGTATCCAATATCTAATGATTACAAAGAGATTTACTAAATGATATTAAACCTTACCTACTAAAGGAGCAAAATCAAGTACTGCACCTCATTGTTCAGTGTTGAAGAGAACATGTTCCTGGAGACTTACCACCTCCACAATCAAGATTTGCTTTACTTTATTCAGTTTTCCAATGACAACTTCTACAATAAGCATGGATATGCAGAAACTTTCCCCAGTGGGATACATTCTCTTCCTGATGCACCTAAGAACTAGGTTAGTGGGATTTAAAGGCACTCAGTATAACTACATGGGTGTGGAGTTTTGAGGTTCTTTTAAAAACACCATTTAATTATTTCATTGCATGTAAAGACTTTTGCTGTCTCTAAAGAGTTTAGATGCAGACCTGGTTGAGAGACATCCACATGCAATTACACACACACAACATTTAGGCTCCCACTACACTTCAGGTTGAATCATGTCAATTCAAGGCTGTCCCTCATGGTTAGAAGTATCAGAGGGGTAGCTGTGTTAGTCCGTATCTGTAAAAAGCAACGAAGTCCTGTGGCACCTTAAAGACTAACAGATGTATTGGAGATTGTGTGTGATGAAGTGGGTATTCACCCACGAAAGCTCATGCTCCAATACATCTGTTAGTCTTTAAGGTGCCACAAGACTCTCTGTTGCTGTCATGGTTAAAGGTGCCCATGTTCTAATAAGGCTTTTTGTTTGTAGTGTGGCCAGTATAGCAGTTCTACAGCCATGTTGGACCATCCACACTACAAACAAAATGCATTAGAAAAAGGATGCTCCTAGCTATATCAGACAGGTTGGTGCTACCATGATTATATTTCAAGTGTAGATTGTGTCTTTGTTTCACAGGTTTTAAATTGGAAGCATCATGAAAAAAAATTGTCCTCTATTGTTCCTCCATCAAATACATCTTCCTGGGACTCTGATCACCTCGTCAGACATCATGTACTTACCCAGTAGCACTTTGGAGTCTTTCCTTCAGTCATAGACATTAAACAACCACTCTCTACAAGGTTTGTGTGAAGATAAACTTACCAGAAACAGCCATAGTATCACTGATCCAGGCAATAGAAAATATCCAGTCTTTGTGTCCATCCTGAAGAGAAAAAAGGACAAATCAGCCTCTCATATTTATCAGTGTGTATATTTTACATAACTGCTAGCAAATGCACAACTAGTTGTACAGTTTACAAAAAACCAAACTCCCTGTTCAAGGTACAGCAACAAAAGGAAAGCCTATTAAAAAATTACACAATTGTGATGGCAACACCACAAAACTTGTAAATTTTAGTTTATTACCTGAAACTACTTTTAACTTACTTTTTGAAATAGATTTCAAATAGATAGTGGCCCTTTAACATCAGTGGTGAGTAAAGAAGCCTCATGATGAAGATCAAACTTAAATTTTGGAACTAAATGAAGTTTAAAGAATCAGCTGTTGCACTTAGATAGGTACATCCCTTATTAAACAATCACATTTCCTGTGTATTTTCTCATACACACCACTACTATTGATGTAATTAATCATGTTCTAAATTTTATATTAAGAAGCTATTAAAAATAGTTGTGTATTTACATTCCATGACACTGAAGCTCTGGAAAAATAGGTCAGGATGGAAATATGGGTGTTCTGTACACAATAACTACCCATATAGTAAAGCTAGGTAACTCAAGGGATGCCACTGTAGTCTGTTCACAGAGAACTGTGGGCCTGATGCTCTCTTTTCATTTCAATAGGAGTAATTCTGCATAAGAGGTTGAGTCACAGTACTATGTAATTGAATAGGAAGTGATGTCCTATAAACCTTAGAAGTCAACCATCTGCAGAGTAGCCTCTCATCCTAAAACAGCTACCACGGACATTATGAGCTCAGCTGCTGTGACTCACTGATGCTCATGTGAAGGTCCTGCCCAAGAACAAAGCCTCCAAGAAAACACTCCCTTTAACTTTGTTTAAGAAACTTTTATAAAAAGGCCCTAAGATTTTTTTATTTTTTTTAATGGAGCCCGGTACAGTTTACATCATATGCGGGCAAGAGCTACAGAGTTAGAACTAACCCACAAAGCCCAATTCTGTCCTCAGAATCCACGTGCAAGTCACACTGGCTTACAGAACGATGCATTGACCCCCACACAGTATCATCTCACAATATAGTTTGTATGCTAAAACAGCCCGGTTTATGCCTCAGTTTACTGTGTGTGAATTTTTAGTTTTCCGTTAGCAGCTTAGGATGTTGCTAATTTCTAACTGAAGGGTAACACTTGTCTCCAGACTGGGTCTGTTAGGGGATGTGGCTTACAAAGAAGCTCTTTCTACAGTGAAGCCTTTGCAAGAAGATTGCTCATTAAAGACAGAATCAAAACCCCAGGATCAGTAGAGTTAACGCATCCCTTGTACTGTTTGCCTGTTCACTCTTCCAGACTAAAAGGAATATTTTTAAAGACGTGCACAGACCACATTAAACAGGGATGTGTGTCCATATCTCCAGTGCATTCACCCTGACACTTCAATTCTGCATGAAGTGAGATTTCTGATCTTGGACACTTCATTGTAATACCTACTGCAGCGATGGGCAAACTTTTTGGCCCGAGGGCCACATCTGGGTGGGGAAATTGCACGCAGGGCCATGAATGTAGGGCTGGGGCAGGGGGCTGAGGTGCGGGAGGGAGTGTGGTGTGCAGGAAGGAGCTCAGGGCAAGGGGTTGGGGCAGAGAAGGGGTGTGATGTGCAGGAGGGGGCTCATGGCAGGGGGCTGGGGTGCAGGAGGGGTTCAAGGTGCAGGAGTGGGGATCAGGGCAGGGGTTTGGGGTGCAGCAGGAGTGCAGGGTCTGACCTGGCACTGCTTACCTGCAATGGGAAACCACAGCCAATGGGAGCTCTGGGTGTGGAACCCACAGGTGAGGGCAGCATGCAGATCCCTCTGCCCCCCACATCCTCCAGGGGCCACAAGGATGTGGTGCTGGCCGCTTGTGGCAGCGGAGCAGCGCCATGGGGCTGGCAATCCCGTGGGCCAGATCCAAGGCCCTGAGGGGCCGGATCCAGCCCATGGCCCATAGTTTGCCCACCCCTGACCTACTGAGTCACTCTGTACCGTGCCAATATATATGTTAACTTACATCTCCCACACAGACGGGATCAAGCGTAGGCAGACGATAAATCGCAAGGCTATTTGGATTGTCTCCTCCTGTAGCCAAGAGCGTCCTCGAAGGGTTTAGCTCAATTGCATGAATCCCACAGCCCTGCTGGTTTACCATATCAGGTTCTCGGTCTTTCAGAATAGGAATCTTCGTAATTTGACCAGTCTGGACATCTACCACAAACAGCTGAAAGACAGATGTACGTGAAGTTGCAGAGACAGAGCCATTGAACTAAATTCACATCATAAGTTTGAAGAGAAACAAAATGGCAGGTCACTTGATCCACTCTCTATCAGAGTTATGGCATTGTCGATTCTCATAATGGTGCTTAAATTCAAAGCTAAGCCACAAAAATGTATGTTCAAAGAAATGCTACAAGTGTGATTAAAAGGGACAGAGCTAATTTTTTAGCAACAGATTTTAAGGTAACTTCTTAAGTGTTACCTGCAAGAACAGAAATCCAGCACTCAAGACAAAAGTGGTAAGTTGACTGTTTCTTTAAATCCAAAGATAGTACACTTAGGGTATGTCTACACTGCAATTAGACACCCACACCTGACCCATATGCCAGCTGGCTCAGGCTAAAGGGCTGCTGAATTGCAGAGTAGACTTTCAGGTCTTGAGCTGCAGACTGCCTGAACATCTACACTGCAATTCAACAGCCCCTTAGCCCGAGCCCTGCAAGCCCAAGTTAACTGTCCCTTTTAATCACACTTGTAGCATTTCTCTTAACATACCCTTAGTATCTGAGGGTACGGCTACACTTACAGTTTTGCAGCGCTGGTAGTTACAGCTGTGTTCGTACAGCTGTGTAGGGCCAGCGCTGCAGTGTGGCCACACTGACAGCTACCAGCACTGCAGTGTGGCCACATTTGCAGCACTTGCAGCGCTGTTGGGAGTGGTGCATTGTGGGCAGCTATCCCAGCATTCAAGTGGCTGCAACCTGCTTTTCAAAAGAGGGGGGTGGGGTGGAATGTGACAAGGAGCGTGGAGAAGACAGACAGAATGGATTTTTGGAGTTGACACTGTTCTCAGCTCCCTGCCTTGCAAGTTCTAAGGACTGTGCCTACCTTCAATCATTTTAGAAGTTCTAACTCCCTTCCCCCACTCCTCTCTCATTCACTAAATGCAAATTATGTACTGCTAAATACCCGTCAGACCAGATCAGCAACTGCTCAACACGGACTTCCCCCTCCCCCCCGCCATGTGAGAGTGCTGTTTCTCTCTTCAAGCAAACAGCTGTGAACATTCCAAAGTAATTCCCCTGCCTGCCTCCGCTCGCTCAGCAAACAGGAGCTGTGTTTGTTTTTTAAATAAGCAGTTTGGCTGAACTCCGAGCTCTCCCTTTCTTCCGGTTTGTTGTGGACAGGAATTCTGGGATACCTCCTTATACCCCGGAGGTCAATAAAAGCGCTGGTGGGCGTCCACACTTGCTGACCAGCGCTGGATCACCAGCACTGGAATCCCTACACCCGAGGCTCGACCGGGTGTACAGCCAGCGCTGCAACCAGGGAGTTGCAGCGCTGGCTGTGCTTTGCAAGTGTGGCCACATCCTAAGTTGCAGCGCTGTAACCCCCTCACCAGCGCTGCAACTCTCTAGTGTAGCCATGGCCAAAGGCTTTTAAGAAGCTGAATTAATGAAATGGGAAAAGAACAGGGAAAATGTTCTGAAATTTTCACTTTGCCAGACACTTCTATAATGGGGTCAGCAGAAGAGTTTCTGGTGCTGAGAATGCAGTTTATATTTACGTATCATTTCTTTGTCAGTTGCCTCAGAAAGCTAGTAATTCTTTTCCATTCCCTAATAAGCATCAAATGATAAATATTGAGTTAAACCTATAACATTTAATGTAACTGTAGATCTTACAGTTGCTATCCCACATGTCTGTGTAAGCCAGAGAAGTCCAACTCTCCCTGTGGAGTGGGATGAAGTCCATTTTTGTTTATGATATGAGAGTCTAGGACTGCATACCACTTTCAATACACAACAGCGGTCCCACTGTTACCGATGGGAGTTTGCACAGAAATCAAAGTAGAATACAGCCTTACAGAATATCTGAACATCGCATCTTGTTCAGTATTTACAACCACATTCAGCACCACTCTCCCTAGGACTAGGACTATTTCTTCCCTTCCCCCAAAGTATTGTCTCCCCCCTTTTATTCATGTCCTACTTTCTTCCAGCAGGAACTCCCAGTTCCCACCCTCTTCTTTATTTCACACATCAGCAATTAAATAAGTAGTGCAACCATGTGCAAGTGCTATCACTAGGCTTGGAGGCTAACATTCTAGTGGGATTAATGAGAGACAGGGCAGTTCACTCCACTCAGATTAATTGAGTCAGAATGTCTGCAGACTGAGGAAAACAGCATTGCATTAGTTACACCTGGTTAATGTTTGGAAGGTTTTCTTCACAACTGTGTGTGTTAGAAAAGTCTTTAAAAAATAAAACCCTTGATTCTGTAGAATCTGAATATGCCATATGTATCACATCAATACATCATACAAGCTGCATCGGGCACCCAGGGCAGGCATTTAACACTGTAGGTGAAAGTCTAAAAATCTGACACTAATGCAAAACCATTAGGGTCCCACCAAATATCTACAAGAGGGTTAAGAAACTAGAGACTCACATAAAAGGGGACTCAGACAAATAATGTCAAGGTTCATTGACACCCAATCCTTCTGCTTTAATTTTTTTGGTCTTCCATGCTTAATAGCATTCACCTACAGTAAGCAACCAAACTAACACATTTTAAGTTTCAATTTGTTGCTCATGCTATGAGCCTGTGACAGTACTCTACTCTCCTTCTGTGCCAGCCTGTTTTGTCAGTCCTGTTCTGTGTTTCCGGTTCTCTTTCTCCCTCCTCAACAGACTGCAGATGAAATCTCTTACTTCTACTGCATGTCACTGTTTTCTTAAATTCCACTGCAGTTATAACAGAGATATTTAGCGTGTTAAGGATTTGGACCTACATTGTAGGTAGACTATAAACTCTTAGAGGCAGGGACTGTTTCTGTGAGGTGCCTAACATTTTTGAATGATCTAAAAATAATTAAGGCAAAGAATAAAATAACCAGAATAGCTTGAGTTTAGCATAGTAACTGAGACCATCATGGGGTAGCAGGTGTGAAAAAGGGGAAGCGGTGGCTGATTTTCAATTTGCGCTATCGATTGCCTACAGGTCTTTCTGGTTTCACTACATTTGCTCATGATCTAGTAAGAATCACAGAAGCGTAGGACTGGAAGGAACTAACAGGAGGCTAAACGCAGCCACTGACATGTCTATTGAACTGGCTTTAACACAGCCAGTAAGACAGCTGCCATGCTGTCCAACAGTGCAAGAAGCAGGAAGGCAGAAAACATGATCCTGTTATCAATTCATGCATTCAGAAGTGTGAAATATTTGGTTGCTTTAAAATCAATAGTTTTTTTTTTAAAACCCAGTAAGTTATGGCATCTAAACCTTAAGTCAGAAATACCCTATTCCCCAGCATTTGCTAAATGTCCCAAACAAACCCAGGACATCACTGTGACTGAAAATAAAAGTATGGATGCAAATGCTCTCCCAGGTGTCTATAGCAGTCTGGTCTCTATGATGGTTACGAAAGTTCTGGAATGACTACACTACAAAACCCTAGGGGGTTTCCCTTCTCACCTCCTCATCTCAAATGAGATGAGAACCCCTCCCTCAATAACTCACCTTTGGGTGGAACTTTCATCCTGGTCTGTGCTCAAAAAACACAGCTCATGGGGCAAGCTTATGCTGACATGCTAAGCACTGGATAGCTGCCTATATCTGAATGGTTAGTTATGTAGATTTGTTTATTCTTTAACTTTTTTCATAAATGTATTAACTAGCAGCAAAGAGTGATTTTTATCAATTGTCAGTATGCACTAACATGGCATCTAAGCTTTAACCAGACAAAAGAATGCTTTGGCAATAACCAGGAACCAAAGGATCACACCTAATTTGTATCAAATGGAGCAGACTCAAGCTGGCCAGTGGGGAACAATCTTGTACTAGCACAGAAACCAACTGGATGACCGAACAGACCTTTCCCATCTCTAGCTTCTATGATTCTGAATCAGAGGTATAGGCTGCGATATCTATGTTGCTCAAGGATCAAGAAGAGAATGCCTGGGTCAATGTAAACATAGAATGCTGGGATTTACAGTGGCCACAGCCATACCCTTTTATCTTACGGACACTATGGCTGAAGCCCTGCACGGATACAAAATTTCTATCCGCATTCAATCCATGATCCACAAACATGGTCTGTGGATATGTGCAGATTTGCAGTGCTCTAGCTATGGCTACATTTCACCCATCTTGTTGTACAGTACCTTCTTTCATTACTAACTTTATACATTCTTTAGAATTTGTATTACAGTAGCACCTACAAACCTTAGCAGCAATCAGGGCCCCATTGTAGTAGGTGATATACATGTACTTGGGAGACAGTTCCTGCCTCACAGAGCTTACAATTAAACTAGACCATACAAAAGAATTATCTCCACTTTGCAGTGGGAAAATTGAGGCAGACAGCAATTAAGTGAGTTGCTTGAAGGTCACACAGTTAAGCCTTTGGCAGAGACAGAAGTTGAACCCAAATCTCCAGAGACACAGGCCAGTGCTTTTACCACACAATCCATCCTTCCTCTCAAAGTACTTTAATCAGTTTGCAAGTTCTTCTGTCAGTTCCATTTTGCTTCTTTACCAGCCTTTCAGAGACCACAAGGAGGAAAGCCAAACTCATCAGTACAGTACACACAGCCACATGACTTGCATGCCTCATTTTATCTTTTGTAACCAAAAATGTTTGGCTGGACAAAGCCAAGTCCTACAAACTCAGTGGCATTTCTCTGTCTGCAACATGATACATTTAGAATACTCCATCTGATAAATTCCAAAATTCCAGGGAATGTTCTATGCATCAATAGGCAAAACTATTGCTTTTGATGAAAAGTAGTGAAGTCTGATTTCCACTGACGACAAACTGCAGAGAGCTCATTTACTGCTAAAGACATCTCTCTGGCATACTGCAGCTGTGTATGCACCACCGGCAAGATCTTAATATGCTGCTCTCATTGCTTATGCAGGTTAAACTATATACTCAATAAGATGCGTGACCCTCTAGTTAGTGTACTTTCTATAAACGCCGTAAGCGGGCACAAACTTAAATTTATATGGTACCAGGTTTGTGCCTGCATGCTGACTTTCCTTGTGTGACAAATAAGCACATTATACTTTACTCCTTTTGCACAGCAATTCTTTCAAACTCTTGCAGGACGTAACATTGCTAATTCTGTATAAACTAAACTGTATTTTGGTTATTTATGTCAGCATTTGAGTTTATTGTTGACCAGGACTGTCTTGCTGAAAAGTAAGGTCACAGAGTTGACAGCAAGTTTGTCAAACCAGAATGGAAAGTGGTTTACAGTAGGTTATGCATTAGTCTTCACTCTTTAAACAGTAATATTTCTTTATGAAAAGTTCAAGCTCTAAACTGGTAGGGCTCCCTCACAAAAGAGATTGGAATAAGCACAAATCTCAGTACCTCCAGCATAAAACCCACTTATCAGTATCACAGTACTGGTGCTTCTTAAGGGATAGATGTGAAGAGAGAGTCGTGGCCTTATGGATCAGTTCATGCATAAGGGGCAGAAAGAGGCCATCAGTTCTATGCCATGTGATGGACACAATAAGAACCAAGATAGAAATTACAACAGCAGAATATAAGCCTGCTTGCAAACTTGAATACTAGCCCTTAGTACCAGAGACCAAATGTCACATTACACCAAGATGGTTTCCCTAAGACACTCAGCAATTTTAATTACAAACTGTTTTCAGGTTGGGGTGACGCTTGTCAATGAGAAAAGAGGGTTATTGTTCTATTTGCTCCTCGCTGAAGCCTAGTTTGTCAGTTTCTCGTGTGCCTCTCCCATTGTGTTTAATTCCAAGAGGCTGTCAAGACAGTTAGTATTTTTAAACAGATTGCAAAGGATGCAGAGGGAAGAGACTGAACCTACCAATAGGCATCAATTTTGACACCCCAGCAAATATCTCCTGAGAAATGCCAAAACAGAATTTGAAGAAAAACATTAACGTATATGAATGCCAACATGCAGCAGGTGGCAGAACAGCAACTACCTATGGGAACAAAAAATTGCTCACCTATTTATCAACATGCAGCTGAAAGAACTGGTCTCCTTTAGAAGCTCAGTTGCACCAAGTCAGATTTAGTCTGTTCAGGAGGCTGCACCTTCAGGGTTACAAACTTTAAATGTAGGCTTTCAAGAGAAGAGACTGAAACCCTGATACCAGGGAAGAACACCCTACTCCTATATCCTCCATTTCAGACACACAGGGTATGTCTACACTGCAATTAAACAGCCACGGCTGGTCTGTGTCAGATGACACAGGCTCGCAGGACTCAGACTCTGGAGATGTTTAACTGCGGTGTAGATGTTTGGGACCCTGCGTGGGAGGGGGGAGAAGGGGTCAGCCCAAATGTCTACACCACAATTAAATAGTCCTGTGGCCCCCAAATCCTACAAGGCCGAGTCAGCGAACACGGACCAGCCATGGGTGTTTAATTACAGCATAGACATACCCTAAGAGGTAGAGTGGAAAGTACATTGGCTTGCAAAGGAAATATTAAGCCATGCTTTCTCTCAAGGGCTATCAGAGCCTGCATCCGGACAAGGGGGAGAATTACCATGGACCTTCTCTAGCAGCAAAGTGCTGCAATGTCAGGAGCCTGTTGTGTTCCTCATGATTGTCTTGTCATTTAAGAGGAAGAAAAAGTGCTCTTACATTTGATCACCACCTGGTCAGCTCTGGCACAAACCCAGGACTGATCACATGGGACTAGTCTGCTGATCTCCTTAAGTGCAAAGGAGACTGGGCCCGGTGCTGACATACAGCCTCCTACTTAGGCCACAAATATTCAAACACAAACAAGGGCTAGTGACTTGCAGCGGGACTGCTGAGCCTCTGAACACAACACAACAATCACATGGGGGGGAGAAAGGCTGTCTAACTGGCATTAGCAAGCAAACCACTCATCCCTTTGAAAAGCCATGTCAGAAACAACAGCCAATAAAAGGAAAATTTGAGGTTCTAAGCCCAAACGTAGCTATCAATCCTGACAGGGCAAAAGAAGAAATATAAGAGCAAGGAGTGCTGCCTCCCCCTGCTAGACAGGAAGCAACTGACAAGCAAGACCATTAGGTAAGTGGAGTGACATCACAGCTCTAATATTTTCCTGTTTGAGCTAACAGGAGGTCTCCTGAACTTTTACTACAAAAAAAAAAAACAGTAGATGATTTGAACCTAAAGTTGCAGAGTGATCAACTCATTTTGGGGGTCGGGGTTTAGTAAAAAGATCTTTCCCCAGAGCTATGAAGATTAAAAAGAGAGGCCCCTCAAACACACTAAAGTTCAGACATTCCAGCCCCCTTTCTGGTGCCACAATGTTGTTTCCAAGCACCAAATCTAGTCATCTTCCACACAGCACTGAAGTTTCTCTCTAGTTTGTTTGCAATCATATCCATCTCTGCTCCTCTGCCTAAATATCTGGTACCAATCATTGATATTTAGATACTGTTATATAGGCCTTAAAACATCCTTTGACAGACATGTAAAGGTCTCTAAGTTTGGGGGTGAGGAGCAGTTGCTAGCTCTATTTGGTTATGTGTACTGCAGTGGCACTAGAGACCCCAATCAAGGGACAGGGCTTGTGACAGAATGCAGCCCTTTTGTTCACACCCTAATAGTTTTTGTACAAAGTATGCCATGTGAGGTATCATTTGAAAACTCATTATTTGCTGCTCACTGTTCTGGTAAAATGAGTGGCAACACTGAAGTTACAAGATACCCTCATATGGCATTAACACCACATTTCAAACCCCACAGCCCTTCCCAAACAGAAGCTGGCAAACAGTTCTGTCTGAAACAAAGGGGTATGTGCTCCACTTCATTTGCATGCAAGCAGTAAAACAGAGTGTCGTTAAGTAGGAAGGGAAACAAAGAAAGTTCAAACAGGTGAGAAAAAAAGCAGCAGGGACCATCCTTCCGCATAGACTTTGTCTTCTGGTGCACAGTTGGAAATGTTTTTCAAGAAGTGGACTGAAACTATAAAAAGGAGCACACACCCCAAGGGATCCTTCTCTCTCTCCCTACCCATCACATTCACTGCACCTAAAGAGACAAAGGAAACATCTGTTCAACTGTGGGAGAAAGGGCCCTGACCTACAGGGTTTGGTCAGTAAGACTGCTGAAAGTATATGTTAACTATTTCAGATTCAAGCAAAGTTTCTTAAGTTGAATATTAGTAAATGTCTTATCTTTATTTTTCTTGTAATTTTTTTTTTTTTACTCTAATGCCTCATTACTTGTACTCACTTAAAATCTTTGTAGTTGATAAACTTGCTTTGTTGTTTTATCTAATCCATTGTGTTTAAACTGAAGTGTCTGGGTAACTCCATTTGGTCTGACAAGTTGTGTGCATATTATTCTTTTAAAGAAATAGTGGATCTAATATTTTTATTGTCCAGGAGAGGGCTGGGAAGTACAGGACAGACATTTCTTTGGGAAAATCCAAGACGGGGCATATTGGGATCACCCTGCAGTCCAACCAAGACTGATTGGAGCTAGGGTGTAACCCAAGTGTGTCTGGCAGGCTACAGTTACACACAGACATGGTGTGGCTTGCATACTGGAAGGCTGTTTGTGAGCTGGCAAGGTAGCAAGTACTTCAGCACAGCATTGTTAGGGCCCTTCATTACCACAACAACAAAAACAGGTGAAAAAAATCAGTGGAAAAAATATTTTTCTGGAGTTTATTTTGGTGGACAGAAGGAAGGGGGAAGAAGTATTCAGTAGATTAATGCTTTGATAAATGGAAATCAATGTGGTTTGCTGCAGAACTGAAACAGAATGCAAAACACAATGCTACCTCTGAGTTTAAGAAAGCAATACATCTCCAAACAAAACTTCTCATTTGAACAGTTTACTGTTTTAGACTTAGAACTATTAGCCTATAAATATTTACATTTAATAACTGGGTCACACCATTTGCAGCACATACAGGATGTCAAAGTTAGAATCAAGACTCACAATTTGTCAGACCACTCTGTTTATTAGCGCAGCGCTTCGCCAATAACATTCAAAATATGTGAGTGCCCATGCAAGGCCCAAACAGTCTTATTTATACAGATAAAAGAGCGGGAATTAGACAAAGGGACAAAGAAAGCAAAACAGGAAAATTCACCTGGGGCACAGCATGCATATCCTATTTCCTTACTAACTGTTATCGATCTAAGGCTAATACTTCACCAATTGCCCTTAAACGGTGCAATTGTTCTATGTTAATGTCTGTATTCCTGACACCTGGATTGCAGCATTCCAACAGTTTTGCTTAAAGGTACAGACAGCATTTCTTTAATCCTTTCTATTTTTACTATATAATTTATTCTACTTTCACAAGGAGAAAAGGATAAAGCTGAGTGCTTTTCCACAAGACTCTGTTAACAAGGTAGCAGCCCATTTGAACCTTTGTAATGTACAGATAAAAAGCGCAGAAAGAAGCAAAAACCACTGCAGCCCCGTAAGGCCTACAGTTCTCATGCAAGGACAAACAGATTTTCTAAGCGTTTATTGTGTTTCGCTAAGTCTCCCTCATGTAAACTGTCCCAGCAGCAGTCCCAGAGCAGGAAGAATGTAAGTGGAGAGAAGACAAGGTGTTGTTAAACTCTTCTCAAGGGTTGTTTAAATGATGTAGCTATTTTAATTTATACAGCTAGGCCAGGTGTAGGCAACAGGTGCCAAAGGCAGCACAAAGGCCGTGCCAAAGGCGGCACGCGAGCTGATTTTCAGCAGCACTCACACTGCCCAGGTCCTGGCCACTGGTCCAGGGCACTCTGCATTTTAATTTAATTTTAAATGAAGCTTCTTAAACATTTTAAAAACCTTATTTACTTTACATACAACAATAGTTTAGTTATATATTATAGACTTCCAGAAGACGACCTTCTAAAAATGTTAAAATGTATTACTGGCACACAAAACCTTAACTTACCGTGAATAAACGAAGACTCGGCACACCACTTCTGAAAGGTTGCCGACCCCTGAGCTAGGCAGTAGTTCTCATTAAGAGATATTACATGTCAAGTTTTCTAAGTTCAGTCATTTTTGTTGTAGCCATCACTACAACAGCACAGTTACACTTTTTTTTAAATTAAATGAGAAAATACCATTTCTACCAGTTTATTACAGCTAAATGGAATTTCCTCACATTTTGCAAAATGTTTAAGTTAAATCAGCTTCTCATATACCATGTAGTCTAGGTGACTTGATGCTGTGTCATTTATCAGTTTGCTCCAGCACATACTCCCTCTTTATGAGTTCCCTCAACTTAGTGTAAGGCCAACAACATTTATTTCTCCATCAAGCTTCATGTAGCTTGATATGTGCAATCCTGGCCCCATTTTAGTCAATGGACTTTTGCAATGACTTCAATGGAGCCAGGATTTCGTCCAACAGAAACAGAAATGTTTGTTTTTATTTATTTAAAACATTCACTTGAATATTCTCTGAGGTGTCTGAAATCCAAACACTGCTGCACTAAGAACCTGAAAATGTTTAGCTTCCCCAGAAACAAATTAAATTAAATCTAGTTCACGTGCCCAAATGGAATGACATTAACAAAAGTAAACCAAAATGAGAAAAAATGGATATTTAAAATTGAGTTTAGCAATTTAGGACCATAAAATTGAGAAAATTTTGCATTTAGGTGTTTGATTTTTATCTTCATAGTGCCCTTTTAAAAGCACTTACAGAATATGGTACACAGAGAGCAACATGTACAAGAATGAGTAACGGAGCCTTATTTTATAATTAGCCTTAGTTACTAAACCGGTCTACACCTCTACAGCTACCTTCCATAAAAGCCAATAATGATCAAATCTTGCCATCCTCACAACAAAAACCAAGACTCAACTGTGCCATCGTTTTTCCAACAAGAAAAGTAGTAAACGCCTCTGACAGAAAGGAAAGAGGCTGGATCTATACGTAGGCCAGGCATAAAAATAGTAGCTGTAATTATCAGAGGGAAAAACAAATAAGTCACACTTACTGTGTTGCATTTTGTCCCACACACCACTTGTCGGTGGTTCAACCATTGAGACGCAAAAACTTTATTAAGGGTCCCAAGATGAAATTCTCTCTCTTTCAGGAGACTGGGAAGTTGCTGTGCTGCATATCCATGCAACAAACGGTGGTAGCTCGATTCATTCTGCAGCCGAACCTCTCTGCCTTTCAGATAGTACACCAGAGACTTTTTTACTGGAGGGAGTCTTTTCCTTTTGTGAGCTGAGTGATCCCAGCCATACTGTGAATGACAATCAAAATTCAATGCTGTAGTCACAGTAGATTTAAAATAATTTATGGATCTGTATTAAAGAGGAAATTATCAATGAACAAATGAAATCTTGTAACCTACCCTAAAATACTATACAAGAGGCTTAAACCCATCCCAGCATAAACTTCGGCCATATTAAGAATTTTAAAATACATATTTGTCAGGCAACTGTCACCGTAGGGATGCTGTACACCAATTCTGACTGCAGTGTGCTGCTGTTTCAATGAAATTTAAAAGATGCCTATGAGCAACAGGAAATCCCAAAGCACTTTCAAACAGCTGAAAGTATCCCAGGTCAAGATACTTTAATGAGAGTTCTAATTATGTCAATTTCAACAGACATGTATCAAACCCAGAAAGCTTGTGGGGGGGGGGGGGGAAGTGTTCCAGAAAATAGCTTCCTGATTCAAACACAAACGGGGAAAGGTTTTTAAAAGTGCATAGCCTGGTTCAATACCGACCTGGGTAGTAACCTGAGCTCCAAAGCACCTCCTCCCACTCCGTTTACAATCACCCCGGAGCATCTAGCCCTACTGGCTTGCCAGTGACTGAAGAGGAGGGATGGGTGGGTTTATCAGGACCCAGACTAGTGAGTTTCCTACACAGGAGCAGCAGCGCCCGCCTCCCTCCGCCCCAGCGCCCGGAGTGCGAGTCGGTTACAGGGTTCGAACGATCGAACCACAACACGGGCCGCAGCCGGAGCCCTGCTCGGGAGCAGCCAGGATGTGGGGATGAGGCCCCCCGGCACCCTGCTCTCCTGGGGCCCGCCCGGACACCCCAGCCAGCTGACACTACGGCTCCCCTCTAGCACCCCCGTAGCAGGGGAGCCAGGTGCCAGCCTCTCCCCGGGGGCGGATGGCAGGTGACCCAGGACCCAAGCCTGGGCGGACAAAGCCCCCGGGGGCGGCAGCCGAGCGAGCGGCAGGAGGCTGGCCGGCCGGGACGGAACTGGCTCATCCCCTCGGTTACTCCCCGACTCCCCCGGTTACCAGGCCTGGGCCGCGGGGTCGATTAGCGCCCGCCCCCGGTACCTGTTTCCCCCATTACCTACCTAGTCTCCCCTCGAGCCTCCAGCGGCCCGGGGGCGGGGGGAACCTACTCCTGTCCGCCCCGGCTCCGTCCCCGGGCTCCCCTTTCCCTAGCGCCGACACCCACGCCGGGCTCCCGCCCGTTACCTGCACCCTCCAGAGCCCTCCCTTGGGGCTGACCCGGCCCCCCCTTTCCCTGCTACCCGAGCACCGACCTCGGACACCCCCCCAAGTTACCTGTCCCCTGGACCCAGCTCTCCCCGCGCAGCGTCCCCCGGTGTCCGGGAGCGGATGGGCGGGGAGGGGGCTTGATTAGCTGCTCCGCAAGCAGAGCCGCTTCACGTCCCCATGAGCTGGGCCCTTGTAGGGTTCCCCGGCTACCCTTCCCCCCGTTACCTGCTCGCCCCCCCCCGGCCGCGCCCCTCCCGCCGTTACCTGCTCGCCCCCCCCCCGGCCGCGCCCCTCCCGCCGTTACCTGCTCGCCCCCCCCCCCGGCCGCGCCCCTCCCGCCGTTACCTGCTCGCCCCCCCGGCCGCGCCCCTCCCGCCGTTACCTGCTCGCCCCCCCGGCCGCGCCCCTCCCGCCGTTACCTGCTCGCCCCCCCGGCCGCGCCCCTCCCGCCGTTACCTGCTCGCCCCCCCGGCCGCGCCCCTCCCGCCGTTACCTGCTCGCCCCCCCCCCGGCCGCGCCCCTCCCGCCGTTACCTGCTCGCCCCCCCCCCCGGCCGCGCCCCTCCCGCCGTTACCTGCTCGCCCCCCCGGCCGCGCCCCTCCCGCCGTTACCTGCTCGCCCCCCCGGCCGCGCCCCTCCCGCCGTTACCTGCTCGCCCCCCCCGCCCGCGCCCCTCCCCCCGTTACCTGCTCGCCCCCCCCGTTACCTGCTCGCCCCCCCCGGCCGCGCCCCTCCCCCCGTTACCTACTCGCCCCCCCGGCCGCGCCCCTCCCCCCCGTTACCTGCTCGCCCCCCCGGCCGCGCCCCTCCCCCCCGTTACCTGCTCCCCCCGGAGCCCTCCGGGCGCCGCCGCAGCGGCAGCCGCCGCTTTCCGCTTCCTGCTAACTGTTTTCCTGGCCATAGTAGGCGGGGGAGACACCGAGGCCTCGGCCCGGGCCCCACATGGAGCAGGAGGGGGAGGCGGCCGCCAGGGGACGGGGCATATAAGTGCGGGGGAGCCGGGCCCGGTCACTCTCACAGCCCGCAGGCCCAGCCGGCCGGGCTTCACGGCATTTTACGCCCCAACGACAGGTTTACGGCAGAGCTCCCGTCGCGCGGTTTCCTAGCAACCGCCGAGGATGGGCAGTGCGGAGATGGCACGCGCTGCGCAGCGCCCCGCCCTGCGTGGTTGCTAGGAGAACGGGGCGGACGTGAACGACTCAGCCCACCGCCCCGCCCCGGTCCTGCCTCAGAGGCCTGGTGTTCGGCCTGCAAGGCCCAGCGGGGCCTGTCGTGCGGACCACAAGGAACGCATCGCGGGGCGTGATCTGCCCCTCGGCCTGACCCCCCGCCCTCGCCCTATCTGCCCCTCCACGGGATCTGCCCCTACTGTCTCCTCTGCCCCGGGGTGTGACCCTGGGCTTCTGTCCCAGGGGGATCCCCCCGTCTGCTCCTCTAGCCCCCGGTGTGACTCCCCCCATCTTCCCCCTCATGATGATCCCCCCGTCCGCTCCTCTATCCCTCGGTGTCACACTCCCCCCATCTTCCCCCTCATGATGATCCCCCCTTCTGCTCCTTTTCCCTTGGTGTGACCCCCCCGTTTTTCCCTTCAGGGGGATCCCCCGATGCCCCTCTATCCCTCAGTGTCACACACCCCCATCTTCCCCCTCATGATCCCCCCTTCTGCTCCTCTATCCCTCAGTGTTACACACCCCCCATCTTTCCCCCTCATGATGATCCCCCGTCTGCTCCTCTATCCCTCAGTGTCACACACCCCCATCTTCCCCCTCATGATCCCCCCTTCTGCTCCTCTATCCCTCAGTGTTACACACCCCCCATCTTTCCCCCTCATGATGATCCCCCGTCTGCTCCTCTATCCCTCAGTGTTACACCCCCCCCATCTTTCCCCCTCATGATCCCCCCTTCTGCTCCTCTATCCCTCAGTGTCACCCCCCCATCTTTCCCCCTCATGATCCCCCCTTCTGCTCCTCTATCCCTCAGTGTCACCCCCCATCTTTCCCCCTCATGATGATCCCCCGTCTGCTCCTCTATCCCCCGGTGTGACTCCCCCCCCCGTTTTTCCCTTCAGGGGGATCCCCCCTTCTGCTCCTCTATCCCTCAGTGTCACACCCCCCATCTTTCCCCCTCATGATGATCCCCCGTCTGCTCCTCTATCCCTCAGTGTTACACACCCCCCATCTTTCCCCCTCATGATGATCCCCCGTCTGCTCCTCTATCCCTCAGTGTCACACACCCCCATCTTCCCCCTCATGATCCCCCCTTCTGCTCCTCTATCCCTCAGTGTTACACACCCCCCATCTTTCCCCCTCATGATGATCCCCCGTCTGCTCCTCTATCCCTCAGTGTTACACACCCCCCATCTTTCCCCCTCATGATCCCCCCTTCTGCTCCTCTATCCCTCAGTGTCACCCCCCCATCTTTCCCCCTCATGATCCCCCCTTCTGCTCCTCTATCCCTCAGTGTCACCCCCCATCTTTCCCCCTCATGATGATCCCCCGTCTGCTCCTCTATCCCCCGGTGTGACTCCCCCCCCGTTTTTCCCTTCAGGGGGATCCCCCCTTCTGCTCCTCTATCCCTCAGTGTCACACCCCCCACATCTTTCCCCCTCATGATGATCCCCCGTCTGCTCCTCTATCCCTCAGTGTCACACCCCCCCATCTTCCCCCTCATGATGATCCCCCGTCTGTTCCTCTGTCGGTGGCACACACACACTCATCTTCTCCCCTTCTGCCCATCTACCTCTCAGCATGACCCACATGTCTTCACCATTCCTGGGTGATCCCCCCTTCTGCCCATCCACCCCTTGGTGTGACCCCCCCCATGGTGATCCCCAATCTGCCCCTCAGTGTGACCTCTGGTCTCCCTCTACCCCTCAGTGTGAAGCTCTGTCGTCCCTCCCAGGATGATTCCCCCCCTTCTGCCCCTTGGCGTGACCCCCTCATCTCCCCCTCCCCAGATTCCCCCCTTTGCCCATCTACCTCTCAGCATGACTCCCCCTGTCCTCACCCCCCCAGGGTTATCCCCCTTTCTACCGCATCTACTTCTCGGCGTGATCCCTTTCTGCCTCGTCTGCACCCAGCATTACCTCCCCGTCTGTCTCCCCACTGTGACCTCTTTTGCTCCATCTGTCCCTCAGTATCACTCCCCCATCTGCCTCCATTTACTCCCCAGTGCAATCCTCCCATCTATCTCCAGCATGATCCTCTCATCTGACCCCAATTTATGCTCCACTCTGATTCTCCCATCTCACCCTGGAGTCCTATCAAAAGGAGAGGGAGATGCACCAGGACATAATGGGTCATCTCAGGTGGCAAACCCAAATGCTGCAGACCCAGATTGACCTACAAGTCCAAATAGCCCAGACTTCCGATTCTTTGCAGTCCTTAGAGAACTCCATAGTAGCAGCTCCCTACATCTCCCAACATACTACATGGCATCATGGGCCACCTTCTTTCTCCTACCACTTCCCTCCAGGTCTGAGGGACCACCAGGACAACTACAGCTTCACATAAACCAATACGGATTCTCACAGGTCAGAGTATGGGTAGCTATGAGAGACTACATTTGTGCACTGAAATGGGTAGAAATGGACAGCTCCGGCTGGCCCGGGGCTTTGGCCAGCCCAGGGCTCCTCTGGGCAGGTTGGAGGGAGGGAGGGGCTCAGGACTCTGCCTGGCCCGGGGCTCCTCTGGCCATGGGGGTGGGGGGTTGGACACAGGGTTCCTCTGGGGGAGGTGGGGTCTCGGGGCTTTGGCCACGGAGGGGCGCAGGGGGTCTCGGGACTCTAGCTGCAGAGGGGAGGAGGAGGTCTTGGGACTCTGGCCGCGGAGGGGAGCAAGGGGTCTCGGGGCTCTCGCTGCAGGGGAGGGGCATGCTGGTACATGGGGTAGAACCAGGGGATAGCCTCCCCAAAGGGGGGCTCCACCCACTGTCCATGACCAGCACAACTCCTGATGGTAAAACAACTCCGAACTGCTGTTCCAGCTCTGGAAAAGAATCTATCTCCAGAGTGGCCAGACGGTAGCCAAATGGGATAAAAAGGCTAAAAGAGCTTATGAACACTTTTACAACCGTGGTCACTCAGAGAACTGCCAGGTCTAGAAACTGGTGACTGTGTTCGTGTTAAATTGGATGGAGAAAAAGAATCCACAACTCCAGTTGTCATAAAGAAAAGGAATTCAGCATCCAGGTCATACATGATCGGGATTGACAGTGGAGAGTTCAACAGAAACCATTGACATCTATAGGTTTTTTTCCTCAGAAAGAACAATCAGCAGAGCAAACTCTGCAAATGCAGATGGAGAACAAGAATAATAATGATTCCAAACCGACACAGCCAGTTGTTGCAACTTACGGACAGCCAGATGACCAAGTTGTTACATGTTTGGACTGTGTAACTGGAAAACCAATACAGTTCAGAGACACTTAACAGACTGATACGTACTGAACTTTCAAAGACAGTATGATAGTTGTAAATATTGTAAATGGTAGGAATGTAGAACTTAAAAGGGGAGATGTCCAGCCAATAGGTGGCACTGTATGCAAAATATCTTATTTAAATGAACCTCAGCCAAACCTGGTGGAAATTTAAGGATATGACAAACACATCTGGTGTGTATAAACAAGCTCTGTAGCCAGTCCATATATAGTACAGAAGTACAGAGCAATAACCATGTTTGACACATATCCCATGCCAAAGGTTGACAAATTGTTGGCGTGATTAGGGTCTGGAAAGTATATCTCAACTTTAGATCTGACCAAGGGCTACTTGGTAGATCCCTTAACAAAGGGATCTGGAGAAACAATGGTCTTGACAACACCTTTTGGCCTGTACCATTTCAAGACCATGCCCTTCAGCCTTTGGGGCCTTGGCCACCTTCCAGTGACTGATGGACACAGTCCTGTGACTACACAGTCAGTATGCGGCAGCCTACATACACAATATAGTCTTTTACAGTTGTGAGTGGGAAAAACACTTCAAGCTTATATTGACAGTCCTATGGCCCTTGATGAAGCCATCCTTATTGCAAACCTGGCCAAGTGCCATTTGGGGTTTCCTTAGGGTGACCAGATGTCCCAATTACCCCCCACCTCCATCCCAATTTTTTACACTTTCTATCTGGTCACCCTAAGTTTCCTGAGGTAATGTACTTGGGATATACTGTCAGAAACAGAAAACTTGGACCTCTGATTGGGAAGGTCCAAGTCTTGAATTATTACCTTATTCTGCCGACCAAGAAACAAGATAGGTGCTTTTTGGGTTGCCAATTTTGGTTGGACGTGTTCCTTGAGGTTTCATCACATGACATAATCTTTAATTAAAGATAAATCTTTAATTACTGGAGACTCCAGGACAATCCTGGAGGGTTGCAATCCCAGCTATAAATGATTCATGTCCAGCTTCCCATGAGAGTAGCACTCTAGCTTCAATAGGGTCACCTGGTCCAAGGTCTCTGACAAAGCCTTTGGGACCTTGAAAGACTTTTTAAGCAAAGAACCAGACCTCTTCCACCCTGATGTCACATGACAGTTCATACTCCACACACATGCTTCAGATGTGGGGGTAGGGGCAGTGTTGTCCCAAGACTTTGATGGGAGGAAAGCATCTAGTACCCTATATCAACCAGCAGAAGCCATTTCTATGAGGGAGGGCCTACTTGACTAAAGAGAAAGAGACCTTGGCAGTAAAGTGAGTCATAGAAGCGTTATGATATTATTACCTACTGTGAAACCCCTTCCTCTTATAACTGATCATGCACCCCTCCACTGGCTAAATACCAGGAAAGACACCAACCCCTGGATTATGAGATGGTATTTGGCCATGCAAACCTTATGCCATCCAGATGGCCCACTGACCAGGGAACAAATATCTGAACACAGGACACAGCAAAGTCTGGACTCAGACACTCCAACACTGGTCTTAAGGATGTGTGTGTGTATGATAGCGTGGACAAACCCCACACCGGAGAGACAGGGGCTCAGAAACATCTTTAAGTTTGGAAAGCCCCGCCCTAGCAGGGCTGCTGGCATGTTCCAGTTGGAGGAAGGATTTAAAAGGGTGTTTCTTCAGCACAGCTGTGAGGTAGGTAGAGAGAGACAGACCTGCATTCACAGCTGTAGAGGGACTAGGCCAGGAGGGTATCCTGCAGGAGGACTGCAGCATGAAGCCAGGAATCCTAGCCTGCAGAGAACCTTGGGCCGGTTTTCCAAGGACAGCCGCCAGCCATAATGCACCCTGAGGAAGGACAGAGTGGTACAAAGAGAACCTGGAAAGAGTTAGCTGGATTGCCAGTAGTGGACACCTTCCTTACGGTGTTCAAGAGGGCCCCTGGGTTGGCACCCCATGGAGTGGGAAGGCCTAGGTTCCTCTTCCCGTACTGCTAGGTGGGGCTCCTGCCCCAGACAGAAACCGCTAGGCAGGAATTCACCTACTCAGACTGCCCCAAACAGTTTATAATCTAAATTATCCAAGTGTCTGCCCAGCCAGTCCCAGTTCTCCCCCTATACCTTAGCTCCTTGTCAGACAAGTCTCCTGCATCCATCCATCCCATCCCCAACTGATTCCTAGTTCCAGTCTCCTTGACCTGTCAGTCACAGACTCCCTCCTTCCCCCGAGTTCCTTGACCAACCTGTGTTCCCCCACAGCCTACTGACTCCTCTGCCCCACACAAGTTCTCAGTCCGAGTCTCCCCCACCCCACCCCTCGCAGCTCCTTTTTCCAGTCTCCTTGCCCTGCCCATCCCCACCTTCCCTCCTCCCTGGCTCCTAGTCCCAGCCTCTCCTCCCGCAAACTCCCAGTCCAGTCTCTTTGCCCAGCCAGTCTCAGTCACAGTTTATCTTCCCCACAGTCTCACAAGACTCCTTGTCCCAATCTACTCCTTTCCCTCTGCCCTGTCCAGCTTGTACCCTCTGTGTATTTGAATCATGTCTTCCTTCTCCATACTGCCTTGGTGTCAAGAGAGTGGTCACAGTGGCAGCACAGGAGAGAGAGGCTCCCTGCTTCCAGTTCCCATGGCCAGCTCAACCCTTGTCGGGAGCAACTGGCAGCAACCATTAGAGGGAGAGTCCTGCTTTGCCCTTGTAATCCTGGGCTGGAGACAGCATGCTCAGCTACTATGCTACGTCACTTTGTGGGGATGGTGCACTTGGTGTCTGTTCACACACAGGAGCTGTGAGAGGCTCAAGAATGATCACTGAGGACAAAAGCTTCAGAGATTTTAGTTGCTAAAATAAATCTCTGTGATTTTTTCAGAGGCTTATAATTTGGGTGACTTTTCATTGGGCAGGCAAAAGTTACATCCCTGACACAAGAGGCCAACCTCCTGACAAATTTCAAGTCCCTAGTTCAAAGCAAGGGGGCACTAGAACTTTTTAACATGGCCATGACAATGTACTATTCTCTAGCCTCATTCTCAGAAATGGCTGGGCATTTCCAAAAAGGTGCAGCCTGAGGTGCACACCCAGCATGGAAAAATTCAGCCTGAATGGTCAAAGTTTGGCATGTTATAAGAAATGGAAGACAAGATCCTATAATGGAAAGTATTGGACAACCTTTATAATAGGTGGGTTCACAGACCCATCATTAATAAAGTGTTAGATTATCAAGTGTCAGCTCTCTAACTGTAAAAAACAAACCTATTTTCCTAGTGTATCTATGGCCCAAGACAGGGTTAAAGCACCTTTCTTCTGTTCAATTTTCATGGTGTTAAGCTCTTTTGTAACTATTTCAGGGTTGTCTTTTGCTCAAGGAGCATGTTAGATGTAAGTTTGTTGCCTTTTTGCCCATAAGCCTCTGAATTGGTGATCCTAATTAAAAATTGTCTGGTGTGTTGCTATATTGAATCCACTAAGGTTTTTATAAAATCCGTTTCTTTGCTGTTCCTGCAGACTTTTCTGCTAATCCATTTAACTGTGTACAGTAAACACTGGATGGAGTAAGGGCTTGAACTCAAAGACTTTAAGGTCAGAAGGGACCATTATGATCATCTAGTCTGACCTCCTGCACAATGCAGGCCACAGAATCTCACCCACCCACTCCTGTAACAAACCCCTAACCTATGTCTGAGTTAAAGTCCTCAAACTGTGGTTTGAGCAATGTAAGTTACACTGACCCAAGCACTGGCGTGGACAGTGCTATGTCAGCAGGAGAGCCAGGAGTCATGGTGGAGAATCGATCAGCTGAACAGTAGCTACCAGAGTGATGTTGTAGCCAAAAGAGTTTACACAGTCCTTGGATGCATCAGCAGGGAAATCTCGAGTAGGAGCAGAGAGTTTATTTTACCTCCATATTTAGCACCAGTGCAACTGCTGCTGGAATCCTGGGTCCAGGTCTGGTGCCCAAAATTCCAGAAGGATATTGATAAATTGGAGAGGGGTCAGAGAAGAGCCACGAGAATGATCAAAGGATTGGAAAACCTGCCTTAGAGTGAGAGACTCACAGAGCTGAATCTATTTAGCTTGACAAAGAGAAGGTTAAAAGTACCAGACTATAAGTACCGACATGGGGAACAGAAACTGGATTACAGAGGGCTCTCCAATCTAGCAGACAAAGAGAGAACAAGACCCAGTGGCTGGAAACTGAACCTAGACACATTCAGACTGGAAATAAGGACCATGTTTTTAACAGGGAGGATTGTTAGTGTCAAAGTTAGAATCAGGACTCACAATTTTTCAGACCGCTCTGTTTTATTAGTGCAGCGCTCCGCCAATAACACCCAGATAATGTGAGTGGCCATGCAAGACCCAAACAGTCTTATTTATACAGATAAAAGAGCGGGAATTAGACAAAGGGACAAAGAAAGCAAAACAGTAAAATTCACCGGGGGCACAGCATGCATATCCTACTTCCTTACTAACTCTTTATCGATCTGAGGGTACGTCTACACTATGGGATTATTCCGATTTTACATAAACCGGTTTTATAAAACAGATTGTATAAAGTCGAGTGCACGCGGTCACACTAAGCACATTAATTCGGCAGTGTGCGTCCATGTTCCAAGGCTAGCGTCGATTTCCGGAGCGTTGCACTGTGGGTAGCTATTCCGTAGCTATCCCATAGTTCCCACAGTCTCCCCCGCCCCTTAGAATTCTGGGTTGGGAGCCCAGTGGCAGATGGGGCAAAAATCATTGTCGTGGGTGGTTCTGGGTAAATGTCGTCAGTCATTCCTTCCTCTGGGAAAGCAACGGCAGACAATCATTTCGCGCCCTTTTTCCCTGGATTGCCCTGGCAGACACCATAGCACGGCAACCATGGAGCCCGTTCAGCTTTTTTTTTTTTTTACTGTCACCGTATGTGTACTGGATGCCGCGGACAGAGGCGATACTCCAGCACTACACAGCAGCATTCATTTGCTTTTGCATGATAGCAGAGACGGTTATCAGTCGTTCTGTACTGTCTGCTGCTGGTGTAAACTGGCAATGAGATGACGGTTGTCTGTCCTTCTGTACTGTCTGCTGCTATCATGGGTGCCCCGGCTGAGATCGGCCGGGGGCGCAAAGGCAAAACTGGGAATGACTCCCTGAGTCAATCCCTCCTTTATGGTTTCTAAAAATAGAGTCAGTCCTGCCTAGAATATGGGACAAGTGTACTAGAGAACCAGTGTATCAGAGAGCACAGCTGCTCCGTGTGAGATCCTGCAGAAATGATCAGCTACATGCCATTCACAGGGGGGGTGCCCCTGCAACAACCCCACCCGTTGTTTCCCTCCTCCTCCAGCCTTCCTGGGCTACCGTGGCAGTGTCCCCCCCATTTGTGTCATGAAGTTATAAAGAATGCAGGAATAAGAAACAGTGACTTGTTAGTGAGATAAAATGAGGGGGAAGCAGCCTCCCGGTGCTATGACAGTCCAGGCAGGACATTAAGCGGTGTAGGGGAGAGGAGCCCAGCATGCCGCTGCTATGATAGTCCAGGCAGGGCTGGTGCAACCATTTAGGTGGACTAGGCGGTTGCCTAGGGCGCCGAGATTTGGGGGCACCAAAAAGTGGCGCCTCCAAATTTTTTTTTAAATGGTTGAGCAGCTGCTGCTGCTGGGACCGAGAGGGAGTCTGAGCTGCCGGTGGCAGCGGCTGCCGGCAGCCCAGGGGGTCCCCTGGGTCAGGGCGCCACCGCGGCAGCCGGAAGTCCAGGGGGTCCCCTGGGTCAGGGCGCTGCTGCGGCAGCCGGCAGCCCAGAGCCCCCCCTAGGTCAGGGCGCCACCGCGTCAGCCGGCAGCCCAGGGGGTCCCCTAGGTTAGGGCGCCACCATGGCAGCCAGCAGCCCAGGGGCTCCCATGGGTCAGCAGGCAGCCGGCAGCCCAGGGCCCCCCCGGGTCAGGGCGCCGCTGCAGCAGCCCGCAGCCCAGGGCCTCCCCCGTGTCAGGGCACCACCATGGTAGCCCAGAGGTTCAGGCTGCCCGCGGCGCACTGACCCAGGGGAATCCCTGGGCTGCAGGCAGAGGCTCAGAATCCCTCTCCCTCCCAGAGCAGGGGCTCCAGCCTATGCCATTTTTCTCATTGCTGGCGGGGGCACCGGCGGCTGGGCAGAGCTGCGCAGCTCTGCTTAGGGCACGTGGCAGGAGCCCTGCGAGGGCAGCGCGATACCAGGGCTTCTGGAGGAAAGCGGGGGCTGCCCCTTGGCTCAGCCTCCACGTCAGCCCCAGCGAGGGGCATGGAGAAGAAAAGAGCCTCAGCCGTGGTCTGGTGGAGTGGAGGAAGAAAGAGGACCCCGACGCTCATGCGTTGGGCAAGGTAAGCAAGTGCCTCCCCACAGCTTGGCCTCAGGTGCCTGTGCTCCTGCCCCCTTGGTCCTTGGCTGGTCCCTGCTGCTGCTCCCCTTGTGCCTGGACAGCTGGAGAGAACAGCAGCCTGCAGAGCTGAGCTGCCCCAGTGCCCCCAGGCACCCCCCTGACCCCATCCCCCCCACAGCCCTGACCTCCAGCTCCGAGCCCAGTCTCTCTGAGCTGGAAACCCCCTGACCCCATCCTCCCCACAGCCCTGACCCCCAGCTCTGAGCCCAGTCTCTCTGAGCTGGAAATCCCCTGACCCCATCCTCCCCACAGCCCTGACCCCCAGCTGACAGATAGTGTCCCTGACACAGTTATTGCTCTTCGCATCCTCTTGACTCTCCCATTTTCTGTGGCCAGTGGTGAGCAAAGCTTCTCCAAGCTCAAGTTGATAAAAACATACATGCGAACATCAATGTTGCAACAAAGACTTGTTGGGCTATCTACCTTGTCAATAGAACATGACATTGCTCACAGCATTGACTTGGAGGAACTTGTTTCTAAATTTGCTAAACTTAAAGCGCGGAAACATAAATTCTAAATTATAACATGTTACTCTGTGACCGTGTATTGTGTATAATGTATGTGATTTTTTTGGGAGGGTGGGGAGCTGCAAGATGGAAGTTTCGCCTAGAGCACAAAATATCCTTGCACCGGCCCTGAGTCCAGGCAGTACAGAATCTTTTCTTTACACAGGAAAGGGAGGGGGCTGATGGAGCGTAGCCCCCAGTTGCTATGATGAGGACGGTTAGCAGCCGTTCTGTCCCATCTACTGGGAATGACCAGGAATCATTCCTATTTTTACCCAGGCGCCCCTGAGGCCAGCCAGGGGTATTCAGCAATCAAGCATGTACCGTCTGCCACCGGGGAGGGGAGAGGAGTGGATACTGCTCTTCACTGCTGCAGCATCGCGTCTACCAGCAGCATTCGGTAGACATAGGGTGACATTGAAAGAAGTCAAGAAACGATTTCTTTCCCTTTTCTTTCACATGGGGGGTGGGGAGTAAATTGACGATCTATTCCCTGAACCACGCCAGACAATGTGTTTGAACCTACAGGCACTGGGAGCTCAGCCAAGAATGCAAATACTTTTCGGAGACTGCTGGGGACTGTGGGATAGCTGGAGTCCTCAGTACCCCCTCCCTCCCTCCATGAGCGTCCCTTTGAGTCTCTGGCTTCCCGTTACGCTTGTCACGCAGCACTGTGTAGCCTGTAGATTTTCTTTTCAAATGCTTTGGCATTTTGCCTTCTGTAACGGAGCTTTGATAGAACAGATTTGTTTCCCCATACAGCGATCAGATCCAGTATCTCCCGTACGGTCCATGCTGGAGCTCTTTTTGGATTTGGGACAGCATTGCCACCCGTGCTGATCAGAGCTCCACGCTGGGCAAACAGGAAATGAAATTCAAAATTTCGCGGGGCTTTTCCTGTTTACGTGGCCACTGCATCCAAGTTGAGATTGCTGTCCAGAGCAGTCACAGTGGTGCACTGTGGGATACCACCCAGAGGCCAATACCGTCGATTTGCAGCCACACTAACCCTAATCCGATATGGTAATACCGATTTTAGCGCTACTCCTCTCGTCGGGGAGGAGTACAGAAACCGATATAAAGAGCCCTTTATATCGATATAAAGGGCCTTGTAGTGTGGACGGGTACAGCGTTAAATTGGTTTAACGGTGCTAAAATCGGTTTAAACGCGTAGTGTAGACCAGGCCATAGGCTAATACTTCACCAATTGCCCTTAAACTGTGCAATTGTTCTATGTTAATGTCTGTATTCCTGACACCTGGATTGCAGCATTCCAACAGTTTTGCTTAAAGGTACAGACAGCATTTCTTTAATCCTTTCTGTTTTCATAATATAATTCATTCGACTTTCACATTAGCCACTGGAACAACTGACCTAGGGTCACAGTGGATTCTCCATCACCAGCAATTTTTAACCCAAATTTGGCTGCTTTCTAAAGGACAGGCTGCAGTTCAGACACCGCTACTGGCCTGGAAGCAGGAATTTACTCAGGGTCATCCTTTGGCCTGCGCTCTACAGGGGTCAGACCAGAGAAAGATCCCAGTGGATCTTGTGGCCAGTGGCACACAGCATGTGAATGCAAGGCACACACCATATGCCCCACACCCTGGCCAGCTGTGTGCTGTCCAAGAGGCAGCCTCCCTCTGACGCCATGGAGGACGCTGGGGTGACCTCACACGCCCATCTCTGCCAGCTCTGCAGCTGTCCCATAAACCCCTGGGAGACGCCAATGTACTGGCTGTCTTGGGCACCCAGATGGCTCCTCAATGTAGAATCTGAGCCCTGCACAGTCATTCCTGTATTTATCCTCACAACGTGAGGCAGGGCCCTGCTAAACCCCATTGCACAGACGGGGAGCAGACGCATGGGGATGCACAGGGACTTTCCCAAGGTCACGCTGGAAGTCTATGGCAGAGCGGGGAACTGAACCCTGCTGGTACACCAGCCACTGCCCCACCCTTCCTCTCCAGATGCTGCCTGGACCGGGGACACGCGTGCACCTGAGCCCTGCACCAGCTTTCTGGTGTGAGAGTCCCAGCTGGCACTGGGAAAAGTCCAACAGGCCAATGCATAGAGGAGCCCTGGCAGTCTGGATCCTGTCCCCAGCCCATGGGCCGGAGGAGGGTGCATGAGCATGCCCAGGGGATTGCAGAAATGTGATGCTCATGAATTGCAGGACATTATCTGTTATTAACTCATTTAGAATCCCATGGCAAGCAAATTGCAATTTATACTGTAGTTTTACATTGCTACTCATTATGTTGTACAATGGTGACATATGAATAACAGTATACCAATAATAGGTAATCGTCCTTGTTTATTTTAAATAGACTGGTGCCCACCTTGACCCAAAGGTGTTCAGAAATCTCATGTGATTTCAGGGGTTCTTTTCCATTATTTCCTGTGTTTATTGCAGATTTCATACTTAGATGCCTCTTCTCACATAGCAGCATTCATGCCTGGCGTGAAAAAGACATCTCAAGCTTTGTTCTTACACTTCTCAATACTCTCATGCACACTATGGATTACATCTAGTATTTTCAACATTATTCTATGCAGTTTGGACACAAAGTACTTTGTACAGAATCCCATCACATGTAGCAATTTCATTTGATGTTTTCACAAGAGAATGAGGCACCCAACCTCCATTGACTTTCAGGGAGAGTTGTTGCCTGGCTCCTTTGAGAATCCCATCCCTTATCTCTATAGTCCCAGAACAGTTTTATGCTTGGAGATGCATGCACTTTTTCTGTTGTTCATACCATAGGTGCTGACTCCGTGGGTGCTCTGGGGCTGAAAAATTAGCCAAGCTCCTCTCACCCCTTGCCCCACCTCCTCCTTTCCTGGGCACACCGTGTCCTTGCTCCTCTGCCTACCTCCCAGCACTTCCTGCCTGCCCACCACCAAACAGCTGTTTGGCAGTGTTAGCATGCTACAGGAGGGAGGGGGAAGACCGAGAACGGCGCGCTCAGGGGAGGAGGCAGGGAAGAGGCGGAGCTGGGGATTTGGGGAAGGAGTTGGAATATGGGCAGGGAGGGAGCAGAGTTGGGATGGGACTTTGGGGAAAGGGTTGGAATGGGAGTGGGGCAGGGGTGGAGCCTCATGGAAGGTGTGGAGTGGGGTTGGGACCGGGGGCAGAAGGGGGTCGAGCACCCATGGAAAAGAGGGAAAGTCAGCGCCTATGGTTCATACAACTAGAATGACTCTCTTGCTGTTCTTTCTCTCCCCCTTTTGCGTCTGCTCTTCTTGCTTTATCTTAAAAAGAAACAGGATGGGACTTCAACAAGAGTAATGTACGTGTTACCATCTAAAATGGACCCTCTTTGCCCTAATAAGGACCTTTGATGTCATATAAAGGACTGTCAAGCAGGAATGTTCACTTTAAAGTGCTCTTTTCACCAAAACAAGGGGAACAGTTAAAATTAAGATTTTACTTAACTTATTGTTTCCCCCCTTCTTTGGAGTGTGTTTAGTAAATGGTTACAATGGTATTATGGTGTTGGTTTGTAATGGGGTTGGGCCTGCCTTAACTTTATGCAAACCCTGGACCACAATTAGCAGTTTAATGATATGAGAGTAAAACAAGGGTAAAACACCTCAACTCCTTTGAGCCTAGGAACTCGTCTCTCAATACAAAGATACCCCAATCCCTCTGAATGTTGTGTTCCAGTTCCGGGGAGACACCTCAAAACAGTCCAGTGCCTTCCGAAGACGGTGCCCCCTGGAGGAGTCCAATCGCAGACCTGCAATCCCTCTGAATGCTGACTCTCACCTCTTCTGCATGCTGTGTCCCACCCCGAGAATCCTCTGATCTCTCTGCCCTCAGGAGAGCCACTGGGACAGCTCATCCTTCTGAATGCTGCACCCCCTGCCTGGGAGGACCCCACCCAACCCTTCTGAATGCTGTACCCTGTTTGTGGCACCCCTTGGGATAGCCTGGCTGCTGCATCCCATTCCCCAAGGAACATTTGGTCGCTCCAGACACGGTCCCCCCAGAGATCTGCCAATCTCATCCAGCTATCCTGATTGCATTGGGGAAGAGTGAGGTAACAGAGAAGGGAGAGTGTTTGCAAAGTCATCATAGCTCAGCCTCTGTAGACTGCAAAGGTCACTCTGCAGCTCCCAATAACAGTAACTAGTTGGGTAAGTTTCCCCCACCATGGGCCCCAGACATGCCTGGCTTGTCACAGCCACAATATGTGAAAAATAGTAGTTTTTTGTAAGTGATCCTCGTTCTGCAATAAGCAGTTAACTTACCTCTGATATGGAATGTTAGTAAAACAGAAGCTGTGGATAACAGTCTTTTATTACACTACACTTTTATTTAGTTATAAATGTAGGGAGCAATATATTATACATGCAACTTTCCCAGGAGTCATGTATCAGAGGGGTAGCTGTGTTAGTCTGGATCTGTCAGGTTGGCAGGTTGTCTGTGGGTGAGGAATCCTGTGGCACCTTATAGACTAACAGACGTTTTGGAGCATAAGCTTTCGTGGGTGAATAACGACTTCATCAGATGCATGTAGTGGACATTTCCAGGGGCAGGTATATATATGCAAGCAAGCTAGAGATAACGAGGTTAGTTCAATCAGGGAGGATGAGGCCCTGTTCTAGCAGTTGAGGTGTGAAAACCAAGGGAGAAGAAACTGGTTTTGTAGTTGCCTGAAATTTTTTTGCTGCAGGATGGCCACCTTAAGGTCTGCTATAGTGTGGCCAGGGAGGTTGAAGTGTTCTCTTACAGGTTTTTGTATATTGCCATTCCTAATATCTGATTTGTGTCCATTTATCCTTTTTCACAGAGACTGTCCTGTTTGGCCGATGTACATAGCAGAGGGACATTGCTGGCATATGATGGCATATATTACATTGGTGGACGTGCAGGTGAATGAACTGGTGATGGTGTGGCTGATCTGGTTAGGTCCTGTGATGGTGTCGCTGGTGTAGATATGTGGGCAGAGTTGGCATCGAGGTTTGTTGCATGGATTGGTTCCTGAGCAGTGTGCAGTTACTGGTGACTGGTCTGCTACCCAAGGCCTGTGAAAGTGTGGGATCATCGTCCAGGATGGGTTGTAGATCCCTGATGATGCATTGGAGGGGTTTTAGCTGGGGACTGTATGTGATGGCCAGTGGAGTCCTGTTGGTTTCTTTCTTGGGTTTGTCTTGCAGTAGGAGGCTTCTGGGTACACGTCTGTCTCTGTTGATCTGTTTCCTTATTTCCTTGTGCGGGTATTGTAGTTTTGAGAATGCTTGGTGGAGATTTTGTAGATGTTGGTCTCTGTCTGAGGGGTTAGAGCAGATGCGGTTGTACCTCAGTGCTTGGCTGTAGACAATGGATCGTGTGATGTGCCCGGGATGGAAACTGGAGGCATGAAGGTAGGCATAGTGGTGGATAGGTTTTCGGTATAGGGTGGTGTTAATGTGACCATCACTTATTTGCACCGTGGTGTCTAGGAAGTGGACCTCCTGTGTAGATTGGTCCAGGCTGAGGTTGATGGTGGGGTGGAGTTGAAATCGTGGTGGAATTTTTCCAGAGTCTCCTTCCCATGGGTCCAGATGATGAAGATGTCATCAATGTAGCATAGGTAGAGAAGGGGTGTGAGTGGACGAGAGCTAAGGAAGCGTTGTTCCAGGTCAGCCATAAAAATATTGGCATATTGTGGGGCCATGCGGGTGCCCATTGCGGTGCCACTGATCTGGAGATATATATTGTCATCAAATTTGAAATAGTTGTGTGTGAGGATAAAGGCACAGAGCTCAGCAGCCAGTTGTGCTGTGGCATCATCAGGGATAGTGTTCCTGACAGCTTGTATTCCATCTGTGTGTGGGATGTTTGTGTAGAGCGCCTCTACATCCATGGTGGCTAGGATGGTGTTTTCTGGAAGGTCACCAATGCATTGTAGTTTCCTCAGGAAATCAGTGGTGTCACAGAGATAGCTGGGAGTGCTGGTGGCATAGGGTCGCAGAAGAGAGTCCCCATATCCAGACAGTCCTTCAGTGAGAGTGCCAATGCCCGAGATGATGGGGCGTCCAGGATTTCCAGGTTTGTGGATCTTGGGTAGTAGATAGAATAACCCTGGTCAGGGCTCTAGGGGTATGTTGATTTGTTCTGGTGTTAGTGTAGGGAGTGTCCTGAGTAGATGGTGCAGTTTCTTAGTGTATTTCTCAGTGAGATCTGAGGGAAGTGGCCTGTAGAATTTGGTATTGGAGAGTTGTCTGGTGGCCTTCTTTTGGTAGTCAGACCTGTTCATGATGACAACAGCATCTCCTTTATCAGCCTCTTTGATGATAATGTCAGGGTGGTTTCTGAGGCTGTGGATGGCATTGCGTTCTGCACGACTTAGGTTATGAGGCAAGTGATGTTTTTCTACAATTTCTGCCTGTGCACATCAGCGGAAGCATTCAATGTATAGGTCCAGACTGTCATTTCGACCCTCAGGAGGAGTCCATGTGGAGTTCTTCTTCTGTGCTGTTGGTGGGAGGGTACCTGTGTATCAGGGCACTGTTCAGTGTTGTCCTGAAATTATTCTTTGAGTCAGAGATGGCGAAAGTAGGGTTCCAGATCACCGCAGAACTGTATCATGTTGGTGGGGGTGGCAGGGCAGAAAGGGAGTCCTCGAGATAGGACAGACTTTTCTTCTGGGCTGAGTGTGTGGTTGGATAGATTGACGATATTGCTGGGTGGGTTAGGGGTACCACGGTTGTGGCCCCATGTGGCAGGTAGGAGTTTAGACAGCTTACAGTCCTTTTTCCTTTGTAGAGAGGTGAAGTGAGTAATGTAGATCTCCTGTCTTATTTTAGTGAAGTCCGTTTGTATGGAAGTTTGGTTATTAATGAGAGTCTCCAGTTGGAGAGCTCTTTTTAGATGTTTTCCTGTTTGCTGTATAGGATGCTGATCAGGTGGTTCCTCAGTTTCTTTGATAAAGTATGGCATCATCTCTCACTGTGGTCTGTGTAGTATGTAGATAGCAGTGGATTTTTTACCTTTAGTCCATTTGGTATGATGTCCATCCATTTGCATTTGGAAAGAAAGATGATATCTGTCTGTATTTGTGCAAGTTTGTGCAAGTTTCTTCATGAGGTTGATGGATTTCATGCTAATGGATTTCATGCTCATGCTCCAAAACGTCTGTTAGTCTATAAGGTGCCACAGGATTCCTCGCCCACAGACAACCTGCCAGCTTTTCCCAGGAGGATGCATATTTTGCTGTAGATATATAATCTGTTGGATCAATGCTGACGTACACCAGCCAAAGGTCTGGCCCATTGTGTCTAATCTGTGGGCACATATTCGGAACTGCCAAATTTTAAGTAACTCCATGAGGGAAATTTTGGTAGATGTAAGCACATGAACTGAGTGGGTTTTTTTATTCATCCTGTCACCTCCTGTCTAATAACAATAAATTCATGCTAGTTCTCCTTTGGAGACAGGTCAGTTTTACAAGATGGGGAAATTGCAGTACATATAGGCAAGGTGACTTCCCCAAGGCCACTCAATGGCAGAGATGTGGAGAATACAGAAACCTTAACTCTCTGTCTTTGTGAATTCATTGAGACCACTTAGCTTCAAGGGGACTATTCACATGCTTAAAACGTAGCATAGACACAAATCTTTTCAGGCCTGTATTCGGTGCACTCACTGCTAGTGTTACCTCCTAATGGCTATCTTTTCTGTTGTCAGATTCCTGACTTATATAGGCCCTGCCTGTTCCTGCCCAGCTGAAACTTTTCTAATTAAATCCCCCCCGTCCCCACTTCCGCAGGTGCAGCCTGAACAGTTAATTGGTCATCTTAAGCCCTCCAAGCCTTGGGTGGGGTGGACACCCCATCACAGAGCCTAAGAAGACAAGTTACATGAAAAGTGAGGGGAGACACAGTCAAATATTTATAATTTAATATAAATGTGCATTTTTGTTGTTATAAATAAAGTCAGCTATCCTAATGCAACTATCACCCTAGTTTAATCTTGTTTTTCCACCTCTGGCTTCTGATTCTGATATGAAACCTCACTATGGCACTTTGCTATTATATCTCTGCTGAGAAGTGGGGAGATACTACTTGCATTTTGTGGATAGATTATATGGGACATGAACATTTCTGAGGTTCTGCTGAATTTATAACACAAATCCTAAACCCACTGCTTTCCTTTTATATACGATAAATCACCTTGTAAGATATTGTCTCCTTGCCCATTTCAGGCAGGAGAGGCTGCAGCCTGGCTGCTTTCCTCCTGTCTTTCCTTTTTTTTTTTTTTTTAAATACTTACACTTGCTGCAGGTCTGCCTGGAAGGCAGGGACAGACATTATTCTGGCAGCCACAATGACTGCAGTAACGGAGAGAGACAAAAGGTCCATTACATCACAGGCCTGAGGGCCAGGCTAGAGAAAGTGAGTTGACACCACTGTGCTTTTGTGGCATAAGGGGTATATTAGCAGATCATCTACCTTCAGAGGCAGATACACATTCTTCATTCTACACATATCCCTTTATAGCTAGCTAGCCTATGGAAGCATTACTGTTAATCATAACATCTACTTAAAGTATCTGACTGATCTCTTGTTGGAGAATCTGTCCATAGACATTACACCCCACCACTTCTTCCTTCTCTCACAATCCAGGTCCAATATGTGTTATCACATGCTAAACAATCTGTTCTGTTTTAAATACTTACACTTGCTGCAGGTCTGCCTGGAAGGCAGGGACAGACATTATTCTGGCAGCCACAATGACTGCAGTAACGGAGAGAGACAAAAGGTCCATTACATCACAGGCCTGAGGGCCAGGCTAGAGAAAGTGAGTTGGCACCACTGTGCTTTTGTGGCATAAGGGGTATATTAGCAGATCATCTACCAATATGTGTTATCACATGCTAAACAATCTGTTCTGTTTTGTATTTAGTTGTTATACTCTCTGTACGTTTCCCAGACTTGAAGAGCTCTGTGTAAGCTCAAAAGCTTATCTCTCTCACCAATAGAACTTAGTCCAATAAAAGATAACCTCACCCACCTTGTATTTCTAATATAATGGGACTGACATGGCTACAACAACACTGCATACATCCACACCCACTCAAACTTGCAATATTTTGGCCCAAATTCTGTGTGGATAGAACTTGTGTCAGGACAGAGCCCTGCTAAAATCGCCGGAGTCCTATTTATGGATCTCATTGCAGGATCAGGGCCTTAGTGATAGTTTTGACCAACTCCATCTTCTTGGCAAGTCCTCTTGTTCTAGGGTATTGAAAGGATATGTGGAATATTTTGTATTGGTTATATTGCACTAATACCTGAAATGTATGAGCTTATATGTTTTTCCCTAGGTTACTTATGAAGGTGAAAATTACAGTATTAAATGGCAGAAATCCAAATGTCTAAATGTCTCTTTTGGATGGATGGTGACCACCTAACCAGGCTTGTGAGACCTGTGTTCCACCAAGCCTTGGGCTTGCATGGGATTTCTTACGCTGTCAGACCTGTCTCCAGAATCTCAGGCCTTTCCGTACAGCAACTTTGAAAGTGACATTGCACAGAATAGAGAAGGCAGATATGGGTCTTGTTCAAGAAGACTGCAAAGAGGACAGTTCCTTTGCTCTTGAAATTTTCTGCTGCCTGGAGTCAGGTAAAGTCAGATAACTTATTCTTTTATTGATTTAAAAGATAGTCTTTTTTTTTCCTTTGGTCTTATAAAAAGAGAAAACTTGGGCAGAAGGGTACAGGAGGAAGCGAATGCCAAGGAAGACATTTTCCACTGTAAATAGACAGACAGAAACACCTAAAAGTAGGAGTAGTAGGAGAAGAATTATAATCTCCCCCCGCTTGCCAGCCATGTGCAGAGGAAGGATTGAGGGGCTAGCCGGAGACCTGGGTTTGACTCCTTGCTCTTCCACAGACTTTTTGTGGTCAACATTAATTTAGAGCCCATTTTAGTCTAGGTAGTGAGAGATATGGGCCTACTGAGAACCCTTGTCCTCAGGGGGGGCAAAATGAATGTGCACGTCCCTGAATATAGGGTATCAAGAAAGGTCTCCCAGTTTCTATTCTACAGTTTTGTTTCAGAAATATTAACAAAATGTTCAAAATATTGCTCTGAGGACCATGTATAAATCGCTTAGTTTCTCTGCCTCAATGCCGGATCTCTGCCTCAATGCCGCAACAATGTTTAAAAGGGAACTGGATAAATTCATGGTGGCTAAGTCTATAAATGGCTATTAGCCAGGATGGGTAAAGAATGGTGTCCCTAGCCTCTGTTCATCAGAGGATGGAGATGGATGGCAGGAGAGAGATCACTTGATCATTGCCTGTTAGCTTCACTCCCTCTGGGGCACCTGGCATTGGCCACTGTCGGTAGACAGATACTGGGCTAGATGGACCTTTGGTCTGACCCGGTTCAGCCGTTCTTATGTTCTTATGATCTGTATGAGGGGCAATCTACCTTCCAGGGGACCAGGGCGGATAAACACATTACAGACTGGGAGGTGCTCACATACTGTGATAATGGGGGCTGTACCTTAGACCCGGAAAGAGGCATCCCTAGCTCTGCCCTAATCCTTTTCCAGTTATGGATCTTGAGGCAGCTCCAGAGGGGTATCATCACCCCTGATTTACAGAAGGGAAACTGAGGCACAGCGCGGGCAGCTGGTTTACCCCAGCAGGCCAGTGGCAGAGCTGGGACCAGAAGTCTAGGGTGCGGAGGCAACATGCACTAGCCCCCCATGCTCCCATGCAGGGGGGCAGGAGGGCTGACACCCCCCTCCCCATGGGAGGGACACGGGGGGCTCCCTCCTCAGCACGGGGCTGGGCTGGAGCTAATGGGAGGGGCCAACAGCGGCTCCAGCTCAAGGGGGGGGGGTGTGGAAGAGATTTGCCTCCGACCTCAGCGCGCCTCCCCCTACCAGCGGCCGGCAGCCGCCAATGGCCCCGCCCTTGGCTCTCTCCCTGGGGGCGGAGCCAAATACAAGTCCCGCCCCCGAAGCCCCATCTTCCCACTCCTATTCGAGAGGGCAGATGTCACCGCGCGACCCCTCCTCCGATTGGCCGGGGAGGTGAGGCGTCTGGCGTGAGTACGCAGCACGTCGCCGTGGGGGATGGGAGGGGAGCTGCGAGGTCAGAGGCACAAGATGGCGTCACTCCGTCGCGGCTCTGGAGGTGGAGACGCCGCTCGGGCTTCCTAGGGGAGGGGCGAGGCTGAGAGCTACAACCGGAGCCGTCCGCGGAGCCGGGGGCGCTGCTCTGGTGAGTGCGGGGCCCTGGGAAGATCCGTGTCCCCCCGAGCCTGGGCGGGGAGCTTCCCCCCCCGCCGATCCTGAGCGGGGAGCCTCTGTTCCCCCCCCCCCGCCGATCGATCCTGAGCGGGGAGCCTCTGTCCCCCCGCCGGTCCTGAGCGGGGAGCCTCTGCCGCCCCCCCCCGCCGATCCTGAGCGGGGAGCCTCTGCCGCCCCCCCCCCGCCGATCCTGAGCGGGGAGCCTCTGCCGCCCCCCCCCCGCCGATCCTGAGCGGGGAGCCTCTGCCGCCCCCCCCCCCCCCCCGCCGATCCTGAGCGGGGAGCCTCTGCCGCCCCCCCCCCCCCGCCGATCCTGAGCGGGGAGCCTCTGCCGCCCCCCCCCCCCCGCCGATCCTGAGCGGGGAGCCTCTGCCGCCCCCCCCCCCCCGCCGATCCTGAGCGGGGAGCCTCTGCCGCCCCCCCCCCCCCGCCGATCCTGAGCGGGGAGCCTCTGCCGCCCCCCCCCCCCGCCGATCCTGAGCGGGGAGCCTCTGCCGCCCCCCCCCCCCGCCGATCCTGAGCGGGGAGCCTCTGCCGCCCCCCCCCCCCCGCCGATCCTGAGCGGGGAGCCTCTGCCGCCCCCCCCCCCCGCCGATCCTGAGCGGGGAGCCTCTGCCGCCCCCCCCCCCCGCCGATCCTGAGCGGGGAGCCTCTGCCGCCCCCCCCCCCCCGCCGATCCTGAGCGGGGAGCCTCTGCCGCCCCCCCCCCCCGCCGATCCAGAGCGGGGAGCCTCTGCCGCCCCCCCCCCCGCCGATCCTGAGCGGGGAGCCTCTGCCGCCCCCCCCCCCGCCGATCGATCCTGAGCGGGGAGCCTCTGTTCCCCCCCCCCCCGCCGATCGATCCTGAGCGGGGAGCCTCTGGTCGTCCCCCCCCCCCCCTCCCCCGCCGATCCTGAGCGGGGAGCCTCTGGTCGTCCCCCCCCTCCCCGCCCCCCCGCCGATCCTGAGCGGGGAGCCTCTGGTCGTCCCCCCCCTCCCCGCCCCCCCGCCGATCCTGAGCGGGGAGCCTCTGGTCGTCCCCCCCCTCCCCGCCCCCCCGCCGATGCTGAGCGGGGAGCCTCTGGTCGTCCCCCCCCGCCCCCCCAGCCGATCCTGAGCGGGGAGCCTCTGTTCCCCCCCACCCGCTGATCCTGAGCGGGGAGCCTCTGTCCCCCCCACCCGCTGATCCTGAGCGGGGAGCCTCTGTCCCCCCCCGCCGATCGATCCTGAGCGGGGAGCCTCTGTCCCCCCCCGCCGATCGATCCTGAGCGGGGAGCCTCTGTCCCCCCCCGCCGATCGATCCTGAGCGGGGAGCCTCTGTCCCCCCCCGCCGATCGATCCTGAGCGGGGAGCCTCTGTCCCCCCCCGCCGATCGATCCTGAGCGGGGAGCCTCTGTCCCCCCCCGCCGATCGATCCTGAGCGGGGAGCCTCTGTCCCCCCCCGCCGATCGATCCTGAGCTGGGAGCCTCTGTCCCCCCCCGCCGATCGATCCTGAGCGGGGAGCCTCTGTCCCCCCCCGCCGATCGATCCTGAGCGGGGAGCCTCTGTCCTCCTTCCCCCCCCCCCCCCGCTCGATCCTGAGCGGGGAGCCTCTGTTTCCCCCCCCCCGCCGATCCTGAGCGGGGAGCCTCTGGTCGTCCCCCCCCTCTCCGCTCCTGAGTGGGGAGCCTCTGGTCGTCTCCCCCCCGGCCCCCCCGAGCGGGGAGCCTTTGGTCGTCTCCCCCACCCCGCGGCCGATCCTGAGCGGGGAGCCTCTGGTCGTCTTCCCCCCCCCCCCCCCCCCACTGATCCTGAGCGGGGAGCCTCTGGTCGTCTTCCCCCCCCCCCCTGATCCTGAGCGGGGAGCCTCTGGTCGTCTTCCCCCCCCCCCCTGATCCTGAGCGGGGAGCCTCTGGTCGTCTTCCCCCCCCCCCCCTGATCCTGAGCGGGGAGCCTCTGGTCGTCTTCCCCCCCCCCCCCTCCCGATCCTGAGCGGGGAGCCTCTGGTCGTCTTCCCCCCCCCCCCTCCCGATCCTGAGCGGGGAGCCTCTGGTCGTCTTCCCCTCCCCCCCACTGATCCTGAGCAGGGAGCGTCTGGTCCCCCCAGCTCACTTTCCTTCCCTCCCCCTAATCCTGAGCTGTCCCTGTTCCCCCTCCCCCGCGATGCTGAGCGGGGATCCTCTGTTTCTCCACCCCCCCCCCCGGCTTCCTTCCCCCACTCCCAAGATCCTGAGCGGGGAGCCTCTGTGCCAACCGATCTCCCTCCCGGCGCCCGATCCTCTATAACCCCTCCCCCCATTCCCCTCATGCACCCCACATCTCCTCTATATCTAGAGTGCAAGGCCTCTCTTACTCTCCTACTTCCCCTGCACCCTGACTCCTTCTCCCTATCTTCAGCAGGGTCTTGTTAGCCCTCCCATGCGGCCCTGGTTTTCCCCTGCCCCCTGTACTTTGTGGGAAGCCTCTTTGATTTTTCCTTACTACACATTCCAATCTATACCAGATGCAGCCCCCTCACGGCTTTAGTAGGGAGTATGAGTTACACGCACATTCTCCTGTTTCTCTCCCCCTATAATGCTGGGGACTGATTTCCCCTCTTGGCAGACAGTGAGGGCCCTGATGTTCCAATCCTGGGAAACAGAAGGATTTATTTCTTCCTCCCCTGTGGAAGGCACACTTTTGGCTCTCAATGGCTACCACACTTTCCAACTGTGCATGGCTGGAGGGGACCCTTCTCCACTTCCACTTCTTTGTTTTCAAGCCTGCTGCCATTTTCTCTGCCCTGGTCTTCCAGGATGGTCTGCAGGCAGGGACTCACCTTGTTGACTTGTTGGACTCTCCCAGTTCTGACACAGTTTCGTGTAGTCAAGTGAAACTTCCCTTTCCTGAGTCACAGTCACTTTATCCAGTGTGAGTTGCTTCCCTGATCACAGGTTTTTCTTCATTCTGCCTAACAGAAGGCTCTTAATGTCCTTGAGGCATTTCAGCAAAAGGAGGCTGTGCTGTAAGGCCGAGAACAGTGTTGTCTCCCTCTGTTGTTCAGCTGTGAATTGATGAACAATACCTAGGTGCTGACTGCCACCTTTAAAATCTTTATGGTTATTAGAACAATTGGGTAAGCTAGCCCGGACCACGCTCCTAAATGGCACTCTGTGCCCCGGTGAGCTCACAGTCTAGGTTTATAACAAGACATAGCAAGTGGATGGAACAGATAAACTGGGTGATAGAGAACAAGCAACATTAAAGCAGGTGTGAGTATTACAAAATAGGCAGTATACCTGGCTTGTCCACTGCTTAGCCGTTGTCAGATGGTAATGGTCTCTAGGCATCGTAGCAGAGATTAGTCTTATGGAGGGATTGGAAGGAGGATAAGGTGATAGCTATATGGATTTTGATGGGCATTTTTCCCATTTGGAAGGAGTTGAATGGGAGGTGTTAGTGCGAGTGGGGTGATCTGTATTTAAATGTTGTCTTTCCATGTCACATTTTAAGTTGTAAGATGTCTGGAAACTGCTTTTGAAAGTACCGTGTGGTGCACTTATGTATGAAAAATTGTTACCTCACACAAATGGCAAGTAAACACACAACTAAATATGTTTAGTTCTATAGGTCTCCCAAAGGGGGATCTTGGACCATTTATTTCTGCTAACTAAACCTTGCAGAAATCATCCCACATGATAGGTAATGCCTCTTTGGTACAGATGGGTAAACAGACACAGAAGTTAAGACAAATAAAACCTAGTTCTCCTGACTCTCAGTCCTGGATTGGGTATAAAAGTTGTACCCACAGTTTAAATGGCATTTCTTTTGTGCTGTATTTCATAGCTAACAAGTGAATATTGCCAAAAGTAAAAACGCTGTCAGGAATCCCAAAGTTGAGGATTTGTTTAAAAGATGTCTAATTAATATAAACATTAGGCAGGGTTTTAAAATTCTAATAATGCTGGTTTTTGTTCATATGTAAACATTCGTTGGTGATATTTATAATCAGCATTGTACTGATTCATGTGTCCTAAAGTGAAAGTGACTAGAAACAAAAGAGAAAGTGTCCAGATTTAATAATATCTGAACTCCAGCGAAACACAAAAAATAAACATAAAGGAGGAAATTAAATTAGGGGTTTTTTCCTCCAGAAATTTCAGGTAATGTTACTAAGACAGATAAAGAAATAATTTGTCAGTTTTTCTTTTAATATGACATTAAATTAGATTTGATCTTTAATTTAAATCTATTTTAAAAAAATTGAATTGCATACTGTTAAGGTACTCAAACTTTTTTCCTCGAAAGAAAACGGTGATCTTGTAGCTGGAGGGGCAGAAAAATCTTCTGGATTTTTAGAAACTGTGATTGTACCTTTAAAGACCTTGTGGAAGAAGACATAATTAGAGCATGTCAGGAATAATTTTCCATAAAACACCGCCAGTTCATCAAAACCAGAACTTTTTGTGGGAATGTACTAGTTTCAGCCAAAGTTTTGTTGGGAAAAGTTTCTTAGGTCCACAGTGGAATTTCTGGTCAAACCAAGAGTGAGAAAAATGAAGAATAGATAACAGTCCAGTGGTTAATATACACACTTGGGATGTGGGAAACCTGGGTTCAAGCTACTACTCCTATGTATATTTATTTATACAAAGTGGGACATTTTCAACAAGAGATTGAGACTTGTCTGGGATATATAGAAGAATGGCAGAGTGAGGGACTCCTCGGCCTCCTATATTCCAGAGAAGTGCCCCAACTGCCAGGCCGTTGACTGTTCTGAGGTGGCTCTCTTTGTGGAGAAGCATTTGTTTTGTTCCAAGGAGGAGCAGGAAAAAATAGAAATTTCAAAATCTTCATGAGATGGCCCAGCTCTAGTCATAATCATCCAAGATATGGTGCTGAAAGGACTTGCTATTAATCAAGAGGTAGAGTTTGTAGCTTGGAACATAGGAATTACCATACTGGACCAGATCCAAGTCCCTCTAGTCTAGTATTCTGTCCACCAGATGATTTAGAGGCAGGTGCAGGAACCTGACAGTAGGGAGATGGAGTAATCAGCCCCCACAATAGGTCTCATTCTGATCTCTAATGGTTAGAGAATGGCTTAAATCTGAAGCGTGAGGTTAATATCTCCTTCACAAAATTTATCATTAATTATAACTCTTGATAGTCCTATAATATCCAGTTCTCTTTTGAAACTTAAGCTCTTGGCCTCAACAATTTCCTGTGGCAGAGAGTTCCAGAGTCACTTAAACTGCACATGTGAGGGGAAAAAAATACATGGTTTGCAAAATATTTCTTTATCAGGTTTTAATTCCTCATCTTTTTAATTTAATTGATTGCTCCTTTGTGCTATGAGTAGCCTCGGGAGGATTAGATTTTTACTAGTAATTATTGGTAAACATCAATTTGTCTGCGCATGAACTAATGAAAAATGTTTTTATTGACAATCAGAATTTACAGATAAAGTAAGAAAAATGGTGCTTGAGAACTTAGCATTTGATTTAAGGATACTGAGTTTGTATTTTTTTGACATGTGATATTGACCTTCATGTTTTAATAGTTATAAAGCTTTAACTTTTTGGATCTCAGCATCTACTGTCATTACGTTTTTGTGCAACCTCCTCCATTCTCTGTTTTCCCCTATAGTTTCCTACAACTATGAACATTTAAATTGATAAAAATAGAAAGGAATACTTTAAACATGAGAATCAATATCTGTCAATTATAATAAAAATCAAATTCTGCTAAGCCTAGTTATGAGACAAGGAGAACAGAACCTCGCAAACTTCCTTTTCTAGCCCATTCATCATTTTATATACACTTAACATGTCCTCCCTTTTTCATTGTTTGTTAGGTAAACAGTCCCTGTCTTGTGACCTCTTAGATGAGTTTCCATGGCCTTGACCATCTGATACTGTTTGACAAGGTCCCTGCCCTAAAGATCTTAGTCTTGTTAAGGCACAGACAGAACAATTCAACCCAGTATGTGTGATGTGTTAGAGAATTTCTGGAGGGGCCATCATAGAAAAGCTCTGTGAAAAAATGTATTTAAGGAGAGATTTGTAGGAAAAGAGAACAATATTTGAGAACAATAAAAGCTGTTTTGCTTTACAAGAGCTTCTCCGCGTCACGACAGAACCGTTCGGTTTCTAATCCCTTTGCTTTATATTTACCTATCCCTGATGCCCTAGAAAGGAAAAAACATTGGTTTTACGGAGCATGCTCTGTTATCTGCTGCTGGGATTGCAGTTGATTGATACAAAATTGAGCACACAGTACCTCCATGTTAATCACCAAGGTGGCTAATCCTCTATGGTATGTTATTGCATTGCTTAGTGCCAAGGTCCTTTGGTATGGTCTGAGTATGCAGTGTTTGAGTCTGTAGTAAAAAGAACAAGAAGTATTTTTGGCACCTTAGAGACTAACAGATTTATCTGAGCATAAGCTTTTGTGGGCTAAAGCCCACTTCATCAGATGCGTGCAGTGGAAAACACAGTAGGAAGATTACACACCCACCATGAAAAAATGGGTGTTGCCATATCAGTTCTAATGAGACTAATTGATGAAGGTGGGCTATCATCAGCAGGAGAAAAAAAACTTTTGTATTGATAATCAGGATGGTCCATTTCAAACAGTTGACAAGAAGGTGAGAGTAGGGGGAAAATTAACATGGGGAAATAGTTTTTAGTTTATGTAATGACTCATCCACTCCCAGTCTATTCAAGCCTAATTTAACAGTGTCCAGTATGCAAATTAGTTCTAGTTCTGCAGTTTCTCATTGGAGTCTGTTTTTTGAAGTGTTTTTTGTTGAATAATTGCGACTTTTAGGTCTGTAATTGAGTGACCAGGGAGGTTGAAGTGTTCTCTGACTGGCATTCTTGAGACAAGAGGATCTGTTCAGATAAGTCAGTGTCGGTTGTTTTTTGCCTTTTTAAAGTAGGAGAGATCAGATTTGAGTTGTTCTAAATCTTTGCCTCTGTTGGGTATTTCCATGTATGCTAGATTATCTGAGAGAGCCTATTTTCCATGAGCTTTGTGTGTTTTAAAAGGACTGCCTTTACACTCTGTAGTTTGAGTGGAGTCTGCTGTTTTCCTTAAAGAAGCTGCAGGCTTTATTCAGGATCCTTAAACTTGTGTAAACTTATAAAATATAGGAGTCTTGAAATGCTGTGTTTCATCAGCTGCTTTATGATTAGGGTTAGAACAGAAATTTGTGACTAATACCTTACATTTTTAGCTGTCCTATCAGCAACTCTGACCTCATAGAAGTAATAGTGTAACTGGGAAGATCAATAGCGAGGAGGATATGAATCTCACCTCTGCAGTCGTCATTGCTTCTGCTGTTAGAAAACAGGCTGAACATGAACTGTACTTAAAAAGCTATTTGTCTGGTAGTACTGGATAGTTCAGAGGCTGGTAATGGGATCAGGAGCTGTTAACTGCTAGTTAAAGTCCAGCCTATCTTTATAGGCATCTGAATTCACAGTGCTGTAGCCATATTGGTCCCAGGATATTAGACAAGGTGGGTGAGGTACTGTCTTTTATTGGACCAACTGCGGTTGGTGACAGACCCAAGCTTTTAAGCTGAATTGTGCTCTTCTTCAAGTCTCTGAAGAAGAGGAGCACAGTTTAACTGAAAAGTCTCTGAAGAAGAGCTCTGTGTAGCTCAAAAACTTCTCTCTCACCAACAGAAGTAGGTCCAATAAAAGCTATTGCCTCACCCATCTTGTCTTCCCATACAGTGGCTGTCTGGTAGCCTGTGTGAAGTCAGTTTGGTTAAGTCCAGTCTGAATGGACAGATGTACACACACCATTTCTACAGTTGGCCGCACTTACTGATAATCTCAAGAGGCCACAGATTGAAATGGCTGTGGAGACTTGGCTCTGGTCTGCACTACAGAGTTAGTTCGTTGCAAGGCAGCTTACGTCAACCTAACTATGGAAGTGTCTATGCTTGAATTTTGCTCATGCTGGCATAACTGCCCCACTATACCTACTTAATAACCCTATCTCCGCAAGTAGTGAGAATCAAGGTCACTGCAGTGTCAGTGTAGACGCTCCGTTGCTTAAGTCAACTGTTACTGGCTTTCAGGAGCCATCCCACAATGCCCCACTGTAACGAGCGAAGACTCACTGCTGTGGTGCCTCCCGCTGGTCGTCTGGGGAATTAGCTCTCCAGTGTATGGACAGAGCACAGGATTCTTAGGCTTTAAGTTTGGCATTTTTCACCAACACTAAACTCCTTAAAATAAAAATCTTAATAAAATTTTAAACTTCTTATTAAGCACCATGTAAAAGAATCCTATATATGACTTGGGATATAGGTTTCCTTTCACTCTAGCAGAACAACTGGGTGCTACCTGGATATCATGAATTTTGTTGTCATGCAGTACATTATATTTCTGTACAAAGACAAGCTGAAATGGAAGTATTAGTATAGTATATACAATTTGGTAGAGATGGGAATTTATGAGAGTGAGAAAATTAGCTTTAATGGAACACATTGAGTTGATTGTGTGGAAAATGGATCCAATTGTGCTGTGCTCTATGTAACCTAGGAAAATGGGTATCTGGCGTCTTAGTTTCTAATTAAGCTTTAGAGCACTGACTTTGAACCTGGGTCTCCCACATCCTGTTCCCTGCTCTGCTGTGGACTTCCTGTGTGCCCTGGGCAAATTATCTAGCCTCTTTGTGCTTCAGTTCCCAGTCTGTAAAATGGGCATAATAATGCTTCCCTACCTCACAGGTGTGTTGGAAGGATACATACATTTAAGACTGTGAAGTGGTTTGAGATCTACTGATAAAAAGTGCTATATAAGAAATAGACATTACTATTATTCATTATTGCTAAACAAAATTACAGTAGGACCTCAGTTATAAATACCTCGGGAATGGAGATTGTAACTCTCAACAAAACATTATCGCTGATCTTTCAAAAGTTTACAACTGAATATTGACTTAACACAGCTTTGAAACTTTACTATGCAGAAGAAAAATGCTGCTTTCCCTTTACTTTTAGCAGTTTAAGTCTAACACAGTACTGCACTGGATTTGCTTTATACGCTGTTAGTCTGTAAGGTGCCACAGGACTCTTTGCTGCTTGTATTTGCTTTGTTTGTTTGTTTTATTTTGGGCTCTGCCGCTGCCTGATTGTGTACTTCCAGTTCCAAATGAGGTGTCTGGTTGACTAGTTAGTTAGTAATTCTGTTGTTCGTAACTCTGAGGTTCTACTGTATAATTAAACATAGAAAAAATTAAATCTCCCATATATCCACATGGAAACATCAGTTAAAAGGAGTGTTTAAAAACAAAAAGGGGGAGAGGAAGGTGAAAGAACCACCCTTTTTTTGTATTCCTTTCTCAGTGGTTACTGTGTCCTTAAAGTTTTGCTTCTCTCCATGATAGTTCAGGTTTTTGCATATCATTGTGATGTAAGCTCCTCACAAGACTGGACTTGAGTTACTAATTAACATTATTGACAGGGATATAGCGTAATTGACAGATAGAAAGCTCTTCGTATTTACAATTCTGCAGTCATTTTACAAGTAACCACATTGCTATATTTAAATGGCTCACTCTCATACTCTGCTGAGTGAAGCTCTTTTTTTTCTCATTTAGCAGGTGAGTGTCTGGAAAGAGATTTTTATAAAGGCTTTTTGTCCTGAGTTAATTGCAGAATCATGAGACTAGGGAAGTAGCCACAGAACTCTCTTTGTCTGGAATAGGTCTTTGTAAAACAGTCATGGGCCTAGAAATAGCTGACAAGAGCAACTCACTGTATTCAGTCTCTCTATTTTGGGGCTTGCCACCTCCTAGTCTTCCAGTACTTATAACCTGACAGAAACAGTCTGCTAAACTATCGGATGGGAACAACTGAATCACTACATTTAAATGGTGTCCTAGGACAGGTGAAGCTCCAATTCACTTAGCTAACCTGTACCCCAAAGCTTTCTCCCTGGGTGTAGGAGATGGGTTGACACTTGTATCATGTTGATATCCTCTTGCTTGTTATTGCAAACATTTATCCTGTGCTCTGGCACTAATGATTATGAGCAGTTAAACTGATTTTTATGTTCGGAAGAGAAGAGGTCCAAAGTTTCTGTTAATTTATAACTATGCTGCTCTTAAGTTTTGCTTTAGTCATAGCTGAGTGATATTGTGAAGTGATAGCTCGAGAAGTGTAGTGTGGGCACAGACTTCCAGTTTATGTAGTATCTTCCCTCTGAAGATCCCAAACTTGACAAAGTCCTGTAGCCTTGTGACCCTGGGATGTATTATCTCCTTTTTAAAAACAGGGTAATAATAATAATAATATGCCTTTCTTATAGAACTGGAAGGGACCCTGAAAGGTCATTGAGTCCAGGCCCCTGCCTTCACTAGCAGGACCAAGTGCTGATTTTGCCCCAGATGCCTCTAAGTGGCCCCCTCAAGGATTGAACTCACAACCCTGGGTTTAGCAGGCCAGTGCTCAAACCACTGAGCTGTCCCCCCACCAAGGTAGTGCAAGATTGCGAAGCTATGAGTGCTCAGATACCACACTCTTTGGGGTGTAAATATTTAGATAGTTGTGAGTTGCCCATGGTCACACAGTGAGACAAGAGCTGCATAAAGAATTGAGAAGTGCTTGTGCCCATTCTAACCAATGGAGATGCTGCTTCTCCACTTAGATGAGCTGCCTTCTCTCAGGGTACACCTATACTGCCAAAAAATACCCTTTGGCAACGAGTCTGGAGAGCTGCCTTGGGCTTGTGCTCGGGGGCTAAAGATAGCAGCATAGCTGTTCCCACTGAGGCTGGAGCCCATGGTTTGAACCTGGTGGTGGGGCTGGAGCCCAGTTTCCAGCCTGAGCGGAAACATCTGCACTGTTGTTTTTAGCCCGGTAGCACGAGCCGAAGTCAGTCTGGGCTCAGACTTGGTGCCACCGGTTCTTTTTTTGTAATATAGACATACCCTTGCTCTGTAACTTCCCTTTCTTTGCACTGAGCTTCCGCATCACAGTGTACAGGTTCTCAACATTGTATTTCCTTTCGGGAGGTGCTGGCTGTATTGTGGTATCAGTCCAAAGGAAGACTTCAAATGCACTCTGGAGAAACGTTTTATTAATGAAAAGACCTGTGATTTTAATACTGAGGGTGGTGAACGGGGCAGTATTCAGGGTAGTATTGCGAAGGGAACTGGCGGTCTCCAAGTTTCCCTTGGAATTTGAAGCAGGGACAGTTGATCATTCTTATACCTTCATGGAGGAGCCCTGTAGTGCATATTCTTCTTTTACCCAGACTACTGACACACAAATGTGACAATTTGTTGTCACTTGGTAGCACCGGATTTATTTCCTGAAGTAAGCTTCTTGGTCAGACATGTTGGGGAAGGAAGGCAGAGTGGAATGGTTCCTAGGTGATGGGGGGAGGGAATCTAGTGTTCAGGGACTTGTCATATTCTCCAAGGGTTAGTTTGCCTCACTTCTCCCTTGCAGTAATGACAAGCAGCTGTGCACACTGCACTCAGGCATGTGAAGTCGCTGTCTGTTGGTTTTCCCAGTGGTGCTATCTACAGGCACAGCTGTTACAACCAGCAGTTTAACTCTAGTCTTAGTTTCATTTTGTAATTGGATTGGGGCTGGTGCAATTGGGTCAGAAGAAAAAGAGGCAACTCTATTCCTTGAGACTTCTCTTATTTATAAAACTAGTAGCTATGGTTTGTTATAGCATTGCCTGCCCTAAACATTTCTGTGGTGGCTGCTTTCTTGAAACTGTAGCAGTAACTGTTAATGTGCAGAGAGAAATGTTAGTATGCGCTGTGTACTGCTGGGCAACTGAAGGTGATGTAGGCAAAAAGTGCAGAATTGCCAGCCTGTATGAAGACAATGGACCAATTGATGAATTGCTGTTCCTTTAACAAAATTTAGTTTCATGTCAAAAGGCTAGGAGAATAAACTGGCAATGAATGCTTTCTTAACATATAAAAGAGGGAAAAATTGTGTGTGTTCAGTTGGAAGAAAGGGGTGGAAAGCAAAGATAAAATGGAGCTGCACCAGTGTGAGATTAAAGCTGGGAGACTTTCATAAAATGCTCAGTGTAAACGCTGGGCTGAAACTTGGGAGAACTGGATTCTGTTCTCCGCTCTGCCACTGTCCTATTGGATGACCTTGGGTAAGTCATTGCACCTCTGCTTCAGCTTCCTCATTTGTAAAATGGGGATAATGATTCTTCCTTCCTTTGTAAAGCATTTTGACACCTATTGAAGAAAAGGGCAGTATAAGAGCTAGGTGCTGCTATTCTTATTTATTATGGAACTGTGGCAAGATAATTCTCTGCTCTGGGGATGGTTAAGGAAGTATATGCAACCATGAAATACCACTTTCTTCTGCAATGGGATATGAAGCTGGTGGGGTTTTTTCCTAATGTTTATTTAGAAGCAGCTTGTTTTCTGGATGTGCTTTTCCTTCCCCTTATTGCTCCCCCACTCATGAGTGTGAAATTGCCATTTGTCCAGGGAATGCTAATTCATACATTACGGGGTTGGGCTCAGGTAGATTTGTAATTCTGTGTGTCTGTCACCTTCAGTCTTGCATAGTTTCATGTGTTTTTCTGTACATGAATTTAAATCAGATCCATTCTGAGTCAGTTTGGTGAAGTGCTGATGTACATCCTACACCTGGTCATCAAGAGGTCTCTTCCATTTCTCTTTCATGTGATTCTGAATGAACAAACAGAAGACTTGGTAGGTGCTTTAAATAATAGAAATAATTACACTCAGAGTACCACTGTTGGAACATAGGCATTATCATACAGGATCAAGACTAGGATTCATCTATTCGGGTATCCAGTCTCTGACAGTAGCTAATATCAGGTACTTCAAGAGAAGAGTTGGGCCTTGTCTGTTACAGAAACAAACTTAACAAAAAAGGCAATCCATAATTGCCAGTTTTGCAATTGCCTGCCAGGGAGGGACACTGCTTCCTAACAGTAGGCAGTTGGTTTGCTCATGCCCTGAAGAGCTGGGGTTGATCACACTCATGAATTTTTCTTAGCTAGTGTAAGTGCAGCAGTTCACATAAACCTCATTGTTTGACTGCAGAATGAGGGTGGTGTTGCCTTTATCTTCCTCTTTCTGGATCCACAAGATGTTGTCATCGGACTTGCTATATGAGCTGTATTTCTTCTATTTGTAGAGTGGTCTGTGGTAGGGCTGCATCCTGCTGCACAACATGACAGTAAAGGGATTCTGAAGAATAAATCCCTTTCTGTATTCTGCTGGACTCTCTCCAATTTGTCCACATCCTTTCTGTAGTGGGAGGCCCAAAACTGGCTGCAATATTCCAGATGTGGCCTCACCAGTGCCAAATAGAGGGGAATAATCACTTCCCTCCATCTGCTGGAAATGCACCTACTAATGCTGCCAGCCTTCTTGGCAACAAAGGCACACTGCTGACTCATATCCAGTTTCTCGTCCACTGTAATCCCCAGGTCCTTTTCTGCAGACCTGCCACTTAGCTAGTCAGTCCCCAGCCTGTAGCAGTGCATAGGATTCTTCCATCCCAGATGGAGAACTCTGCACTTGTCCTTGTTGAACCTCATCAGATTTCTTTTAGCCTAATCCTCCAATTTGTGTAGGTCCCTGTATATCTTATCCCTACCCTCCAGCATATCTACCTCTCCCCCGGGTTAGTGTAATCTGCAGACTTGCTGAGGGTACAATCCATCCCATCATCCAGATAATTAATGAAGATGTTGAACAAAACTGGCCCCAGGACAGAGCCCTGGGGCTCTCTGCTTGATACTGGCTGTCAACTAGACATCGAGCCATTGATCACTACCCACTGAGCGCACAGATCTAACCAGCTTTCTGTCCTCCTTGTAGTCCATTCATCCAATCAGTAGTTTTTTAACTTGCTCACAAGAGTACTGTGGGAGCTAAAGCTTAGCTCAAGTCAAGATATATCACATCCACCGCTTTCCCCATATCCACAGAGCCAGTTATCTCATCATGGAAGGCAATCAGATTGGTCAGGCATGACTTGCCCTTGGTGAATCCATGCTGACTGTTCCTGATCACCTTCCTCTCCTCCACGTGCTTCAAAATGGATTTCTTGAAGACCTGGTCCATGATCGTTTCAGGGACTGAGGTGAAGCTGACCAGTCTGTAGTTCCCCGGATTCTCCTCCTTTCCTTTCTAAAAGATGGGCATTTATGTTTTGCTTTTTTCCGATCATCGGAGGACCTCCTCCGATCACCATGAGTTTTCAAAGATAATGGCCAATGGCTCTGCGGTCACATGAGCCAACTCCCTCAGCACCTCAGATTCATTGCAGTCGGCCCCAGGGATTTGTACATGTCCAGCTTTTCTAAATAGTCCTTAACCTGCTCTTTTACCACTGAGGACTGCTCACCTCCTCCCCATACTGTGCTGCCCAGTGCAGCAGTCTGGAAGCTGACCTTGTCTGTGAACTGTGAAGACCGAGGCAGAAAAAAGTATTGAGTACTTCAGCTTTTTCCACATTCTGTCAATAGATTGCCTCCCCCATTCAGTAAGGGTCCCACACTTTCCCTGACCACTTTCTTGTTGCTAACATACCTGTAGAAACCCTTTTTGTTACCCTTCATATCCCTTGCTGGCTGCAGCTCCAGTTGTGCTTTGGCCTTACTGATGCTCGAGCAATATTTTTATACTCCTCCCTAGTCATCTGTCTAAGTTTCCACTTGTAAGCTTCCTTTTTGTGTTTAAGCTCACCGAAGATTTCTCTGTTAAGCCAACCTGGTCGCCTGCCATGTTTGCTATTCTTTCTGCATGTCGGGATGGTTTGTTCCTGTGCCCTCAGAAATACAGCCACGTCTCCTGGACTCCTTTCTCCCTCATATTAGCCTCCCAGGGGATCCTGGCCATCAGTTCCCTGACGGAGTCAGTCTGCATTTCTGAAGTCCAGGGTCCATATTCTGCTGCTCTCCTTTCTTCCTTTTGTGAGGATCCTGAACTTGACCATCTCATGGTCACTGCTGCCCAGGTTGCCACCCACTTTTACTTTCACTACCAATTCTTCCCTGTTTGTGAGCAGCAGGTCAAGAGGAGCCTGGCTTCTAGTTGGTTCCTCCAGCACTTTCACCTCCCCAACACTTTCCAAAAACTCCCTGGATTGTCTTTGCATTGCTGTATTGCTCTAGCAGCAGATGTCAGGATGATTGAAGTCTCCCATTAGAACCAAGGCCTGCGTTCTGGAAATTTCTGTTAGTTGTCCGAAGAAAGTCTCATCTATCTATCTCCTCTTTGTCTGGTGGTCTATAGTAGATGCTGACCACGACATCAACCTTTTTGCTCTTGCCTCTAAACTTAATCCAGAGACTCTTAACAGGCTTTTCTCTAGTTTCGTACTGGAGCTCTGAGCAATCATACTGTTCTCTTACATACAGTGCAACTCCTCCACCTTTTGTCCCCCACCTGTCCTTCCTGAACAGTTTATACCCATTCATGACAGTGCTTCAGTCATCTGAGTTACCCCACCAAGTCTCTATTATTCCAATCACATCATAGTTCCTTGCCTGTGCCAGGACTTCCAATTCTTCCTACTTGTTTCCCAGGCTTCTTGTGTTCATGTACAGGCAGGCACCTAAGATAACTAGCCGATTGCCCTACTTTCTCAGTATGAATCAGGAGGCCTCCCCTGTTGCACCCTCCTTCTTGTGTTTCCTCTTGCTATCCTACTTCCCCACTTACCTCCAGGCTTAGGTCTCCATCCCCCAGCGGACTTAGTTTAAAGCCCTCCTCACTAGGTTAGCAAGCCTGCCTGCGTAGATGCTCTTCCCTCTCTTTGTTAGGTGGATCCCATGTCTTCCTAGCAATCCTTTCCTGGAACAACATCCCTTGGTTGAAGAATTCAAAGCCCTCTCTCCAACACTGCCTGCGTAACCATGCATTTACCTCCACAATTCAATGGTCCCCACCTGGGCCTTTTCCTTCCACAGGGAAGATGGACAAGAACATGACTTGCTCTTCAAACTCCTTTATTCTTCTTCCCAGAGCCATGTTATCTGCAGTGATCTGCTCACGGTCGTTCTTGGCAGCATCATTGGTGTCCATGTGGAGAAGTAGGAAAGGGTAGCAGTCCAAGGGCTTGATCAGTCTCGGCAGACACTCTGTTACATCCTGAATTCTAGCTCCAGGCAAGCAGCACGCTTTGGAGTTCAAGGTTCCTCAGCCAGGCAGGAGTGAAGGAGCTGCCCAGGGGAGCTCCCTGACGACTGAACACTGCATTCCAGAGCTGCTTCCGATGTCATGCACACCAGCCCCTCAAGTTGTTGGGAGTTGGGTGGGGGCTGAACCTTTAAATTGTGACACCCTCCCCCACTCACAGCAGGCACCAGTCGTCTCTGGCAGAAGCCCCAAACTCCACCACCCTTGAGCAGGGCAGAAGCCCTGAGCTCCCCTCCCTCCCGCCGGTCTGGTAGGCATAGGATGGGGCGGGTGGGGGGAGAGAAGATCCACAAGCCACACTTTAACTCTAAAAGAGCCATAGTTTGGCCACCCTTGCTCTATAGGTTTTCTTTATAGGACTCATTTCCTGGTGGCTAAAACAGAATTAGGGGCCCTTTGCAGCTGATAGCCCCCCAGACATTTAACTGAAGCACCTTTAGGGAAGGGTACACTTGGTAGGATTTCCTTATGCTTGTCTAGTTCCACAGTAACCAGAATCCTGTAGATTCAGTCCACTGGTTGCAGTTTTAGTTTCCCCTAAAGGGTAATAACAGGGTAACCAATGAGAACGTGGCTGCTTTGTACCCATTGACCCTTGGTTAAATTTTTGAAAACAAGGTCCCTGTGAAACCTATTTAACACAGTTTGGCTAGCCACTGTGCACTGACCCACACCTAGCTTTCTTCTTCTGTAAATTGTAATTAAAAAAACCAAAACAAAATGCTAAAATAACCCCCTGTTCAGCCCAGTCTGGACTGGCTGGACAAACTTAGAAACAGATTTAGCTGACACTGTGTTCAGAGATTAAACAAGGTTCCTGATTCTGTTTTAGTCCCAGTTGTACGTAGGACCGTAGGTATAATTTTGGCTTGTCTTTTTAGGTTGTAATTTAGAACTTGTCTTTTGGCTCTACAGTTTCTTTGCTGAGTATTACATGCGGAGAAGAAATGTTTCTGCTGACACCACAGCTCGTTGGACTTATAAACAGTACCTAAAGTGAGTACTGTTTCCCTTAAGACATCCTTGGCAGAATTTATATTGAGAGAACATTTACTAGAAGCTGTGCCACAGGAAGGTCAAAATCTCTTCACCTTGCAGGTATTTCTGCATAGACTCTTTCCTAAGACCCAGACTTACCATTCTCTCTTCTCAGCCTGACCACAGGGTTTGTATCAGGGCAGATTTTCGGTGTTTTAGGTGCTTGAATGCCCGTGAGGGGTACAGTGCCTGATTACTAAATAGAAAAGAGTGAACTAGCATTTAAACTTACTCAGACTGAGCAAAAAATAATTTGTTTTTGACTATTGGAACAGTTAGTTGACTAAATTAAAATCAAATGGTATTGTGGACAAGCTGGTCACAACTCCATAGTACTAAGATTGAATTGAGGCTTGCATTCTAAGCCGCCTTTTTGTCCACTTCGAACTTGACTGGAATAGCAAATTTTTTAGCAAATTGGGGTGCTTAATAGAATACAAGATTAAGTTTCCTAAAAAACTTTGTGTCAGATTCAAGATGTTTGTGTTGCTCAATCAAAAATCACATTTCATTCAATGAATTCCATGATTCTTCAGCCCAGGTATTTTTCACAGTAGTAGTACATTCTTGGACCTTCCAGTTTCATATATTTAATATGAGGCATGGTTCAGAAGAGAATAATATAGGCTCCAGTCCCTACTGGGAAATTTCCCTGTTAATGTAGCTGTCGTCAAGAGATGTCAATGGCACACTAAATATGGAGATTTATTACTGACTTCAGTATCAGTTATGAGCTCCCAGATGCGTTGGAATTTGGTGGAAATTTTGCAGTTAATTGATCTGCATATTGAAAGTGCTTCAGGGCTGTGTTGCCATGGCTGATAGATCTGAGATGTCTTAGAGGAAAATGGTGGGGGCTTCAGCGTATTAGAGTCTAGGGGTAAAAGTAGCACTTTTGGGAAATATGGTGTTGCCAGAGGCTGTACAGGGTGGCTGGAGAAATCATGGTGGTCTAGAGTGGAAGCAGATGTGTCTGAAAATCTAAGCAGATGGGGCAGGAGGAAGTTCCTATATTTGGCATCTCTGTGAAACTGATTTGAAACAAGTTCTGCCCTATTGGAGAAGGTTAAGCATATGATAAAGAGGGCAATGCATGTGACTATGTATAAACACAAATGAATACATTTATAATTCGAATAAAGCTGCCCAAGAATAATAGGGACAGTGTTTAATGTCCCATGTATGCGGAATCTGATTTCACAGTTATGAAACAGTGACTGATATTTGACCTGCTTAGCATAAAGGCTAAAATCTGCTGCATCTCTCTGCAAATTTTTCTGCATTTTTTAAAGACAATTTTATTAAACAAAACCAGAATCCAATAAACATTGGCAACTGATAAGACTGACAAAAACACTTGTTAAAAACCATAGCAGCTACTATAAATACAAAAGCCTCCAAAGAAGTGACATGAAAAAGAAAAAAGCGACTGTTGCTTACAGTTTAGTGAATGCCATTATAGATGGATTTCTTTCCATGGCATGGAGGGAGTTTGTATAACATCATGGTGTGTTAAACCTCTACTGAACTTGTGATGTTAGTTAACAGTGTCATTTAAATCTCTGATCATCGGCATGTAACCAAAGATCATCATCATCGTTTTTTTCGTAAGGTTTAATGTTAAATGAAATAATTCCGAACTGCTATCTCAAACTATCTTTAATAAAATCGGTGGGACTGGGATTTGTTATCCAGAAACTCAGAATTTGCTTCTAGGTAACAGAACAAAAGGTATTAACTAATTCCAAATCATTCCTGTGCCAAACCTTCCGATAACCTCAAGTCAACAGGCATAAGGAAATCCTAACTAGCATAGGATTTTTCACTCACTTTTACCTAGAATTTATGGATTAGAGACACCAAATTAGTATTATGGGGCAGTCCCAAAAGCTGATTTAGAGAAATGGTGTCTGAGGTGCCTTTGGGAAAACACTGTGCAGAATCTCCTGTGTGCCTAGTATCTGTGTACATCCAGGTAAACTTTCTGCCTATTGGGCATCTCCCCCAATATGCAACAACTGGAGCAGAATTCTAATCACATGCTGACTTGGTTTCTAGATCTTTGTCACATGTGCAAAATGACCTAGTATTTTTCAACCAACTTGGCCAGAAGAATAGAATAAAATCAAGTTGTAATTTGTTTCACTTCATCTTATTGTTAGCAGCTCTTCCATATGTGATGGTTAAATAGACCAGAGAAAGCTCGATAGTGCTTTCCTTTTTAAAAAAAAAAAGTTAAATTTTAATGTGTTAAGGGGAGAAGTTAATAATGCTGCCTAGAGCCAGGCCCGGCTCAAGAAGACACTCTCAAAACTTCCTGGTTCTCTTCCTCAGTGGCATGGTTCTGTCATGGGACAAACTACAGCTGAAACAATAAATGAAATCATTTGATGATAGGCATTTAGAGCTCTTCATCTGAGGATCTCTGAGCTATTTGGAATTGGTATTTTCCGCATTTTACAGAAGGCCAAATGAAAATAGAAGTTAAACATAACTTGCAAAGGGGACCAAAGTGCATGTTTTCCCCTTTCCTTTTCTAGAACAAGGCAGGCCTGGAAAGGTCTTCAGAAATGATTGTCTTACTTCAGAAATATCAGGAATTTCAAGTCTCATCTTCCCTGGCTTTGCTAGAGGGCTTAGATGTCCCAGAGGTGTGTCATGAGCTTTTCCCAGCCCTTAATTGAAGAGGTAATAATGGTGGATCTTCTCTTCCAACTGTTTATAGAATGTATGAATTAAATAGATGCCAAATAAAGTGTAAACAGGCTGAATACGTATCACTTCCCTTCTCAATCAGATTTCACTTGCTTGATATATTATGCTATAAATTGACTAGCTCCCCGATTGTAGAGTGTCCCGGGAAGAACAGAGTAGATAAGGCTTGCATTTGTCATGTAAAACACATTCAGGGAAACATTCTTGTGGTGGCCATAAAGCCCACTTTATGCACCCTAAAGAAGCCAGAAAAGGCATAACCCCATTTCCTGCCCCCCCCCCCTTTTTTAGATTAACTGTAAATGACTTGCCCTATGCAATATAGAGTCTGTGGCAGAAGTGGTAATAGAACTTGCACCTCCTCTCAATCCTATGCTCTGACCGCTGCACTGTGCCCTCGCTGGTTTGTTGAGGGTTTGGAAGTCCAGCGTGGCTCGACTACTCCATATATCCTGCGGGAGGATGTAATCTCCGGTGCTACTGATACTCATTATGAATTCCATTTTTTGTTGTAATGGCCTCGTTTTAAACAGGCTGCTTTTCTGCTCTTGCTCTGCTTCGCTGACCCACTGTTTTTGCTGTCTCATTCTTTATGCAATTTGCACTGCCATGTCTCCAAAGATGGCCTCAAGCTGAAGAGAAAGTATGCATGGGCCTGCCTCCGCCACAGCTCTCACCCATATGTTACTATGTTGCTAACCAGTTGTAGTTGATAAAATAATACTTAGTCAGTCACCATGCTATGAGAATAGTGTATGTGTGTGTGAAAACAGTAAATTCACACCAGGGTGGATTTGATTTAAATCACTAGTCAGGGAGACTCGATTTAATCATGGATTTCTACCTAAAAGAGCATTCTTGTTGGTTGGTATAACCTTAATACGTATTCTTCACAAGTCAGAGAGAGATGTAAGTTACATTTTTAGAAGGTACACACTATACACTTTTAAATCGTGATTTATTTTGAAAACTTTTCAGATTAGTTTTACAGCTATATCAGAAAATGAATGATTGTTTGGTTATTTCATTTACCAAAGGTAATTGAAGCAGATATTTATTAAGTCATTGGGAGGTGAAATATCTCTAATTCAATAGGTTAATTATTAATATTTGGAGGATTTTCTTGCTATGCTGTATTAGGAGGAGAACATCACCAGACAGACAATTAATTAAATTGTTTTATTTAACTAAAACAACAACGTTAAGTATTCTGGATTTTTTCTTCAACAGCAAACCTAATATTTTAACAAAACAAGCGTATGTCCCTCACTTCTCACATTTACCTCTAGACTTCTCCTTGTCTAGATATATTCCACCCCCAACAATCTTCTATTCATTGAACTTTTTGAAGCTTTGCTTTTAGAGAGAGGTAAGGGACATGTACGCAGATTTTCAGAGGGACAATAGAGTTGAGGTTTGTTATTTCTCACCTTTCTTTATTTTCTTTCTTTATTTATAATGTAACATTTTTGCTGTTAACAAACAGTTTACTTCTGGAACCACAAATCCATAGTTTGAGAACAGCAGAACTAAGCATCTCTGATGGTATCTTCTAGACTGAGCACTGAGTCCCATTGGGTAGATAGAAAAATTAACTGAAATAATCTATACAGAAGCCCCTGGAACTCCATAAGATTGGGTCCCTAATCCATGAACTATTGGAACTCATTTACAAAACTTTTCTTAAACATGACATGAATATATTGTCTTATGCTGTTGAATTAGACTTTACAATCCCTATTCCACGATGAGATATCTTTAAGCTATAATAGATCTTAATTAAAACCAACTTTAGACAGGTTTTTTCCTCAAAAATCATTTTATCAAAAAAATCTGATTTAAATTAAAAAAAAATCCAATTTTTTTTGTTTGTTTAAAGCATTGGTTTGTATCCACTCTGATTCACACTGCTGTGGCTCTTTTGGGTGAACCACTGAGGTCTGACTCATATAGTTGATGGATTGTTCAACAATGGAAAAACGAGTAGACTCACCTACTACCTCATCAGTCTTTATTTTGTTTCCATTACATAAAGGTAAATTAATGTAATGGGAAATGTAGTGTACTTTGATTTGGGATGTAAAGGCCAAATGTGTCTTGGTTGTACTGGGGTTATAAAGGTAAGCTGTTGTTTGGCTGCCCTGTTTCCCACTAAGGGTATGACTACACTTGCAACTCCAAAGCTCTGCCGTAGGAGCGCTTTGAAGTGCGAGTGTGATCACAGCGCCAGTGCTGGGAGAGAGCTCTCCCAACTCTGCATGTACTCCACCTCCCCGTGGGGATTAGCTTGCAGCGCTGGGAGCCGCGCTCCCAGCGCTGGGGCACTGTTTACACTGGCACTTTACAGCACTGTAACTTGCTGCGCTCAGGAGTGTGTTTTTTCACACCCCTGAGTGTAGCCAAGGCCTAAGAAGGGTCTTGAAAGTCCAGAACCACCACCACTTATGAGATGTGCTCTTAAATCTAGTGTCTTTAATAACTATTCTTACAGGCCTTGGTATTGCTACTTCCTTTTGGCCTGCTTTCAGGTTTAATTCCCTTTGACGTATGGTGTTCGTTTAGAAGGAGGCACAAAGAGGCAATATAATAACATGCTTCATACGCTTTCTTTAGAATAAAAAGGTGGGGAGTGTTGGAAAGAGATTGATCTCTCTAAACGGTGCAGTTGCTGAATCTTTGCCACTGCTAGTGACATGCTGTACGGTAATATTGGCACGAGAAGCTTTTAGTGAATATTACTCAATTCATCAAACCATATTTTCACACCATCCAGTAACCCCTGGGAGACACACAGTACTGTTTCCTTAGTATGTTTTTGTTTTGGGATTTGCTTGCTTTCTTTCTCTCCAGGCCCCCCCCCCCCCCCCCCGGTTTGGTTTTATTTTAGGGAAGCTCTTAGCTCTTTGTTCCAGCCCCCTAGCCCTCAATCCCTGCCACACAAAAAAAAGGCAGAATGATTTGAGATAAATTTGGAGTCTGTAAACTGTTGCCCTTAACACAACTGGTTATGGTCTCTCCATCCAGACTTCTTTCACATCCTGTGATTTAGACAGTCACATGATGTTACATGGATCCTTCAGTATAAACTTTCTGCACTGGCAGTGTGGCTTTCATCAGATTCTGCTGTTAGTACAATGTTCTCCCTTAGTTGAGTCACATCACATTGTGGGGCTTCTTGTTAAATCCTTAGCTAGTGGCCATACTGTTATAATTTCACAGAGGGACTTTCAAACTCTATATGTGTAGTTGAGCTGAAATGGGAGCTAGTGCATATTTCTCAGCCCTGAAACAAGGAATATCTTGGTTTTTGTCTTACAGATTTCAAACCTTGCAGTGGCACTTGCAGTGATTAGAATGGGTCTGCTTCAGACCTCCCTTTCTGCCAGGCTTGGTGAAAGAGCAGCTGCTACAGCTCAGGAGGATGTGGTTGTAACTTGACATAAATCCAGTTTTCAAATGACATTAGGTATCAAAATCATTATTGAGGGTAGTTCAGTAAAACCTCCTTTCATGAAAGGGGAATACCGACAGCAGTTATGTGAATGCAGTTGGTGTCTGCAGAGTTATATTAGAAGTACAAGGCTGGATTTGTTGCTGCAGACTTATGGGAAATGTCACCTGCATGGAAGCAGAAGTGACTATAGACTGGTAATTGAGTCTGTGCTTTGTACATTGGTTATTTCTCTGGCCAGCCTTGGTTTTATTATGCTTTAGACTTCCAAATTAATATCTGAATCCTGTAACAAAGCTTTAACACTTACCAGGAGTAAGAGATTTCAATCTAAAATTTGTAGGTTGTAAGATCTTCAAGACAAGGTTGGTACCTATATCTGTGCGTGTTGATAGCCTCGCACAGCAGAGCTCTGATGCCCATTATGGTCTTTGGCTGCTACTAAAATACCTCCTGTAGCATTAGTGTCAGAAATTGCATATTTGAATCAAATCACTTATAGAAGTGCAGGGCTGGAGGGACCTTGATAGCACAAGGGGCTCTATTTGATGACCTGAGGCAGGGCCAAGTAGTTAATTGATGCAATATAAATGACAAACAAATGACCCCTTATATAATTGAGGCCTCGACTGGCCACTTCCAGTGTTTGGGAAGGCTACTGAATCTGTTGACTTTAGTGGGACCTGCACCTATGTGTGTGTGTAGTAGGCCTAGCACACACTGTAAATTGCAGGATCAAGGACTTTATTTTAAGTGTCCTTATTGTTTGGAAATCAAAGAGGAGCTGGCTCTGAACTGGGTGTGGTGGATACCCATCACGCCTGAAAGTTTGTTGATTGCAACAGAAGAAATGAGGCAAGAAATATTTTCTTAGCAGGAGAGTCGCTTCAAAGGGCTCCTGTGGTCTGGAATCTAGACATCTGTAGCCCTTCTGCCAGGTGGTGAGTGGCAGCAAACATAGATCCAGGCTCCCTCTTGACATATAACTAAACTGGCTAAAGCCCACTCTGATACCCGAGAAAAGTAAATACTCCCTCCCTGGTGCCCTTAATGGGTAGAACTCCTGCACTCCCAAACACTCAGACTGTGTTCAAATAAGAGAGCTTTTGTTAGGGGACAGGGAACACAGTCATAAACTTGGGAAAATACAGTCACAGAATATGTATACAAATGAAGAGTAAACTCCCCCCATAACGTTAGCAGTAGTCTAATGCCCTTCTAACCCACTGGTGAGAATGTCTTAGTGTCCCTTGGCTGCACCTTCACACGCATCTACCTGGCCCCTTCTGTGCCATCTGACCCTCTGTCTGAGAGGGAGTGGGCCTAATGAAGCCTAAAGTTAGCAGAAGAGGCTGCTAATGTCTTTGCCTCTGTGGCTGTGCAGCGCTCTCCTTTCCAACCTTGATGGACCCTGGAGGAAGCAGCTTGAAAGCAGACTTCCTAGTTCTTATTTCAGAAGGCCTTTGGCTTGGCGTATTTACTTGCTTGCAGAGGGAACTTGGTGAATGAGCTACTAGTGATAGCTAAGCTGAAAGTAGGATAGAGAGGAACCGTACTTACCTAATGAGGAAAAGCTTGTAAGGGCTCAGCTCTTGCAGTGAGCTCCGGGCAGGTGGACAATAATGAGGGACTAACTTTTATTAGTTATTGAGACTGCTCCTGTGGTTGCAGGGTCTGCTTTTGTGAAGCTCATTGCAGGGTTGGGAACAGTGTTAATGTCAACAGCTATAAAGATGGCAGAGTATGGAGAGCTTCTCTGACTTAAAAAAAAGGCGTGACAAACTAGCTGCAGCCACCCAAAGCCTACCCTGGTAGAGGAGAACCAGCACACATGGAAATAGTCTGTGTACATACTGTCAGAGGATCACAGTTCAGGGCAAGCGCACACATATTTCCCCGTTGTGATCCGGCAAGGGCACCCACTCTAGACTTCTGGCTCCTTTAGCCGTCTCCTCACTTCTGACCGGGGTTTCTCAAGGCTGAGCAGTTCTCTGCCCTCTCTGTTATCCGCAGCAAAAGACAGACTGCCTAGACCAATGGTTCGCAAACTGGGGTTCATGAAATGTTAAAGGGGGTTCTTGGGGGGGGGGGGGAATTCCATAATGGTGGACAGAGCTCTCCCTAGGGACCCCGGGCAGCATGGGGCCAGTAGCCCAGAGCCCTTGGACTTCCAAGGGCTTAGCAGATCAAAGTGAGCCTCTCTATCACAGTGAGGAGATTTAAACTTCAAGACTCCTTATAAGAAATAGGAAGAGGTGGATATTTTTTGCTGTTTTTAAAATTAAATAGGCAGCTAGTAAAAGTACGAAGAACAAGTTTAAGCTTTGTTGTAACGTGTATTGTTTGCCTGACTGCTCAAGACCTGAATGCTGGCGTAGAAGGAACTCTTTGAGTTGGCTTCTTAAATACCTTAATGCTGTTTCATATCTGATACTCCTTGATGAAACATAGAAGCTTTGTCTTATAACAGACTTATTCAAAGTGATACAAGCTAGGACAGTGAGATCTTGGAAGAATGTTGCCATTTTCATAGTGCAATAAAAATACTGTAATGATGAATAATAGTGTGTAATAACAGCAAAGAATCCTGTGGCACCTTATAGACTAACAGACAGACTAACAGTCTGTTAGTCTATAAGGTGCCACAGGATTCTTTGCTGCTTTTACAGATCCAGACTAACACGGCTACCCCTCTGATAGTGTGTAATAAGCATGTCATAAAAACAAATTTTATATTTCCAAGATCACTGCTTTTATGATTTATCCTCTGGTAAAGGAGATAATCCCTGAAAATACTAATTTTTTAGGACAGAGTTTGTGAAACTTGATATTTTAGTGAAAGGGGTTCACAGGTGGTTGAAGTTTGGGAACCACTGGCCTAAACAGACCTGCTTGCTTTCTGTTCAGAGACTAAGGGCTTGGCTACACTGGAGAGTTGCAGCGCTGGTGGTGGGTTTACAGCGCTGCAACTTACTCACTGTCCACACTTGCAAGGCACATACAGCGCTGCATCTCCTTGGCTGCAGCGCTGGCTGTACTCCTGCTCTGCCTGGGGTATAACGATTGCAGCGCTGGTAATGCAGCACTGCTCCGCCAGTGTGGCCACCAAAAGCACTGTAATTGGCCTTCAGAGGTATTCGGAGGTATCCCAGAATGCCTGTTCAGCCACTCCCAACAGTGCTGCAAATGTGGCCACACTGCAGCGCTGGTAGCTGTCAGTGTGGCCACACTGCAGCGCTTTCCCTACACAGTTGTACGAAGACACCTGTAACTCCCAGCGCTGTACAGCTGCAAGTGTAGCCATACCCTAACAGTGTAACTGCCCACAGTTAAGCTACCACTCAGCTGTTTCTCTGCAAGTTTGTTTATTTTTAGGGTAAAAACATTATAGAGAAAACATATTAAAATACAGTGAAAGAACCTGCTAATAAACTTGCCAGAGGTCACCCTAACTCCAGCAAGGGCTCTGACTGGTGATCAGTCCTTCAGACCCCACAAAAGGGTCTCTTCTGTGGTCAAAAGTTCACAACAATCTCTGCTCAGAACTAGCACACTCATGGAAAGTTCAGTCCCTCCTTTTATATAGTTCAGAGGTCTTTGAACTTGAGTTTTCAGGAGCAGGTAGTCAGTAGATAATGAGTTTTTTTTCTTTCCAGGGCTTAGCTTCAAAAGGCCTCCCAAGTACCTCCTAGGAAACCCACTAAACACGTATTGTCCCAAACCGTTCTTTGAAGTTTCTAACATTTCTCCAAGGTTCACGTTAGTCAGTTTCCTGGAAAAGTTACATATAATTGTATTTTGAATATAATGGAACCAAAGATACTACATTTAGTTTGATAAAGTTTAATATAACTCAATAAGGTTTGTCCAGGACATTGTAGGAAATTGCCCTCTGCCACCATCTGATTGCAGAACGGTGGAAGAGGAGGTTTTCAAAATGAAACCTCTTTCGAAAAGGAGCCTGTAATATGCATGCTAATCCACAAACAGCCAAGCCCTCCTATGCAATAAGTTCCCTGTCCTGCATTCTCCTGCTATTCCAGTGTTTGCTGTATGCACTGCTAAGGGCTTGCAAATTCAGATTCACACCCTACCTTAATCTGAATGATCTTTTAAATGTAGACAAGCCCCAAAAGCAAACCAAGTGTGTGTTTACTGTGGGGTAACTATACTGCTGTAAAATCCCAATGGAGGCAAGGCATTGTAGTATTTACTGTGAGATTGCTAGAGGAGCTTGGGGTGGGGGCGAGTATAGTATTAACCTCCCTGAGAGCATGCAGCACACTGCAGCGCCCTGTGACTACTACGATTTTTCAGTGAGATGGGTAACATGCATTAATTATCCCATGGGAAGAACATACCTTTTTGGGCAGTGAAGACAGCCTAAATTGTATTCTTCTGGCATGACTGTGATTCCTGGTTGATACTTATTAGTATCATGGAAGTCTTTTGGTGTTGGGCTTTCACATCTTTATTTTGTAAGATATATCCAACTAACCTTTGGTGTTCCTGGACCAAGTTCAAGAGTCCTATTCACTGGCAGTGCTTAGCTAGTGCAGATTCCTGTGTATAACACTAACGCATAGCCTGTTCTTTGCACAGTCTGATCGGGTTCATAAGGATTATAGTGATATAATAATCTACAATCTCTTCCGTTTCAGGGCCAAACCTTTGCAATCTGTCTTTCTGCTGCAGCAGGAAAGATTAAGCTGCTTCTGGTACTCTGATATGCAGCCAATAGCGTAGGGTGCGAGTTTACTCTAGATAATTCCTGTTGGAGTCGCAGAGCAATCCCTCCCCTTTGCTCACTGAAGTTTGAAAATGGTTTTTTTCTCCTCCCATTTAAGGTATCTTTTTAAAACTTTATTTCTGACAGATCTCCAGTGTTAGCTGGTAAATAGAGACATGATCATAGTAAGGAATGTAGGATTTGTAATAACCCATGGTAGTGTCCAAAGGTTCTTGTTTTGAGTTGGACCTCATTGGGCTGGGTGCCGAAATTAGAGGTACACACAGTGCTTGTCCCAGAGATCTTACAATCAAGGCTAGTGACATATGAAGGGTGAGGACAATGGAATCAGATATGGTCTCTACCTACATGTGAACTCATGTTGGCTTTTTCTTGTAATAAATATCAAGTTGACTTTCCCCAAATCTTCCTTTGCTTAGTCATTGCATGTTAATTATATCTTCAGTTATTGCCCAGCCCTATGATTGAGGGCTGGTCTACACTCCAGGGGATGATTGATCTAAGTTGCACAACTTCAGCTACATGAAAAACGTAGCTGAAGTCGACGTACTTAGATCTGCCTACCACGGTGTCTTCATTGCGGTGTGTTGACTGGAGATGCTCTCCCATCGATTCCCCTTGTGCTTCTCATTGAGGTGGAGTAATGGAGTCAACGCTAGGGCAATCAGTGATCGATTTATCGTGTCTATACTAGATGCGATAAATTGACCCCCATTGGATCGATTACTGCCCATCGATCTGGCCAGTAGTGTAGACAAGCCCTTAGTGTCTAAAAGGCATAGTCTCTTTAATAGAGTGTGTGATCTACTATCTAATTCCTTTCTTTGTTGAATTGGGGCCGGTTTAAGTCCCTTTTACGCTGGCAGTTAAACAGTGCAATGGTGCCAGGTAATCCATAGGTTGCTTGGTCCTTGACTCCCTTTCTTTGCATTATTTGGGCTGCAGACTTAGTGCCTGTGATCGTGTACTCTTTTCTCTGCATCCCTTGAGAAGCTAAAGTACTTTCTTTGTTCCCTCTTCAGGGGTATCCCCTATCCCAAAGCCAGTAGTGTTTAGTTTAGTGTTTTTTGGAAATCATACAGAAATTGTGAACTAAACAAGCCTAGAGGTGTATTACAGAAAGCATCAGCAGAATGACACCTGGTTGAGTTAAAAATAGATTCTGAGTTACCTCACATGACTCATTGCTCACGGCCTACATTCAGCCCATAGTGCTCTGGGAAGGCTTGCTAGACTCTGGACAGTTGTTTTGTTATGCTTATAAGAAGCACATGGGATTTTTTTCAGGGGAAAAGGCAATACACTGCGTTTATTGAAGATACAACAATTAGCATATGCCTTCAGTCACACCACACCCACGCTGTCCTGCCAGTTGATGTTAGAGTTACCAGTCCAGAGTCCGGATCAATCTAGTGGGCTGCTAGAATGATCACCAGTGGGGAGGAGCCGGGTTCCGTCAGTCATGACGCAATGCTCTGGAGAAGTCTTGGCAGGACGAACCCGAAGTTTCATAGCAAGGCAGCGTGTTTATATAGTGATTTTTCCTTCATTGGGACCAATGAGTTTTGCACCCGTCATGCTGTTATCAATTGTGGTTTGACTAAGTGCTTGTTTTCTTAAATTGTCTTTCTCCTTCTTTATTACAGCTATCTTGTCCCTATTGATAGGTGCCTGTCTCATCTTTAGTCGTCAGTCTGCCCTCCTCTTACATTTCAATAGGGGCGTGTTGCAGTCTCCTGGCGCCCTTGTGTCTGTCTCCAGTTCCTCCCTTGTACATCTGGCTCAGCAAATGGCCTTCACAGTTTTCTTTACACGTACATTTCTCATTCATGCACACAACAGAATTAACTTACACAGAACATTTTAAACAGAAACATCAAATTGCAATGCACAAGAAAACAATCATGGCATTCTTTTACTTATTTTAAAATGCTTAACGTACCACAAAGTAATGATCTTAATGTCTGTTACTGCCTTGAAATTAGCTCAGACACAGATTCCGGCTGATGCATCTTTACCAAATGGCCCATTAGGCCATTCTGCTATTCAAAAAGGGTAGCTGGCAGGATACGGTCAAATCATACACCAGTACATTCAATACATGCTACGTTATCTCCTTATTCTTTATCCTTCATTCTAAATCATACAAAATACAAACATAAAATCCTGCTACTACAGTTTCATGTTGGGACATGATGCACAGACAGATCTGGGGGTGGTGATGGGGGACCTTAAGAGCACAGAATAAAGTCTCACATTCATTCAGTCGCTACTGGATCTCTCTGCCTTTATCATTGTCAATGATTGTATACTGGCGACCTGCATACAAGACCTGGCAGGTGAGGCTGCTAAAATCATCCCAGTCCTTTCCCCTTGGACAGATTCCAGAGAGTCATAAAGGGCACTGCTCCTTCCCAAAAACTCTTGCATATGGAATCAGGAAGGAATGGGGGATAGAGGACTGTCAAGCAGTGCTAAAGACAGATCTTGAAGAATCCTTTGCCCATGGTAAGTAGGAAACTTGCCCAGCGTGTGCATTACATTTCTAGCCCTTATAACTGCAAAGGAAACATTCCAAATGAGAATTGAATGTAAACTGAGGCACTGCTCCCTTCCTGAGTCTGCAGATGGCTCAAACGCAGTACTTTGCAGGCCGGAGCATGCTCAAAACTGCTGTTCAAAGCCCTCTGGCTTGCAATGAAATAGACTGTAGTTCAGCTGCTGACTGTCAGAGCTCGTAGTAGTAGTAGCAGAGGACATCCCTGGAGCTATTCACAGAGGAGGAACACCCAAAAAGGAGGTTGGGGGTGGAGGGGGAGGGGAAGAGTAGCAGCCGGTGGAAGGTAAAGTTGTAGAAACTCCTAACTTGCTTGTGGGCAGTTGATGTGTCTGTAGGCTGGGGTGCAGAGGGACTAGCATGTTCTTTCTTCCATTCAGCAAAGAGAGGAGTTTGTGGGCGATCAGACTCATCTAAGCTGGATGTGGCTATGAAAGCTGGTAATCCTGAACCTGGTCCAGGGGCAGTAGGTTGGGGTAGATTGGTTTCTTACCTGGGTATGTCCCCTGGACAGTGCCAGGAGTGGGGTGGGGGTGGTACCTATATTTCATCCCTTCGGCTACTAGGTTTAGTCCTGTGTTCTGGGTGTGAGGGGATGGTATGGGAGGAGGGGAAGGAGAAGGAAATGCAGGAAGAGCTGCACCAGGACTTAGTAGAGAAATGAAAAGCAAGAGAAAGTGGAGTAAAGTTTGGAGGGAAAGTGTAATAGCAGAAAGAGAGGTGCTAAAGTTACACTTAGAACATTCACTACATTGAATTCGCAGTAAACAGTGCTCAGCTGTCTTGTTACTTTCAATGGCAAGGAACACTGCAGCGCAATTGTAGCTTTTTTAGGGGGAGGGTGCAAGCTCGGAGACTTACTCCATGGACTAGTAGGCAATGCTTTCTGTTCCCCTCCCTCAACCCCCAAAACCCCACCAGAAACCTGTAGTTGTTTTCATGTGCATTACTTGTGGATCAGGGTAGGTGGCTGTTTTCCTTTCTCTGGTTCAGGTGATGTTACACCTAAAATGCTCTGTTCAAATGTAGTCCTCTCATTGATAGGAGATAGACATATTGGAGGGAATCCGAGGAGATTGGTTTGAAGAAGGACCGAATAAGAGTGAGCTTGGTCAATCAATGCCATTATGGGGTGATTGGGGGGTGGGAGAGGCAGCGGGAGAATGTTACTATGCATAGATAAGAAGGGTGTAGGCATTAAGGAAGGAGAAGAATCCTTGGGTGCCATAAATGTGGTCTGACCAGGAATAGTAGGATTAAATTAAGAAAAGGAACATTTTTAGGGGGGAACTTCCTAATGATGTAGTCTGTTAGGCTCGTTCTCCTAGGAAGATGGCCTGTGTGAAGTGGGTGTCAACAATAGGTCTGCCCTAGTGAGGGTGAGATTTCTTCGCTACTAATGTAGGTGGGGCCAGACTATGTTAAGAAGAATGCATGCTGACCTTGATTCATGCATAATCTGAGACTCTAGGATCTAAATCCTGTCTGCATTAGGTGTTTAGTGCTGTTTAAAATCATATTAATTAAAATATGAGCGCGATTATATTGTTTGAAACCATCATCTACTTTTCCTACACCGGGCTAGCTGGGCACTCATTCAGGCTTTTTAATGCTGAGAGTTATCAGGGCAGGAAGTGTTCTAGGTAAACTGCGAGCTGCATTTGAGAAACAAAGCTTTAATTAGGATGGGTAGTGCTGAGCTGCCTGCTGCTTTGCTGAAAGTGGCCTTTCTTGGCCACCAGTGTTAAGATACAAATCTAGTCAGAGAGCAAGTCATTGGCAAAGCTAATAAAATCTGGGAGTTCTGAATCCATCCTCTTCCTCTGGTCACCAGAGCAGACTCCTTCCCTTCCCTCTGTAATCATCAAAATAAAGACCTTCCTGATGAAACCACAGCCAAAGGCCTCTAGGTCTAATAACCTTGACGCTGTAAACTTAATAATTAGAGAAAACAGAGGCATATTGTGCTTGTTTAGTCAGTTACAGACTCTGTTGTGCTTGTCCACAGGTGATATGGTCCAGGGACTGCTAGTAGATCTGTGCATATCTTAGGCACATTGTATTCACTTTGACTTGTGTCCCAACTTCTGCAGAGGTTTTCTTAACATTTACTAAAGAGAGTTGGTCTGTTAAAATGTTCTGAGTTACCAGATAATACATGATGTTTATGGAATCTACACTATGTTGTTTTCTGCCTGCTGGGTAGTGAGAAGTACACATGGACAAATGTCAGTTTCACTGCTGGCTTCTGCATAATTCTCTGCATCTCTTGACTCGGTTCCTACAAGGGGCTCTTACTTTCTGAGTGTATCAGTGAAAATAGGGTTTTGGACACAAATGAGCTAAAACCGCTTCGAGGTCCCCCCCCCCGCCCCCCCCATAGGCTAAACATGTTTAATATCAGCTGGAGAGGAAGGATGCTCTTGTGCTTCAAACACAGAGTCAGGGTACCTAGATTCTTTCTGATTGTGTGACTTTGGGCAGGTTTTACTTAACAGTTTGCCAGCCTGCTTTTGACCTGCCCCATCGCCAGTGGTCCCTGTTGAACATGTTCCGGACTGGGTGAGGTCTCTGTGCAGCCAACCAGTACCGCTGGGGCCTTTGTGACAGCCCTTTGTGCAGCTGCAGCACAACACAGATGACACACATTGTCGATGAATGCCTGCCGACTAGGTTCAGCGATGGCCTAGAAGAACTGCATCATGCCACTGAAGATGCCATCGGTTGGCTAGACGACTGTGCACACGCTAAATAAATACTTAACAATCCGGATCTGTTTCCCAGACTATAAAATGGGTTTGCTTACTCACATCTCGGGGGCATTAGGCTAAATTTGAACAAATGTTTGCAAAGTGTCCTGAGATCCTTGGGTGGGAGGCAAAATAGAAGCTCATAGTATTATACAATTTAACATACGTGAAAGATTATTAATGCTTCTAAACTGTCTTTCAGATTCTAAATGGCTTCTAAGAAGTCGGGATCCGACTTTCACGGTAAGTGAAGTGCAGTATTTTTGTATTGGGAAGATATTAATATGAGGAAACTCCCCGTAAAACATTGTGTTGCCTCTGATACAGATTTTTATTTCATCTAATAAAATGGGATTGGGTGGCTCTTGGTATTAATAGGAGACTCTAGAGCCTTTCACCGTCCTGCTACTGACCAAAAGTAGCCATTTTCTGTTGGCTGTTCATTGACCTATGTGAAGTGAGCCTGGTCTCAATCCAGGTTTTCAGTGGCCGTGTGCACTTCAGAAACCTCCACTCTTGGCATTGACTGGCAGTCAGCACAAAGGCTGTGGCTTGAGTGCTCAATGGAGATTAGTCTACTGTGTCTCTGCTGGAGCTGGTCCTTCCGTGTCAGGCCTGGACAGAGCGTTGGTGGGGCAGTGATGAGGAAACTTACACTGCTCTTGCTTATGCCTGTGCCTGTTCTCTCTCTAAACAGAGGACTTCAGTCTGGTATCTTTCACTCATGGCATTAAGAACACTTCAAACATGCAACGAGAAAATCCCTAGCTTGGTGTATTCATGTGCATATGAAATTAAACCAGTAGTAGGCCAGCGGAATAACGTTTGCACAAGCGAACTCTATATAGTGAAGGTTGCAACTTCACTTTAATTTTAAACTGTTTTTCCTCATTTATAACTTCATAAAGTCTCCTTATGACTGAAACTGCTCATGCTTGGTGTCTGCCCTGTGATTAATTAATTTCAAATAATGTTTGAACTAAATCCATTTAAGTAACTTACATTCAGGTAAGTGGAGGAGGAGAAGAAACACATTTTCTGTAAGGTCCTGATCATGCACACATTTAAGTATGTGCTTAATTTTATACACGAGTAATTTCACTGAAGTCCATTTGTGTAAAGCTAAGTTTGCTGGAGTTGGGCCTAAAGTTGTGGAACGGGAGGGTGAGAAACTCAAATATTGCAATTATATGTGTAGTCAAGAATGTGAAATTACCAGTACCAGCCTGAGCTAAAGCGAGTGTCCATGCAGACTTCTTCCTTTTCATAGAGTGCAGAGTCCCTTCTCTTTCCAGATAGTGCATCAGGTGAGCAAGATGACACTAGAGCACTCCACCGTGGGGGAGATGAAGGCTTGGAAACATCTGTACCATTAATTTGACCTTTACGCTTTCTCATTGTCTTAGTATAAAGAAACCAGAAGGTGACATTAGCAGGGAAAGGACTATAAAGTCAGACTGACTAGCCTAGGAACTGGAAAATGAAAACATAATAAATACTGAAACTAGACTGTAAAATGACAAGTTTTGGAGTAGAAGCCGTGTTAGTCTGTATCCGCAAAAAGAACAGGAGTACTTGTGGCACCTTAGCCCTCGTCCAGACTAACCCGCGGCATCGGCGGGTTAAAATCGATTGCTCGGGGATCGATATATCGCGTCTAGTCTGGACGCGGTGTATCGATCCCCGAGCGCGCTTACATCGATTCCGGAACTCCATCAATCCGAACGGAGTTCCGGAATCGACGCGGAGAGCCGCGGACATCGATGCCGCGCCGTCCAGACTGGTGAGTACCTCGATTTTAGAAATTCGACTTCAGCTACGTTATTCACGTAGCTGAAGTTGCGTATCTAAAATCGATTTTAATTCCTAGTCTGGACGTGGCCTTAGAGACTAACAAATTTGAGCATAAGCTTTCGTGGGCTACGGCCCACTTCTTCGGATGCATTTAAAAGCTTATGCTCAAATAAATGTATTAGTCTCTAAGCCCTCGTCCAGACTAACCCGCGGCATCGGCGGGTTAAAATCGATTGCTCGGGGATCGATATATCGCGTCTAGTCTGGACGCGGTGTATCGATCCCCGAGCGCGCTTACATCGATTCCGGAACTCCATCAATCCGAACGGAGTTCCGGAATCGACGCGGAGAGCCGCGGACATCGATGCCGCGCCGTCCAGACTGGTGAGTACCTCGATTTTAGAAATTCGACTTCAGCTACGTTATTCCCGTAGCTGAAGTTGCGTATCTAAAATCGATTTTAATTCCTAGTCTGGACGTGGCCTAAGGTGCCACAAGTACTCCTGTTCTTTTAAACTGTAAAATTGTCTTTAATCGAAAGTGTGAAAATAGGTAAGAAATGGTATTTAATTTTTAATATGTCTTGTCCGAGTTCCAGGAGCAAAGTTAGCTGGACCATGTTCTGTTTAATTGCTGTTACTGTTGAATGTGAGCTAAGATGTGAAAAAATTATCTAAGTGTGTGTGCAGCGCAGAATTAATATTGCATTTGGAGTCATAGGTCTTAAAGTTCTGGGCTCTAATTGTTACAGTCTGGGGCGGGACACCCCATGTATTCAAAATAACAAGAACAAAAGAAATGGCTCTGCAACATCGGTAGTGAATTGAAATATCCTGTTCTGAGGCCCTCTGTGTTTCTGCTGATATTGGCCATTCTAACACTAAGTTTATTGCTGTGCCAACTTAAACTCCCTGGGGAGGGATGGGCACAACTTTTCTTTTGTCATCTCTTGGGGAATTAGTGGGGAAAATTCTTTTCAGTCACCTCCCAGCGTCCAAGAGAACAAATAGGTGACACTGGCCCTATAATTGCCGCTTACTACAAAACATCTACCCAGCAAGTAGTTGCAGCTTAGCATGTACAGCAGGCTTCTGGAACTGTACAGAGTTGACACTTCAAGTGAACACACTCCCCATGCTCACTGTTTCTGGGAATTTACATGAGGCTATTACGAAAGGTGTATGGCAATGGGGCCTGGGTTATAACTGGAGCTTGGAGGAAGCCGCCGTCTGAATTCATCCTTCAGAAAGAGAATGCTCCAGCAGGTTTCTCTGAGCACATAACTCGGTGCACTATGGTGGTTGAAGAGCTAGAGGCTAGAGACTTGCAAGCTGAGTGGATGGCAGTGCTGGAAATGTAGCGTTCTGCAGGTGTGTTGAAAGGGTGAAGTGAAGTTTCCCAAGGGCAGTGTGTGATGTTCTGCTAATGCCGTGCTAATCGTTGCCACCAGGTTGAAAGTTGCTGCTGCCACTTCCTCAGGTGATGTCTGAAAACTACTCTAATTATTTCTCGTGTTTATAAGGGTAGTGCAAAGGGCCAGCCAAGAATGGGGCCCCATCATGCCAGGTGCTGTGTAGAGTACCAGGCAGTCCCTTCTCAGAAGACCTAACAATCTAAATAGACCGACACTTGATCGGGGAAAGGGTGTCACATGCAAACAGGGTGAACAGTGTGGTGGCAGCAAGGAGGGGATCAGCTAAGAAAAGGGAAGGGGGTGAGGGGGGATGGACAGGAGTGAAGCTAGGGTGAAGACACTGATAGAGAGAAAGGGTTGGAGAAAACAGTCAATCAGCCAGTGACAGTCAGAGAACATTCTGCAGTTTTGACTAGACTATTCATAGGTCCCTGCCGGTTCCTACCAGCTGGAGTCTCTGGCTGGCTGTTCTCTGCACGTTTTCCCCCAAGGCTACATGAGGGGGAGAGGAGACACCACCTAGATCCTAGTGCCCAGAGAGAGAGAGAGTGAGCGAGTGTGTGTGTGTGTGTATGGGGGTCTTCACTGCACAGTTCTGGTTCCAGGGAGTGCTGGGTGAGGGGTAGTTCTGGTCAGACCCCATTTTACCCCCTCCACCCAGTGTGACTGCTAAAGTTACCTTCCTTACTGTTTTGAACTGATTCCAGACATCAGTGGTGACCTCTTTACACCTTCACTAATCAAGCTGCCAGACTGTGGAGGCCAGTGTCTCCTGGCGATGTGCCTGAGGCATATGGGTATCAGGCCAGATCATAAACAGCAATAGTCAGTGATAGTGGCTCTTTCATTGGTCTTGGCCGAGGCAGAAAGGATGGTTTGAATAAAGCAGGTGGGTGCATGTTTTTCTGCACTTCCTGGGTCTGCTATAATAATTGCTTAAAGACAGTCCAAATTCCAAGTATCCACGTATTAAATCTCATCTTGTTACTTAGTGTGAGTTGTAACAAACTCATGTGTGCATGCTGCTGTGGGTGAACGCTGAGCAACAGCCACGCCTACGTCTGTATCAAAATCCAATTTCTTTTTGCTCTCTGCTTTGAAGAATCTGCTTTTTAAAATCGTTTCCGGGGAATGGGCATGTTCAGCCCTCTGGAAAAAAAAGCCATTTTCTTAAATCACATTCTGGGCAGGACTCTAACCATATTCTGATACAAAGGAAAATCCTTGACCCAGGTAAAACAAATCAAATGTACCTTTGGGGTTTTTCTCTTCTTTGTCCCTCACAAAAAGAAATCTATAAACCCATCATGAACTGTCCTGGAAAGGCTACCCCGAGAGAGAGAATACATTTCCCATGTCTGTGGCAGACTCTCGGTAAATGCAAGGTTACAGTGGTCGTCACAGAGTCAAAAAATCGGTATACTGGGAAGAAACTAAAAATCATTTCCCAGTAATATTTGTAACATATCACACGCTGACTGCTAAGGTGAAACTAGCAGTGAGCAAGTTCCTGAGTTGAACAGCCAGTCTTTGACTGTACCATCCCTTTGCCTTAGTGCTGTATGTGATGTCTTTAGCTCAAGATTATTTTTAATGCCATGTAACTCGTACTCTCTCCCTAGCTGGTGTTGAGATAAGACAAGGCAGAGAGGACTAATCACACTCCTGCTCATGCCTGTCACCACATGTGGTGTAGCACAGGCTATAGCCACTGGCTTTTTTCTTTTGCCTGGGGGTGCTCAATACCTGCTCAGGCCTCGCCCCCACTCCACCTCTTCCGCCAAGCCTGCACCTCATCCTGTCTGTTCCTGCCCCCACTCCGCCCAGGCCCCACCCCACTCCACTGCATCCCGCCTCTGCCCATCCCCGCTCTGTCCCCTCCCTTGAGTGCACCTCGTCCCTGCTCTTTCCACCTCCCCCGAGAAGCTCCTGCACTCTATGTAACAGCTGATCCATGGTGGACAGGAGGCGCTGGGAGGGAGGAGGAGGAGTTGATTGGCAGGGCCACCGGCGGACAGGAAATGCTGGGGAAGAGGGGGGAGCTGGCTGTCAGTGGATGCTAAGCACCTGTTAATTTTTTTCCGTGGGTGCTCGAGCCTTGGAACACCCAGAGTCAGTGCCTATGGCACAGACAGTGCACTAAATGCTCCAATTGCAACTATGCGGGTGAAACCAGACAATTGCTCTGCTCGCGAATGAACTCTCACAGGAAAATAAGACAAAAACAGCCTGTCGCCTGTAGGTGACCACTTTTCACAATGAGATCAGGTATAGTGATCCATCAGTCATCAGCCTCAAAGGAAACCCGCACAACGCTTTCAAAAAATGACCCTGGGAACTTAAATTTATAACTTTGCTAGATACTAAAACTCATGGACTGAACAGAGATTCTGGATTTATGGCTTATTAGAGCAATTGATAACCCACTAAAAACAACCTCCCTCTCTCATCCTGTCCCACCCCCACCTGCTGCCTCTGCTCCCCGTCCCTTTTTCCCCCCTGTGATTGGAGTCCACTTCACCTTGACTGGTCCCTTGAAATATGTTAACTACTTATACTAAACAATCTGTTCCACCTTGTATTTAGCTGTGATGCTGAGTACAGGCAAGTCTACACTACAAAATTAAGTTGACCTGAGTTTCATCGACATACAGCCAGCACAGTGATTAAATTGTCCACACTATGCTCCTTGTGTTGGCAGTGCACGTCCTCACCAGGAGCGCTTGCACCAACTGCACTGTCAGTGTGGGGCACAGTGGGATGGTTTCTGAAAGGCAGCAGCAGTCGATATCAGCAGTGCAGTGACTACACTGACACTGCATTGACCTAACTACATCAGCCTAAGCACTCCACTTCCACGAGAGGCGTAGCGATTATCGGGGTAGTGGATGACTTACATCAGTGGGAGCTGATGTAAGTGTAGACACTTAGAGTTAGGTCGCTGTAAGCTGCCTTACGTCAATGTAGACCAGGTTTATGTTTCCCAGACCCCAAGAAGTGCTCTGCGAAAGCTTGTCTCTCTCACCAACAGAAGTTGGTCCAATAAAAGATACCACCTCACCCACTGTGTCTCTCCCATACAATCAAAGGGAGTCTAGTCTAGTTCAGATGGGTTGTGATTCCCGTTCCCATTAGTGGGCACTCTATGGTCACTATCTCTGCATAAACTTAACACTTTGGAGTTGTTAGTTTCCCAGTTCAAATACACAAATCCTGAAGCTAGATGCCTTGTTGCAGAAATGGCCACAGTCCCCTCCACTGAAATTGCAGTGCTGTTCAACAGTCACGGAATATGTTGCTATCTCTGCTGGGGGCTCAACGAATAAAAATACTGTTAAATTCTCTGAGAGACTTCTTCAGTTCATGGTCATGGTGAGAAACAAGATCAGCTCTAGAATAGTCAGTGCCAGGGATTCAAAGCTGAAAGGACACACTCTTTCTAGCACGAGTCTGAGAGCAGGCTGATGTACCACATACTGCACTGCTGTCATCACTTGGGCTGGCGGAAAGTCTTCGGCCCCCAGGTGATAGGGTGTTTCCTGTTTTTGAAAATCTGCCCTTCATTAAAGTGCCTGGCTGCATTCTTGTAGATGATTCAGTAATAGAGGGGCACAAGAGGTATTTATGAATAGCCATTTAAGTTTGAAATTTGGTCAGAGGGAGATTGCTCAGGCTGTGAAAAGAGGTTAATTACTGAACTCGACCTCTCCTGGAAGGTGATGGCGTGCTCTGTAGCTGCATTTTCTATAATATTCCAACCTCAACAGTGAACGTGCAGATGAACTGATCATTGAACACTGGTATAGGAGTGAGGTTAATATCACTTTCAAACAAAGTGCCACTTAGGTAGCTTTTGGCCCTCCCAGCTGGGGGTGCTGTCAGAAAACTGCGGATGGTTGTTGGTGTTTATTACTTGTATTCTGGTAGCCCAGCTCCGCCGAGCACTGTACAGACATAGAACACGTAGATGGGCCCTGCCCCAAATAGTCTAGAATCCAAGTATAAGACTAGATCACAGATGGATAAAACAGACAGATTGTGGGGGGACGAGGGGGACACGGTAACACTGAGATGTGCGTGATGAGCGTGATAAGCAGAGGTCACAGTATACCAGCTGATTGACCCAGGAAGTGAAATTAGATTGGTACAGAAGCTGGGCTCCCTAAACTAAAGTTGAGTCACTGTAGACTCTCACTAAGGAAAAGTGACGTGTATAAGAGGTTCAGTGTAGTTCTTCTGGGCTATTGTACTTTTTGTTTTAAGGGCATCACACTACAAACCTAACGCTGGACATGTTTTTAGACAAGATTTGCTCCCGCCCCTTCCTTCAGCCACAGATTGAGTTTTATTTAACTACAGCCACCCTCACCCTGAGGCTGTTCGTTAAATCTTTCTTGAATAATGACTTGCAATTAAGGTTCTTCTTCGAGTGATTGCTCACATCCATTCCAGGTAGGTGTGCGCGCTGCGCGTGCACGTTCGTCGGAAACTTTTTACCCTAGCAACTCCAGTGGGCCGGCAGGTCGCCCCATGGAGTGGCGCCGCCATGGCGCTCGATATATACCCCTGCCGGCCCACCCGCTCCTCAGTTCCTTCTTACCGCCGTGTCGGTCGTTGGAACTGTGGAGCGCGGCATAGCTGTCCTCCACGTCCCTAGCTCTCCTTGTTAACTACCGTTATTATTACAGTTGTTAGTTAGATCGTTAAGTATAGTTAGTTAATTAGTTGTAGTGTAAATAGTATTGTATATAGTTGTTCGCCGGTCTGGGCTGTAGCCCTTCCCGGCACCCGGCACCGGGCTCATGCCTGGTTCGCCGGGCTTTAAGCAGTGTGCGGCCTGTAAAAAGCCTATGCCAACCAGCGACCCCCACGACGCATGTCTGAAGTGCCTGGGGGAATCGCACAGATCGGACAAGTGTCGCATTTGCAAGGCTTTTAAGCCCAGGACAAAGAAGGAGAGAGACCAGAGACTCAGGACTCTCCTAATGGAGGCGGCACTTGACCCAGCAGCTTCGCAGGCCGTGATCTCGGCGCCGGCACCGGATCGCACCGGCACCGGGAAGACTCCCCGGCACCGACCTTCCCCGGCACCGGGTGCAGAGGCGAGACCGTCAACGTCTGCTACTCCAGCCAGGCAGACCCGAATGGAGCGCCCGGCATCGACATCGGCCGCGGCACTACCGGCACCGTCGACTCCGGGCCCGGTGGGTCCGTCGAGTCCGGTGCCGCCAAGCTCCCCCATAAGATCTGGGGTTGAGCTGTTGGTCCCATCCACTCCGGAGACCTTTGCCTCGGCACGGGACCTTATCGCCCTAACTGAGTCTACTCAGCCGCCACCCCCGGTACCTCCGGTGCGGGTAGCATCTAGGGGCAAGCCCATGATGACGGCACCGTCTCGGGACTCGCGCTCGCGATCCAGGTCCCGACACCACGGTCGCTCGAGATCCCGCCGCCGCTCGCAGTCCCGGCACCGCTCCCCTCGGCGGTACCGGTCGCACTCGCGGCACCGATCGACCTCCAGACGGTCGCGGTCTGACTCCAGCCGTCGATACCGGCACCGTGACTCTAGGAGCCAGTCTCGCCATCACTCACCGCGCCGGTCGACCTCCCGGCACCGAGCTGGTGGCAGGTCCCGGTCCCGGTCGACCTCCCGGCACCGCGTCGGTGGCAGGTCCCGGTCCCGATCCCGGCACCGAAGCAGCGGCCGTTACCGTTCCAGATCCCGGCACCGAGACAGAACCCGGTCCCGATCCCGGCGCCGCTATGACTCCCGGTATCGATCCCCGGCACCGAGAAGATCTTCGGTGCCGACCCGCGCAGACCCTTATCAGCCGGGGTCGGCCCCGCCATGGCCTTCTAGGCAGCCGTCGGTGTCGTCTCAAGCAGACAGCGTGTATGCGCTGGGCACCGACAGGCAGGCAGCATTGTTTCAGGACCCTCCGCAACAGGACCAGGGTCCGCAGCAGTGGGGGTTTTGGACCCCCTGGGCATACCATCAAGCCCAGGGCCCCCAACAGCTTCCGGCTAGGCCTGCAATGGCGGAGCACAGGGTGCCGGAGGCTTCGTTGTCTCGCCCCCCCTCCCTCCCCGGATGGAGAGGAAGGATCAAAGCAGCAAGACCCTGCTCTTGCTCCTGAGACATAGGCGAAGGCTGAGGGGGACCCCCCACTGGACACTTTCTTGCCGGGAGTCTCCTCATCCTCCTCCCCCAACGAAGCGGTGGCTGGCACCTCCTCCAGTAGCCCTCCTCCGCTGGATCTCAGGGCACACCAAGACCTCCTTAGGCGAGTAGCTCAGAATCTGAGCCTGCAAGCCGAGGAGGTCTCTGAGATCGAGGACCTTATCGTCACCATCCTCTCATCTGATGCTCCCACCAGGGTCGCCCTACCCTTCATTAGGACGATCCAGGCCAATGCCAATACAATCTGGCAGTCACCGGCCTCCATCCCCCCTACGGCGAGGGGCGTCGAGAGGAAGTACATGGCCCCCTCCAAGGGCTACGAGTACCTCCACGTCCACCCGACACCGTGTTCCCTGGTGGTGCAGTCGGTGAACGAGAGGGAGCGCCACGGACAGGAAGCTCCAGCCCCCAAATCCAAGGAGGCCAGGCGTATGGACCTCCTCGGCCGCAAGGTCTATTCGGCTGGGGCCCTTCAGCTCAGGGTTTCAAATCAACAAGCCCTGCTCAGCAGATATGCTTTTAACTCGTGGGTGGCAGCGGACAAATTCAAAGAGCTGCTGCCACAGGAGGCCCGCCAAGAATTTGCGGCCATTCTGGACGAGGGCAAGAAGGTTGCACGAACCTCGTTGCAAGCTTCTTTGGACGCTGCAGACTCGGCTGCCCGCACCCTCGCCTCGGGGGTAATGATGCGCCGTATCTCCTGGCTTCAGGTCTCTGGCCTTCCACCGGAGCTCCAATACACCATCCAGGACCTCCCGTTCGAAGGCCAGGGCCTGTTTTCAGAAAAGACAGACCCCAGACTTAAAAGTCTCAAAGACAATCGGGTCATTATGCGCTCCCTTGGGATGCACACGCCAGGAACGCAGCGCAGACCCTTCCGGCCACAGCAGCAACAGCAGCGCAGGCCATACCCCCAGTTCCGCCAACGGCAGGACCTCAATAGGCGCCGTGGCAGGAACGGAAGGCGTAGACATTCGGGGAACCGGGGGGGCAGAATCAAAGCTCCTCTAAGCCCCCGCCTGGGCCCAAGCCTTCGTTTTGAAGGTGCGCCCGAGGGCGCAGTAACAGTTTTCCCCACGGATCCTTCCCCCCTGTTTTCCAACCGCCTTTCATTTTTCCTCCCGGCGTGGACCCAAGTAACATCGGACCGCTGAGTCTTACGCACGGTGCAGACGGGATACCGCCTGCAGTTTATATCATTTCCTCCTTCCCGCCCCCCTTCCTCGTCCCTCTTCAGGGACCCCTCTCACGAGCAATTCCTTTGACAGGAGGTACAGACGCTCCTCAACAAAGGAGCTATAGAGGCGGTTCCGGAAAACGAGAAAGGCAAGGGGTTTTATTCCCGCTACTTTCTGATCCCCAAGGCCAAGGGAGGCCTCAGGCCTATCCTCGACCTGCGAGAGCTCAACAAATACCTAGTGAAGTTGAAGTTCCGCATGGTATCCCTGGGGACCATTATCCCATCCCTGGATCCGGGAGACTGGTACGCCGCCCTCAACATGCAGGACGCTTATTTTCACATTGCCATTTGGCCACACCACAGACGTTTCCTTCGATTCGTGGTGGGCCGCCTTCACTACCAATTTGCAGTCCTCCCGTTTGGCCTTTCTACGGCCCCGAGGGTATTCACAAAATGCATGGCAGTCGTTGTGGCACATCTTCGGCACAGTCGTGTCCACGTGTTCCCTTACCTAGACGATTGGTTAATTCGGGGCACGTCGGAACTACAGGTTTGCAGCCACGTCCGCAGGATCACCGGCCTGTTTGCCACCTTGGGCCTCATGATCAACATAGACAAGTCCACCCTGCTCCCCACGCAGAGGGTGGAGTTCATCGGGGCCGTCCTGGACTCCACCGTAGCCAGGGCTCTTCTGCCGTTACCGAGGTTCCAGGCGTTGTCGGTGATCGTTCAGCGATTGCGGGCAGCCCCCTTGACATCAATATGGACATGCCTAACCCTGTTAGGCCACATGGCAGCATGCACATTTGTGACCGGTTACGCTCGGCTCCGCATGAGGCCCCTCCAGTTGTGGCTCATCGCACATTACCGGCCGGCAAGGCAACCGCTAGACATGCTGATCACAATCCCCCAGGGGGTGTTAGATTCTCTCGGCTGGTGGCTAGACCAGTCCGTAGTGTGTGCGGGGCTCCCTTTCCACCCACCTCAGCCTTCGGTGTCCTTAACAACGGATGCCTCAGATCTCGGCTGGGGGGCCCACTTGGGAACCCTGAGAACACAGGGCCTGTGGTCCCCGCAGGAGGTGAAGCTGCACATCAACATGCGGGAGTTGAGAGCGGTCCGCCTTGCTTGTCAAACGTTCTGTCACCAGCTTCGAGGTCGTTGTGTCGCGGTGTTTACCGACAACACGACGACCATGTACTATATCAACAAGCAGGGCGGCACCAGATCCTCTCCCCTATGTCACGAGGCGATGCGACTCTGGGACTTTTGTGTAGCCCACTCCATTCACCTCACGGCTTCCTTCCTCCCCGGAGTACGGAACACGCTAGCGGATCGCCTGAGCAGATCCTTCCTATCACACGAGTGGTCCCTTCGCCCGGACGTCGCCCTCTCAATCTTCCAGAGGTGGGGTTATCCCCGTGTGGACCTCTTCGCGTCCGGGGGGAACAAGAAATGCCAGGCGTTCTGCTCCTTTCAGGGCAGGGAGCCCGGGTCTATAGCAGATGCCTTCCTTATTCCGTGGTCGACCCATTTGTACTACGCGTTTCCCCCGTTCCCACTGGTCCACAGGGTCCTTCTGAAGGTGCGCAGGGACAGGGCTCGCGTGATCATGGTAGCCCCGGCGTGGCCCAGGCAACATTGGTACTCCATGCTGCTGGACCTGGCCATAGCCGATCCAGTTCCCCTGCCCCTTCACCCGGACCTGATCACCCAGGAACACGGGACTCTCTGTCACCCGGACCTGCAGTCGCTGCACCTAGCGGCGTGGTTCCTGCGTGGTTGACCGGTTCTGAACTGCGCTGCTCCACCCCGGTACGGGAGGTACTTTTGGGCAGCAGGAAGCCTTCCACTAGAGCGACATACTCGGCCAAGTGGAAGCGTTTCTCCTGTTGGTGCGTGGAGAAAGGTCTCCGCCCTATGGAAGTTTCGGTGGCCAATATCTTAGACTATATTTGGTCCCTCAAACAACAGGGCCTGGCGATATCGTCTTTGCGGGTTCACCTGGCAGCTATCTCCACCTTTCACCCGGGTGGGGATGGCCGCTCCGTTTTTTCTCACCCTACGGTGACTAGATTCCTGAAGGGGCTGGAACGTTTATCCCTAACGTCCGACTCCCTGCTCCAACCTGGGATCTTAACCTGGTGTTGTCTCGGCTCATGGGGCCCCCCTTTGAGCCGTTAGCTACTTGCTCCCTACTCTATCTCTCTTGGAAGACTGCCTTTCTAGTAGCTATCACCTCAGCTAGACGGGTGTCGGAACTCCGGGCTCTCGTGGTAGACCCCCCGTATACAGTCTTCCACAAAGATAAGGTGCAGCTGAGGCCACACCCTGCCTTTCTCCCCAAGGTGGTCTCGACCTTCCACATCAACCAAGAGATATTCCTCCCGGTTTTTTTCCCGAAACCTCACTCTTCAGGCAGGGAGCAACAGCTCCACTCGCTTGATGTCCGTAGGGCTCTCGCGTTCTATGTGGAGAGGACCAAACCGTTCCGCAAATCCCCCCAGCTTTTCGTGGCAGTAGCGGACCGCATGAAGGGGCTTCCTATCTCCTCGCAGAGGTTATCCTCATGGGTAACGTCCTGTATCAGGACCTGCTATGACTTGGCCCACGTCCCTACGGGCCGTGTGACTGCGCATTGTACCAGGGCGCAGGCGTCGTCGCTGGCTTTCCTCGCCCATGTGCCCATCCAGGAAATCTGTCGGGCAGCGACCTGGTCATCGGTCCACACCTTTGCTTCCCACTACGCCCTGGTCCAGCAGTCAAGAGAGGATGCGGCCTTCGGATCTGCAGTGCTCCATGCCGCTACTTCTCACTCCGACCCCTCCGCCTAGGTATGGCTTGGGATTCACCTACCTGGAATGGATGTGAGCAATCACTCGAAGAAGAAAAGACAGTTACTCACCTTTGTAACTGTTGTTCTTCGAGATGTGTTGCTCACATCCATTCCACACCCGCCCTCCTTCCCCACTGTCGGAGTAGCCGGCAAGAAGGAACTGAGGAGCGGGTGGGCCGGCAAGGGTATATATCGAGCGCCATGGCGGCGCCACTCCAGGGGGCGACCTGCCGGCCCACTGGAGTTGCTAGGGTAAAAAGTTTCCGACGAACGTGCACGCGCGGCGCGCACACCTACCTGGAATGGATGTGAGCAACACATCTCGAAGAACAACAGTTACAAAGGTGAGTAACCGTCTTTTTTTATTTTATCAAAATATCACACATGTTCAACTGGAAATAAGGATTTGTGTGTAGACACATCTTTAAAGGTATGTCTGCCCTGCGGAGGCTATGCCAGCATCGTCCCCGAGTATAGACACAACTAACACCAACAGAAGTTTTTCTGTTAGTATAGGAACACCCCTTGCACAAATGTTAGCTGTGTCAACATAGCAGTATCTACACTGGGGTTTTGTTGGTATAGCTGTATTGGTCAGGAGTGTGATTGTTTCACACCACCGGCTGACATAACTATGTCATCGTAACTTTTAAGTGTACTGTAAACGTGCGAGACTCACCCCTGCGGCGCCTTCTGCTGGTCGTCTCAGGGAATTAGCTCTTTTCCAGCCTGGGTGCCCTCTGCAGGCCGGTGTCCTGCTTGTAGCTGGCCCCTATGTCCCTCCCAGACCCCAGGAGTTGCCCCTTTACCCAGGAGCTGCCCCCGGCAATACCCCCACCAGTCTCTATGAGTCTCCCCTCTCTGGGATACCCCCAACCCTCTAATCCCCACCTTGCCTCAGTCTGGGCTACTGCCAGTCATCACCAAGCCCTTGCTCCCTGGGGCAGACTGCAGTGTAAAAGCCATTCATCATAGGCAAGGGAGTTCAGACTTGCTGCCATTCTCTGCCTATCCAGTACCTCTGTGGGCCTTGGACCAGGCCCTGCAGCTTGTGGAGTTGCCAGTCTGGAGCTCCCTTGGACCCCCCCCAGCCCCGCTCCGCTCCCCTCCCCGTACCCTTTTTGCAGGCAGCCAGGACCTGCTCTCTCCCAGCCTGCAGAGAGACTTCTTCAGCCCCTGGCTCACAGCCCTTTTATAAGGGCCAGCTGTGCTCTGTTTGGGGCATGGCCCCAGCTGCGGCTGCTCTGCCAGTCAGCCCAGTTTTTCCTCTTCCTCAGGCCTGTTTTAAGCCCTTCCAGGTAGGAGTGGGTGATCACCCCATTATATGTACACATGGCTAAAGGCAAAAGAAACTAGTGCAGGGAAACTTACTTGATGATCTGACCAGAAATCTGATACCAAATCCACGCAATTTTCAAATGGCTAAAAGGTTGAACAAAATATTTTGGATAAAAGTGGGGCAGCAAACTCAAGCATGCTGTGTGTGTGTGTGCTTTTTCTGGCTATTTTCATTTTTGTGCAGGCAGGTTAGCAAAGATCAAATAGCTTTCAAATATGGAAATGTAAATCTAACAGGAATGCATAATACAGTCAAGTCTCTGGTGTAACTTCTCCTTTTGATCTTAGGGCCTTTCAGTTACCTTGATGACATCCCATTTAAGATTGGAGACAAATTCAAAACACCAGCCAAGGTTGGCTTACCCATTGGTTTCTGCTTGCCTGACTCTCCCCAGCTTGTCAGAGAAGTCCAGGTGAGTGGGTGGTTTGTTTGTTCTCTTTGTTGTTAATTTTTGTCATACATTTAAAATATCCAGATTTAGGTCTTACATAAATGTTTGCTAGAGCTATCCTAGTTGTTCTACAATGGCCCATTTTCCTGCACCCTGTTCCGAAAGATCTGGTTCCAGTCACTGTCCTACACAGGATTCTAGGCTGTACAGACACATATGCCAATTTTTATGTTCCTGCTGTAATTGCAAGTTTTACAGTGCTGATCACGAATGCTTTACATGTCATCATTTATCAAAAAGGACTAAAAGTCCAGGAAATTCTGAAGGAGCGCTTTGATACAGTTCAAGTTGTAAACATATACTTAAATAGAACTCTTTAGTGGGAAAGTCGGGAAATCCAGAGTCCAGATTTCAATGACAACCTCAGCTCTGCTCCTTTTATCCCTGACTATCCTACGCTTCGGCAGTTTTCACTTACAGGTCTGGATTTTTTTGTTTTAACAAGAGTGGAAAATTCAAATATAGGCGCTATAGCACTCTAACAAAATCCTTGTTGTTTGGACTTAGTGGATTTATTTTTTTGCTGCCAAATGCATTTAATTTTTTTTTATAATTGTGTCTAAAAAGTAGCACAAAATCATTGGTGCATATTTATCATGTTATATGGCTTCTGACTTTCCCTGTCCTGCTTTTTATTGGGTGGAGAGTTACACTTCTAGCTCTTGTCACTGAGAAGTACAAAGGAAAACAATTTATTTACCCAGCCATATGGCCAGGTTATGTAACTTGGCAAATAAATATCTCCACACTTTTCCAGGCACGTGGTCTTAAGTTGCCTTAATTTTTTGATTAGTTTGAAATCGATGGATTAAACGGACTAACTTTTAAAAAATCCTTGCATGCTTATCATTTGAAAATTGGTACTAGGAATCCAACCATGCTAACTTAATAGAAGTTTAAATTAGGAGCCAAGGTCCTGTTTACTGCCAATCCTTATGCAGAGAGAATGGCAGGTCTCAATAAAGTGGCTTGGTGTTCTTTATGCCATGTGATGTTTCCACAGAGTTCCCTGGAATATGGATTTTGGGTCATGGCCACAGAGCCAATCAAATCAATAGTTAAGTCTTTTGATTTCATAGTTTACTTTCTATAAGGAATTGATCTGATGTGTTCGAGGTCTATTTTAACACTAAATGGCTAACGTGGGACATAGCGTAACTCTCCTTTTCCTTCCCCTCCAAGCCAGTGACACACACAGTGAAGTCAAGGAGCTGCTCGTGTATCATGGCACACTGCCTCCTTTGAGATCTGCAGCAGAAGACAGTCCAGCTTGCTGGTGCCAGGCTTGTCTGCTTTCAGCATGTCAAATGTTGTAGCGCGGTGTAAGGGCCAAGGCCGCTTTGTGAAGTGTCTGCCCTTTGCCTGCGTTCTCAGAACATACCGCTGTCTGCTCTTATAAAGCGTTAGCATGTTAATTTGGCTGTGGTCTGTTCTGTCACTTGTGCAACGGTAAATTCTCTTGTCCTGCAAACTGGCTATAGGCAGGTCTTGTATTCTGGGATGCAGTCCAGACCGGTGAGGGGTTTTGTTACAACCCATCCTGCAGCCTTGGGTGCTGCTGTAACTCCCAAGCTGGGCCTCTGACAAACAGCATGCAGGTCACATGCTGAGTGTCTGCATATAGCCACAGCCCTGGTCCACCAACTCTGACCCCAGCAGCCTGTCAGGTACACACCAGCCCCGCTCTGGCTTCCAGACCTGCAGGGTGACCCCAACACACTCGCAGTCCTGGATTTTCCCCAGAAAGGTGTGTTCCGCACTGCCCAGCACTCTCTTGCAGAGTTGGGATATTAGAGGTCCACTGACACTGCAAGGGGTCAGTGTACAACAGTTTGCGACTTTTAATTGGAGTTACCCAACAGTTCAGTTGAAACACAACACTGGATTGGTTTTGACTGAGTAAAACAAGTTTATTTAATTACAAAGAGATTTTAAGTGAGTACAATTATAAGGCATTAAAGTCAGAAATGGGTACACGAGAAGCAGAGAAAAATGCTTTTTAGTAAGTAAACTTAACAAACTAGACTTGGTTCAAGGTAAAATCCTTACCACAGGTTCACAGCAATATTACTGATCAAATTTTCAAGTCAAGATCTCACACGAAGTCCAAAAGCTGGTTCCTTTATCTTCCTGGTTGGAATGGGGCAAGGAGGGGAAAGAGTCTGGGGTGTTTTTTGTCCCTCAATTTATAGTCCAGCCACCCTTTGAAATGCATTTTCCTGAGGGTTATCCCAGTTAAAGTTCCTTTCAGGTATGAGGTTGGAGGCATGGAGTTTCAATCTGTTCCAGCCCCCCTTCACTGCCAAAGAATGGCTGCTTGACCGGTGATTGCCAGTCAACTTTGACACTTGGCTAGAGGTGCCAGCTTGTCTTTTGTCTTTGAGAAACAGGTTTGCCCTCTCCTCAGACTTGCCTGGTAAACACATTTCAGTCATCATTTCAGCTTGTGTTCATAACTTTACAGATCACGTTGCTACGTACATTTCAGCATGACATTGACCAGCAAGCTTATTAGTTTTCAAATGATACCTCACAAGGTATCCCTTGCAGAAAAATTATTACAGTGCTATGTGGTGTGTGAATATGAGGAGGGACATTCGGCCACAGTGGGTTATGTAAGAGTTGATCCTTATGCTTGCACTTCCTTGGAAGAGCTCATATTAAAATGTGAAAAAGCTCAGGGGCCCCTGTCGTGCTGGTAATAGCGACACAGATCTGCTTCTAAGCTAGAGGCTAATATCTCAGTTTTATGACTCCTTTGCTAGGTTCTTGCATGGGCAGTACTTAAGTTAGTGCCTCTTCTTTCTATTGGGTACTAAACTCTGGTTGGGCTTTAACCTCTTCTGAAGAGAGGTAAAAAATTTCATCATCTTTCCAGTGCTGCAGTAACCCAGAATCTACTCTATTCTTGTGTGACTTGTGACCAGTTCATCAATAGGGAAAATTACAGCCTAGCAGCAAATCCTGAAGCTAGATCATAGCAGAGGTCTACCATTGAGTAGTGTGCTTGATTTCTATGCTACGCACGCTCTCTTCTGTGGGAGATGGATGCTGTGGTATGTTGTTAATCTTCATAACAGTTTTTTAAGCAAAATCATGTGGAAAGGAGGAATACAATAGATCCCTTGGCATATAGCCAAGGTTCGCTTCTAGAACAGCGGTTCTCAAACTGTGGATGGGAACCCCAAAGTGGATCAAGACCCCTTTTTAACGGAGTCACCAGGGCTGGTGTTAGACTTGCTAGGGCCCGAGCCCCAGGGCCAGGGCCAAAGCCCCACTGCCCAGCGCCAAAGCCTAAGCCTGAGAACTTCAGCCCTTGTGGTGGGGCTCAGGGTTACAGACCCCCCACTTGGGTCTGAAGCCCTTGTGCTAAGGCTTTGGCCCACCCACCTGGCGTGGTGGGGTCTGGGCTTTGGCGCTGGACCCCTTCCCAGGGCGGGCTCAGGCTCTGGTCCCCCTTCCTGGGGTCATGTAGTAATTTTTTTTGTCAGAAAGAAGTCATTTCTAGAGGCACAAAGAACATCATCATCTTGTCAGTAGGTGAGCAACAGAGATATTAATTAAGAGAAATCATCCCCACCCCGTGGGCAATATATATAAGTTGTTACTCCACGTTCCTTGCTACGTATAGGATGATGTTGCCGTCACAAAGTAGTGGACTATGCTCCTTACCCTTGAATCTCATTTCTTCTTACAGTATGACTTCTCCCTGGAAAAAAGAACTATCGAGTGGGCGGAAGACATCAAAAAAATCCAAGCAGCTCAGAGAGAATCAGAGCGAAAGGCTGCACAAGCAATAGCTAATTCCAGGGCTGCTTCAGATGACAACAGCAAAATGGGCTTCTCGGAGGCTGTGCCACTTCCCATTAACCCTATTCTCGCTAGTCTACAGCACAATAACATTCTTACTCCCACCCCTGCCAACAGCAGTGCCATAAAGCAAAAGGTCCTTAGTCCACCTTACCCGAAGGCAGACTTCAACCCAGCAGATTTTGAATGTGAAGAAGACCCATTTGACAATCTGGAGTTAAAAACTATTGATGAAAAAGAAGAACTGAAAAATATTCTTGGTACGACTGGGCCAATTGTCACCCAACTGTTGGAGAATAACTTGCCCAAAGTAGGGCCGGAGTCTGTGTTACAAGATCAGGAAGTTCTGGCATCCATAGAAAGGGCTACCTTGGACTTCAAGCCCCTTCACAAACCCAATGGCTTTATCACTTTACCACAGTTGGAAAACTGTGAAAAGATGTCCCTGTCTTCCAGAGTGTCCCTCTCCCCCATCACGTCAGTGAGCAATATCAAATCTCTCTCCTTTCCCAAACTTGACTCGGATGAGAGCGATCAGAAAATGTCAAAGCTCACAAGCACTTTTCATAGCGCTACCTGTCTCCACAACGGCACTTTCCTCAGCTCTTCACAGGTCTGCTCTCTGAGTAAGGCTAGCGAACTCAACGGACACCATGTTGTTGGACTTTCTGCTTTACATGTGGACAGTGGAATGGAGACGTCGACATTATCCTCTTCATCCAGGCTGCCTTCCCTATCTGTGTCAACACCTTGTACAGAAGAACAATCATCTCAAAACACAGCAACGAAGGTAAGGATTCAACAGGTTAAAATAGGTTTGAGGTGTTCAAGGAGAAGGTGAATGTGACTCTTATTTCTAAAATGTATCCTGTAGCTTCCTTTGATTTACTACTCGGATGTGGGCTGCTGACAATACGTGTCCCCTCGTGCATTGCTCCATCTTGATCTAAATGGAAAACTGATCAGCTAAAGATGAAACATTGGATGCTGGGAGTTAGTCTCAGAGGATCACATATCGCTGGGTTGGATGTAGACAGCTGTAGTCTAATTCACTTTAGACCATGAGGTGTTCTCTGGCTCCTGGCAAGTTGCTAGAGGTATTTGTGGTAAGAGATCTTGGACACGTTGGGTTTCAGGCTCTGGTAAGATTTTTTTCGCTGCTATACTCTCATACATTCTGGCTGTTCACCCCAAACTGAGACATTCATTTCTAAACTACCCTGATGGATTTAATCAAATGCTTTATGCAAACATTCCATTGAAATGCTTGTGTTAGGAATGTCCGAGGATGGTCAGTAGTGAGACATGGCATCTGCACGCAGGACACTTTGAGATGACTTTATTAAGCCGCAAAAAGTGATACGGCTTATAACTCAAGAGACTGATGCAGACCGTAGTAGTGCAAATATCCCCACTTCCCTTGTAGAGCTGTGTGCTTCAGTTCTGACCTGTACAATAAACTGTGCACTGGCAGCTACTCCTTTTAATTCTCTTCCCTCCAGCATCCCCGCCAAACGCATAAGGGGGCTTTTATTTGAGTGAAAATGACCCTTGTCTGAAATCTGGTACCTGCTTTTCTCAGGCCTGAACCTGGGCCGAAAGTGCCTTGCTGCTCTGAGGTCCTTTTGACAGTTCTACAGATCAGTCTCAAACCACCAGGACTGTAAAATCGGCTGCTGTACAGTTTATAAAAATGGTCTGAAAAGGTGCTTGGAATAAGTTAGATGTTTTCTGTGCTCTGAGTTCTAGATCAACTTTGTCATGACTAGTAAATGCTTCTAAACATGTGGCTCTGGCCTAGAGATCAGAGACCATTTCAGTCCAGCATAGCTTGAAGGGAAGAAGCAAACTTTGCTTATCCATCTGTTCCTTTTCCCTTCAAAACATAGGCTGAACTTCTCTCAAAGAACCGACGGGATTTGAACATCCCGTTCCCATTGAAACGAATGGAAATTGGACATTCAGACCCCATACTTGGCTCTGAAAATCTCAACCCTAGCTATTGCAGGGAAGGGTTTGAAGGTAGGGTGCGGGGAGACCCCTCGTGTTCCATATAAAACGTTACATCTTGGTGCTGTGGTAACACTGGAATACATTCTCCACTCAAAGGCTTTGTAGATTGCTACGTGACACTGGAGTTCAGAAAGCAAATGACCTAGCACACGTCCAAACAAAGGGGTAGAGAGCCCTTGAGGAATACCTGCCTTTTGGTGATCATTCTACCACAGTCAGTTCATACAGCCTAGAAACCAAAGTCCATCAATAAGTTAGCAGGCATAGGCACACATAGTGCTAATACGGAAACCCAGCATTTTGGAAAATTCGCTAGTCATTGGAGCAGAGCAAAAGTGATGAGTTTTATCTTTAGCAATAAAAATAGCATTGTGCAGAGGATTAGCACTGTTAATCCAGAACGCAGCAGGAAAAGAAAATATGTCCAACCCATCAGTGAGCAGTCATTGCTCTGAAAATTGTTTCTTATTAGAGAGCATCATTCATCAAATCGGGTGGCTGTGATAGCTTTATCTTCACACATGTCTCAGGCAGAATATCCTGTGGCTCTAAAGAGCTTGAGAAGAGAGAGATGAAAATCTAAATAGCTCTGCTGAGCAACTAGAGTTGGTGAGATGTGACCGTCGCTGGGCCCATCTACACTAGAGAAACCCTTGCAAGCCCCAAGGAGGCAGGCATTCTTTGGGATGCTTCAGGGAGGATAAGGACTTGTGGACGCACATGAAGGAAATTGCTCAACAATTAGATTGAATTGCAAGAAAGCTTCCTGCACTTGAGATGTGTTTCCCGAGGAAGGGGATGGACGTCTCCTTAGTTGAGACACTTAATGCTAGACTGGACAAAGTTGTAGGGAAAAATGCTGTTGGAACAATATTTTAGAGCTAAGAAATAGGTACACTGACATAACTGGGCTCTCCTGTCTCGAATTTCTAGGAGTCTTAACAATAAGCTTGAGGGTTTTTTGGATTCCCATGTTATAGTCTTAAGGACTTGGGAAATATACTCTTGTTCAGAAGATCATGGTTGTACAGATGAAAGCCGGGATCATCTGAGGTAGTTTTGAAGGTTTAGTCTATTAAGAGCAGCTCTTGACATCTGGGGTAAAATGTCCATACAGAGCCTCTTCCTGTCCGTCCTCAGATGGGCTGTCTGCCCCATTTGGGAAGTGTCATGATCATCCACGTGTGTCTTGGTGTCCCATTACAACTTCTTTTCCTGTAGTTGAGAGAGGCTTTGGTGATTTGGTTTTTGAGTTACTTGTTAATGTGTTAATAACTGCCGATACAGACTAGATTTTTGTGGTGGTTGCGTAAGAATACTGGTCATTTTAAACTGGGACTTACCTGAAACTACACAAGTTGCCTTTTGTTGTAAAAGTGGCTTCCTCTTCCTCTTCTGAGTTTAGATCTTTAGGTGCTGAACTTCTTGGCCTCTGCCATGCTGTATGTCATACACAGTGTCTGGCAACTGGTGATCTTCACAATTCAGTTTACACAAAGTAGGCAAGAAGACAAATAAAAAAACTGCCTCTGAGAACTAATGGATTGAAATTAAATGGATCTGGGTGTAGTGTTGACAAATGAACTGCAGGCGTCATTTTGCGGTGGGTGCTGTTTCTACCTGGTGCTGCTTAGGATGAGTATTGACAGTTGGGCTATTGTTACAATTATATACTGAATTTTTGATGTCACTCGACACTTTCAGTGGACTTTCTATCTGATCTTTGTTGTGGTTTCTGGCCTGTCCGGTATAAGGCAACAGTATTGTCAAAGCATGCACAAGGCAGGTGCTGAGCCACAATCTTATATGTACATTCAACAGAGGCTTGTGGTTTATAGAAGTGCAGGTTGGTGAGCGTGGTGAATGGTTTTCGCTTTGCGAAGAAACGAGTTCACTTGTTCCTTTCTCACTAGTTTCCTCTGGAGTTTTAATTTCCTCCTTTGGTTGGGAATATTTTTGGGGAGGCGGATGATGAGGAGCAACTGGCCTCTTATGTCTCCTGCCTCCCCCAAAGATTAAGCAGCTCTGGGATGTACCATTTAATTAACTTAACCTACTGTTGCCCCACAGAAATCAGACATCCTGGGACAAATCAGTATCCGAATACGTGAGCCTTCTGTAACAAGTGTCTGCTCCCAGAAGAGAATCCACTTACTGTCCCGCCAGCACTGAATTGATATCAACTATGAATAACTGTAAAGTCACATTTGCTTGGGGCGAGGCTGGAATAGCTGATATGGAACAAGTGAAGTGAAATGAAACAGAACTATCTCAATGAGTTAGGTGCTGCTCATTGGCTTTCTTATCTAAATGCTTTTAGGTAAGCCAGATCTGGCTGGCGTGTGGACCATATGCAGTCCAGGACCATCAGTGGTTTCAGCACAGTAGTAAGGGCTATGGAGAATGCGGTATGCTAGTATACAACACTTTCCCTAGCCAAGCAAATCTCTATACTTACATTTCTCCAGATGGCTCTTAGCCATCTGTTCAGGAGAAGCTGTGGGGAGAAAGGTTTCTGAAGAAGGAACTCAGATGATGACTTCCTCTTAGCTCCAGTTATAACCCATGTCCTGCTCTCACACCCACAAAAAAACCCCACGTAAATAGGCAACTTATGTTTTTGTAAGATTCAAAATGGTGCTGGTGAGTTTTGAGAGCGTGCTTACTTCATACATCAAGCCTGTAAAGTTCTGGCAACCAACTTTTGAGCTATTGTATTGCGATGAAGCATTGCATGCTGGGATGTGTAGTCTGAAGGCTTCTCTCCATGGATAAGTGCAGCCTGCACCTTTCTGTTCAAATAGATGGGGCCCTCAGGCTCCTGGCAAGTTTCCATGGTTGGGCAAAGTTGGTCCAGCCTGGAATAAATCTGAGTGGGCCCGAATTCCAGTTAGCTGGATGGTGGCCTGTGCTGATTTAGTAGTGGGTAAGCAACACCTTTCTGCTGCACATGTGAAGGGGAGCAAATCTTTAACTGGGCTAGAGATACGCAGCTGATCAGCTTCCAGTATTTGATACACGTATGCGCCTGAACTTAGAATTTTAATCTAGATAACAGGTAAAATCAAGATCCAGTGGGCATTTTAAACAGTCACGGGAGAACCCAAAGCTGCTTTCTGGAGCCTGGGATGGGAGGATTAGAAACTGCTCAGAGACAAAACAGAGTAGGAATAAATGGCCAATTTTCAATATGGTAAAAGGTTAACAGTGAGCCCTTCCCACCTCCCAGCTTCTAGACAAAGTGTATGTCGATCAGTGAAAGGGTAGTGAAAAAAGCAGGCCTTGTTTGGATGTATCAAGAATGCGATAGGTAGAAAATACTGAAATTCTGTCATGTAAATATCAATGTTATGCTCGCACCTGGAATACTGTAGTCAGTTGTAGACACCTCAGAAAAGAATATAGCAGAAGGGATACTAAAATGGGCCACGGAAGTAGCTAGAGGCCTAGAGAGTAGAAATAATGGGCTAGTTTAGTTTGAGAAGACCAGTAAGTGGGGGGATGAAAGAGACACAGAGTGCTGAATGGGTGAGAGGAGGTAAATTGCTGGGTGTCCATTTTACTTTGTTCATAGTACAAACTCAAAGGGACATTCAGTGAAATCTTTTGGCCTAAAACTGATAAAGGGAAATACTTTTACCTAGCACAAAATCAGCTTGTGGAACTCTGTTGCACGCCATCACTCAGGTCAAGAGTTTAGTAGGCTTCAGCAATCTATTGGACATTTACATGGATAATTAGCATCCACAATTACATTAGATTAAAATGTTTTAGAATTATTCCTAGAAGGGCTATAAATCCTTCCTCTTTGGGCCATCTGCTGACTGACAGGTTGGGAAGAAACCTCTTTTATAGGCAGGCTGTTCTGTAATTCTCTACTACAGGATGTCTTCATTTTGTTGTCAGTGGCAGGTGTGTACTAGATGGACCATTGGTCCGACCCAGTATGGCAATTGTTGCTCCTCTACCCATCTTTCCTGATTCTGTCTTTCCAGGCCCCCTCTCTCACTAGAAACTTTGTTTGCCAGTATAGTAGACATCTCTTCAATCTTCTCATTAATCTACTGTTTTTACAGGTACAGCCAGACTACAAGGAATCAGAGTTCCCTATGGTAAGTCCCCAAATACCTACGTAAAATAGCATGTTGCATAGTCCATTCTTAAATTACCCATACATTGGTAATGTTCTTTTGTGTGAAGGAAGCAATGAATGGCTCCTATGAGTGTACTGACAGTTAAAGTCGTCAGCACCTGGGTGTGGTCATCTGTACCTTCTGAGGGCCTGGAGTTGCGTCTGCTGCTTCCATAAATGCTCTTTTTGTTACCTAATCTCTCTAGCTGGCTGTCATCTCATGATGACAGAGCTCGGCTAAATTAGCGAACGTAGTTCTAGTACCTTTCAAAGTAGAAGGGGCTATCAAGTGAGGAACTGCCTAGGGTGATCCTTGAAGAGATCATTGGGAGTGGAGGGAATGTTTTTGTACGCCACTGCTCAGTTTCATCCCAACAGTGATTGGTCTCCCAAAGGAAGTGTGGGAAGCCCTGCTTCATGAATTTCAAACGAGATCAGATAACTCCTTCAGAGTCCTGTAAGGAGTAGTCCCACACTAGCCACGGAGGGGAAAGACCTGGTGCTGGGATAGAGATGTATCACCACTCATTTCTGCTTGGCTTCCCATTCCTAGGTAATGCACCAAAACTTCGCAGTGTCTAAAGTGCCCAGTAATACCAGCTGCACTAAATGGTCAAGCGGCCCCACGTACTCAGACGTGCTGCAGGCCCTGTCTGCCAGTGAGAGGCAGTGTGTGGAAACAGTCGTCAACATGGGATACTCTTACGAAGACGTCATGACAGCCATGAAGAAGAAAGGACAGAATATAGAACAGGTAAAAGCTCTTGCAAAGGAGTGGGAGCTCCAAAGGTGCAGCCATCTCTGTCAGTAGTGTGAAACCATGGCCTTACAAAAACCAAAACACTTAGGACCTAATGGAGGTCTGGAGTTTTCCGTAATTTGCAGACTAACAGGGAATGAATTTTGGAGGTGAAGTGTGGGTGTCACTAGTACCAGGTGAACTGGTTACAAGGAAAGTGCGTCCATTGGCTGCGGCCAGTGGCAGCTTCAGGTGTGAAACATTCCTTTGGTCAGCACCAGCCTAGAAATGCTTCCTGCCCACTGTTACGAGATTGGAGAACCTCAGCCACTCGTGGCCTTTCCTCCTTTGGGGGGAGAGATGCTGGGCTTGGAGATCTAGACTTCAGGTGAGGAACTTCAGCATGGACCTTCGTCTTGCTCAGATACAACGGTGGTGAAAGCCACACAACTGGGCCAACTGCAGTTACAGGTGCTTGAGGGCTTTTTTGCAGGCTCACTATTTGGGAGATCTGGGCCCAATATTCCCTCTAATTTTTCCCACGCATGTGCGGAATGAATTTTGTTACGTGCCCCAATATGGAGGTGTGTGACAGCCTGTGTGTGCGACCCTGTGTGACACATCATCTCCATATTGGTGCACATAACAAAATTCATGTGGCAGGGTTGGGGCGGAAGTTTGGGGTACAGGGGGGTGCAGGCTCAAGGGTGGGGCTGGGGATGAGGGGTTTGGGGCGCAGGCTGCCCTTGGGCTATGGTGGAGAGAGAGTGCTTCTCTTCTTTCCCCCCCCGGCTCCTCCCCCGCAGCCGCACCTGGGATGTGGGGGGTAGGTGCCTCTCCCCACCTCAGGAACTCTGGAGCTGGGGTCACGGGATAAGCACCTCTTTCCCAGGTGTGGCAGGTCCAGGCTGGGGCTGGGGCCGCATTATAGGCACCTCTTCCCCTGCCGCAGCAGGTCCAGGTCTGGGTTGGAGCTGATGGGGAGAGGCAAATCTCCCTGCTGCAGCCCTGAGCACCTGCACGGCGCTTAGTAGGCTGCTATGCGGCTGTGTGGCCGTGCAGCTTAGAGGGAACTTAGCCTTGGCCCCAAAGGGTTTGATAGGGTGCAGATGACACATGCTAGCTTTAGCAGCGATGCAGCAGCTGGCTCTTTTGAGAGTGTGGCATTCTTCAGTCACTGCCGCATATGGCCTCAGAAAGGTCAGGTCACAGAGCTCACTTTATTGCATAGTGAAGTGGCAGTTATGAGTCTGTTGGATCAGCTTCAGACCCAGAAAATGTTTCTGCCCAAACAAATAGGGGAAGAATGTTGCTAAATTTTCCTTATTCTTACAGTTACTCTGTGCCCTCTTCAGAGCATCCCCTGGCCACCAGGAGCACAGAGGGGGATGGGTTTAGTGCCCCATCAGTTAGTAGAAAGGATACTTTGTCTTGGCTGCTTGAGTGATTCCTCATCTTTCCAGCCAATAGCAAATGTAAAGCCTCTTTGTACTCTAGAGCCGTGATTCTCAACCAGGGGCAGGCATTCCCCTAGGGGTACGCATGAATTTTCCAGGGGGTGCAGCAACTCGTACAGGTATTCGCCTAGTTTTACAACAGGCTACATAAAAAGCACCAGCGAAGTCAGGACCAATTAAAATTTCATACAGTGCCTGGTTTCTACTGCTCCGTATACTGAAGTAGAGAAGTACAGCATTTATATTCCAAATGGCTTGTTTTATAATTATATGGTAAAAATGAGAGTCAGCAATTTCCCAGAATAACGTGCTGTGACACGTCTGTGTTTTTATGGCTGATTTTTGTATGCAAGTGGTTTCTAAATGAGGTGGAACTTGGGGGTGTGCAGGACAGAGCAGACTCCTGAATCGGGTGCAGGCATCTGGAAACGTTGAGAGCCGCTAGTCTGGAGGAGCAGCACAGAGCTGGCAGTCGTGGTGTGTGTGACTTCTGGAGACTCTGCATAAGGTGCCAAGTTATGAAAAGTCCAACTTCAGAGCTGGGCGGCTGGAGAGTGGCGGTGGCTGGCCGAGGGCCCAGCTGTGCAGGCAGCAGCACAGAAGGAAGGGTGGCAATACCATAAAACGGCCACACTGGGTCAGACCAATGGTCCATCCAGCCCAGTATCCTGTCCTCTGACAGTGGCCAATGGCAGGTGCCCCGAAGGGAATGAGCAGACAGGTTATCATCAAGTGATCCATCCCCTGTCATCCTTCCTTCTGTGCTGCTGCTGGCAGCGGCTCTGCCTTAGAACTGGGCCCCTGGCCAGCAGTCGCTGCCCTCTGGCTGCCCAGCTCTGAAGGCAGCGCCACCACCAGCAGCAGCATAGAAGTAAGGGTAGCAGTACCATGATCCCCTCCTCTCTACAATTACCTCCCCCACAACTCCCTATTGGGTCAGGACCCCTACAGTTAACAATGTCCTGAAATTTCAGATTTAAAGAGCTGAAATAATGAAATTTACTATTTTTAAAATCCTATGCTCGTGAAATTGACCAAAATGGGCCGTGAATTTGGCTCTATCTCAGCAGAGCATCCAGTAAGCTGAACTGATCTCAAAAGGTGCGACAGCTTTCAGACTGGATCAGCTCCCTGAAATCTGTGGGGAAGCCAGGGTTCAAGAGACTTTTCATCTTGATCATTGAACCCTCAGCAGGGTGTTAAAAATGGTTGCTGTGTAGGAGTACTAGCCACTTCTGAAAAAATGCCTTGATGGCAGAGCTTTCATCAGTATTGAAGAGCAAAAGAATGGCCTGCCTTCATTGATAGACTGCTTCTGGCTGAAAGTGAAAACCAAAGCTCATGGAGGGAGAGAAGGAAAGGCCAAAAGAGTTTAGTTCAACTTCTCTGAGCGAGTTCCCGTGCTGAGAACCTGTTAGTCGCGACAAGAAGGACTTTCTCTAAGCAATTAGTGAAGCCTTGTCAATGGGCTGTGGGGCAAGTGGGGTGAGTAGCCGAGTGGTGAGTTACTTTCCTATCTAATTTTCCCCCCACAGGTTCTTGATTATCTGTTTGCACACAGCCAGCTTTGTGAGAAGGGCTTCGATCCTCTCCTTGTCGAAGCAGCTCTGGAAATGTACCAGTGTTCAGAGGAGAAGGTGAGGCTGTCCTGGTTACATGCCAAGGGGAGGTGCTTTGCTGTGTTGTTTCACTGACTTTCAGAGAGCATCTCTCGCGGTGGAAGTCGAGCAAATGCCTGTTCGGCCATTGAGAAACCACTTACTTGGGAGCGGTTCTGCTCCGATTACAGAATTGTTTCCTCCACTTCCAAATATCAGCCACTTTCAGTAGTTTTGCCACTACAACATTTGCATGAAAACGGGAGACCTGCCTTGAGGTCTCATCTGCTCCAGCTGCCTTGCTTGAAGTCCTGCATCCATTTGCGGCACCAACTGCTTGCTGCAGCCGATGTCACAAAGGACTGATTTCAGCAGCAGTAAATTATTTTAAACTCTGATTTTGTTTTAATGCCAGAGCCTTGGCTCCTGTGAGGCTGGGAAGCTGACTGTAAGAAGGGTTGGTGTTTAATCTCCCGGACACTAAGGATCATTGCATTCACTCTCCAAACACTGCACTGAGGTCCTGGGGCTCGTGTCCTGAACACTTCAAGGGTGAGGCTGTGCCCTCAGCTTGTGCCCTGTGCCTCCTTTACTCTACCATTCCCTCTTTAAAATGAGCCATCTCCTGACTTACGGCTTTGACAGCAAGACTAGATAGCCAGCCTCACCCCACCCATCTGTTCCACATAGTCGCTGCTCCTTCAGCTTTAGCTTGTGCTGCTGGTACATGCCAACTCCCCTGCTCTTTCCTGGGCTCAGGATGGGAATGGGACTTGGCAGAGGGAGGGTCAGGTAAGCACAAGGGGCAGCTCCTGGCATGACAGAGGTGGAGTGACGTGGGCTTGGCTGCAGGAAGGAATCTGCACCCAGCCCCTCCTGTAAACCTGGCAACAGAACCAGCCTCACCCAAACCCAGGAAATAGCCTGTCCTTAGGTGACACCCACTTTGGGAAAAGCTACACAAGTTTAATGGGAGAGGGGGAAGCCAGGGGACTTGTTAGGGACGTGAGTTGCAAATGAAATAGCTTTCTGTGAATTCACAATTCCGATGTCTCCTCCTTCTGTCAGCCCTGAGGGTGTCTCCTGAGACTCAGGGCTCCCAGTTCTCGTGCTGTTGGTGGACACCTGTCTTCTGGAAACTGGGTTGATCCCACCAAGAACCATGTGATAGCAAGGGCACTTGTACAGTTCCCAGACTCAGCCTCGGGAGCCTTTAGCTTCTAACAAGCATGGTCACGACTTCAAATTGATACAACTTTGAGATGCAGCAGAAACTGAAAGGGCAGGTTTTGGCCTACATGGCCAGTGCAGAGTTCAGACTGGTTCTGTCCCATCCTTGGGAAAGGCCCACGAAACCATCAGGCTCTGGGTGGCCTCAGTGAAGAGCATGTTGGGGACTGATCCCTAACTCTCAATGGAGACTGTGTAGGCCCCAGTGATGGTCTTTAGCCTAGAATGGTTAATTCACGCAACAGAAGCTAATGATGCATAAGAGACACACTGCAGCCCAAGCTTCATTGCCTGCCGGTTTTCTTAGTAGTAATAGGACCACCACAGTGCCTAGGAGCCCTCATCCTAGATTGCCCCCCCCCCCCCCTTTGTGTTAGATGTTGTATGAACACAGGCCTGGCTGAAAGAGCTAGCAGTCTGAGTGTGAGTCGAGACTGATGCAGGAGTACAAGGAAACAATGAGCAGCGTAGGTCAACATGCGGGCAGTGGTCTCTGACACCAGCCGTCTAACCATGGTGCAGCTTCTTGTAGGGATTGCAAAGGAGGGTTTTGAAGGTGAATAATGAGCACAGCCAAATGGCGGCCATGCCGCTAAGTGTGCGTCCGTTAAACAAGTGCGGTTGAACTGGTTTGTCTCCGGCATCTGGGAGTTTTGGCCATTAACTGAGCAGCCCCCATTCTGGCCAGTGGCAAGAGACTAGCCCTGCATTGCCTTCCCAGCCCCCTGTCAGCATCCCCTGAATCAAAGCTGAGCCTTCCCTGGAACCTTCCCCTTCTCAAACCCTGAATGTGTCTCTCTCTTCTAGACAACAGAACTTCTCCAGCTCATGAGTAAATTTAAGGAAATGGGCTTTGAACTGAAAGACATTAAGGAGGTCTTATTATTACATAACAATGACCAGGACAATGCTTTGGAAGATCTAATGGCCCGTGCTGGAGCCAGCTGAAGATGCAGGGGTTCTTGGAGTATAATGGAGAGTGCCTCCAGGGGAAGGCAGCCTGCCTGTGTGACCAGACCTCTGCCACCTTCACAGCCGAAGAGTGTGACGTGCTCTCTCTTTGGGAAGAAGCCCTGCGTTTTGTGTACATTGGAGAAGGCGACTGAGTGAGCCCATCTGCGTGCGTCACTCCAGCACGCTCTTCCCATTGAGAGGAGGTAACTTCCTTCCTTAAATTAAATTTTGAAAGTGCCCTTTCCTAGGTTCCCTTTTCTGGTTTGGCCACGAAGAATTTAGACTGCCCGACCTCTACTGGAATTGTACATAAACAAAGCTGGAAGTATTTTTTTTTTTTTTTCCTCACTGTTGCACTGGACTTGGACAGAGGAATGCAAAGTTGGTTTTGAAACAAGAATGCTCTGGTCCTTTGAAGCTGCTTTCATGGTGTCAGCTTCTACTGAAACACTGGCTGTATCACAGTTCAGAGTAACTGAAGTTGACGTTTAGTGCAATGGATTTTAATTTTTATTGGGTTGAGAATTAGTCTGTAACTTAGTGGAACACTGGTTTCTAACCTGTCGCTATGCATAAAGAGAGAAGCCGTTCCTTTCCCTCTTGTTTTTGGCCCTTCTGCCACACACTTCTGCCGGGCATAGGTGTCCAGTGCTTGAGTGGTGTGTAAACAGAGTCTTTTCACAACAGGTAAGCTCTGAACTCTAGCTGGACTCACAGCCAGTGGCTGGTCCTTGAACCGAAGAGGTCAGAGCTGGGCCTCTGCAATCTCACCCCTCCAGGTTTACAGGTTATTTAAACAAATGCCCTCTTAGGAAATCAGTTGATGGTCTGTTTTAAATGATATTCAGTGTGAAGCAGGGGGGTTCTCTTTCAAGCACTTTCTTTAAATGCAAACAATATACTCACTGCATTAGTTCCATTTCCCCCCACACTGCTTTAGTTACATATTCAATAACATCTAGTAATGGACATCAGTTTTTTTGTTTGGTTTTGATAATTCAAGGTGTATTATGTTGTACATTGTTAAAGATCTAAATGCATAAAATACAAGCAGTTTCTTGATGAATCTTTAATTTGCTAAATATTTTGATTCTGTAGAAAACAACTAATAAAACTCTAAAATGGAATTCCCAGTGTCCCGTTTCTCTCTTGCGCTCTGGTTTCAGTAGAGAAGGAGAACTCCTGTTTCAATTGGGAGGAGAGGTTTAATCATAATCAGGCCCATCTAGTAGGTCCTCCAAACCCAGGCAGTTCCTGCCATGCTGATGCTCCATGCTTGTATTGTGTCTATTTGACAGAGCTGGACACAACTTGCAAGGAACTATCAGAACAGTTTTTAAAATGTCACTGTTACAGAGACTCTCACTTGTGTGTGTTATTTGCTCCTTCCTTCTGAAAGTTGAATTTTTCCCCATGAAAAATCTCTGTCTAGGAAGGAACCCCCCTCAGAAAGGGCATGAAATGCATTGCCAGAGATGCATAGCCTACTTTAATCACACCTCCTTTTATGCAAATTCACCTCCTTATGGTTCTGTCTGAGCACATTTTTTTTTTTTAAGTCTTCTTGGAGAGCAAATATGTCAGCACTTGTTTGAGTATCCAAGCACAAACTAACCTGCTGTGGCTCCGATTTATCCTGGAGCTGATAGCTGCTTCATGCTAACTCACACAGCCGTTTCAATATCACTTTCCAGCTGGTGAGACAAGCTATGGAGACACTTACCAGTGGGCATATACAGAGCCAGCCTGCTTCAGGTTGTTAAACAAAAATTGTCACGGAAGACCCCAACCAATGTCTTCCCCAGCCAGCTGGTCCTAAATTACGTAGCAGGGTCTCTGAATTCTGTAGTACTTGGTGCAGCAGGGTGGAAATTCTCTGGCATCTTCACTTTTACCTTAAGGGTGGACTGTATTTATACAAGTTAATACAGTCAGTGCAATAGGCCAGTACTTATTGCTCATCTCAGGAAGTTTGGGACTGGCATAAGCACATCTGGGGGATTTTTTTTCTAAAACAATCAGCAGCAAAATGATCAATGTGACACACTTCAGTTGACATCTTTAGATTTCAGAATTAACCCGTTTAAATTAATGGGGCAGTTTGCAGCCTACAGAGATATTGTCTGAGGCAGAGAACAATGAAAACATGGAAGCAACCCAACTGCGAGGGCTAGAAACAGTAACTTTAAAAAACAAAAAAAACATTCAGGTTTTGAAGCACAACTCTGAGGCAAGAAACAGAGTCCACAGCCCAGAAATTCACAGGGCCCTGGCTGTCTCCCCCTGCTGGTAGAGAATGAGAAACCAATGGTAGGTGAACAACATGCCACACTTACATCTACACACCTTTTCCCTGGGTTGTATTTTTCTCAACTAATATTGGTATGAAAGGTCCCCGAGGAATATTTGCCCATTGTCGTGTCCAGGTGAATATCCTCCGAAAGCAGATCTGTTTCAGAGAGGCCAGTGTAGGACAGTTCAAAGCAGCAGTTTGGCCCTAAGAGGGGTCTGTTGCCTGTTCTCTGTGTAGTAGGGACCAATCTCCTTGGGAATAGGTTGGCTACAGTATTCAGCAGGGGGTTAAACTAATAACTGAAGAGGAGGATAAAAAGAGGGAAGATATGAGCACTCATTTAGCACAAAATGGAGATGCTGAGAACAAAATTAGTCAAGAAACCAAAGGCCCTGAAGAGATGAAATTCCTGAATTGCCTGCACACGAATGCTAGGAGCCTGGGTAACAGGAATAGGAAGTGCTTGTTTATGAGCATAAATGAGATTAGACATAAAGCTACTGGGATGATTTACACAACTGGAATATTAGTGGTTAACCTATTTAGGAAGGACCAAATGGGCAAAAGGGAAGGGATCACTTTGTCCAAAAGGGATGTACCTGTTTCCGAGTCACTGATAACTCAAGAAAATGATCTTGAATGTCTATGGATCAATGTGCTAACAGCTAAAGCACAAGCTGGGGTAGTAGTTGTTTCCTACAGACTACAACTCACACTAGGGAATAAGATGGCTGCTTCCTTAGCCAATGTGTAGGGGAAAAAAAAACCTGTGAGTTCTTCGAGTACTTGCTCATATCGATTCCAATTAGGTGTGCGCACGCTGCGTGCACGTTCGTCGGAAGATTTTTACCCTAGCAACACTCAGTGGGTCGGCTTGGTCGCCCCCTGGAGTGGCACCATTATGGCGCCTGATATATACCCCTGCCGACCCAACGGCCCTTCAGTTCCTTCTTACCGCCCGTGACGGTCGTTGGAACTGTGGAGCGCGGCTTTGCTGATCTCCACGTCCCTAGCGACTCGTAGTTCTTTGCTGTTTATTGTGTGTATAGTTCGAGTTCTTGTAGTTATAGTTAGTATTAGTTAGTTAGTGTATATAGTTTAAGGGGGAATCGGGGATTAGCCCCTTTCCTCCACCTCGGTATGGGCCCATGGCCAAGGCACCAGGATTCAAACCATGCTCAGCGTGCCAAAAGCCGATGCCAATAGGGGATCCCCACGACTCCTGCCTCAAGTGCCTAGGGGAATCCCACCTTACCGATAAGTGCCGCATCTGCAAGTCGTTTAAACCAAGGAGCGGGACGTGCAATTGAAACAGCTCCTCATGGAGTCGGCACTTAGTCCTGCAGTGTCGGTACCGAGCGCCCAACAGACTGCTTCTGTAAGGAGCGCCCCCTTGGCCCCGGACCGCTCCAGTACCGAGGAGCCCCGGCACCGACCCTTACCAGCACCGACATCTGCTCGGCACCGCTCCCTGTCCCCAAGACCCAGGAAGCAACATGGCGCTCCAGCTGCGTCAGCCCCACAGAAGGAGTGCTCTTCGAAGACGGTTTATCCGGCACCATCATCTGCCGTAGCACCATCGACTGTGGCACCGCCGACTGCGGCTCCACCGAGCGCGGCACCGTCGATTCCGGTCCCATAAGGGCCATTGAGTCCGGTGCCTGACAGCTCCCTGGCTCATGCTGTGGTTGAGCTTGCCCTCCCTTCTACACCAGAGACCTTCTCCACGGCAAGGGAGCTCATCGCCATGACGGAGTCGACACAGCCTCAACCCCCGGCACTGCCGGTGTGAGTCATACAATCCATCGGGAAACTGGCCCTAGTAAGGCCACCTTCCGTTGGTCCAGTGGACGTTGTTCAAGATCACGGTCTCACAGATGCTCTCGATCACGCCGTTCCAGCTCCTGGCGCTGCTCGCAGTCCCGGCACCGCTCTCCATCGTGGTAATGATCGCACTCGCGGCACCGTTTGACATCTCATTCACCGGCCAGATACTCCCAGTACCGATCTGACTCACGGCACCGCTCTCGGCATCGTGTATCCCGCTGTCGCTCCAGACGAAGGGACTCGAGATCCCGGTCGACCTCTCGGCACCGCTGCGGTAGAAAGTCCCGGTCTCACTCACGGTACCGTTCTAGCTCCTGGTACCACTCCCCGGTACCGCCCCGGGATCGAGCATCCAGAACAGTGGCGCCCTCCCAGGGTCTATCGGCATCGCCGTGGCCATCGAGACACACATCAGTGTCATCGCAGGCTGGTAGCGCTTCCTATCCTCAGGAGCTTGACTCTGACGTCCCCAGCCATATATTTCCAGAGAGCCAGAGCCACGAGCAAGGGCCTCATCACTGGTCCTTTTGGACACTGTGGGCATACCACCAAGCCCAAGGTGCTCCATCAGTGGCTCCACGGTCAGCCCCATCAGAACACCAGGTACCAGAGGCGACAGTAAGCCACCCCCGCCCCTATGGGCACGGATGAGGCTCCGATACCATCTGCAGACACCTAGGTTCCACCTGACGCAGATGACACTCCTCAAGTACAGGAGCCCCCACAGGACCCCCTGGTCCCGGGCCTCTCCTCCTCGCCTGACGAGGCTGTGGCGGGAACATCCTCCTCAGGCCCTCCACCAATTGATCTCAGGGCCCATCAAGACCTTTTGAGACAAGTGGCTCAGAATATGAACTTACGGGTGGAGGAGGTCCCTGAAATAGAGGACCCTGTCGTGGACATCCTATCGGCTGATGCACCTGCTAGAGTGGCTCTTCCGTTTATCTGCACTATACAGGCTAATGCAGACACCATTTGGCAATCCCCAGCCTCGATTCCACCTACAGCAAGGAGAGTAGAGAGAAAATATATGTCCCCTCAAAGGGGTATGAATATCTCTACATTCACCCACCTCCTTGCTCTTTAGTGGTGCCATCGGTGAACGAAAGGGAGCGTCATGGCCAGCAAGCCCCGGCTCCTAAGTCAAAGGAGGCTAGGCGCACGGACCTCCTAGGCCGCAAAATATACTCGGCCGGGGGCCTCCAACTTAGGGTGGCAAACCAACAAGCCCTCCTAAGTAGATATAACTTTAACACGTGGGTGTCCTTGGGGAAGTTTACAGAGCCTCTTCCCCAGGAGTCCCGTCAAGAATTTACCCTCCTACCTGAGCAGGGTAGAAAGGTAGCAAGAACCTCCCTGCAAGCCTCTCTGGATGCAGCACACTCTGCAGCCAGAACTCTGACGTCAGGAGTGACGATGAGGCGTGTCTCCTGGCTCCAGATATCAGGCCTTCCCCCGAATTACAACAAACTATTCAGGATTTGCCCTTCGAAGGCCAGGGCCTCTTCTCAAATAAGACTGATCCCAGATTGCAAAGTCTGAAGGACAATCGCGTTATGCGCTCGCTGGGTATGCACAAGCCAGTGACCCAATGCAGGACCTTTCGGCCCCAGCCACACCGTCCTTATGCCCCGCCTAGGCCGCGACAGGACTTTAGCAGAAGACGTGGTAGAGGGAATTGTTGGAGGCAGTCTAGCCCTCAAGGAGGCCAAAATCAGGTGCCCCCTAAACCACCAGCGGGGCCCAAGCAGAACTTTTGATGGGACGCCCGAAGGCGGCCTACCAGTTGCTCTACCAGATCCTTCTCCTCCCTTTTTCAACTGCTTCTCCCAATTCCTCCCTGCCTGGTCCCAGCTAACTTCAGATCGTTGGGTCCTGCGCACGGTGGAAGTGAGAAACCACCTCTAGTTCGTTTCAACCCCGCCTTCCCGCCTTCCCACCTTCCCTCTCCGTTCCTCTTCAGGGACCCCTCTCACAAGCAATTCCTCTTACAAGAGGTCCAGTCACTCCTAGCCATGGGAGCCATAGAGGAGGTGCCAAAAGACATGAGGGGCAAGGGGTTTTATTCTCGCTACTTCCTAATCCCCAAGGCAAAGGGAGGTCTACAACCGATCCTAGACCTGCGAGAACTCAACAAATTCATGATAAAGCTGAAGTTCCGCATGGTAACTCTGGGGACCATTATCCCGTCCCTGGATCCGGGAGACTGGTATGCCGCCCTCGATGTGAAGGACGCATATTTCCACATCGCAATTTACCCACCACAGAGATGGTACCTCCGTTTTGTGGTCAACCATCAACACTTTCAGTTCACTGTACTTCCGTCTGGCCTTTCTATGGCGCTGCGTGTGTTCACAAAATGCGTGGCTGTAGTCGCCGCCTTCCTCCGGCGTCGTCGGGTACACGTCTTCCCGTATCTCGACGATTGGCTCATTCGAGGGACTTCCCAGTTACAAGTGTCGCAGCACCTGCGCATCATCAAAGACCTCTGCGGGAGCCTAGGCCTGATGATCAACACAGAGAAGTCTACTCTGACACCTACGCAGAGAATAGACTTCATCGGAGTGGTTCTGGACTCCAATCTGGCCAGAGCCTGCCTCCCGCAGTCGCGTTTTCAAGCAATGGCTTCAATTATTCGAGGCCTTCAAACCTTCCCGACGACGTCGGTGCGCACCTGCCTCAGCCTAGTAGGTCACATGGCCTCCTGCACCTTCATGACCAAGCACGCGAGGCCACGCCTCCATCCCTTCCAAGCCTGTCGTGCTTCAATATACCAACCCTGCAGAGACAGCCTGGACTTGGTGCTCACTATTCCCTGGAAGGTTCTGGGCTCCCTAACCTGGTGGCTAAACCCCACTCTAGTCTGTGCAGGGATGCCATTCCACCCACTGCAACCCTCGATGGCCCTAACCACGGACGTGTCATCTCTGGGTTGGGGTGCCCACCTCGAGGGCCTTCGCACTCAAGGCCTCTGGTCGCCCCAAGAACTGGCCTTACACATCAATGTGCAGGAGCTGAGAGCAGTCCGTCTAGCGTGCCAGGTGTTTCGAGACTATCTCCAAGGCCGTTGTGTATCAGTGTTCGTGGACAACATAATGGCCATGTTTTACATAAACAAGCAGGGCGGAGCACGCTCCTCCCTCCTTTGTCAAGAAGCTGTCCACCTCTGGGACTTTTGCATAGCCCACTCCATCGATTTGGTAGCGTCTTTTCTCCCAGGAGTCCAGAACACTCTGGCGGATCACCTCAGCAGATCCTTCTTGTCTCGCGAGTGGTCAATTCATCCAGACAGCATCCATTCTGTTTTCCAGAAGTGGGGGTTTCCCCACATAGACCTTTTTGCCTCCCGAGAGAATAGGAAATGCCATGTGTTCTGCTCCTTCCAGGGATGCTCCACAGGCTCCCTCTCAGACGCATTCCTGATCCCGTGGAAGAGGCACCTACTATATGCCTTCCCACCGTTTCCGCTCATTCACAGAGTCCTACTCAAGCTCCGCAGAGACAGCGCCCACCTGATCCTGATTGCTCCAGCGTGGCCGAGGCAGCCCTGGTACACCATGTTGTTCAACCTCTCAGTGGCAGACCTGATTCCCCTGCCACTCTGGCCAGATCTCATAACACAAGACTTCAGCAGGCTTCACCATCCGGACCTGCAGTCTCTTCATCTTGCAGCATGGTTGCTGCATGGTTGAGCCAGTCTGAGTTGCGTTGCTCTGCCTTGGTCCAACAGGTGCTCTTGGGCAGTAGGAAGCCTTCCACTAGGATGACATGTCTGGCCAAATGGAAGCGTTTCTGCTGCTGGTGCACTCAGCGTAACTCAGTCCCCGGGCAGGTGTCCGATCCTACTGTCCTAGACTACCTCTGGTCCCTGAAAGAACAGGGCCTAGCGGTCTCTTCCATAAAGGTGCATCTGGCAGCCATCTCTGCCTTCCACCCAGGAGGAAATGGCCGATCAATCTTCTCTCACTCCATAGTTTCAAGGTTCCTCAAGGGATTGGAACGTTTGTACTCTCAAGTCAGACGCCCAACCCCTACCTGGGATCTCAACCTGGTGCTAGCCAAGCTTATCTGTGCTCCTTTCGAACCACTGGCCATCTGCTCGCTGCTGTACCTTTCCTGGAAGACAGCCTTCCTCGTCGCTGTTACTTTGGCAAGACAAGTATCTGAGCTTTGGGCCTTGACAGCGGACCCCCCGTATACGGTATTTCATAAGGACAAGATACAGCTGCGACCACACCCCTCCTTCCTCCCTAAGGTGGTGTCCGCCTTTCATGTCAAGCAAGACATCTTCCTCCCAGTCTTTTTCCCAAAGCCGCACTCATCGCGTCGGGAACAACAGCTGCACACCCTAGACGTTCGCAGGGCTCTCGCCTTTTGTATCGAGAGAACAAAACCCTTCCGAAGGTCACCTCAGCTCTTCATAGCTGTGGCAGACCGGATGAAAGGCCTACCGGTTTCATCCCAACAAATTTCATCTTGGGTAACATCCTGCATCCATACATGCTATGATTTGGCTCACGTTCTGGCTAGCCACCTCACTGCCCATTCTACTCGAGCTCAAGCTTCATTTGCCGCCTTCCTGGCCCATGTTCCCATCCAGGAAATATGTCAGGCAGCTACCTGGTCATCGATTCCCACCTTTGCCTCACATTACGCATTGGTTCAAGAGTCCAGAGATGATGTAGCCTTTGGCTCAGCAGTTTTGCATTCTGCACCATCTCACTCCGACCCCACCGCCTAGGTAAGGCTTGGGAATCACCTAACTGGAATGGATATGAGCAAGCATTTGAAGAAGAAAAGATGGTTACTCACCTTTGTAACTGTTGTTCTTCGAGATGTGTTGCTCATATCTATTCCAAACCCGCCCTCCTTCCCCTCTGTCGGAGTAGCCAGCAGGAAGGAACTGAAGGGCTGTTGGGTCGGCAGGGGTATATATCCGGCGCCATAACGGCGCCACTCCAGGGGGCGACCCAGATGACCCACTGAGTGTTGCTAGGGTAAAAATCTTCCGACGAACGTGCACGCGCGACGCGCACCCCTAATTGGAATGGATATGAGCAACACATCTCAAAGAACAACAGTTACAAAGGTGAGTAACCATCTTATCATGAGGGGCTTCAGAGTGACATGCTGGAGTTCTCATACTGCCAGGCCTAAAGCAGCCTTGGAATTTCTAAACATTATATCAGTTTCCTAACTCAAAAAGTGTTACAGGCAACGCAGGGGAGTTATAGATTAGAGCTTGTCTAAACAGAGGCATAATCTCAGAAGTAAAGGTTAATGGTAGCTTAGGTACAAGTAATCATGATTTGATCACATTTATAATATTCAAGCAGAATAAAGTCCAGACTAGTAATTATACATACTTGATGCTTTAATCAGGCTAATTTCACAAAGATGAAAACAATTAGGAGCCAAATCAGCTGCCGGGAATAATTTAATCAGAAAAATGCAAATGATCATTGGGAATCATTTATTTATGAATGAGATGCCCCAAAAGCCATAATCTAGGGAAAAGGCAGTGGTGGTTAAATTATGTTATGTAAAACAAATGGTAGAAAGGGGAAGTGGAGAGCAATGAATATAAATCAGAAGTTAGGAACTGTAGCAAATTGATAAAGGAAGCTAAGGGACACAAGGAGAAATGTATGGCCAGCAGCGGTAAGAACAATGAGCTTTTAAAATACATTAGGAACAAAAAATACTGAGTGGTATTTAGTCAATTACTAGATGGAAATGGTAGAATTATCAATAATAAGGCAGAGGTGTTCAATAAATATTTCTGTTCTGTATTTGGGGAAAAAGACGATTCAGTCTCATATGGCGATAACTCTTTCCATTCCACTAGTATGTTAAACGGAAGCTATTAAAGTTAGATATTTTTCAATCAGCAGGTCCAGATAATTTACATCCAAGCGTGTTAAAAGAGGATGCTGGCTGGGGAGCTTGCTGAACAATTAATGTTGATTTTTCTGAGGAAGAACTGGGGAAGTTCCAGAAGACTAGAAGAAAACTAATGTTGTGCCAATTTTTAAAAAGGGAAAATGGGATGATGCAGGAATTATAGATCTGTCATGGATCCCTGGCAAGATAATGGAGTGGCTGATCTGGGATTTAATAATGAACTAAAGGAGGATATTGTAATTCATACAAATCAAGATGGGTTTATGGAAAACAGAGCCTGTCAAACTATCTTTTTTTGGTGAGCGTATACATTTGATTGACAAAAAGATCATGTTGATGTAATATACTTAGACTTCTGTAGGGCATTTGACATATTGCTCCAAGATATATACCTATCTCATAGAGCTGGAAGGGAACTTTCAAGATCATCAAGTCCAGCCCCCTGCCTTCATTAGCAGGACCAAGTACTGACTTTTGCCCCAGATCCCTAAGTGGCCCCCTCAAGGATTGAACTCACAACCCTGGGTTTAGCAGGCCAATGTTCAAACCACTGAGCTATCCCTCCTCCCAAGGATGTTTAGTGATATGTTTGCCATGGTACTAAGCAGGGGTGAGTTCTCTGTATACAAAACCCTGAACCATGTTTTTGAAGTTGTTTAATGTTGGACACTATGACAGAATACACTCCTGTATTTACACCTTACTCACTATTATTTTGATTAAAAACCAAAAATGATATAAAATGAACAGGGCACATATTAAACTGATAGCTCTCAACGTGCAGCTGTAAATGGGGAATTCTCTAGCGGATCTGCTCCAATGGGGTTCCACAGGGATTGGTTCTGGCGCCCACAATTCAAGAAGGGTGTTGATAAATTGCAGAGGGTTCAGAGAAGAGCCATGAGAATGATTAAAGGATTAGAAAACCTGCCTTACAGTGATTGAGATCTTTGGGTCTATCAGTTTAGCTTAACAAAGAGAAGGTTAAAGCGTGACTTGTTTATAGTCTAGAAGTATCTGCCTGGGGAACAAATATTTAATAACGAGCTCTTCAGTCTGGCAGAGAAAGGTCTAACACCAACCAATGGCTGGAAGTTGAAGCTAGACAAATTCAGATGGGAAATAAGGTGAACATTTTTAATAATTAACTAACTGACACTCACTCTGCCTCAGCGTCCTCCGTTTGTCCCCGGAGCGCACAGGCACCAGGCTGCCAGTGCCAGCCTATCCTGGCACTTGTTACACCAGGGTCCATTTTTAAACTTCAAAACCTGCTTCTATTCTTTTTTCTGCCACAGGTTTCTGGTGTGGTCAGTCATCTCTCCCTGTCACTGTGCTCATTGTAACAGTGCAAGACCCTCTGATGGGAGGTGCTGCAGGCTGCAACTTATTTTTAAAAAAATTAAAATGATCAGTCATGGCCAAGTTACTGGCATGATGCTTCTGAACCAAGATGTCAATGGAAGTGCTGGGCTTGTGTGTGGGGACGTGGTGTTTATACTTCTGCCCCGTTGAGTGGTATCTTTTACAATCTAACTTGGATTAGAGCTCAAAAATACATTTAATTGTGGACAAAGTGTACAAGAGCCTTTTGTGGTCAATAGAATTTTAATTTAAATACAGTAAGTTTAAGCAACACAAGAGTCGGCCATGCACACTAGCATCCACTCACTGCACTCAAATTCAAAAGTGAATTCATGTTAGTTCTTAGTTTACGTGATTTTACATGGTCAGGCTCTTCATACAACCAGGTTGGTTTATAAACAGTACACACCCCATTTATCAACCTGAAATGAAAACCATCTCGCTCAGACTTCACTGTAACAGATAGCAAGCGCATACCTGTAAAGGACGCCAACTTGCACACGAATTAAAGTAACAGACCTGAAAGACTGGAGGGGAGAAATATTGTTAGTGCATTCGACAGCAGCTTGTTTAGTCAATATTACTGTTTCCTCTCTATACTCAGAATCAAATTCTCCAAACAAGTGGGCCTGTAATACATGATTGCTGTGCTTAACGTTAATGCGTGCAAGTGTTTCCAGGCTTGGTGCCTTCGTTTCTTCTCCTGTATATGAGAGTCTCTTACACAGTAACAAGCGAGAAAACCATTAAGTAGAAAATTGGACTGTGCCACCACATCTCAAGGACACATGTAGTACCTGATAGGAGTTAACTCCTTTTTAAAAAGTGGCTAGATTTCAAGTTTTTGGGTGCCCTTTTAACTTAAAATGTACAGGGAGACTCACGCTCTGCTCAGTGAACTCTCCTTGTGAAATGGGTTTGCTAGGCTGAACTGTGTCAGTTCTAATCCCTTTCATACAGCACTGAAGATTGAGACAGAACATTTAAGGCTTCCATGGTGGTTCAGCTGAGGTGCAGCAACCCTGTATCCAAACTGACTCCCACCTCCTGGACGGATGGCTGGGTCGCTCATCCATATTGTCACTGGTACAGTCTGGAAAACTGGTGAGATAAGATCAATGGATTTGTCATGCAACCGGTGTCACAAATGGGTCTTCTCCAGCCACCCGCTTAGAAATGGCCATTTAAAATAACCCCGTAGGAATGTGTTTAACCCTTCTCCTGGTGAACTTTCAGGCTTTTGCTTTGCTGAACCTTTCTTTAAAATTCTTCTCCCTGGTATGTGGAGGCTTTATTACTCAACTGTGCCTGCCTGCGTGCCTTTGGGGCCCCGCTGCTACCCAAATTTAAAGACACCAAGTCCTGCCACTTGCTTCTAGTCTTCACCTTGGCAGGTGCTCATTTCCTGTTCCGTATATAAGCATCTGCCCAGAGGAACCCTCTCCTCTTCCTGTGACCGCTGCACACACTCCCCTCCCACTTCCTTTCCCCAGCTCCTGCCTAACCTCCGTGCTATCCACAGCACTCCACCACCAAGCTTTGTCTTCCGCAAACATGCTAAGAAATTGCTATGGACATTATTGTAAAATGTCAGTATCTACCTGCTTGCAGGCCTGGAACATTCCATGATTGACTGTCTGGTGTATCTTGGCCCCTCTCTGAGCACTCCGGACCCACAAGGGATGGAGGGGAGGGGAAGGGGCTTTCCAACAATCATGTATTTGAAAGGAAAATTCCCAAAGAAACTCAGTGTCACTTCTCCTCTTACCATTCAGTAATTAGAACCACCCACCCCGCCTAGGGACTAGTGTAACGACATCCATGTTCCTCCATGTTTTTCTTCTTGACTACTGACTATCAAACATGTCTGCCTTGGTACATTCCAAGGTGTCATGCTTAAAGGATATAAGACAGGTACTTTTTCTCTCCATGTCTGAATGCTTCATTTCCCTGAGGAGTGAAAGCTGCTTTCTAAGAAGCAAAGGCAACCTGGCTGGCTTCCTGGAGCTGCTGGTTTCAACTGTGACTTGATGCTGGCTTGTCATCTGAATACATGAAAAACCTTAACTCCTCACATCTTGGAATAAATCCTCTCTGTTTCCCAGAGATAAGCCAGTTGGTTGCAAGAGGCAGACCTGACAACAAAGGAAGTCAGAGAACTTTGAAAGATCACTTCTGAATGTAAGGTTGCTTTGCATATTTCTTGCCTTAGAAATCTGTTCCTGAGCATTTGTTTTATATGTAAAGTTTCTAGGAGCATTGGCACAGGGATGTTACCTTTGCAAGACCCCAAGCCACTGGCTAACACTGTAGGTCTGTCTAGCTGAAAGGTTACTTACTGCTGCCTGTCACAAGCCCAGGCTACAGTGCAGTTATGGTTGCAGACTGGAAATTCAGATTCTCAGAACAGATTTTAAAATGTGTTCAGTTTCTGGAGTACATGATCTGAGCTGCACATTCTTCAAGGTCACTTATGGCTTAAGCTGGTATACTCCTTTGTGGAGCAAACATGGGACATAAGAGACATGTCCAATGCATCTGTGGAGGGATCCAGTTGATGGCTCTGAGGTGTGAGATTCAGCAGCCAACTTCAGGAACTAGTGAGGCTAATGAGTGTCTAAACCCAAACACAACAAGCTGGTGATATTTTGCAGCTGGCTCTGAGGGGGAAAATCAGTTCTGCAGTTTGATCTGACTGGGAGAACTGTACTATTGCATACGCTGCAGCACTAGACAGACCCACAGCCATCCCACCTGCCACTAGGCCAAGATTCTCTGATTAACTGTCACCAATGTAAAATCAATACAGGCAGCAGCATATGAATTTTCAGTGCAAGTTCTCTTGCACATGAGCCTTCTAATAAGTCATTTATTGTCCACTTAAAGCATTCTATACTGGGTCTGCAATGTTAGTATAAGGCACAGAATGACTGTAGCTACCTCCTTGGTTCTTCTGAAAGTATACACCAGTCTGGCTCTAACTAGACTTGCATTAAACACCTGCCTGGTTATTTTATTCCAGCAAACAGCTGTTCCCCTCCATTTCCTCACTCGCTTTTTAAAACAGTTCTTGTAAGTCTGGAATATTTCTTTTCACAGACTTCTCTGGTTTCAGAGTGTTTTCTTGGCTGCGTCAGTTTCTCAGCAGCACACAAGTGCCTTTAACGAGAGGAGCGAGTACGAAAACCACAGCCGGGGACTCCTGCTGTTTGCATGGTGCATTTAAAGGCTACAGAATTATTGCTTCAGAGCATATGATTTCCTATTATAAAGGTGGACCTGGGACTAGAGCGCCCCTGGCTTCAAACCAGATCTATAAAGATTTCTCATTTACTTAAATTTCTCTCAGCCATTATCTAAAATATATGTTAATCGTAAACACCAAACTTTACACTAACCACCTCCCTTGCTGCAGGGGAACCTAACCCCCATAGGTGGGGAAATAGTGAGCATTTGTTGCCGTAACTAGTCTGTGAGGGATGAATGCAATCTGAAGCGGACTAAGGTGTTGTAGTTCTTTGCAGGGTAGCGTCAGTCTCGGGACAGGCTAAATAGAGCTGCAGTTGGGCTCGCATGCTTTGGATACACTTTGATTTCAGCATCAGGATTTCGTCCAGTCTGGTCACATAATTTTCAAAATCCTAGAGTGGAAGACAAATCAGTAAAATTAATGCTGGACGGTGGAGGATGGGGCGAAGGGGGAATAACTAGCACGCACAGCCTGAGGCATGAGGAAAAGAGCTGCTCTTCTGAAGCAGTAAATACAAGTACGTATTGCATTCTACTTCCATTGTCATCAGAGCACTCAATGTTCTCTTGTTAAAGGCCTGACCTTGAAAAACAGCACAGCTCTTTTTGCAAGAGTCTCGGGACCCCGGCTACTGGGGCTAACTGGTTTATTTACACTCTGCCTCCCTACCGATCCCCCTGTACTCTTGTCTTCCAGTGATGTTAGTGCTGGCAACGGGGGCTGGACCATACGTCAGGATGGTAACAGGCCTACATAACGATGGTATTTATTGGGTGCCAGATACAGTAGTAAGAAAAGCACGTTTGAAATGGGCTCTGCTCTTGCCATTCTCCAGTTCAGCTGTCCCACCCTCTTCTCTCCAATCTACAGGAAAGCTGCAGTGCAAGCCCCTTCCTGTCCATGCACCTCAGGCCTGACCTGGTGGGAATCAGCACTGGGACAGCCTCCACTTCCCATTCAAGTCCTAGGCCCCCCTCACTTGGGCCGGTCCATGTGATTTTTTGGGAGGGCAGGGAAGGTGGTGGGGATAGGCTGGTGCTATTGATACCTGTATACTAAGAACTGAACGGAGTCCGTTAGCTCTCACGGTAGGAATTTGTGGTTTTGGTAAGGAAGCTCTGATTCAATCCCAACATACATTTAAATGTAGGAACTGCCGTCAGCAATTGGTTACAGAGCACAATCACTAGAATCAGTCGAACTGTGTGTTATGCAGTTTGGATGCTCTGCAACGTGTTAGAAGGGGATTTGTGTTTCTAGATGATTATTGTATTAGGGATTATTAGTTGGTGTTTTATTATGGACAGAACACTGCCTGTGTCAATCTCTGTATTGGAAGGCTGTATCTGTGTCTTCCATGTACTTCCTAAGCTACCTTCAGGACCCAAGCCCAAGGGAAGAGAGATTAAGGGGGCAATAGGTGGGCTATTCTAGGAGCACCCCAAAGCCTGTTTTTCAGGGTAACATACCAATGCCACAGAAAGACTCTTTCCTGCCCATAGGGAGCAGGTGAATATATTTTCCAAGTCCTTTCCAGTGAATGATAGAAATTCAGGAGGAAAAACTGAACTATTCAAAAAAGGAGAGCAGCCTCTGGCTAAACAAATGGAGTACTGGGATGGCACTTGTCGAGCCCCTTACTGAACATCCCTGGTAGGTTATTCAGTAAAGAAGCACCAGTGCTGGCAGCTGGAAAGCTTGGTAGACTTGCCACATGGTGGTTCCCCTTCTGAATTTTCTGAGGCAAGAGTCCCTACAGCCACACTTGGAGTTTGAAGCTGTTCGGAATGAAAATGCCTTTGACCATAGATGATGCAGAAGGGGAGCTTAGCGTCAGTGATACAGACACTCAGCTGAAAAGGCAGCAAGACTGCGATCTGGGAAATGTGAAGTAAAACAATTCTGGGTTGAGAGGAGCAGAGGGCCTTGTTACAAAACCAGCTGAGAACCGTGTGCTTTTACAAGCAATAGAAGAGGATAACCCGAGAGCACTGGCTGGTAATGGTGCACATGGGGCTGTGCAGATGCCTGCACAAGGTAATGGGACTAAAACCCAAGGTGCGGATTGTGACAGTTATTCAATTTCCTGTGATACCCTGGACAAAACTGACTGAATTAAGTTAAACCGTATTGAAGTAAGTCTAAGTATTGTCGGAGTTCATTGTATTACAAATGCAAAGGAGTATGGATTATTGTGGGAGTGTATGGAACTTCTTCAGGAGGAAGACAAGATTCATGCAATCTCTGGGAAGTGCTGTGAGCTTCAAAAGACTATGATGAACAATGCAGCAGACAGGACTGATCTTTTGGGACAATCTTTGAGAAGTGGAATTCCTAGGAAGTACTAAGGAGAAGGGGATTGCAGACTTCCCCCTATGGACTCAAGCTTCGCAGGGATGGAGGGGGTGGGGGTTGCTGCTGCTCACCTGTTACATTAGGGAAGTTCAAAGACAAACTGTATAACTAATAAGTGTGCTTGTTCTGAGCGAAAGCTGTGATGAACCTGTGACCACAGAAAACCCCCTGGGTGGAGCTTGGAGGACTGATCACTACCTTGAATCCTGGTTGCAGGCGGGGTGATCTCTGGTAAGCTTATTAGCATACATGCAGGTTCTTTTATTGTTTTAATATCTTTTCTCTGTAATGCTTTTACCCTAAGGATCAATGTGTTTTTGTAGAATGAGCTGGGTGGTAACTTACCTGTGGTCAATTACACTGTTTACTCTCTCTGAGGAGAGAAGTGAAGCAGGCCTGCTTTGGGAGTCTGTCTTTTGCTGGGGATATCACACCATACTCTGGGAACTGTGCTGCCTGGAAATACCCTTATCTGGAGGAAGAGACACATGGGTCTCCACCCCAGAGAGGGGATAGGAGAGGAGCCCGGAGTGGGAACCCTGCCTGGACCCTAAAGGGGGATACAGGGGCAGTTGCCCTGAACTGTGACAAGGATATTCTAAGGCAGTGGCTCTCAGCCTTTCCAGACTACTGTATCCCTTTCAGGAGTCTGATCTGTCTTGCATTACCTCCAAGTTTCACCTCACTTAAAAGCTACCTGCTTACAAAATCAGACAAACATACCAAAGTGCCACAGCACAATATTACTGGAAAATTGCTGACTTCCTCATTTTTGCCACATAATTATAAATCAGTTGGAATATAAATATTGTATTTACATTTCAGTCTATAGTGCAGTATAAACAAATCATTGCCTGTATGAAATATTAGTTGGTACTGACTTCACTAATGCTTTTTATGTAGCCTGTTGTAAAACCAGGCAAATCTCTAGATGAGTTGCTGTGGCCCCTGGAAGACCTCTGCGTACCCCCAGGAGCACATGTGCTCTGGTTGAGAGCCACTGTCCTAAGAAATCCGCAGTGTGACTGAGGGAAGCAAGCCAGAGCTGCGGTGATGTAGCAGGGCACAGTAGAAAGAACTGAGAGAGCGAGGCCTTGCTGACTAGGAATCAGCAGATCTGTGGTGGGACAGGTAAGGGAATCCCAGGTGAGAGATTGATGTGTGAGGACATTTTATTAACGTCTATGTACAGGGAGACATCATGTTTCTGTACTACTGACTGTCATTTAACCCACACTGCAGTGACAAAAGCTTCCTGCGGGACGTGAATGCTGTGATATCCCTGGAGACTGGTGTGAGATAAGAAAAAGATGTTTTAAATTAAAGTGTTTGTAGTCAGCATGTCATTCTCAAATCTCTAGCCAAGTAACTGGCAGAGTGGAGGTCAGCCAAAGCACAAGAAGTCTTGGAACTGAGCAGTCTCCTATTAATCTAACTCGGGGCTCAGATAAAGGTAGGCTCCAAAAAAGGGGAGAGACTGAGAACAGGACTTGATGGTAGGATGTCACTAATTCAGATTAATGCTCTTTAGGATTCTTACAGAAGTTCAGTGAGCACTGAAGTCATCATTTGAAACACTTACTGCTGCCGACATCTGATTTATCAAGGTCTCTTCCTTAAAACACAGGGATGCCATTTCATCCAGCTGCTCTCGATGGGCTTGGATCACAACCTGCCTAATTAACATAACAAAAAAATAATGATGGTTACATAGCCCTCCGTTCCACCTGTAACGATTATTAGTGGGCTCTGACAAACTTCTAAGGAGAGGAAATTCCACAGATGGAGGGCTTCAGGTGGGAAGGCCCTGCCACTGAACATATTCCAGACAAGATCTTCATGTCGTGTACACTGATGTCACTCCACTGACTTCAGTGGCCTATGCCAATTTACATCAGCTGAAGAGCTGGCCTGGGGTATTTAAACGGGCTTTAACTGCAAGCACTTCTCAGCTGGTCTTTGCTGTGATGATGGGGTACAAGAAAAGAAAAGTCTTCAACACCTTGAACTGAGTCTAGAAGTAAACACGAAGCCAGTGCAGAGACCTTAGCACAGAAGCTATGTATTTATGCTGGACCACACCACACAGAAGGTTGACCAGCTACCTTCTGCACCCCAGCTACCACCTGAGCCCCAAGGACAATGGTCTAGCCATGGATGACTAAGTGGGGAATGGCCCACAGCTTCTTGGCTAGTCAGTGATGGCACAGTGGCCCATAATGCCTCTTACCAGCTGGAATCCCAGGTGCAAAAATGCTGCCCAATAGGACCTTGAGACTGTGAACCATGTTGGTGAAAGTCAGGCACACGACCTTCAATAGACAGTGCAGACACCTCTATTAATTCCTCTAGGTGCTTCTCTCTGCCAGCCAGCACTGCTTCTGTCTGAAATGGGTTGAGTCACAGCCAGGTCATCTGGATCCATGTCTGTTAGTAAAAGCTAGACATTGCCCTCCCATTATCTATCTTGAATGTAGGTGTCTGATTTCACTATCTGGTTAGCTGGACTGGCTGTTTCATATTTGTTTCTGAATGGATGCAGTAGTTATCTAACTACTTCTCTATATATTTGACTACAAAAAAGTGTGCTTGTGTGTGTGTTTGTATAGTACATATAGCACTACATAAAACATTGAAGCAAACGTACAATGTGTTTGTTCAGTGTTTCTAGTTCACACAACAGAAGATAGTGTAGTAGATACAAACTTACTGTGCCTTTCCCAGGGCTTCTCTGTGCCGGTTTGATGTTTCTGACGTATCAATCTGGGTGCTAATGATGGATGGATTTGGGTGAGTGTTTTGATTTGCTAATGATCTGATCTCTTTGGTAACGGATCTTGAATCCTGTTGTGCAGCATCAAAACAGTCTTGTGTAAAAATACTTTGTATCAGTTTATTCTTAAGCAGCCCTATTTCCTCACCACTGAATGACAACTTGAATGTATCTTCAGAATGGTTCAAGTCCTTGCTCCTGAATTCTGACCTGGGCTGCAGTGGGCTGCTTTCTCTAGAGGGGGATGAAGTTGTACCCTCCACTCTTCCTGCATTCAGAATGGATGGTGCACATGAAAAATAACCCTTTTCAGGCAAATCAACATGTACAGTCTGAGATGCGGGCCCCACATTGGGTCCTTTACCCAGGCTAGATTTTTCTGGGCCGCTCAGCAGGCTACCAGTGGTATTCTCAGTATCAGCATCATACTGCCTGCTGTTATCCAGGTATTCTCTGCACTTTAAGTTATGAAGAAACAATTCATCTTCATTCTCTCCACAAGGGTTTTTGACTCTGACAGATGCTGATGCTTTTGTCAAGTCTTCATCTCGGACAAATAAACCATTAATAGAACTTGGATGTGTGTTCCATGGAGATGAACCTCCAGAGCTACAAGAAGGCTTTGCATCACAAGAGGACTGTGAGAGCCACTTGTTCTCAGTTTGTGGGGAGTGCTGCAGAGTGGACTTCCTTTCACTGTGGTCCATTTGTTCACCCAGCTCTGGCATGCTGCCTGTTGGTGAGGCTTTATTTCTAAGAAACTGCCTGGCCTCTCCCTCTAACCTTTTGCTGGGGCTAGTGTTTTTTCTTTCCAACATCTGTTTCACTTGGAGAGCCTTTTCCTGATCAGAAAGGATGTTCTCTGGATCAGCTGCCTCCTCACTGTCAAGGAGAGACATTGTCAGAGGGGCCATCAGCTCAGAAGTGAATTCTGATGAAGTATTAAAAGCTCCACAGGGGCTAGTTCCATTTTTTAGTTTCTTCCCTTCTAAGTTTCCTGCAACTGGAGCTTGTCCGTCTTTGATGGATTCTTCCCTTTGTGCATGTGGAAGGCTGATCTTGTTGCATTTTGTAGTCCCTGAATCCAATGCGTGGGGAACATGTGGACTTTGTGTCCCCTTTTCTGGGAACGTGGAGCTTTCACCGGGATAAACTAGAGGTCTGTATTCAGATTTGTATTGTTTATGATCAGCTGGTAAATCCTTGCTGTTTTTCCAGTTACTGACAAGTTCTTCCCGCAAGCAATAAGGTTTTTCTGCAGTATTATTGTTCACAGAAGAATCAATAGTGAAGTCATCCTCTGTGCTCCAGTCAGACTGAGTCTTGCTGCTTTCTCCATCTCTAATGGGCTCCCCCGGTTCTGGAAATGCAAAGCCCTTCCCATAATCCCAGCTGTCAGTAAGTTCATGCTCGTGTGTGTGTGTTGCATGTTCAAAAAATAAACCCTGTCTCTCTTGGCCTTTCTCCTCCTCACTTTCTTGTTCTCTCCGATGAAGGAAAAATGAAAGTTGGCTGCTCTCACTGGTGTTTCTTTTAACTTTCCTTTGGTTGGATATAGGTGAGAAAGAGTCTTCACTAAAATCACTGTCGTCCAGGTCTTCCAGCAGCACCCCCTCTTTGCATTGTGAGTCCGTGGGAGGAAGGGTCCGGTCTTGTTTAACTCCAGTTTCCTGGGGCTTGTATTGGGCTAAAAACCTCTCAAGTGGTTGATAGTTCAACTTCTGCTGTAGAATAGGTGGCTGCTGAAACTGCTGGTGGTAAAGGCGCAAATGTTGTTCTCTTTCTTTCTGATGTGGAGGGAGATTTGCCCAGGTTTCAATGCACTGTTTGGTAAAAACATTTGCAGAGCACTGACTGCTGTCTGATGGGTGATTTCCATCTCCAAAGGAAAAGCCATTTCTGGAAATGAGCTGCTTTTGTACAGGTTGCACAGTCTGTACTTTCAGGCATCTGACAGGTTGTTTATCTTGAATACAATTATCTCCTTGCCCACTCTCTCTTGTCTCTGGGACTGCAGTTGTAGCGACAACAAAATCTTTTGCAGTATGATGCTTCTCAGACGGCAGTGTCAGATCATCAGTCTTTTTCTTCATGGGATGCCCTATCTTTAGCATTCCTTTAATGGGACTGGTGTGATTGAGCCATGGTGAGCTTGGATTTCCTTTGTGGGCATGACCCTTGGCTCCTTTTGGGGTAGAGGAAAAAGGGACATTGGTTGGATGGAACACTGACGGGGATGCCTTTATTCTCAAAGAACTTAAAGGATGATGAAGTCCTAGTTTTACTTTCTTTGGAGAGCTCTTATCTCCCATGTGCGTGGAAGGAGAGTTTTGGATCCGTTTTGGAGATACATTTCCAGCTATCCGATGTCTGTTTGTGACAGGGGTACAACATTTAATCCCTTTCTTCAGTTCTTTTACCCTGTAAATAAGGATTGTGCATTAGAAAAATTAAATGCTTTCAAATAATTTACAGTCTCATTAGAGCAAACTAATACTTTGGTACATTAAATATTGACTTCAATGTCACAGTTTGGATTTTAATCATTGGCTAATCCATGGAGGCATCAGATCACCTGCTGCAGAAATACAGTTACTTCTATGGAGGTTTGCAGCAGCTGTTTCAATGGGGAACAATACACAACAGTTTAAATTAGGAAGTGAACAATACCTCTGACCAATTTAAACTAAAGGAAATTGTATCTACTTCTCCCCTCCTCCAAATTCCTCCTGAAGACCCACATCCATCTTGATGTCTATAGGAAATTAACGAACTAACAACATGGCTTTTGGTCATGGCTGATATCAAGAACATTTTTGATTGTCTCTTTTATCTTTCTCCTCCACCCTTTTCTGTGTTGCTTGTGTTCTGAGTCCTTGCCCCGAAGAGTTCACAATCCATCTTCCTCTGGGTATGGACAGCATCTAACATATTCTGGGAAGTACCATAATACAAACAACACTAGAGTTTGTCAAGGATGTTGGGGTTATCAACCTTACTGTTACGAGGAGTACCATGAGGTTCTGAATCACTGCAAACTGTTAGGACCTAAATTACATATCATCTGAAAGAAGAATTTAAAAGACCCAGAGCATTAAGTGCCTCAATATAATAGTGCAGCAGATGAAGATTACATTTATGCGCTGTAAGTTGCATTTTTTGCTCTTTGCCCTGTGAACTCACCAGTTGATGCAATCTAAATTTTTTCATCCCAAACTATTACTCCTTTTTGACTCTCAACATGGAAAATTTAAGTCACCTACCTGTCAGCATATCTTAACGTGTTCAGGGTATGTTCTGTAGCTATGTGGCTAGGTGACACATTAGCTATCATACACGTCTTAGAATTTCCAATGAAAGAATCTTTTAGTACCTTGGAGGAGGAGGAAAAATATAGCTTAACATTCTTAGCAACTAATGTATTTCTTTTAAACAATCCAGTTAAACAGTTTAGAACTAAGTGTCCCTCTCTTCTCCCACCTAAACAACTTATCTCCGCGATTTTTTATGTAAAATTTAAAATGAATTCAAGTGTTGAATCTGTCCTTTAAACAAGCCCATTTTCTTACTGGGCACCCCAAAAGTGCTGGTGTGTTTGGGAGAATAAAGCATATGTTACAATTAGAGTAACCTAATACTGATTAAAGCTTGCCTGATAGTCTAGTGATTACATTCTTTGCGGTACTATCTCTTTAAGTGGTTGTCCACCATATGAATATCTCAGAACAATTGGTCTACAAGATTCTCCATATAGAACTTCACATAGGAGTAAAATAACTTTATCCTGAAGTTTAGTAAACTCTCCAACACACCATTCTCTGGGGACTAACTGTTTATAGCTTTTGCTGTCAGCTGGTATTAACCCTATGAATGCTGATGTTTCCTCTATGATCAGAATGCATGCTTGGGAAGCTATGCAAGTGTCCAGTCTCCAAAGGGTTAACAATATACAGTCACCAAATCATGGCTTATTTCATTTTATTACTATCATTTCGACTCTGTTCAGTGCAGTGTCAGTCACTGGCTTGGTTTTTGGTTTTACCTGAGTTAATTTGCTTTGCCGGAAAGGAGTATGAGCATGTTCCTGATCCAGAGCCCGAATACATTCCTTTAACTAAAAAGGAGAGCAAGAGAAAAAAATGTATCAGTCACACTAGAAAAAGGAGAGACACCTGCACCCAAAACTATGAGAGGTCACTATTTCCCCTATCACCCTTATATCCTTAGACTATGCTTCCTTACAAGGAGTGGGGAAGGCTATCAGCTTCCAGAGACCCACAGTTAAACATATGCACAATAACACTTGCAGTCTTAAAGCCTGACTATTTCACCATCCATAACAAAAGAATCTCTTTGGTAGATTAATAATGGACACACACAAAACATTAGGGCTTCACTTTCAACACGGAGAGTGGGATTTAGCTATAGAGCTCCCATTAAAATCAATGGGACTTGAGCAGTTAAATGGAAGTGAGCCTTCCTGAAAAAGATACCTATGATCTATTTTCTTGTTAATAATTATCAGCAAGAACAGCACGTCATCTTGGAGACACATCTGCCTCTTGATTTATTCGTTGCCTATTAAAAGACTGACATTTTCCAATGTCCCTCTCTTTTTACCATGTGTCTTCACCAGCACAAATAGAAGTGTGTCACAATCCATACCAGACTCTGATGCTTTCTACAACGGAGGAAATGGACTGTGGGCCCATTGAGGCAAGCCATTACTAGTGAGAGTACTAGCAGTGAGAGGAGAAAATATCTTGAGATAGATTACAGTACTGGGTAGTAACTCTAGCTTGAGACAGACATTGCATTCTTAATGAGACACCATCCACTTCAAATCACATTTTTTTCTGAATGTATTTTAATTATTGTTAGAAATTACACCTAAGGGGACTCTAACTGAAAGAGATTCTCTCTCCATTTTAGGGTTTTATACTGCTGATCATAAGTATCTGAGCACCTTCCACATGAAATCAATAGCAACAAAGTCTCTAGTGAATGTCATAAATTTTAAAGCCCAAAGTGACCATTATGATAGTCTAGTCTGAGCTACTAACAACATCGGCCAGAGAACCTCATCAATAATTTTTGCACTGAGCCCATAAACTTCTGTTTGAGCTATAGCAGATCTTTTAAAAATATATCCAGCCTTGATTTAAAGAGTTCAAGTGATGGAGAATCTGCCACAGCAGATTCCAATGTTGTTCCAATGGTGAATTACTCTTAAAATTCTATGGTATTTCTCCCTTTTTGGGGTAAAAACTCTGCTTGGGGTAGGGTTCAATGGTAGACCCCTGTGATTGCACCTTGAGGGGAGATTAGAGAAGAAAAAGTTTCTCTTTTCAATTTATTCACAAAGTACTTTGTAATGCACCTGTAGTCAGTTTCACTGTCTTGCATAGTCAATTTTGTGTGGGTTATTCACACAGCAAGAAGTGAAAAAAAATTCCAACTCTAAAACAACAGAAGTTGGTAGAGAGACTCATGGGCGGGCTTTACTCCTTTTAACAGGAAAATACTTTAAACTCTCAAACTCACTAATATCAAGTTGACTCTCTCTCTTTAAACACTTGTTTCAATGAGCTTATAAATGTCTTCATAATATTTCTTTTCAGCATGAAAAGTCTCATGCTTTTTCCCTGGCCTGAAGGAAAACTTTCTGGAAAGTATGATTAAAAATTCATCCAGATTTTTTGGAATTACAGTAGAACCTAAGAGTTACAAACACCTCGGGAATTGAGATTGTTTGTAACTCTGTACAAAACATTATGGTTGATCTTTCAAAAGTTTAGAACTGAACATGGACTTAACACAACTTTGAAACTTTATTATGGAGAAGAAAAATGCTGCTTTCTTTTTTTTTTTTAAGTAGTTTATGTTTAACACAGTACTATACTGTATTTGCCTTTTTTCTTTTGTCTCTGCTGCTGCCTGATTGGGTGCTTCTGGTTCCAAATGAGGTACATGGTTGACTGGTCAGTTCGTAACTCTGAAGTTCTACTGTATGAGAACAGAGACAATCGGGAATGGTTTTCCTCCCACTTTTCAGAGGCATAATTGTGCATTCCGATAACAAAATAAAAGGTGTTGTACACAAATATTACAATAGGTTCCACCACATAAAAATCACACAGCAGTGTGAAATTTAAACTATTTACCTGCATATATGACTTAAGTGGATGGAGATAAGGTTGTTGTAGGAAACTTGGATCTAAATTGCCGGATTTCTGTGTCCTGTAATAGTTTTTTGTGGTACACTAATGGACAACAATGGTTTCAACCATTTGTTCTGGGGTATTAGAATGTGTTTATATGCACAAAATTAGAGTTGAGATTATCACTATAATAATAATAAATACTCTCCAATTCTAGAGGGCCTTTCAGTAGTGGATCTTAGTGTTTTCACAAACTTGCATTAAGCCTCACAGATAGAGAGCCTGAATTTACTATAGAAAAGATGGCATAGACTTACTATAAAATATCTGACTTTTCAGTGCTCTGTTTATCTGGCTGTAGAAATATATTTAGAAAGTTGTTTTTCCTCACAAAGCCTTTTTCTTCTAATCTGATTCATGACTAGAGAGCAATTTAATTGTCAGCATTTAGCATTGTGTATTTTCCATTGGGATCCATCCACATGTTACTTCCTTTTTTACTGTCAGTCTAAGAACCAACCTAAAGAACAATAATTACAAAAATCTTCCCTACAAATGTGAGTAACCTACAGCTAAAAGGCTTTGGTTTATTTCTGCTCCTTCCATTTTTGTTTGTTTGTCTGAGTCTCTGGCATCAGCTGCCCTCTCGCTGCCAGCCAAGTCAATGAAAGAGATCCTAGAAAAAACAAAAGATGCTTTTACTTTAGCTTCTTTTTTAAAGCTGATAGCAGCAACGCACGATACCATCAGCAGAAAGATGAAACATTACTACCATAAAACAGGGTGAAATACCCACTGCAAGTGTCTCAGAGGCATCACAGTAATGAAATACCAGCAGCTACTGGAACAGAGTCAGAGCATTCTGGCACTGTAACAGACAGTCATAACAGGAAGTCTAATTACTTGTGATGAGTGCTCCATGGTTTAATGGAACAGCTATTTCAAGTGTAACACATTCCCATCTCTAGATGATCACAATGCCAGTAATTTGAGAGAGAACACAGATTACTTAAAAAAGAATAACTTTTTGGGTCTCCTTCCAGCTAAGACAGATGTTTCATTCCAGTGTTGTCTGTCCTAACCAAATAGAAATGCAGTGCAGTTTATAAAGCAAATTAAAGAGAAGTAACTGATGCACTGAATTTTCAGATGGTTTCAGAGCCACGTTCCTGCTGCTCTTTCTTCCCTCAAGATCTCCATTTGTTCTCATACTCTTCCCTAACTTTCCTCTTTGGCTGTTAGCTATTCTACCAATATGTAATTTCTCCCTCCCTCTTCCTCTTTTTCCACAATATCCCCAACCTCTCCAATCACCTGCATCCCTCCCAGCTTCATCAGTCCGTCAGTAACTAAAACCTGGCACACCTACATAACCACATATCCTTCTTTCTGTAATCTTATGCACTCTTCCGCCCTCCTCCTTCCCCCACCCTCCCAATTAGTTGTTGCTCAGACTTGCTCTCTTGTCTTACATTTAGAATAAGCTCTTTGGGATAAAGATTGTATCTTACTTGTTTGGAAGGTGCCTATCACATTTTTAGACATGCAAAATAATAATAAGCAGGTGACCATCTTTTCTCTGACTAGGTGGGAAGGATATCCAGTTACTGCTGCAACCAATGGCCATTCAGTAAGGGCCTCTGGTACTGGGTCACTGTTCCACACAGCCCAGGAGCTCAGCAAACGCACCTTCAAATCACAGCTTCCATCCTGACTGTCCTTGCACTTGACTTCTTCACTACCACTCACTAACCATCTATGGCTGTTCTGCCATTGCAGATGTGCATAGTCTCATTTAAAACCAACAGGATGAAATTGAAATATCTCTATCAAATTCAATAAGTCAGCTTCTAACCTCACCTCCCAAATGTTCTGTTTGCAGAGTCTTTAATCTGAATCTGGATGATAGCATGAGAACGGGAGGAATCTGAGTTGACTCCAGTTGCCCCAGTGCTACGCTCCTTTCCACCCTTCAAAATTACCTGGAAAACAAACAAACAGGACAAAACAAAGGTAAATTGTACATACAAAACATGCACACTATTCATATCGCATATTGATTGAGAGCCCTACGTATTGGTATTCAGTGCAGCTGACAAAGGGTTTATAAAGTGAGACCATCCATAAGAATGTCAGTGTATTGAACTTCCATTCCTATTTGTTAAATTACTACAATACAAAATCACGTGGAATAAATGTCTGATGGAAGTGAAAACAAAATGAGGCTTCAGAGGTTACCGTTGAGAACTCATGAGCAGGATGATTTTTTTAAACATGCATGTTCTAATCTCATCAAAAGATTTAGTCAGCCAGAAATCTAAGAAGCATGTAATGTAGTGTGACGCCAAGAGCCAATCCACTCATCCATCTCTGTACCCAGGAGGAAATGAAACATTGCCAAAACAAGCAGCAAGGCTGACGTGATCAATTACACTCAGACTTAACTATCAAGAACAGAACAAGGCATGAGGTGGAAGATTGGGACCTTCAGGGCTACAACTCTGGTCAAGTCTCTGTCCCAAATCTCTGAAGAGTCACAAGATTGCTTGATGAAACTGGTTTTCAAAGCCTTTATGCTTCTATATGTCTGTTAGTCTATAAGGTGCCACAGGACTCTTTGCTGCTTTTAAAGATTGCTTCAGCGAGTCCACCAACCATGGGCATCACAAGGAAACAAAACAGAGTCTATTACAGTTTCTGAAACAATAAGAATACAATAAAATGTTAACCTAGCAAAATCAAGATACTCTTTAGATACAAATATACAGTATTCATGCCTTCTACTGGATGTCCACTCTTGATCAGCAATAATAACGAATAATCATGAGGCATGCATTGAAGACTCTTAATACATTTGGTAGCATGCTATTCAAGAGCATCAAATCAGTCTAAAGGATCTTCCTGTATTCAAAAGAGCCCATGAACAATATGATATGAGCTGTTTTGCCAAGATATCTATGAGAACAAAACCATGTAACGTATCAGAGGGGTAGCCGTGTTAGTCTGGATCTATAAAAAGCAACAGAGAGTCACCCACGAAAGCTTATGCTCCAATACACCTGTTAGTCTTTAAGGTGCCACAAGACACTCCGTTGCTTTTTACAAACCATGTAATAACTCTTTTGTGGGCAGGATATGATAATCTAGAGGACTGTATTAATCTACTGTATAGCAGATCTGCACTCAAATTTGCAGAAATGTCTCCAGCATATCCTGTGTTCAGAGTTAATGGAAAAACAAAACCTCAGAAGACAGTGTCCGTTGAGTGGTATATACATGAACAATATTGTCCCAAGTCTTAAAAAATAAGTCAACTACACTATCAGGTAATAGTTTAATTCCTTAAGGAGCAAAAATTAAACTACACAAAATCCAAATCTGATGGCAGTTGGACTCAGGACCAGCTTACTCAGTACAGGACACAGTAGAGAACTAGACTGTGCCCATGTCTTACTCAGCTAAGTAAGGGAGTAAGAAGACTGAAGTGCTGCTTGTGCTGAGTATCAGCTGTTTATCAAAAGAAAAAAGTTAACTTTAAAAAGCAGCTGCCAGCCAGCAGTTTGTTACTCCACGTGTTATTTCCATCATAATTCTGCCGAATCCAAAGTATTTTATAATTTCTAATTCAACTTTATTTACTTTCAAATTTACACAAAAACCATCAAACTACCCAGAAGACAGAAGGAAGAGATAAAACGAAAACTGTAGGAGCCAGAGAAGGCTCTTTGGAGAAAAACCTGGAACCATGAAGGTAAGTGAAAAATAAACTAAGCAGCCACATGATCTTATTGATGTAATCCTGTCCCTCGCTCCTCACTATTTCTGACATTTTGTTGCCTTCACTTGTTGTGCCCTGTCCAACTTAGACTGTAAACTTTTCAGATCAGCCATCCATGTCTTGACTTGTTTGTCAAATGCAGTGCATGCCCGTTTGTAAAGTTTACTTACATTTTTCTTTTGGAACTCTCTTTAGTGATGTAAAGTTACTGCAAAAATATTTCATACCTCTCTTCTGCAAATATGGACATAGCCTTTTTTTATATTCTAAGATATTTCACGGTTTGTTTTGCTGAGATATTGTCATTTCTTGGGTGGTTCATTCAACCTCTTGGCAAAGATCCCACCTAACGTGTGGCTGTAGCAGTGACAGCTTCAAGTCAGCTTTTGATGTGTGTCATCATAACTTGTCTGAGTGGCACAAGAGCTCATTCATTAAAGGCAGTTTTGAAAGTGTCCCTTCATGCTCTGCTGTGGCCACCAAGCTGTTCAAAGTTGTTCTGAGGCTCTTTTGGAGCCCCATAATGGAATTCACATGTGTACATTATACAACCTGGAGCAGGAACACCTGCGTATACCAGAAATGACATTCTCCACTCCATTGTAACCTATTTGCTGAGTTAGTGCAACAGGGGCTTTAGAAGATAAAATAAACATTGACAATCAAATTACCTCTAACAGTAGGTCTACGGTATCCACTTGAACCTCACGCAGGCCAACTATTTGTACAACATGCTTACTATCTTCTCTTGCAAAAAGTCTGCAGAGGAAACAACAGGGCTTAGTAGAAAAGGGTCATTCTGAAGGAAGTCTTATATAGTAGTAATGATTCTGTCTACATCTCAGTGCTATAGAGTAGTGGTGCTCAAACTTTTTCAGTCATGCCCCCACCTTACTAGTAATAGAATCTGTCCGTGCTGGCCCCCCGCCCCCCCGCCCATGACTACATAGCCAAGGCTTTCTCAGCAGTGAAGCTTGGGCTGAAGGTGGAGGTGGGACACAGAAGTGGGAATGGGAGAGGTGCTGCGGCTGGTGTCAGACCTGGTCTGGGGGCAGAGAGGAAATGGGGGCAGAGCTGGGCTGGGGCCAGAGCAGGGGGTGGAATGGACTTGTGGCTGGAGCTGGGAGCAGACAGGAAGTGAGGGCAGAGCTGGGTCTGGAGGCAGAGAAGGACTGGGGGCTGAACAGGATTGGGGTCAGTGCTGGACTGGGGGCGCAGCAGCTCTGAAAGTGTGGCACTCCCTCTCTGCCCGCCATGGGGGCTGGTCCCGGCCCTGATGCGTGCCTCCCTGAAAGTTACTCCGGGAGGCGCGCCCCACAGTTTGAAAACCACTGCTATAGAGAAGTACTGCAAGGAGTGAGTAACAAGGCTACAAATCAGGTTGTCATTAATATATCACTTGTCATGTATAATATGTACTTTTCAAATTTCACTGTTAAAGGGACACTGGAAGTATTTATTAGCTGGATGTTCCTGCTGAGATGATCAGCACTCAAATAGTTAATAATGGCACTTAAATTGTCATCTTTAGATTTCAGAGTTCACACCTCTGACAGCTTTTGTTTCAGGCTGTCTCCAGGCTCACATTGCATCACTTATACTCAATTCATGTTTTCAAGGTTATCTTCACAACCACAAAGGCTCAAAAATCCGTTTAATGACAGCTTAGGCTCTGGAACATAGTTCTGAGGCAACAGGTGGATTCTGCAGCAGATCTGACGTGCAGAATCAGAGTACACGAGTGACTCTCTGCTACAAATTACAGAGAAGCGAATGTTACAGTATAGTTGGTAATACTAACTGATTGGCTTATGTCCAAGGAAAAGGAACTTCCACAGCCCTATGGACTATAGCTCAACATCAAGAAGGCCTTTAAAAAGGGCTGCAGGAGAGACAACACAGAGAAACATGCTTGCCTCATGATAAGGCATGGACTCTCCTAAGCACAAGAAAGCCTCTTTGCTAAGCATTGCAACATGCTCTCAAAGTGCGCTCCCCTCAAGAGCCCCACTGGTTCCAGAGGAAAGTAAAAAGCCTGGCAGGATGGTTTTATTGATCAGCAGGATTTAGACTGAATGTTATCTTGCTTTGTTGTGTTTAGATATTTTCGGTCAGGTAAGTTTTTTAATCTGAGGAACATCTTGAGTTCTTTGGTTTTCCTTGGGTTTAGTGCCACTGTACTGACCTAGATACTTTTGCTACAGAGTTATTAATGTCCGCACTCCAAGTCACACCCTCTTCAGAAAAGTGATTAGTAAACTGCCATCTTAGGGGAGTCAGGGGCCCCACTGCACTGCCAGGGTTGAGAGAGGATTGAGGAGCAGGTTGCATTTTTTCCTTATAATAATAATAATAATAATTAATAAGAGATATAGTTATCTCCTAGAACTGGAAGGGACCTTGAAAGGTCATTGAGTCCAGCCCCCTGCCTTCACTAGCAGGACCAAGTGCTGATTTTGCCCCAGATCCCTCTAAGTGGCCCCCTCAAGGATTGAACTCACAACCCTGCGTTTAGCAGGCCAATGCTCAAACCACTGAGCTATCCCTACTCAACTGTTCCTAGAGCATGTAAAATTCCAGTTCAATCTCAGGTTACCTTGCTAAAGAAAGGTAAAAAGCTAATGTGACTGTGCCATATGATCCTGTCTTTTCGCTATTCATCACAAGGGGTGAAGCCTGGCAGAGCGTATCTAATACAGAGCTCAAATCTCAGACTTTAGTCTTTGCTTTATTTTATTCCTGGAGAAATAACACAAAGGGGGAGTGTCTATAGATGATACAAAATTTAGGGCCAGATTCTACTATGTTTACTCACATTGAGCAATACCTTACTCCATAAATAGCTCCATTTAAATCAGTTTCACTTATTAGAAACTAATAAACTAATGTATCATCCTTTTTTCACAGCAACACATCTCTTATTTAAATACCTTCTCCTTCCATTTAGCAGGTCATAAAGCTGTCCACAGTAGATCTCATAAAAACTGATCCATACACAGAGCTCTCTCCTTGACTGGGATGACTCTAGTTGTCTAAAGATGTCTTTAGCAGCCAGTGCATAGAGTCCTGGGTTCTGGTGACTCCCTATCATAGTGTAAGTCTTGCCAGCACCAGTCTGTCCATATGCAAAGCAAGTGGCGTTGCCGCTGTAAAGATAATTTTTATTTTTAGTACTACATCTGATCCATTGAGGTCTATTAAAAGAGATTCTGCAATATTAATATCTACACACACTGCTGACCCTCAGCGATGGGGTTTTATCCTACATAGCCATTCATAGCCATCTGAGATCCTGAAAAATACAATCTGTTATATTAGAGATTCTCAAACTGTGTTCTGTGGATGGCGGGGTAGAGGCACAGTGCATTAAAAGAAGCTAAAAATGCATTAACTACTTTTGCGGTATTACTTTTCTACATAAAAAACTGTAGCTACCACAGGGATGTTATGTGCTCATGAGTGAGGGAAAGGACTGATTGTGAATTGAAGGAGAGCAAGTCTGCATGATTATGAAAGCAAGGAGTAGAGTGTCCATGAAGCCACTTCCATATTAACAAATGGTCCATTCAGTGAAAAAAGTGTAACAACCCCAGCACTACACTTTGCACGTTGAAGTTCGCTTACCTCAGTTTACTCTCAGTTGCTGTATTTTTGTCTGTGGGTGTCACTTTAACCTTACATGAACAAAGTCCATAAAATGCAAACTAATTCTCAGTGACTACACAGCAAGTTATCCTGCCCTCTTAGATTTCCCTTCCCTTTCCCCAAGGGCCTGATTCCTGTAAACCCAACAATGAACACTGGTGATAAAATTTCTGGCCCAGCTGATGACACTTGGAGCTTCTTGATAACAGAAAGCTTCATCTTGTTCATTCTCCAGTATAGACATGTAATTCCTTTCCATCAAGAGGTCAAAATGAAATTATGACCTATTCAAGATTGCTGTTCTCTGTACTCAAATACAATTATACATGTAAAATCACGCTGATTTTTCCATTAACCAAAAGATATTATAATTCTCTCTAAACAGAAATAAGTAAATAAAATAAAGATTAACCACAGTTTTATTGATAAAGTGTATAATTCCTTTATACTACTGTGAACTATATACATATCTCAAAGTGCTTTACAAACATTCTCACAACAGTCCCATGAAGGTGTTTTATTTCTCTTTTACAGATGGGTAAACTGAGCAACTGAGCTCTAAATCACAAGAAAATCTGTTAGAGCAGAGAATTAGGATCCTGGAATCCTGACACCGAATCTCTTGTTCTAGCTAGACCAAACTGCCTCCCCAGTAATCCTTGGTGTCTGATTGTGCATTCCTTCTGCAGACAAATTTTCCACTGACTACAAGGGGAGTTTTGCCTGGATATGGATTGCAGGGTCAGGCCTTTAGTTTGTCAAAATTGTATACACAGACATTTTTCTATATTTTGTGTACACACACACACACACACACACACACACACACCCTCCCTTAAAAAAACAGGGTAAGCTAAAAAGGTGAAATTAATGTTTTTTAGAGAAAACTTAAAAGTTACACCAAAGTCGTACATGAAAAATGAAAACTAAAAGGAATAAATGCAAGCAATGGCTCCCTACCCGTTAAAAATGTGCTGAATGAGGGGGTGCGCAGTCTTCATATACACATCCTGATTGGTACATGCCTCCCCAAAGACTTCATCAAAATAAAAAACATGCTGAAAAATAAATGTGATTTTTTTTACACGAAAATAAATTTCTCTCAGTTCTCCTTTACCCCATAATGTGTAGCACATGCTATGGGCCTGATCCAAAGCTAACTAAAGACAACCGAAGTCTTTCCATTGACTTCAGGAGGCTTTGGAACTGGTCCTAAGGGACCAAGTAAAACTCACTTTTCAGCAGCATGCAGCCACGACCCAATAAGAAATAGAATACGTGAGTAGAAAATTAAGATTCTGTGTCAGTCTGCCCCATCATCTTCAAGCAGAATGTACAGCAGCCAAGAAACAAAAGCACGAGAGTAACTTAAAAAGAAAATTAATCTATTCCTGAAATGAACCAACCCACAGCAACACAATATGGTTATATAGTAGAGAGGATCAAAATCAGGTCATGAACCATTGTCATCTATTCCACACACTTAAAATGCTTTGTGCTGGAGAGGATCAAACCATTCACATGCAAAGCTCGATTTTACTAGCTGAGAAGCAGAAGAACTCCTGCATTTAGGGCCGGATCCAAAGCCCACTTAAGTCCATAAAAAGATATTTGTTGATTTAATGGACTTTGGATCAGCCCCTTACAGATTTTAAAATTTGCATATTGGGGTAGCTTTATAAGATACACATCTCACTTCAGTGAGAGCCCAGTAGGACAGCGTCTATAACATTATACTTTAGTATAGTACAAACAAAACAGCACTGGCCAATCTAGAATAGAAGAGTTGCAGAACTGATGACTACATGAATTATGCATAAATGATCCACACTAACATATATGCAAATCTAAATCAGTTTCAGTAAGGCTATGGCATATTTCTGCTTGCACTACAGTGCTTTATAGCAAGATTTGTTTTGACAGTATTGCCAGAATATAATTTAGTTGGGGAGATTTATTTCAACATTTAGATGCCAAGGTGATAGGCATTTATATAGCACCTAAGATAGCTAGCTACGTGGCGACTGAGGGACTGGAATTACAGCATGTATCGGACTGCAAAAGGTGTTATATGAACGGGTGCCTGAGAGAGTTAGCAAACTTAATTTTACTACCCTGTCCAGTTGTTGCCAGTCCTCGGATTATAAAAATAACACACACTCGGTCAGGATAGCTTACTGCTCTCTAGAAATCAGTTCTGTTCCTGGTGCTGTCAGTCAGAATGAGAATTTGAACTATGGCAGCAGAAGGTACTCAGGATTTAGAAACAAAGACCAAATGAGAACTGCGCTTTGAAAAGCATTTGACTCTGGCGTGAGGGAAAACTAGGAAAGAAGCAGAAGACGTGTGTGACTCATTACAATAGAACTACTGCACTGAAGCCCTGTGGAAAGGAGCTATAGGGAACTCAGCATGCAACTGCATTCTAACCCTGCTTTTGGCAGAGGGTCCTCTTTCTGCACCCAGGGAGCAGAAAAAGCATGTTCATTTTTTGAGGAGCAAGGCAGACAGGGAGCGAATGATAGTTTTTAGAGAAAAAAGGTGTTTATTGGAGATTACAATTCTGGGCTCACTTCTCCTCTCACACATTGGTGTAAATCAAGAGTAATTCCAATGGATTTACATGGGGTAAGTGAGAGAAGAACCCAGACTTTTGTGTTTAATATGAAAAAAAAAAAGGTCTTTTTTTATTTCCATTATTGAAATCCGAAGCCTGTTTTCATCTCTCACTTGACTGCTAATGCATTACACTGTCGCTCCACCACTCAGGCAGCTAGCACACTACTCCTATGTATTATAAATGGAAAGGGGTTTTACGAGCAAAACAAGCTCACATTACCTGCAAAATGTATTGGGTAAGATCAACTGCCTCCTTCTTCTCATGGAGAAGAAGAGTTTCTTTATCTTCCACTCTGATGATATTAACTTCCCCCCGCCGCTCCTCTCTCAGGCCCAGCGGACGTTTTCTGACACACACTCGGATTTTGTCAGTCTCTGTCCACGGCATCTCCTTCTCAGAGGTACTAGATCTAGAACACAGGATCACAAATTTGTGTTTAAAAAAGAGGATGCTAGACAATTCAAATTATCCATTGGCTTGGCCATAAACTCAACTTTTAGCGGTTACTGTTTAGTGAAGCTAGCCCTGTTCCTGTCATTTTGAAAGATATCCAAGAATTGGATATTATATATGTCCCCAACCTTTCTGTGGCCAGTAGCATGTTCATGTTTTCAGAAGAGTGTGGCGGGCACCAACAATTACTCACATACAGGGCCAGCTCTAGGCACCAGCTGAACAAGCACGTGCCTGGGGCAGCACATGCTACGGGGTGGCATTTTGTCCATTCTGCAGCGTCGGAGTGGTTTTTTTGTGTTTGTTTTTTTGGTGCCAGTTCTGGGCAGTGCGGAGAGAAGCTGGAGAGAAGCTGGGAGGACAGAGAACACTGGTGCTCGCAGCCTGCAGCCTCGGAGTAATCTGTCCCCAGCAGGCATGGGGCCCCGGCTTCTCTCCCTTGCTGGGCACTAGCTGGGCCCTGCACCTGCCGGGGACAGAGAACACCGGCACCTGCAGCCTCGGAGAAGCCGGAGAGAAGCCGCAGCCCCGCGCCTGCCAGGGACCGCGAACACCGGCGCCCGCAGCCCCGGAGTTCTCTGTCCCTGGCAGGTGCGGGGCCACGGCTTCTCTCTGGCTTAAGCTGTGGCCCCATCCCTGCCAGGGACCAAGAACACCGGTGCCCACAGCCCCGGAGTTCTCTGTCCCCAACAGGCACAGGGCTGCAGCTTCTCTCCCCTGCTGGGCACTAGGTGGGTGCACATAAATGCCCCGGCGGGGGCCCTGGCGCCTGCGGGCACCGCATTGGGGACCACTGATATATGTGAAAGCGTCTGTTGTTTCTCTTAAAAGCGGGGATGCAATTCTTGTGGGTACTTTTGTTAAAGTGACAGCACTGATTTTTTTTATATCTATTTTCCTTGTAATTCTGAGCCTATTGCTGACTCAGCATAACTTTGGGCGTCCACAAACTGATGATCCAAAATAATGCAAGATCCCATTTTCTGGAGATTGTTCTGACCAGGAAATTCTTTGGACTTTTTCATAATAAGATTGCCCTGCCCCAGGTGATGACATATTCTTTGCCTCTCATAATGGACCCAGCTCTCTTAATAGATCTCCACACAGCTTTCATGAATATCGGTCTCTCTTTGTCCTTCTTGAGTACTTTCATTAAGAAACCTGTGGCTCTTGCAGTCTCTTCTCCTGGCCTGAATCCTGTTCTTCTAATCATTCCTTTTCATTTTGGGTAGAGGCTTACACCTTCCCACTACCCCCTTCTCTGTGGAACACCACAAGCTTCTTCCTTTAGCACTCTTTCTTGTCTCACTGCCAGTTTCAGCTGTGGACACAACTTTTGTGTGGTTGGCATCCAACATTATATATCTTTCAACATACCTACTAATCCTTCTCTTTTCCATTGGCCTGCGTCTCTACTTCTTCGGCTTGTGGCTACACCATAACTTTCTATTACTCAGTGCTTCAGAGATTGAAGTCTAATTAGTTGGTAAGAAGCTCCTTCTCCCACATCTGTCTCACTCCATAATCCAGGTATAACCTAGATTTCATAGATTCTAGGACTGGAAGGGACCTCGAGAGGTCATTGAGCCCAGTCCCCTGCCCTCATGGCAGGACCAAATACTGTCTAGACCATCCCTGATAGACATTTATCTAACCTACTCTTAAATATCTCCAGAGATGGAGATTCCACAACCTCCCTAGGCAATTTATTCCAGTGTTTAACCTCCCTGACAGGAACTTTTTCCTAATGTCCAACCTAAACTTCTTGTTCTATCCTTAGAGGCTAAGATGAACAAAATTTCTCCCTCCTCCTTATGACACCCTTTTAGATACCTGAAAACTGCTATCATCTCCCCTCTCAGTCTTCTCTTTTCCAAACTAAACAAACCCAATTCTTTCAGCCTTCCTTCATAGGTCATGTTGTCTAGACCTTTAATCATTCTTGTTGCTCTTCTCCGGACCCTCTCCAATTTCTCCATCATGGCTTTCCTGGTACCAAAAATCAGTGAACCCTGTGACCAGCCGAGCAACTTGTTAAATGGCGCATTGCCAAGCTTAAGCATGGCTAAAGCGTACATTTCACTTCTACCACCTTAGTGACCCCAAAGGTGGGTGACACTGGCAAAGCCATGGTGGAGCAGAGGTTCAAAATAGGTCTCTGCTGCTCTTCTGGAAACTAACTTTTCAATGGCGAAAGCTTTCGCTTCAAGAGACAAAGATGGTCTTTTAAAATTGGGGGGGAGGAGGAGGGGGGAAGGGAAGAAACACCAAGAGTTGCTCAAATTCTAAACTTAAAAAAAAAAATGATTCTGATGGATAATGTTTGTAGGCATCACATCTAACTTAAATCATTCCCCTCCCTTTAATCCAGTTCATCAAAACCTCCAAATCCATGATGAGGCTTTGTTCACATGAGCTGAGCCACCGCCACATTCAGACAGTTTGTTCTAGCACAAACTGTCTGAATGTGGTGGTGACTCAGCTCTGTTCCAAGGCCATAAATCTCAGTCAAACTTGATTCTGAATGATCTTTTCCTCCCACATTTCCCTTGGCTGTAAATCTGCCCATTACCATACCTATGTTGTTGCTAGAATTCATATCTCTTTGATCCGTACATTCTTATCACATAATAATTAATTGTAGTAGGACAGTAGCACCCACAAAGTGCAAGGTGCTGTATAACCTGATCATGAGATATTGTCTGTAACCTGAAACGCTCAGTCTAAGAAGAGCTAAGACGGAGAGGGGTATGATCTATAATCAGAACAGCTGTGTTGCCTGCCAAGTCTACTTCAACTCTCTTCCCGCCACCCTAAGAGACATTAAGGGTATGGCTACACTACCCACCAGATTGGTGGGCAGCGATCGATCCAGCTAGGGTCAACCTCCGAGTGCTCTCCCCTTGACTCCTGTACTCCAGCTCGGCAAGAGGCGCAGGCAGAGTCGAAGGGTGAGCAACAGCAGTCAACTCACCGCGGTGAAGACACCACGGTAAGTTGATCTAAGTACGTCGACTTCAGCTACATTATTCACGTAGCTGAAGTTGCATAACTTAGATCGATCCCCCCCAGTGTAGATCAGCCCTAAGTAATTTCTTCTCTAGCTGATTAACCCACTATGTAAAGTACCTTGATCATATGATGTATGGAAGATGCTGTAATTAAAATAAAGTGTGTCATTTCCAATTTTCCATTTTTCAAGCACTCTTCAGCCAAATGAAAAATGATTTTCCACCTGGCTCTGAATGTGAATTACTGTCAGTAATTATCATTTTAATCGAACCCTTGCCTTACCCAAAAGTAAAATTTCTGTCTTGATGTCTAAAGGCTCTTTCTAAATCTTTTAATGCACAACTTTAAAGCAAACATGCACTAGACTTCCATTATATTAAAAACAACAGTATAACAAGGGTATTTGTACCAGGTCTTCCACTTTTATTGGGACTATAGGCTTGTGATTTCAATGCTATTGTATTGCCAGTTTTGATTAATCTGAAAGTACACTGCTCAGAAATAAATGTTAAGAGCTGTTCTCTTAAGGGGAAAAGAGGTTTCTGTTCAAATACAGGGCTTGATCCTATAGCTCTTAGTCAAACGTGTATTCCCATCAATTTTCCTCAGTAGAACTTCACATGAAGAAGGATTACAGTCTCTATATTTGAATGGAAACCTCTTCACCCTTGAGAGAACATTACAGTTGAGATCATCTGACATGCTTGAGATAAAAGTCCGTTCCTGATACAGGGGGTCCCTGGTATATGTTTGGGTTGCAATTCTGAAAAAGGTGATGGATACTGAAACAATGGATACCGGGGAATTTTTCTCCATAAGAAACAATGGTCTGCCCCGCTTCTTCCCACGGAGTTCTGCCCCCTTCTTTGAGCGCACCCTGTCCCCGCTCCTCCCCGTCCCTCCCAGCCTCTCCTGAGCGCCAGGGGAAACACCAAAAGAAAAGCCACGCAAAAGGTGAAGCGACGGATATGCAGATCGGAACTGATGTGGGATCGGAACATGTTCCCCTATTGATGAGCAACAGATATGTGAAAGGACGGATAAGGAGGAGACATATACCGGGAACCCCCTGTATAACCAGGATGATGCCAGGGGCCAGATGTTCTCAGTGAAGGATCACTGGTTTTGGAACTTACTTCCCAGCTCAGTTCACCAGAGCCTGGATTTGGTTACTTTCAGGACACAATGAATGAGTCACCTCTTCTCCCAGGCTTTTTCTGGATGTTGAGGAAGCAGGGAAAATTAGTGAGGGATTGATGAAAAGGAATGCTCAAAGCCTTAATGGAGGCCTTATTGATGTTAGAGATGGGATTTTTAGAAGTTCTGTCTTGTTGAGAGAGACGTTTTATTACATATACTTTGTACTGGATGAAAGTATCTGTTTTAATTCCATGTACTGCACTTGGCATTTAAGACAGATTTATAGGAAATCTAAACAATAATGATTCTGTTCTCAGGTGGCATTGAGATGTATTTTATATTATTTTCAAAAGAAGAAAGGCAATTGGGAGCCTGGCAGAGGCAATAAGGGAAGAAGAAACTTACAAGTGACCGTCTGCTAACATTAACATTAAATCATTTGCTATGAGCAAGAGAAAAACATTGAAAAACATTAACAAGAGCTATTTATGTATGCTTAGTTTTATGACATCATTCTACAGTGTTCCTGATAGTTGAGAATGTAGTAATATTTGCCTTTTAGTACCTAGCCCCATTCAACCTATTCTCTCTCATTTGCTACTGAAATGTAAACTCCCACTTCTGATTGGCCCAAGATGCCAGCCTCCATTACCCATTATTAGATTTTCAAACAAGTACCTTTATGTTTTCTCCAGTGATGCCCCTCACCTTTTGGAGGAACTCCTCATAAATATTCACAAAGCCACCTCATTATCTACCTTCATTCCCTCCTTAAAACTCTCCAACAATTTAAGCTGCTGGTGTGCCCACCATGCTGGCCTAGACTGTCTCATTGTTTCCTTGGACTCCTCTATCTATAGCCATCTGTTGTCTCTTGTCTTAGACTATAAACTCTTTGAGGCAGGGACTGTCTTTTTGTTCTGTGTTTGTATAACACCTAGTACAATGTGGTCCTGATCCTTGACTAGGGCTTCTAAATATTACAGTAATACAAATGGCAATAATAATAAATATTACTTAATTTTATCATAAATCCATTTATAAGTAGGAAAAAATAGATTTAAATATGATGTGGATTAAAAATTCTCCATGCCAAAGTATGTTTCACATCATTTTCCAGCAGTACAGCTGTAAAACTAGCTTTTGACAAGTATCAGAGGGTAGCCGTGTTAGTCTGGATCTGTAAAAGCAGCAAAGAATCCTGTGGCACCTTATAGACTAACAGACATTTTGGAGCATGAGCTTTCATGGGTGAATACCCACTTCCTCAGATGCATCTGAGGAAGTGGGTATTCACCCACGAAAGCTCATGCTCCAAAACGTCTGTTAGTCTATAAAGTGCCACAGGATTCTTTACTGCTTTAGCTTTTGACAGCGACTCAGTCTTGGGCAGTTTATACACATCATGTCGTTGTAGACTCTGCCAAGCCCATAAAGGTATTTTCAGAAACATTCTGTATAATGTAGTGCTTTTGGTTTTGATTTGGATGTGTGTGCATGGAAATATTACAAGCAAATTAAGAGAAAATGCTAACAGATTTTCAAATGTATTTCCAGTAAAGTGTAATGCTCTTTGAGAAACACAGGGGCATTATACACACTAAATTTTTACCTCTAGAGACTCTGGTTCAAATTCTGATTTAGTTCACAAATGAAAATGACTTTGTTGGTTTCCTCTAGTCTCATCTATGCACATCATAAAATACCCAAGACTTAAGAAATGCTCTATATTGGAACAGCATGGAGGTAGTCAGTAACTCTGTACGGAGGTGTACTGGCAGAGCAGCATGGGCGTTCCATGACTGGATTAACCTGGGAGTGCTGCAGCTCAGCAAGGAAGTTCATCAGCTGGTCTCCATGCGGGTGATGTTTATACAGTACTTGCCTGCACCCTGCCCAGTCTAAGCCAATACTCTTAGTTCTTAATTTTCATAAACATTAAATTTATCCAGATTCTATTTTAAAGTGATACCTTGGGAGTTCCCTTAAAAAACTATATCCACTGTAATGTGTATCACTTTTACTGGGAAAAACTTGTGACAGTTTGCGTTCAGCTTGGAGTGCAGTGTTTTCTGAAAACAGTTTTAATTATGCAAGATGGCTATACTGAAAAATGAGAGAAACTGACCAGAACAAAGGCAAAATGAAAGCATAAGCACTGCAAGATCCTAAAGCTTATTCTTAGTCAATTCTGGTAAATAGCAGTTGGTGAATTCAACTGAATCTGTTTTATCAGTGTTGGAAAGTCCCAAGTGCTAATTAATGTTTCCCTCCCCACAGGATTTTCCATCACCCTTCTAGACGTTATGCATTGTTTGATTCTAGTTACACATAATGTTAATTTAGAGTCTATGAAGAAAGATCTTCCTTTTTAAGCTCCTAAAGAAGTGATTAACTGTGCCAGTTAACTCCAAACATAGTGAAATAAAAGTTATTACCTGATACAAGAATGAGGTAGTCCATAATTATACCCAGAAATATGAGTCACTCTCTGTATGATGGGAGCTTCAGAATCCCCCAACAGATGGGCAATATTATTTGATGAATATATTGTAGGACAGTCCAGTTCATTTTGCGTGCATGTTCCAGGAACATTCAGGATGTCTCTTCTGGTTATTTTATTGTCCTCTGAGTCCCCTGGTAGAACATGTCCTAACATTTCCACCAAACTTTCCTTCTCTTTGTTAGTACAGAAATCAGAGAAACTCTGCAATTCAAGTTCACAGTCTTTAACTGTTCCATCCTTTTTCTCAAAGAGGGACTCAAAATGTAGTTGTCTACGAGGACCTGACCTGGTCACCTGAGGTTGGATGTAGAGGTCACATGGTTGAAAATCTTGCTTGGTTGTGCCTGCTCCTTCTTCTTCTTCCTGCATAATTTTGATGATTCTAATGAGTTGAAAGAGGCGCTTGCGATCATTCATGTTATGGACCCCTAGTTTGGCATAATCTTTCATGGCAATCTTGGCTAGTTCATCTATCTTTTGAAGGCCAAGGGCAACAAACTGAGGATAATATTTTTCAAGTTCTGCCTCACAAAGGCATTCGTACAGACACGATGCCATCTTCAATTTAAGCTCTATTAGAAATCAAACAAAAGAAACATTAGATCCATACAAAACAGTCAGTCATAGCTGACAAAGGTAACAAAGAAAAAACATAGTAACATCTATAGATAGCTGGGGAAATGCTATCTTCAACTAGGCTAGGCACAAGTTAAAATCCAGGCTGCCATAGATTGAACTGTCTAACATTATGCAATGTAGTAACTGGAAAAAAATATACCAAATAAAGGGAAAGCAAATTATTTCTATGCATACAAAAATGTACACTAAAACATACACAGATATACACATATCTACAGTCACTTACTGCTGCAGACTCCCTGCACTTGAGATGTCTATTCAATGAATGCCACAGGCTACTGAAACCTAGTCCACCAGCTACAGAATGTAACATGCCTAATTTTAGATGCTCAACTTAATGTCCAGGCATGTGGTCCTACTGATATTTTTGTTAATTAATCATGGGTATAAGAAATGGATAAGAACAGATTCAAAGATCAAGCCTAAAAGACAAAGGATTATTATATGTATTATATCTAGAATACACACACTGCAGCATAGGCATAGTTACGTTTTCTTTTTTAAGTTAAGATTTCCTGTGTATACTGGGGACCAAGTGAATTTTCTCAGCCGTATCTGACAGAAACATATTATCCATAAACTGAAATGTATTGTAGCCTCTCCAAATCTGTATAAAGTTATTGGAACTCCATACTCAGGTTTTCTGGAAATATTTGAAAAATATCCAGCATTGTAATTAAATGTGAAAATTACTTTCAATTCTCAAACCTTTGTCTTCTTACCATGATGTATTTTGCAAATGTTTAAGAATTTTGGCAGATGTTAATCATGCTGGAAATACTTACTGTACAAGACAAACACATCCTAACACTACCTATATCCTTTGGCTACCGAATATATGAAAATATCTTTCTAGATGTTTGTACAGAACCTAAAACCAATGGGGCTTCACTCCTGACTGGAGACTTCTGACTGTTAACAAATAAGAAATTGTGTGTTACTAAAAGCTGTCCCCCCCAGTAATGCTGGTTACATTCATTTCCACAGCAATGTATTGTTTAAGAAAATAAACTTGCTGGAAAAAAAACCCAAATCTTCACCTGCTATCATTAAAATCTATGGCAAACTAAGTCTGTCTAGTGAAAATATACCTTCTGTCTAATAATATGCTGACTGAATAGGATATTACAGAAATTTAAAAGCTGCATTAGACTTAGGAGCAGGGGTCTGATTTATAAAGAAGGATAAACCAGAATAAAATTACCAGTGGTTGAACAATAAAACTTAACAAGTTTGAAGGCAAAACCACTGTTAAATAGGGAGTACTAATCAATGTTTCGGTGGGAAATTCCAAGTAAAGATAGAGCTGTGGCTGAGATTATTAATTCCTCAGGAAAAAAAGAACAGAGAATTAAAAGAGAAAGGTGTGAGAAATCCAATAGCTCCAGTAGTCTAGACACCACATACAGTATGGGTGAAATGTTTAAAAGCACTCAGCATTCTGCTAACTCTACTATTTTGGAAGTTAATGGGAGAAAAGTTAAGCCATCATTATCCCAGCCTATATGTTCAAACAGTAACTCTAGTTAGGATTCCACTCACTGGTACAGATGACCTTGTCTATGTGGTGGAAAGAGTAAATGGAACGCAAGGCTGACAAACTAATTTCAGATACCAAGAATCATAGATGTTCAAGATGGAAAAGATCTGTTAGATTCCATGTTGTCAATTTCTTGTTGGCTAGTGGAGGATTATGCCCTAGATTATATTTACCATGTTTATATTATATATAATATTAAACACAAACACATTAACAGCAGCACAAAAGCCAGTTACACTATTTACTCCCATATAACTGAATTGGGTTCAGCTTTGTGGAGAGTGAAAGAAGAAGGGAAAATAGGCAGACTTGCCTGGGTACAGAAATTATGAGGTTTTTTTTTAAAGTTCCAAGATTCTATAAGAAATTAAGTTTTTTATATATATTTCATGATGAAGTGTACAAAGAGTTGAATGAATTCTTTCCCCAAAAAGGATAATTTATGTAATTTTTTTAGGCATCAAGAAGAGTACAAATTTTGATTTTCAAACAAAATTCAATTCTTCAAGAAAATTGCTTTCTTGTTTCATTTCTTGAGAAAGGCTAGCCCAGTTATTTACATGTTTTCTAGAAACACATTAACTCCAGTGCCATCTGCTGGTGAAGGAGACTTCCCAGGTTCTCCTATCATTGAATAACCATCAGTCTTCTGAGTTTTCAGCAGGATGCAAGTACATTTATTTTGTACACATCAGGCAATGATATTCTCTCAAGCAAAAATCTAAAACAACATACTTCATTACAATATTTTAATATCAAAGCCTGGTCTTGCTCCCACTGAAGTCAATGGCACAACTTCCACCGGTTTCACTGGGAACAGGATTGAGTCCCAAACCTAGGATCTGTTAAAATACTTGATTATGAAATACATTTGGAAAAAGGGGAGCTGTTTCTGTGCAAGTAGAGTTTTCTATCAAAACATATTTATAAGGTCAAGCCACATCAGGTGTAGGGAGCAATTTGTCACTCAATTTGTTTTAGATTTCTGTTCTTCATAGAAACACAGGGCGCTTTGCAACTCTTTGCAATTCAGTGGCTGCCATTCACATCTTTGGATGGCACAAAGATTCAGCTTCATTTTGCAACGCTCACATTCTTCTCATGCAAAGTGACACAGTTGCTTTGACAGAAGATACTGAAGCAGGCCTGTCATATCAAAAATGAAATATATTGAGTCTGCTACCTACAGTACCCTAGTTATTAATATACATGCAACCTGACAGAGGGATAGTTATTGACTCATCTAAGTCTCAGATTTGAAACACCCAGGATCTCTGGTTTAGGGACAATTCAGCCCATTATCCTTACATGAAAGGTAAGCTGAGTTCCATACAATTTCCTTTATATATTTTGGGGTCTTTCAGACAAGATCTTAAAAAGTGAGAGCCTGTCTGCTGTGCATGGATATTAAAAATGCCATAGTATTTTGGTATAAGAGAGGCTTGCTGGAATGTCCTCAGCCAAAGTGTTATACACACACAGTGGAGTGCTGTGTGCCAAATTACCATTTGGGTCCATTTCAGTACCAATATATGTAAGTTGAAAAGCATTATGAGAATATATAACAATATCATCATAACCTATATCCAAAACTCAGAGTAAAGTGCTACATGTTTTCTTACACTATGAACTAATCTTCTGACAATCCTGTGGCTGTTATACTTGCTGGAACAGATGGCTAATATACATATAAGCAAAACAACAGAAAAATAGAGATGTAATGCAGTACTTAATTTTATATCATGGTGGCATCATAATCATAGAATCACACCATGAATGGTTTGTCATCAGAAAAGAATTCTAGTGCGTGGTATTAGATTTTTGCTTTTCTAAAAAAAGACATACAGATAGAGAAAAGCTGGGCAACAGGAGTGGATGCCAATGGAAACCTTGTTTTCAGAAGCCAGGGAATTTGTCTCTAAACAATCCTCCTCTTGCCACAAAATTGTGCTCTAGAATTAGAGCCATCGTTAAAAAATGTTTCTAAAAATAATAACCATAATCATAAATTAGCTCTTATAGACCTTCTCATCCACAGCTCTCAAAGTACTTCACAAACCAGAGTATCCTTATCCCCATTTCAGACATGGGGAAATGAAGCATAAAGTGGTGACAACCTTAAAAATGTGAACAAATGCAATGATGCCTTTCAAATCGACAGGTGTAAGGGAGGCTTGAAATGCCTGCCTTCAAGTCAGTGGGGTGTTAACTCTAAAACTAAATGTATGCAGTGTTGTTCTAGCCATGTTGGTCTCAGAATATTAGAAAGACAAGGTGGGTGAGGTAAACTTGAAAGCTTGTCTCTCTCACCAACAGCTATTGGTCAAATAAAAGATATTACATTACCCACCTTGTCTCTCTAAATCTTACTGACAGTTTAATTGTTAATGTTTTACTCATAGTGATTTTAGTTGATGTCAGACAGGTTAACTAATAGTTGGTGATCTATGTCCTTCAATGCATGAGTACCTTGTTTACCTATGTATTTGCATGGTGCCTATCACTGTAGTATCCCCGGCTTTTTAAACTACTTTTAAAAAACAAGTTAATGAAAGTGAGGAACTGGGAGACAGAATAGGCAAGTCCTATGCATGCTACCTCTCCAGCTCACAGTTCTACCAACACATCTCACTTATCATCTGCAACGGTACCACTCCAGCCCGGAACCAATCTTGAGCACAGACTGCCAAGTATGCCGAAGTGCTTGGTGGTTTTATGAAGTATATAAATCGGGGACTAGAATGAGACCAGTCTAGCCAGACAATTCTGCATTGGCCTTGGGTTCAAGGGTAGAGATAAACTACATGACCTCATGGAGTGAGATCTATCTCCACCTTCTTTGAATTCCAAACTGATTTTCAGCTGTAGCCCAAGGCTGAATCTGAACTCAGGACTCTAGAGGTGAAAGGCTAGTGCAGTGGTCCCCAAACTGTGGGGTTTGCCTAGGGGGGCACAAAGGAATGTTGAAGAGGGCATACGGCAGTGCCTGGCCCAGCCCCCACAAAGGTGAGGAGTGAGCACCATGCTTCCAGCCTCACTCTGCCACCAGACCATCTCCACTCCTGCCCTGTTCAGCCCCCAGTCCTGCTCTACTTCCAGGCCCAGCTCCGCCTTCACCCCAGACACGTCCCCAGTAATGGAGAGGAGGGTCAGGCGTGCAGAGATTCCATTAATGGTAAGGGGGAGCGTGACTGGAAAAGTTTGCGCACTTCTGGACAAGTGCACTATCCCATTACACTCTTCAAGGTATTTTACACTTCTCTGATCATTTGTAGCTCCCTATCATTTTATCAATTATTATGATCTGCATTACATCAGTGGCTAGAGGTGCCAGCCACAGCAAGGCTCCATTGTGCTAAGCACTGTACAAGACGTATAGTAAAGGACAGTCCCTCCAACAAAGAGCTCACAATTGTAGTGAACACAAAATGCAACAGTGGGGGTGGGAACCAAACAGGTGCAGAAGTGTGAGAAGGAATGGGGTAACAGTAATGTGAGCAAATTTTGCATAAATTAATTACGTGATTTGTGGATATAAAATATTATCAGAGCAGAGGGCACATTTATAAGGCCACAATATTATACCATGCTACTCACTATGTACTTATGCACATTGATATTCTATACTTCTGTCTGTTGCTGGAGCAAGAATTAGACAAGCCCATTTTGAAGAAATGGGGAAGAAAGCTGAACACTGGAAAAGGACAACTGTTTACAGATTCTAGTATGAGAAAAGCATTTGGAAGAGGAGCATATATCTTCCATGTTATTAAAATAAACATTTTGCATCTGGACAATGAAAAACTATTTCTATCCTCCCCATACACCAAGTTTCCTAATTCCTATGTTACTGACACATTAATGATCATGCCCCAATCTGGTAATCAGACTTGCACTAAATTTAAGTGTGATCTGAAACTGATTAAAAAGCCACAACCAAACACTAATTTTGTTCTTTTGAAATAAATTAGGGGTTTTTTAATTTACAAAAGCCTGCTAATTATTATAATCATTCTCTCTTATTAATTATAGGCTGATGACCTCAGCAGAAGAGACTCCATTCCACAGCTGATACTTGACAACTGCTTAAAACAACAGCTGAATGGAGATGGGAAATGTCTAATATTCAACCACATGCTAATGAAAAATCAGTGGGTTATATTAGGATGCTGATTATTTGAAAATTGTGCCTAGGCTCCTCCTGTGGGCAATGCTTCCAAATGGTTTAGAATGTTTGTTTCATTTTGTAACTACATAAAGGCAAGTTGCTGTATGTTTGTAGTTATCCTTTCACTCTGTGTATGTGTTTACTGAATCAGTTTCATAGCAACCAACTTCCTCTGTATTTATAGTTTCCCCAATTCAAAAGCCCCCACATTTCACCAATTGCTTAGATTTTCCAGTTCAGTGGAGAAGAAAAAATCAAAATCAATTTAGGGTCTGTCATGGAGACACTCTCAGTTGGACAGTTATGAGCAGTTCATCTCATTGCACAGTGCTCTTAAAGAGTGAATGGGTAAGAGGGCATATGGTTTTCAGAGAGGTACATGAATGTGATCCGGTCACTATAGCTAGTGCACACAAAGAGAAAATGCCAGGCACTCAGATGTGGGGGGCGGGGGAGTGGCATAAAAGTAGATACATTGGGTATGTCAGTGAACTCCTTCAGAGTACGTGAGAAGAAGCATAATTGTTATAAATATGCTGTCTAACTGAACAGCATCTATTTCAAACATCTATTAGGCTGTTCCCCTCAGCAGGCTGCATTTCAGTGATTCCTGGGTGTGTATCAGCATATCCATGTGCTGGATGCTTTGAGAGAAAAAGACTTAGCTCTACTATTATTCTTAATGATTTATATTATTGTGGCTCCTCACAGCCTGTCATGGCCCAGAACTCCATTGTGCCAGGCACTGTATAAACAGAAGGAAGAGAAAGAGACAGTCCCTACCCCAAATTGCTTACAATCTAAATAAACATACTGTCATAATCAGCTGAATATAAATCTGAGCAGGCAAATGACCAAGCAAGGAAGGAAGGAATCCATGGGCCTGACCTCATTTGCATAAAGTAGAGAAAATTGCAGCTAATCTGGTTTTCTTAATAGATATGGGGAGGTGGCAGCCCACAGGAGATTGCAGGAGCCACAATACAATGTCAGGGTAACCAAGAGGATCAAGGCAGAGCATTCCAAGCTGGGTCCAGTAGTCACATCCTTCGTGACACTCAAACTGAATCAGACAATGGGGAGCATCCACTAGGACTTATCACCTCCCTGGCAAAGCTCAGACTGAGATGGGGCAGTGCCCACTGGTACCCACCATCTCTGTGGTGAGGCTCAGATCCTGTCTCCACAAGGCAATATCCACAGTGAAATAAGGCACCAATGTTCACATGAGAATGAGGCAACGCGTGATGGGACTCGTCACCTTTTTGGCAGTGCTCAGATCAGTGCTAACTGATCATACGTTGGGAGGCAATTTTCCTCCAGGTCTGACTGGCAGTGACCTGGGGTTCCCCCCACCCCCCCACAAATCTTCCTCTGCAGCATGTAGGTGCAGGCACTTGCCGGGAGTATCTGAGCGTATCTCACTTCATCATGTCCCTGCTATTGTGCCTCAGTCCCTCCTCTACTCTGGTTTTCTGTATGCTATAATCCTTCGAGTGCCGGGAGCTGGGTGGCCTGTGCTAAGCAGGGGTCAGACAGGCTGATCTGGTGGTTGCTGCTGCTGCTGGCCTTGGACTCTGTGTCTCTCTGAGATGGGGCAGCACCTCCTGGTCTCCACGGCATCATCCGTTCTGGGCGAGGGCAGGGGCAGATCTGGGCCGCCTGGTCTCTGGGGCAGAGTGGGACCCGCTGGTGACATTCACCGGCTCAGGGGGACCCAGGACATGCCTGGCATCCGGACCCACCATCTCCATGGCCAGGGCTCTCCAGAGAAGGGGCCGCACCTGACCTGCTTGTTTGCGTCATGCTCGGGTGGAGGATGGGCAGCGCCCCCCGCCTCCCGCTGTCTCCATGGTAACGCCCAAGACCAGGACAGGTCAGGGCCCACTGGGCCCATCGTCTCTTTGGCATCTGCACCCTAACCTGCCCCCCACTTGGGGTGCCCTCGCCCTCTGACCCCGCTGCGCTCTGACCCCATGAACCCCCGTGCTACTTACCTGCGAGAAGCAGCGCGCCCGCCCTCCCCTCCCGGGGCTAGAGCCCGGCTGACTCGTGACTCCCGCCCCGCACAGGCTCTGGCAGCCGCGACTAGGCCGCGTCCCCATAGCAACGCCGCCTGCCCGGTTCGAACGCTCGCGCCCAGACTGGCGCCGCCCGGGCCCGGAACAAGCGAATGGGACGCAAAGGAAGGGGCGGAGTTTTCCCCGCTGACCAATCGAAAGCTAGAGATGTGTGACGGACCGCCCGAGCTGCCAAATCCCATCCAGAGCGTCCCAAAGCGAGCCGCCCATTGGCTCTTCTCTGCATGTGTGATTGGCGGAGGCTGGTGTCAGTGTGTATCAGCCCCGCCCCTTAGCGCTGATTCCTTTTGTCCCGGAAGAGCAGGAGCTGGCAGCCCGGTGAGACGGGAGTGGGGTAGGGCAGGCTCGGCTAGGCGAGAGGAACCCCTGCGAGTAACTGGGGGGGGGGGCCCTGGGGCTGATTGGGGGGGGAGAGGAGCCTTGGGGTTGATTACGGGAGGGGGGGCCCTGGGAGTGATTGGGACAGTGGGGGGGAGAGAGGGGGGGGCCTTGGGGTTGATTGGGGGGGAGAGAGAGGGGGCCCTGGGGTTGATTGGGGGGGGAGAGGAGGGGCCCTGGGGTTGATTAGGGGAGAGGGGGGCCCTGGGGTTGATTGGGACAGTGGGGGGGAGAGAGGGGGGCCTTGGGGTTGATTGGGGGGAGAGAGGAGGGGCCCTGGGGTTGATTAGGGGAGAGGGGGGCCCTGGGAGTGATTGGGATAGTGGAGGGGAGAGAGGGGGGCCTTGGGGTTGATTAGGGGAGAGGGGGGCCCTGGGAGTGATTGGGACAGTGGGGGGGAGAGAGGGGGGCCTTGGGGTTGATTGGGGGGGAGAGAGAGGGAGCTAACACTGTTGTGGGAGTGGGCGGACCCAGCCCCTCGATTCCCAGTTTACTGTCCCACCTCCACGGCAGATTCTCCGGCACATGCTTTGCACAGTGCGCTGCCCTGGTTCAGCCTGAAGGGCGCACACACGCCTTGTTTCCGAGTGTGCATGCGCTGCTCTCTCGACCCAGACCCCTCCTCTTCCCAGCATGTGCTGCTTTGCCCTCACCGAGGAGTTACAGACCCCATCCCATCCTACTACCCCCATGCATTACTAGTGTTACTGAAATATCGGGTCTGCCTAGCTGAGAGCCAATTAACAGCCTGACAGGGATAAGGAAAAATGCTTTATTCTGCAGAAAAAAGGAGAGCCTGTACCTTGGTACAAAAGACTCTGTCTTACACACATTTTACAAAGCTTTTATACACTTTCAGACAAAGACCCTTGCGTGTTAATACTTGATTGGTAAGTGTAAAATCTCATGCTCCTGTTATCTGGGTAGTACTGACTGGTTTGGAGCAGGATCATCCTGCTTTGAGGCAGAGGAAAAGAGAAAGTGCAAAAGTTCAGGCTACTGTTTCCATGAGCAGTACTCACTCCCCCTTCCCCCCACTGGCCGCTTGTAATCTATTAATGGGGGGGTCAGCCAGCTTTTACACTAGCATTGCAGCTCCACGTTTTCAAAAATCGAGTCAGGCCCCAGAAAATTATGGGATTGAAAATCATAACAAGATTTCTAACAACACAACACATCTGGGGTTCTTTTTACTTGCCTCCTGGGATTTGTGCCTCTAGGGGTCATGTTTTCAAGCTTTGCACCACTGTGAGGATTAGACACTTATTTTTTAGTTTTAAATGAAAATGGAGGGTCTCACGTTTCCACGTGGCTTAAAAAAACACGACACATAATACAAGAATTACAATAAGATCACGTTGACTGAGTTCTCTTCCCAGCTCTGCCACTGACCTGGCTGACCTTGGCGCTAGTTAAAGCACTTTAGAAGGGGTAGATATTATTACTCTGCTTTGATCTGCACAACCTGGATCTCCTCTTCCTTCTGCATCTGCTACTCAACCTCCAGCAGGCCAGCTCCTCCTTCTCTTCCCCATGTATGCTATTCCTCCCTGAATGGAGCGGCCTGGCCAAGTAGGCCAAGCCACTTCTCAGTGTGTGCTGCTCCACCTCTACCTAAATGTCTCACTGTTTCATACCCTGCCTCAACCCAAGTGGCCTTGAACTCTGTGTCTCCAACAAGCACTATAACCTCCTTGGTCCAAGTTAGAACACAGCATACTAGGAGCCAGCTGGCAGTTGGTGGTAGCAGAGGGTGAGGCTGCTCCCTGCCTAATTCTCCTGTGGGTTTTTGGGGACCCACAAATGATACAGCCAGCTCCACCAGAAAGAGTGATGTCTCTCTACTGTGCTTTGTTAAACAGGAATCAAAGCACTTACCTACCTCATGGATGGGGCCCTACCAAATTCATGGTCCAGTTTGGTTGATTTCATGGTCATAGGATTTTAAAAATTGTAAATTTTATGATTTTAGATATTTTAAATCTGAAATTTCACAGTGCTGTAATTGTCGGAGTTCTGACCTAAAAAGGAGTTGGGGGGAGGGTCGAAAGGTTATTGTAGGGAGGGTTGCGGTACTGCTACCCTTACTTCTGCACTGCTGCTGCATTCAGAGCTGGGCAGCCGGAGAGTGGCAGCTGGTGGCCAGGGGCCCAGCTCTGAAGGCAGAGACGCCGCCAGCAGCAGCACAGAAGTAAGAATAGTGTGGTAGCACTGCTGCTTTCAGAGCTGGGCCCTTGGTCAGCAGTCGCCACTCTCTTGCCGTCCAACACTGGAGGCAGCAGTGCAGAAGTAAGAGTGGCATGGTATGGTATTGCCACTCTTAGTTCTATGCTGCCGCTGGCAGGGCTCTGCCTTCAGAGATGGGTGTTCCACCAACAGCCACTGATCTTCGGCCGCCCAGCTCTGAAGGCGGTGTGACCCCTCACCTCCCCCAAATAACTTTGTAACCCCTCACAACTCCCTTTTGGTCAGGACTCCCAATTTGAGAAATGTTGGTCCCCCATGAATCTGTGTAATATAAGGTAAAAGCACACAAAAGACCAGATTTCATGGTCCATGATGCATTTTTCATGGCAGTGAATTTGATAGGGCCCTGCTCATGGAGGGTTGGAAGATCAATTAATATCTGTAGGTGATAAACTCTTGAAATGCCAAGTATTATTCGCTTCATGTGCTGACTGCTTTTTCTTGGCTCTATGAGAAATACAGGAATGAGAGGGAGGTTGAAGAGACCTAGTATTAAATTGTCATTGAAAAGTTTGGTGAGGGGACTTGAGAACCACGTGTGCTTGATGGAGAAATGGCTGGGTGAGATTATCTGGCCAGTGTTATACAGGAGGTCAGACTCACTAGATGATATAGTGGTTCCTTCTGGCCTTAAAAGCTATGAATATGTACATAGGGTGCAAAGAGCTAAGATCCTGAGTAGATATTTAGAATGAACCAGCTGGTGGTGGGGGACATGTTTGCAGGTTAATACACACCTGGACTAGTCCTGGTTTCACCTGTTTCCAGCAGGGCTGGTGTCTGCTATCTAGGCACAACTCACTGCTGGACGTGTTTGCTTGGACACAGATGTGCTTTGCAACTGAGAATTGTTGACAGGCTTCAGAGTGGAGGTTATTCCCGTGTCTAGCTTCCATACTCTTGAAGCTTGGAATTTCCAGGCATGTATAGGAGATAGTGCTAATATCTTACATAATTGGTTTGCATTGCTACAGACCTGAAGAGCAGGTAGAATCACTCCTAATGATTTCAGCTCCTCCAGAATGGATACATACAAATCTCAGAGCTTTGCTGCTTACCCTCCTGCCACAGGTGCCTTACCAATGGGTGGAAATAGTGGCATAGCTTGCAGCATATTGACAGCAACTAAACAGTGGGGGAGCAGCCTTGCTGCTGGTTAGTCAGGACAGCTTGATACTAACCTTGGACTGCCACAGCTTCCTGGACAAGTCACTTCCCCTCTCTGTGCCTTAATTTTTCCATCTGTAAAATGGAGGTAACAGTATCACCTCTGTATACAACTATGCCTTTTTACATTACAACCTAGTAGGTAGAGCCATGGAAACAGGGGTCCTGGGCCACTGGACTTCCCCTTTTCACTTCTATCATGGACTTGCTGGCCAGCCCCGTGCAAGCTGTATCACATCTGGAAAATAGCTTGTCTAATACTGTGCTACTTCCCATGAGTTTTAAGGTGTAAGCAGTCTCTGAGGATAGAAGACTTAGAAACGGAATATTTATCATTGATTTCCCTTTGTTTTATTCTCTTCTCTTCCAGTATTCTTTGCGGTTTGTAGTTAACAACTGCTAAGGTTTCATGCTCAAACAGCTGGAACCAGTTGAGCTTGTTTGATTTTTGTGTCAGGTTTTGTGTCGTTCGTGACATGGTGGTTTCAAGGCAAAGGAAAGAGAATATGCTCTCACCCTGATAAGCAGAGGTGTAACTATAACTACTGACATTGTTATGTGCATGTCTTCATGCATGCTGGAGATAAATATCATGGAAAAGTTTGGGGTGTCCATCTGAACTCTAGCAGAGCGCCATAGCAAGGTTGTCCAAACAAATCACCAGGGGCCAGTTCAGAGGAGTTTAACAAAAAGTAATAACAAAAATATATTTTAAATCAGAAAAAAACCCCAACAAGCAAAACACACCTTTCTATACTATATCAGTGCATTTACCCATCCAGAGTACTCCCAATTTCTTATAACAGGCCTAGCTTCCCCTAGATGACCAGTCCTAAAATTATGACTGTAGCTGAGATGGAGACAGGAGTTTTACAGAGGGCTTCCTTATCCAGAATCCTGCAGAGAAAGGAAGTCTTCCCCAGCACTGTCTGCCTGGGTGATTGTGTAGCAAATCAGCTCTCTCCCCCTCACTTCTGGTTCAGTAAGGGCTTTACCCATCCTATACTTCACTTCGAGTGCAGTTGCCTCCGTAGATGCTGCATTACAGAGCTGTTATTTCTGTTTGTAATGTTTCATCCTCTGCGGTCGTATTTGCTCTCATTACAGGTAGTAGAAGGGCTATGGCTCTAAGAGCATGTGGCTTGATAATCTACAGGAGGCTACAGGCAGGATCCCCTTCTAAAGTCGGTGACAACATCGAGTACCTTCTCCTGCAGACATCCTATGGCACGCATCACTGGACCCCGCCAAAAGGTGATGTTCGTTCCGATAACGCTAGCAGAGATCAGCACTAATGTTCCTTGTACCAAGAACCAGAGACATTGTAGAATGTAAAGACCTCTAAGGGCAAATAGTCTAATGGCTTCCAGTCTTTTTTGGCAATTGGGACAATTAACTGTATTAGCACCAGAGCTGTGTCCCTCACAGTTTATTCAGCTGCATGCACCTGATCCTGCATTGAAGCTTGGGCAGTGGCCAGACTTGGGTTTGCATTAGCCCAGGCTGTATGGCAAGTAGAATGTGCATAACTGAATGGGAGGCAGGCACTGGCAGTGCCCTGGGATGTAGCACAGAGGCTCATCACTAAGGTGAAGATTTTTGCCATGGACAGGTCACAGGCAATAAACAACATTTCACAGGAGCCCATAACCTGTTTGTGCTGTCACTAAAAATAACCGGGGGGCAGGGCTCGGTCGGGGGGAGGAATGACAGCTGGAGTCCTGTTGGGGGGTGTGAGGGAAAACTGCCAAGCCCCCCTGCCATAGCTGGGACACAGCCCATGCTCCAGCAGTTGCAGTCACATCGGGGACGTACAGCCCCCACTCCAGAGCTGGCCACAGTTGCAGGGCAGAGGAATACAGTCCCAGCTTCAGCCCCAGCCAGGGTGGGGGAGGAAGGGGGCACATGACCCTCACTGCAGCCCTGGCCTTGGTGCATGGGGGCGCAGCCCCTTCTGCAAGCCACAGGGCAGAGGCACATAGCCCCAACTCCAGCCCCAGCTGCAAGCTGGGGGCAGGAGCTCACGGCCCCAGATCTAGCCACAGCTGCAGGGCAGGGGTGCATAGTCCCGGCTCCAGCCTGGCTTCAACTGCTGACAGTTGAAGCCAAAAAAATCACAGAGGTCACGGAATCCATGGGTGCCCTGACCTCTGTGACTAAATCGCAGTCTTACTCATCACTCACGGTGAATGGCAGAGAAGGCATTTAGTTGAATCTCCCTCAGACTCTGGCAGTGGGGAGCATTCAACGCAGAAATCACTTTTAACTTTCAGATTTAGTCTCTCTTCCCCCACTTCCTCAACTCATCTTGATAGTTCCTGGATATCCCAGACACAATGTCGCACATGCTGATCACACCTAGATAAATATTTATTTTGTACAGTGCACTAACCAAAACAATCCTGTAGCATAAGCTCAGTGCAACTCTGCCCCATACAAAGAAAAAGGTAGGCAAAGCTCTCCCCGTAGCCTCTGAGCCAAAAACATGGGTAAGTAGAATTTGCAGTGTGCCGGAAAGCCAGCAAATCTGGACTGTGACCATCCACGGCGTAAAGAGAGTTCCGTGACTGAGCGTTCCTCGTCAAGAAAGTCCTGACGCTAGTCTCAAGTGTTCCAGCTGATCCTAGCTGCCACAGTATCCCAAAGGGATATAGAGGCACCTCAGATAGCCAGGAGGTACGCCATTTAGGACTTTTTAGGTCCATACCATTATGGCAACCTTTGATTTTTATCTGGAAACAAACTGGTACCCATTGCAGATCCTGGAATACTAAGTGAAGGAGCCATTGCGTTCTGCAGTATCTGCAGTTGCTGAGTGGGCTTCAGGCATAACTAGAGCACATTGGTATTGATAAAATCTGAAGGTGATGAAGTCATGGATAAACGTGGCAAGGTCCAGATTTGAAAGAAAAAGTCATAACCATCTTGCCAAGAGCACATGGGTGGAAAAGCCACTTTGAGCCACAACTGTTTTTTGATCTGTTAAAAGTAATTTATTCAGCCCCAAGCCCCATAGTATCACTTTGTACTTCCAAATACCAAAAGGCGGGCAGAGCTCTGCTTCATCGTCTCCGGATGCTTCCCTTAGCCTACCAGCATCCACTACCTCTCCTTTGATGTGAGTCCCAAATTCAGCTAAATACTTAGAAAACTGACACTGATGCCTGAACCTAATGAAAAGAGAGATGTAGAGCTAACTGACCTCCCACAGCCTAATAGCATGACAGCCTAACCCTTGAAATGGGTCAGGTTTCAGATGAGGAGTCATTGGAGAGCAGGGAGCCCCAGTGTCATGTACTCTCATTGGGCTTTCTTGCTCAGGCTACTGCATGTTGTACCATCTGAAGCTCACCCTCATGCTACCGCAGGACTGCATGGAGGTGATGCTTTCGATACCACATCCCCCATAGCCGCCTTGCATGCGTACCTAATGGGAGGGGTAGGAGTGCTGAACCTTGTAGTACACATGGCAGAGATCTTGGGACATAGGCAGAGTGACCCCTCTCGTGTCTCTGGTGCTCTCAGGGGAAAAAGAGCAGAGCCACTTGAGGGCAGTTCTGGGCTCTGCAGGTGTTGTGCACAACACCCTGTGATAAGTCACACTGAAGGCTGCAGATGGGGGGTGGGGGATCAAAACAGGCACTTTTGCCCAGATTCTCAAAGGTATTAGGCTCCTAACTTTCACTGATTTCCCTTTAAGGATCTGGGTCTTTGTGTTTTCCCATCATCAGGTATGGACCAAAAAAACCTATAGCTGTCTCTATAGCAGATCTAAAGGCATGTTCACTCCTGGTAATGCCACAGGGATCTTACCATTACTTTCACCATAACCGTCCTCTGTTGCCTTAGCTGGGGTGGTTGGTGTCATTGCCGATATGCCCCTGGTACTTAAGAAGGGTGGATAAAGAGCATCTGGCTTACTGACATGCCCATTAGCATGGTATCTAGGCTTCAACAAATTTATATAAGACAGTGTTTCAACTTAAATAAAATTGAGGTCGTGCTGATAGGGAGAGGGGAATGATTAGAGAAGCTGGTACGTCAACCTCTGTCTTTCTGGAGGATGTCTGCCATCAGATTATCAAGTTAATGCCCACTACTAGGAGCCTGTTTGAGCCCTTGCTGATCCTGGACTTGCAGTTATGAATAGCGGTATAAAATAAGTCTTTCCCTCTATAGGTGGCTGGGAGGCTGCACATCCCATTACAGCCCTCTATTGAAACCGATCGAGTTACACCATGAATGAACTGAGCCCTTTATATTGTTTTCCTTCTGAAAGTTACTTTGACTCCCAGTTGCATGTGCTTTTCTGAGCCTTTGCCTGGTTTGTTCTATTTATATCCCTGTCTAGAATTTTCATGAGAAAACTAAATCTGGCTTTTCTCAGGGAAAGTAAAAACAACTTGGGAATGATATATTTATCCCTGCTTGAAATGGTAATAGTGATCCTGAGGAATCCAGAGTGAATGGAGAGAACTAGAATAGTAACATGGCTGGCTAGAGGGACGGCTTGGAGAGGGAAAGAGAAATAACTTTACTCCAAGCTGCTGCATGCCACAGTACTGTCATCCCATTGCAGCGATATTGGTCTCTTTAATTTGATATTAGTCATACAGCTACCCAGCAGCTTCCATCCCAACCACTTCAGAAACATTACTAATTGTGTGTGTGTGGATAGTTTTCATAATCTCTTGATTCACCACTGAAACGCAGCCACATGTAGGGGAGGTGAACCACAACTCCTCCTTAACAGTGCAGAGCTACACTAATAATCATAGAATCATAGAATATCAGGGTTGGAAGGGACCTCAGGAGGGATCTAGTCCAACCCCCTGCTCAAAGCAGGACCAATCCCCAACTAAATCATCCCAGCCAGGCTTTGTCAAGCCGGGCCTTAAAAACCTCTAAGGAAGGAGATTCCACCACCTCCCTAGGTGACCCATCCCTGTGCTTCACCACCCTCCTAGTGAAGAAGGTTTTCCTAATATCCAACCTAAACCTCCCACAAAATAATAATTATTTTGTATCAACTCACAAAAAATGTTGGGACAAGAAGTGAAGAAGAATGCCAAATCTGATTCAAACTGCCTGGGGAAATGTAGATAGGCATAATCTACCAATGTTGGATCCAGGACACGGACTAGCACCTTTCTCTTATTAAAAATGCCAGGGGGTTGTTAATGATCAGGAACCTCCCTTTTATATTTTGGATGAAAGATGGCACTTCCTACGCACAGTGCCCTAGCAGGCCAATGGTTCACTACTGATTCAGAGGAAATAGCATGTCCTACTGACCCATGAAACCAGTGTTCCTTAGAGGTCTTTCACCCAAGTATTGACCTTGTCCAGATCAGCGTGGCTTGTGACATCTCATAAGATGATATAGCAGACTTCTTCCTTCATCAGTCTCCTTTTTGCCAGTCTCTGATGCAGCCTTGGTGGCTGACTGCTTAAATGCCCTGGGCAGGACGGGAAGCCAAGTTTTATTTATTTAGTCTGCAGAAGAGAAGAGTGGGGGGGGGATGTGATAGCTGCTTTCAACTACCTGAAGGGGGGTTCCAAAGAGGATGAACCTAGGCTGTTCTCAGTGGTAGAGGATGACAGAACAAGGAGTAATGGTCTCAAGTTGCGGTGGGGAGGTTTAGGTTGGATATTAGGAAAACTTTTTCACTAGGAGGGTGGTGAAGCACTAGAATGGGTTACCTAGAGAGGTTCCTTAGAGGTTTTTAAGGTCAGGCTTGACCAAGCCCTGGCTGGGATGATTTAGTTGGGGGTTGGTCCTGCTTTGAGCAGGGGGTTGGACTAGATGACCTCTTGAGGTCCCTTCCAACCCTGATATTCTGTGATTTACTACTCAGCAGTTTTCGTGTTTGGATATAAAACAATGATGAAAACTGATGATCAAGTGCTTCGTGCTGCCCTTCATGAGCATCAGGCTTGTTGACTTCCTCATTCTGGTTCCTGGGGGCCTGCTTATGCATCCCTTTTGTTGAGTAGTTTGTATTCATGTGGGACATCCCACTGACTTTGATGGGCTTGCTTGCTTGATTAAAAAGTGCACAGTCAGGCCCTAAGCCACTTAAGGCACAGCATTAATTAATCCTGTTCTCCTTAGTCAGAAATATAGTCTCTTCATCTGGGGCTTTGCAGGTGTGCAGGGCTCCAATAGGAACACAGAACCGGAAAGGAGGAGAATAACTGGGACCAGATTTCTGGCACGTATAGGGCACTGGGTGCTGATTGGCAGTGTCAGCATACGTGGGATGAACCCTAATCCTAAACCCTTGAGATGGACATAAATAGGTTTGAAATGCAATGTGTGTTCTCCAATCTTGAATGCAAATGGGTCTAAACAACAGGACACATGAGCTGTTCTTCACAGCAAATCAGATACTGCGTATGTGTTTTCTCTATTGCCAATTGAACGAACACAATCCAAACAGCCAGTTTTCTTCTCAGAGACTTATTTTTCTCTCCTCCCTGGGCAGGCCATGTGGATCCAGGTGAAGATGACCTGCAGACAGCACTGCGGGAGACACAGGAAGAGGCTGGACTCAATTCCAGTCAGTTCACCCTCATTGAAGGGTTTAAGAAGGAACTGCAATACACTGTCAGAAGCAAACCCAAAACTGTCATCTACTGGCTGGCAGAAATGAACGACTGTAACACGGAGATCAAGCTCTCAGATGAGCATCAGGCTTTTCGTTGGCTGAAGCTGGAAGAGGCCTGCAAATGCGCTGAGTATAAGGAGATGCAGGCAGCACTCAGAGCTGTGCATCAGTTTCTCTGTTCCAAAGCATAAATACTTTCATGGGGGAAAATGGGGATTTTTTAAAGAAACCTGGGCTGCTCTTATAACAAGAATAAAACGAGGGTTGTGCAGAAATGTAACATTTATACCAACCTGCTGTATGGGGTTAAGATACTCTGAGCTTCTGTGGAGCTTTACATTATGCTTTTACTCTCCTAGGTTACCCTAGCTCACATAAAGAAGCATAGTCTGATCTAAGCATTAATCAGAGAGCTCTGAGATCAAATCCCTGCACAGACTATCCCTCCCCTTCTTGCTTTTATCAGGTCACTTATGCCCTGTATGTCAGAAGTGTTGAGCAGCTGCAGGTCCTATTGAAAATCGAATCCTTGACCTCTCCTGACACCAGAAGGACGGTATGGAGAAAGGGAGCATACAGAGAATTTTAATAATAAAATATAATTACAAAAATTAGATTCTGAGTTTTGAACAGAAGAGCAGTAGCCAGAACTGCTGGGCTCTATTCCCAGCTTCACTGACTCCTTCTGGTAACTTGGGCAAGTTGTTTCATCTTTGCCAACTGTAACATGAGTTGTATTTCCTTACCTTGTATGTTTAATGTTTGCAAAGTGCTTTGAGAGCCTGGAATGGAAGTTGTTAGAGATGAACAAAATTTAACTGATAATTTCCAACCCCCTCTGCTATTTTTGTTGTTTCTTATTTTGGTCTTGTGTCTCACACGTTGAAGGTCAGCGGTATATTAGACACTCGGTCTTGGTGGTCTAATGAGTTTATGCCTACTTTTTGCTGAGGACCTTCTGCTCTAGAAATCTAAGCTAATGCTGAATCTCCAGTAGCTGTATTAATATTCCCTATGGGTTGCAGTCCCTCGTGGGCAATGCGGTCACTTGCCGTTGAGCGCGTCTGGCATTCCATGCAATAGCTAGCAGTGCTACGTGCGCAGGAGCTAGAACGTTAGAGGTGAGAGCTATAATTAATTCTTGTCTGTGGGCCTTATCTCCCAAGGTGCTAAGCCACCGAACGCCTTTAGCTCCCACTAACATCAGTAGGAACTGAGTGCTCTCAGCTCCTGGTAGGATTGGGACCATGTTATCTCTACAGAATGATTTGCACAGATGAAGCAGGGTATTGTGCCTTAGCAAGAGAAATGATTTCAACTCTCCTGATATTTTTTTAAACTCAACTTTATTATGAACAACGTTTCAAACCAAATGTCAGGGAGTAATGAATAGCATGGGGGGGAGGGAGTTATGTTAGTAACGGGCAGAACAATAAAAGAGCAAAGTTGTTTTTGTATTTTTTTAAGAAAATCAGTAAAGCAAGAGAAATGACTAATAATGTGTGCTGTTTCACAGTCATATTTTCATGGTTATTTTTCAGCTTCTGCTTAACCAACACCATGTAAACATTGCTTTGTTTAAGTGCAAGAATATATATTAAACAAGAATACAGAGCCGTTTTCAAGTAACCCATTCTACCCAGTGAACAGTAGTGAACAGCCATTGGCAGAACAAAAAGTGTTGTATTCGTTGAAGCCATGGTTGGTAGCTGCATTTTAATGGCACTCCATATGTAGCATTCATTAAGTACTCTGTGGTTTGGAGGAATGAAAAGTGCTATGGAATTGTAAATTAGTGTTGTGTACCAGGAATATAGAACTCTTGCTGAGTCAGCTCCTCTGCCATCAGCTGGTTAGCAATGGTTCAGGATGGAAAGGTGGCGTGCAATGTCGTTTATTTAGAGAAAAGAAACTGTTCTTCCTTAATATTTTAGGGGGGAAAACTTCAGCAAATGGCTGGAGAATGTCAGGGATGGTCATTTTGTTTTTGGCTGCTGAAGGCAGAGCTGATAAGTCACAAATTCTCTTATGGCCAAAGTCACTGAGCATTTTTTTGAGTGCGTAGCTGGCTAGGGGATCCAGTTTTCCACTTTGAAGTCAAATCAAACCCCACTAGGATTTGTGTATTCACCTTTCCATTTGACTTGGAGGAATAAACATTTCTTGTGTGATCAGTGGTGCTAGAATCCAAAGGAAAGCAAAAGGCAAGGAACATTAGGAACCAGCCAGGCACTCTGTGGTTACATATGGGTCTCCATACAGAATAAATCAGAACCCTTGAGAAAGTTTAAGCACTGTGCACCCAGGGCCGGCTCCAGGCATCAGCTGACCAAGCACATGCTTGGGGTGGCACCTTGGGGTGGGGTGGCACTCGGGTGGTGTTTTTTGTTTTTGTTTCGGCCCGGTGGCGCTGGAGGGGTTTTTTTTTGTTTGTTTTTGTTTTTGTTTCCACCGGGCGGCACTTGGGGGAGGGGGCGGGGGACTTGGGCGGCGCGGCGCTCAGGGGCGCAGGGACTTGGGCGGCGCGGCGCTCAGGGGGGCGGGGACTTGGGCGACCCAGCGCTTGGAGGGGGTTCGGCAACGCTCGCAGGGTGGGGGTTACGGCGGGGCGGTGCCTTTTTTTTTGCTTGGGGCAGCAAAAAAGTTAGAGCTGGCCCTGTGTGCACCTCAACAAACAGAACACAATCTGCCCTGTTTTCTATAACTTTGTGCTGCATCATGTGATCGTTCTCAAGTGTAAAACAGTGTTTGCTGGTTTCTGTCAAAACCATTAGGCTACTGAAGAAAATTCACTAAGGATAGATTGTTCCCAGTGGGAGTATTTTATCAGAGGGCACTATAGTATAGACGGGCTCAGTTAGTTGTGAGGTAGCCCATCTAAAAGTTAGCGTTATCAAAAAGGGGAGTGACGGTCCCATCCTTCCATTCAATCAGTATTTCCCCGTGCTGCAAGGAAGAGGAATGAGAGGCTGGCGTGCTGCTTTGCCAGCTGCCTGCCGTCACCGTTAATGGAGACTGCTCCTGTAAGGCAGCTCTGCTGCAGCTCTCTGGGTAGCTCTTCAGAGCAGAGAGCTTCTTCTTCCTAAGAGGACAGAAAAAAGTGGGACCAAAAAAATCAGTTATTTCATCTAAAATTTCATTTATATCCAAGGTGGGCAATGCCCTTCTCAACAGATTTAGTAATTGCATCTGCCTGTCGCTTGTTTTCCCATGTGAATTTAGAGCTGAATCAGCAGCCCTGGAGCCTGAATCCTTTATCCCCAGAACAGTATGCTGTGGGCGGCAGCAGCAAGCTTCCCACACAGACCGGCCCCTCTCTGGGTGTAATGTGATTGAAAGGGAAGAGGGAGAAGACTTTATCAGCTGCATTTTGGAGGGAAGGAGGGATGAAGCAGCAGGAGGCCAGAGAGGAGACGATTATACAGTAGAACCTCAGAGTTACGAACTGACCAGTCAATCACGCACGTCATTTGGAATCAGAAGTACGCAATCAGGCAGCAGCAGAGACGAGGAAAAAGCAAATGCAATACAGCACTGTGTTACACTTTCCCTTTAAAAAAAAGATTTGACAAGAGAAGGAAACTGTTTTTGTGCTTGTTTCATTTAATTTAAGATGGTTAAAAGCAGCATTTTTCTTCTGTGGAGTAAAGTTTCAACGCTACATTAAGTCAATTGTTCAGTTGTAAATTTGTCAAAGGACACCCATAACATTTTGTTCAGAGTTATGAACAACCTCCATTGCTGAGGTGTTTGTAACTCCGAGGTTCTACTATAGTCAAAGGGGAGAGATGACCAGAACATGGACAAAACTTTCAGAGATGGGGGTGGGAAGGGGTGGGGACATAGTAACAGGACTTGTGAGAGCCTGTATGTGGCCTGGAGGTTACATGTTCTAGTACATGTGTGGCTTTCAGGCCTTTAATTGCACAGCTGTGACAACAGGAAAGCAGCTAAGGGAGAAACTTCATCCCACTTACTTGTTGTAACGAACATTCAGTGTCAGTATAATCAGCCCCAGTATAAATGCGAAGGGGCTGAGGACTAGCATGGCTGTCTTCCACTTGGTGGCTGAAATGGAATCAAATTGCATAATTACACACATTTTCCTCACTTAACCGCTTTGCTGTGTTATTCTGTCATATTGCTCCAGACTAAAATGGACCGTTAGAGCCTCGTCAAGAGTAGCAGAGGATGTGGGTGGGGGAGATGACTTATGGGTGGTCTCCTTGTTCATAGGGTCATGGGTCAGCTTTGCCATATGCTCACGGCTGCATTTTTACAGCCTATCCCTGGCAAGTTCCCCCGCTTTCTCAGCGGGTAATGAATATTCAGAATTCTCTGCCCTGCAATCCAGAGTTCTGGGATGCAAAGGGTAGCAGGAGCAAGGGACAGCAACTGTTGGATATCAACAGTAAGCTCAGGGTGGAGTGGGATTCAGCACTCAATCACGGTAACTCTTACTCCCATGCTGGGGGTGCAACCGATCCCTAGGAGGAATTTCTCCCCCCAGGGCATACTGCAGGCAGTTGGATGAAGGGAGGTGCTTTAGTTCTTTCTGGAGCACTGAGCAGCATCAGCATCAGATAGCACCAAGTGGGGTAGGGGGCATATCCCACAGGATCAGTTTCCTATTTGCAGGGAGAGGAAGGGACATTGGTACCCACGCTCCACCCTGTCTTTTCCCTTTTCTCATTGGTTGTTTCAACATACCTGTAGGCCTGGCCCCAGCACCTTTCCCTCGGTGTCCAGGTTGATTTTTAAATTGGCCAGATACTTCTGTGGGGGTGGGGAAGGAGCAGAGATGCACACATTAGTGGGCTGTACTGCTGAACGGGGGGGAGCATTGCACTGCATTATCCTTTCTCTTTATGGCTACACGTTACTTGCAGGACCCCTTGCTATCAGGGTGGGAAGAGCTTGGGAGCCCGGCTGTAGCGCTAGGGTGCTACGAATGGCTGTGCGCCACTCTCGTTCTGACTCTAGCACATCTGGGGCAGCCAGAGCCCCACACCAGTACACTGCTTCCCACTGCCCAGACAAGCGTCACAGCGGTGTGACGTGACAGGGACCAAACTACAGCCTCTGCTGTGCTTCAGACACGTGCATTCAAGAGAGCAAAGCACCCACCCTCCTCCATTGCTAGAAGCATCTGGTCGCTCCGTGGTGCAGGAACTGTGCTGTTAAACTCAGCCAACGTGGAGGCAGGCAACTCCATCAGAGAGCCCCTGGAGCTGGTGTGCATCTTTGCAGAGGAACTGATGGTTTTAGCTTAGAAAACAAAGATGCAGACAGTTATTGTTTATTCACGATACAGCACCATGGGCTTGCATGTCCCTCAGCAAACCACACTGGGACAAAGCCTGCCCTGGCTTATTTCTCCTGCAGCCTCCCTGAGGTAGTTTAGACTGCGTGATTTGCAAGAGCCCGATCCAGTGGGGCCCTCAATTTTCATGAATTTCAAACTGAGAGCGCTCAGCAGCTTGCAAGATCAAACCGGTGGTCAGGGCAGAATTTGGCCTGGGGGGTTAGACAAGGTCCCTGTTCTGAGGAACATCCGGTCTAAGGAGGATGGGCACGATCCAAACAAACAGTTAAAAGCTGAAGCACAACGGAAGGTGCAGGCAGAGTCAGAGCTGAGATACACCCACATGCCTGCCTGACATGTTAAATGACTGGACATGGCCAAATGGATATTAAATGATAGGATATGTTGTTATGAGCATTACTGACAAATGAAGTAGGCACGAGCTTTTCAGTTATCAAATGCTGGTGATTAAGTATCTGAAAGCTCTAAGCCCCAAAGACTAGGGGAGTTATTTTGGATGGTCTAGGGGTACATGACTAGCATACTGACCTTGGCATTGCAAGGGTAGACCCTTTATGAGAGCGGCAAATCAGAGCCCCCATCCCCTGTTCTTGATCATCAGTCTAGATTGGGTAGCAGAAGGAGAGGAGGTCCCCTGCCTCTGAGATACAATCACTCCATTAGATGCTGCTATGGGAGCAGAGGTGTCATGCCAGCCTCTCTGGAGAATTCACAGTGTGTATAACCAGGAGTGATGCTATTACGCCAAACAGTGTAGGGAATAAAAGGAGACCTGCACTCCAGGGCAACAGCTTCAATGTCTGAATGAAGAGCTGTGGGGTCCAGCTGGTCTTAGTCTTGGAGAAAGTAAAGGGATTGTGGGGAGCAAGGGACTAATTTACCAAGCAACTCAACCCAAGAGAAGAGTGAAGCTTTAATATCAGGAAAAACCTTGTGACAGTGAAATAGTGTCCTCAAGGGATTGGATGGGGGGGAACCCCATTACATGGGTCGCTTACAGAAAGCACTGGACCGTTCACTGCATGTCCCAATCCTTTTGTGGTCCCTGGAGCTGAAGAGTAGAGAACGGATGTGATCTCCAGATGTTTAAGTCTGTAGACAACTTTGTAAGGGAAATGTTCTTGTCATGAACCCATCTCCCAGTTTATAACCCAAATGGGCTGAAAGGAAGGAGGAATCTGATTGGATGGTGAGCTGGCTAATTAACTAAAGGTCCTGGAAACGCTACCACCATTCGATATCTATTGCTGGGAGCTATCTTAGAGTTTAGACACTAGAACTAGTGAAAGCACCGACTCATAGAAACGTACGACTGGAAGGGACCTAGGCAGGTCATTTAGTCCAGTCCCCAGCACCGAGGCAGGACTAAGTATTAGCTCAACCACCCTGATAGGTGTTTGTCTAACCTTTCTAACTTTTATTATTAAGACGGCAACAGTCACTTAAAAGTGTTGCTCCCATTTTACAGATGAGGAAATTGAAGCACAGGGAAGCTGACTTGCCCAAAGGTACCAGAGCAGAGTCAGATTTAGAACCCAGGTGTTCCTGGCTCTCAGACCTGCGCTCAGGCCAGCAGACCATATCGTCTTCAGTCTCTAGTAAGAATGGTGATGCCAAAGGACCCAAAAAAATTTTCTAGCTCCTTGGCAGACTGGCTCTGTATTCTAGAGTAATTTTTCCTTCTTAGAAATTAACTGTGACTACCACATGAGCTGCACTGCCCAGCTCCCTGAGGTAGGACAAGGGACAGAGCTATGAACTCATAGCCAGTAGATTACACTTCATTTGAAATCAAAAAGAAAACTCTCCCGATACCATTTGCCAGCTCTTGTGATTTCGTCACAAATCTCTTGATTTCTGGTGTTTGTCTTAAAGTTCCATTATATGGAATCATGTAACCTCAGCCTTCATTTTTTTTTAACATAAAGTAAATTTCTCATGATTGAAGAAGGCTTGAAAATGTGACCTAAAGGCACCCTAAAGGCCCCAGAACTGGAAGGCAAATAAGGAGACCCTCAAAAAGATCAGTTTGAAATATCATTATTTCAAAGATGATCTCATTATTTTGGAGGGCCCAGCATGAGGTTTGAACATCTGGAGTTGGCAATACTGAAACAACCAACCTCCTCGCACTATTCTCACTTTCGAACATAAGTGACTTTTAATTGGTTACTTCCCAATTCTGGAATCACATGTGACCCTAAAAGCCCCTCAATGCCAGCTACTCTGTATCAGCAACTCTTGTCAGGCCTGAAAAATTCACTACATCTAACACACGCCTTCCATATTATTTATCCAAAAAGTGTCCTGTAAGGTATCAAATTAAAGCTGATGACACACCAGTCATTATTATTGCTTCTGAATGTATGTACTGACACTATATAAGGAGTTCTATGGGCCTACTAAAAATATGTTTTGAACTATGGAACAAGGCACAGTTGACAGACAGGTTTTTCTGCCAGACAAAGCATGTTCACTTATCCCTGTTTCCAAATTAAAATTAAGCATTGTAAGCCAAACACAATGGGAGCTATATCTGCATTCTCAGTTAACATAAGAATGTGATGTCAGCATGGGAAAACACTGAAGACAGAACTGCAGGCATTTGTCCTATCGCTGGGGTGCATGGTATGCCCACCCCTTGAATACTGCATGCAGATGTGGTTGCCCCATCTCAAAAAAGTTATATTGGAATTGGAAACAGTTCAGAAAAGGGCAACAAAAATGATTAGGGGTATAGAATGGCTTCCGTATGAGGAGAGATTAATAAGACTGGGACTTTTCAGCTTGGAAAAGAGGTCTATAAAATCATGAGTGGTATAGAGAAAGTAAATAAGGAAGTGTTATTTACTCCTTCTCATAATACAACAACAAGGGGCCCCCAAATGAAATTAATAGGTAGCAAGTTTAAAACAAACACAAGAAAGTATTTTTTTTCAAGCAACACACTATCAACCTCTGGAACTCCTTGCCAGAGACTGTTGTGAAGGCCAATACTCAGAAGGGAGCTAGATAGATTCATGGAGGATAGGTCCATCAGTGGCTATTAGCCAGGATGGGCAGGAATGGCATCCCTAGCCTCTCTTTGCCAGAAGCTGGGGATGGGCGATGGGATGGATCACTTGAGGATTACCTGCCTGTTCATTTCCTTTGAGGCACCTGTCAGAGGACAGGATACTGGGCTTGATGGACCTTTGGTCTGACCCACTATGGCCGTTCTTACGTTCTCCTGGTAAGTCCTTTGAGTGTCCAGTGATGGGCTGGATGCTACAGAGGGGGATGCCGATAGAAGGGACTGCTGTGTGTCTGTCACTAGCCTACACAGAGAGACCTGTGGAGACCTGGAAAGCAGGGCTTGTCGGTGGCCAAAGGCTGTTGGTTTTAGGGAACTGTGCCACAGCAGGCATGAGGCAGAACTGCTTCCGCTAAGGGCAGGTAGCGGTGAGGTGCCTCAGAACCCTGAGTACTCCCAAGAGCTTCACAATGAGCAATACCAACTTCTACTTCTTCCCCGTCCTTGCTGGGGTTAGGGTGTGGTGGTTTGCAATATAAGAAGATCAGATTAGATGATTGTGGTCAGCAGATCACAAGGGTGAGGAAAGATGGGCGATTTCATCAGGGATGAGTGAACTGGTTGGAACTGAACAGAGAAAGAATTCTCAGCAATCTACTGCTCTGAAAATTGAATCAAGCTTTCTTTTCCTTTCCTTTTTTGTAAACAGCCTCTCAATGCAGATAACTTAAAAAAAATGTTTTTCTGATCAATCCAGAGTAGGAGTGTGATGAAAGAGGAGGTAGTTAGTCTAAGATCTTAGGGCCCATCCAGTAGTAGGAAGTATCACAAATCCCATGAACGAAAGCCTGACTTTAATGAACCGGCCACCCCACTTTTAGCAAACCCCAAAGTTTCAGGCGATTCAGAGAATATTACAAACTATAACATGCTCATCCCCCAAATAGGTTTTAAACTATGTAGCAAGGCAGAGTTGACAAGCAGGGTTGTCGGAAACCTTTTGAGGTTTGCCCATCACTAGTTTTATATGTTGATATATAGGGACTCAAACCTGTGAAGTGCTGAGCACCTGTCATTTGCCGCTGGAATCAGTGGTAACTGAGGGAGTTTGAGATGTCCCTAAAGCTTCTCAGTATCTCACAAGACCAGGGCCAGAGCAATCATGCATGAGAATGATTTTACATGAACTACCAGCCTGTTAAGTCAGGTGTTAGATGGATTCTAGGTGATGAATCCCAAAGAGTAATTGGGTTGCTAATGGTTAAATCCACCTCTTCTTACTTTTGTGAACCCCCCCCAACGCAGCTACAGCTTCCTGCATTGGGTCACCAAGCCTCGTAGCCACTGTGGGGCTGACAGCACAGATGGTTTCATCTGACAGGGTCTTCCACTTGCTGAACTTGTCTTTCTCCCGGGACACAAAGACCCTGTGGCCTGGCTTCGTGTTGAGATGCAAGCCCAGGCCATGCAAGGTCAAGTGTCCCTTCTTGCTGCAAGCCCACGTTTGGCGCTCCCTGTCCCCACACGGCTCCAGGTAGGCTGATGCGAACTCCTGCGGCTTCTGGATGGTCAGGCACTGTTTGGTTTTAAGGCTGACGATGGACTTTGTTCTGGGGTCCCACCTCCATTGCTGCTGCTGGGCATGCAGCTTGCAATCAGCCAGGCTGATCTGGTCGCTATCCTGGTGAGCGACCTGCATGCACTTTTCCAGCCGGATGTTCTTTATGAGGAAGCTTTGCCCCTCTGATACTACGGTACAATCAAAGCACAGTTTAGAACTTTACATGCACAAGACAAACACTTCTGCAGAGCATCAGTCGTTAGCTAATGCCTAGGAAAAAAGAGACTCTTAGCCTACCACTTGTTGCTGCATTTTCATATTCTAGATATAAAAAAAAAATAGCAACCCTCTAAGTTTTAATTTCCTAGGGTTGCATTTCTTAGAGGAAGGCATGGTGCATTGGTACCAAGGAGCAAGGTTGGAAAGAAGTAATAATATTGCCATTAATGTGTAAAGCCAATAGAAAAAAAGTTACAAATTTCACAGCCATTTTTTTGAATTTCTATGAAATTTTTTAAAAAACTGGAAAATTTCAGTCAGCTATAGAACCAGTGAGAAACCTCCCAAAATCTGATGATTTTTTTCCTAGCAGAATTAAGTTTTTCCTATGAAAAAATTCATTGAAATTCAAAAAATGTTGACAAGCTCAGTTAATCTCACTTAGTACTTCACTGTGGATCACTATGCTGGGCTCTGTGGCTACTTCCTATGGCAACAATGGAAATAAAATGGCGAGCCTTAAAAACACTGGAAATGATTAGATAAGGTGACTCACAACTTTTCAATCGACAATACAATTATTGCGTCCAATATCACTGCCCAGATGTCAGGGTTCCAGATCCGAGAAGGCCCAGGCAACTGAGTTACCGACCTAGTGATGGTTCATAGACCTGCTCTATAATTCTCTCACAACTGTAGGAAGACAGCCCAGGTCACAGTAGTTAGCTTTTGAATTTCTGTATTGATCATTTTTTGCAATGAGCAACAAAGGTTCCGGGGCCTTTAAGGGGTAGATCCCAGCCAGTCAACCGAAAAGATTGCATCTGTATTCATTCCAAAATCAACCATAAATCTGACCCACGAGCATTCTGAATTACCCTTTAAACACTCTACCATACATCTCTAATAGATGCGTCTCTTCTGCTGCACAAAACATGTTATGTCCCTACCAAATCTTGAATGATAATTTGGTTTTGAAGAAAGAAGCATGGAAAAAAATGTTTCAGATTCTCACCACATTTCCCCTAGGTCATTAAAAAAATCTTTATAACTTTAAGGATTTGATCATTTATTCCCCCAGCGGTGAAAAATTCTCACATTCACCCCGAGAGTCAAAACCTGCAAAGCCACTAGCTCAGTATGTGAAGGGACTGAGTGACAAAGCAAACAAAACTTAGGGCACAGCAGGGTGCGAAGGAAACAATAGATTAAAGACCTGTTAGCTTTGCTTGTAGGAAACTCCAGTCTCCTGCTAGACTACATGCCTAATATTGTTCGTTAATTCAGGAAAAAATACGAAGGGACTTTCTGGCTGTTTCTGAATCTACTGGGAAGAGAATGGGCAGAGTTTGCTTTTCAGCTTCTAAAATGTTATTTCATTGAAATATGAATACATTAAATGCTTAATGCTGGTGAACAAGGAGAGAGGCCTAGACAGTGAAATGCTCTGTTTATCCATAGACAGGTTACAGTATGGTCCACAGCAGAGTGAGTATCTCTAGAGCCTTGCGCAGATACAAAATTTATATCCACATCCGATCCGTGATCCACAATTTTTTTGGGGGGGGGAAATGTAAGTGTATCCAGTGAACGGCACTTGATATCAGTTTGTTTTCTCAGAGATGCAACCTTCCTCCCTGGTTATGAGAAAGGAAAATGAATGAATAGGTTTCCCCAGTCACTTACCTCTCCTCTCAGTGGTACATGTACCCCCGGGACCTGGGCCTTTTTGTAAAGCAGGGAGGGAAATAATTGCAGCAGCCCCTTCCTAAAGTACTGGCAGCAGCAAAGACCCAGTGACCAACAATCCCAGTTTGGCTGAGATAGTATCAGGCTTGTACAAGTGGCCCCAGTAACCAGGGCTGGCCTTAGGATTTATGGTGCCCTAGGCGAGATTATTAAACTGGTGCCTCTGTGCCTGATCTGCTCTTAGCAACACAAACATAAGCTTATAGTATTGGAAAACTTGCCACATTCACATTATTAAAACCAGTTTAACTTAATTAAGCACACTGTAATGCTGATGGACTAGCACTAAAGAAGCAGCACTATAGAAAAAATTCTGATATGACAGAATGATGCAAATAATATTTTTTTTTAATTTATCAAAATTTTATTGGAAATTTATATGAAGAGGTATTGAAACAAAGATTTATTTTTAATTAAAAGCAATCTTTCTGGCTTTTTTGGCTGCAAAATCAGTAATAATGTCATCATATGACAAAGACAAAGTCGTGTCTTGTTCGATCGCAAGAATGGCAAGACCAGTCAAGCGTTCCTGACTCATTGTAGAGCGGAGATAGTTTTTAATGAGCTTTAGTTTTGAGAAACTCCGTTCTTCTGATGCTACTGTTACAGGAATTGTCAGTAGAATACGAGTGGCAATGTACACATTAGGATATATGTCAACAAGTTTGCGGGTATGAATAAACTGTACAATGTCCATCACCGATTTTGCATGTGGCAACATTGATGACAGTGTACTCAATTCTTCGTACAATTCAAGTCCATTTAAATCAAAACCATCACCGTGCTTCAGGAGGCTCTCTAGGTTCTTGCACTTTGTCATTAGTTGCTCTTGTTTTCCTATTTCGTTGAATTTAGTTATGTCATGCAAAAATCCAAACTGTTCATGGTGTACTTGCAAGGTATTAAACCTTTCATCAACAGCAGATACTGCTTTATCCATCACAACATTAAAAAATTCAATCTCAAATTTCTTTTCTGGATCGTCTATGGGCATGATCTGCTGTACAGATTCTTCACAAAGAAGTGTCTCTGGCCTTTTTAACTCATATTAACTATGTATTTACTTTATGAAAGTTGGAGAAAACATTGTGAAAACGTAAAACATTGGCTGCCCAACTTCTGGGCTGGCAAAAGTTATACTGACTCACAGGGAAAAAAAAAAGCAGGTGAATCTTAGTACAACATATGGTCACTCTATACCAGGGGTGGGCAACCTTTCAGAAGTGGTGTGCCAAGTTCACTGTAATTTAAGGTTTCTTGTGCCAGTAATACATTTTAATGTTTGTAGAAGGTTTCTCTCTATGTCTATATTATATAAATAAACTATTGTTATTATCTGAGGTCTTGACCACCGGTCCTGCTCAGGCCACTGCCAGCTGAGTAAATGAAACCCCAAACCAGGAGCGGGCTGGTGGCTGGAACCCTAGACAAGGATCCCAGGCCCTGCTCAGCCCGCTGCTGGTCTGGGGTTCTGACCACCAACTCCTGCCAGCCAGGATCCCGGCCGCCAACCCCCCCTCAGCCCGCTACCAGCCTGGGATTCTGCTCACCCAGGCTGGCAGGAGGCAGAGTGGGGCTGGTGGCTGGGCTCCTGACTGGCAAGGGGCCGGCAGCCGGAACCCCGGAGTAGCAGTAGGCTGAGTGCTGCTGGCACCCCAGACTGGCAGCAGACTGAGCCACTCAACCCCCCACCGGCCCTGCTCAGCCCGCCACCAGCCCACTCAGCCCGCTGCCGGCTGAGTGAATGGAACCCCAGGCTGACAGCAGGTTGAGTGGTTCAACTGGCCTGCTCAGCCCACTGACAGCCTAGGGTTCCTTGGGGGTCCCCAGGCCAGCAGCAGGTGCTGAGTGGGGCCAATGGCTGGTATCCCAGCTGGCAATAGGGCAGCAGCCGGAACCCCAGAGCAGTGATGGGCTGAGCCACTCAGCCTGCCGCTGCATACCATCAAAAATCAGCTCACTTGCCACCTTTGACATGTGTGCCGTAGGTTGCCGACCCCTGCTTTATACACTAGTAAGGAGATGAGCATATTACAGTTGTTGGAGGGCTCTTATCAGGAGTAACAGGCTATAGGAAAGTCAGTCAACATTTTTTGTTTCTCTGATGAAAACTGACCCACTCCCTGCCTCAAACCAAACCTGTCACTAATAATTGTCAACAACTTAATTTTCTGTTTTTGGCTAAGATATTGATTTTTTTTAAAAAAAATATTGAAATTGGATTCAGGATTGTTAGCAAGAATTTTTGGCAAACAAAGTTGTTAAATGACAATCTAAATGGCAACACAGTACTGCTTTCATGCTTGGTTCACACCCCAGCCCGCTGGTTCAACAGCTGCAGTAGAGGAGGAGATAGGTGGAAAACTGCAGGACCCCAAAATCCACTTCTTGGGGTGCAGAGTGGCAACAGCAGCAGCAAACCCTCACGTCCAATCACACGCCAATGGGCACCGCCGCCAGCCCAACAGACCATGGTGAAGTTAGCACAGCATCTGATCTCAGGGACAGGGCACCCATGGAGCCACAGCAGCTCATCCTGCCCTGTGCAGCTCCCCCCGGATGAGATGGATCGCTGGCAGCTGCCAGCCCAGGGGAGAGGCGCTCCCCAGCTAGGGTGATAGATCCAGATGTCCTGATTTTATAGGGCCAGTCCCGATATTTGGGGCTTTGTCTTATATAGGCACCAATTACCCCCACCTAGAGTGACCAGACAGAAAGTGTGTAAAATCAGGACAGGGATGGGGGGGGGGGGTAAAAGGAGCCTATATAAGAAAAAGACCCCAAAATTGGGACTGTCCCTATAAAATAGGGATATCTGCTCACCCTACCCCAATCCCCTATCCTGATTTTTCACACATCTGACTAACCCCAGCCAAGACTTGTGTGACATTCCAATTCTGGCTGCCTGCCGAGGATGTGAGTTACTTTCACTTTCATTCCTCAGCAGGCAGCCAGCCTCCTCCCCCCCACTTACCCCCCAGCACCTCACCCAACCCAGCCCTGACGGAGGGGAGGGAGGAGAGAGAGAGGGGTGCTCCTGGGGAGGAGGGAGAAAGGGGCAGGGAGGAGAAGAATGGATGTTATGGGGGACAACGAAGGATACTGGTTCCAGAGCCGCAGAGCCTGCCTCACCTGACCTCAGCCGGGGGGAAAGAGTCACACTCACAGGTGAGCTCCTTCCCCACCCCTACCCCCTCCCCTTCCCAGAGACCCCAGCAGCCAATCCCCTCCCTCAGACTGTGCTGCATTCGGCTCTCTCTAGGACCCAGCAGCCCGGCTTCGACACTGTCTGGGCTGCCTGCAGAGTGGTGCCCCCAGGCAGAGTGAGGCCCTACGCGGCTGCCTATTCTGCCTATGACTAAGGACGGCCCTGCCAGTAACCTCATGACCAAGCCAGTGTTCCACCTTGAGAGACTCAGCTCAGGTGTCTGAGATCTAGCAGAGTTCAGGGGAACCCCTTTCTATAAAGACGTGTCTTGGGCTGACAGTAAGGCTGGTGCAAAGGTGGCATCAGGCAGGCATAGTTCAACCTGGGGAATATCCCTCAAGGCAGAAAGTTTCTATCCCTCCCAGGCACTTCACTGGCCCTCCACCGCCTTTGCTGCAAATCTGGGTGTTGTCATAATGTCAAGGGTAACTGCATCTGTATTGCACCTTCATGGTCCCTTGAGGGCACCCACTAAGGTTGCCAGTTCTGAGCTGTCACTTCTCTTGGGTTGGAGACCCATGTCTCTCTCCCTCCTGACGGGAGTTTTAAGGCTTCACAACTCCCTGCTTTACACTTCATAACTCCAGCGAGTCAGTCTGCCTAAAGGCCAGCACTAGTGCGTTGCTGTCTCTCCGAGGACCATGACCCGAGTATTGCCAGCAGTTACAAGTTACAACCAAGCTCTTTCTAAGCCAGCACCTTTATTCATAAGGTAAAAGCATTACAGAGAAAACATCAAAAGCAAACAGATGTAAACACACACTAAGCATAATAGGAATCACTCCACAGTCTTATGGGGCCCTAGTAGGCCAATGTTTCCCCAGTCCTTCTGCAAGATTGGGGGCCCCCTTGGACAGAAGGTCCTGTCCGTTTGCTGGCTCAGAAAGAAGGCCCTGAGTCAGTTTAATCCCAGCCTTTTTATAGCCAAAGCCCTCTCTTTGTCTGCTGGTCTTTTGAAAATCCAGTTTGAGCCAGTCTGTATGAGCCTCCTGGGGGGGTGGGGATGGAGGATGGAAGTGCCTCTCTTGGAGGTGTTTATCTGAATCACTCCTCACTGCTTCTGGTTCCTGGAGGAGCTGGGGTAACCCTCCCCCTGCAGTTGCACACAATCCCTGGCCCACAGTGATCCATACACTTTATACAATGCAATCCCCAAACATGCTGCATGGGATTGCAATATTCATCACAGGGGCGTTCCAAGGCAGAGTGGACTGGAGGAGGAAGGGAGGGGCATGGCTGCAATGGACCTGCACTCTTGCAAAGCCCCAAAGAGGCCAATGAAGCAAAGGCACCTCCTAGGGCAGCCCTTGGAGTTGCCTCAGTCTGCCCTGGGCCCCCTGTAGCTGCTGAATAGGGGCGTACAAACAGCATCTCCCCTGTCTCCGTGCTCAGACGTGAATCTACCCCTGTGTCTTTCTGCCTCTTCCATCACACCCGGTAATAGACATTGCAGCTGAAATGCCATGGCAATTTTATGGCTGATGCATGAGGCGGAATGAATCCAGCTCTCTCTCCTGGCGCTAGTAGGGGTACCCAAGATAGCAAGCAATTACTGGGCGAGAGCCTGGGTTGGTTTAAAGCAGCACTGCTCCGTGGGAGTCATGATGGGTTACATCAGCGAAGGACCAAGCCTCTGGCAATCAGCAATGAGCTCAGTAAGGACTCGAAGCAAGAAGAGCAGAGGGGTGAGAAGGTGGCAGTACTACAGGATGGCTCTTCTGGTAGCTGCTCTTTGGGCCTTCCCCAACCGTTGTGACACAGAGAAAACTCACAGCGAAGTCAAAGACAGTTTGCCAAGCGAGGAGGGTTTTGTTTGTTTTCAAAGTGCCTCCATTTGGAAGGCAGCAGGGGAAAGCCCTGTTGCAAATGGTTGTAAAAGCAAACACACATTCCTAAAGCTCAAAGCCTGAAGGTTAATAATATAGGGGAAATAGTTAAATATTAGCAATTGGAGAGCACAGAAATGTGGAGCCAGATTTCAAACCCTTTTAGGGCATAAGACAAGTGCTACATGGGCCTTGTGCAAGCTCTCTGAACAGGGGTGGATGTTACCCTTTAATGCTTAGTTATAAGGTGGCAGACAAAGAGGGGGAGAGAAGATATAGTAACATAGAGCACTAGCTTCCAAGTATCAGTCCCGAAGAAAAACTGTACGTTAGTGTAACCCTCCCCCGCAGCATATCAGCATTATCCAAAGCATAGGATGTGTCCTCTTGAAGGTGTGACGCTCTAGCTGCCAGGTGAGGCCCTGACAGACCTTTCAGCTGTTCTCCAGAATCTCAGCTTTTGTTTAAAAGAAAAAGTTAGTCTCTAACTATTATGGTTGCGGAGAAAAGCTTCAAAATGTGACCCAAGTGAACTCATCTGACTTTGCAGAGAGCCTGAAACAATAGCTGTGAAGTGTGAACTACCCCGTCCATTTCACTGGATGCAGATGCAGTGGTGAGACTTTAAGGGTCAGCGTGCCTATTTCACTGCTTGTCAAAACATGTAAGAAAGGAGAGGAAGGATCCTAGTGTCAAGAACTAAAATATGGGCACACCCTTAACAAGCCCTGCCAGAACTAAAGGAGTGGGTATGGTTGTTTCCTTTTCTGGAAGCTGGGCTGTAAACACCACAGTGTTTTAATACATGTGTTTGCCCATTCATGCTTTCAAGCCAAGAGAGAGAAACACACAATCACCGAGTATTTCTAAAGAAAAACCCAGCAGGCAGCTGGTTAAATACTCATAACCATCAAAGGCTTTTGTGGTTAATATCATCTCTGGAAAATGCTGCAAGGGCAGAGCTTCCATTCCCTGTTGACAGCTCCTTATGACAAGTGGGTCTGTGGCCATTTTTCTTACAGCTCCTCTACAGTGATTTTGCCCCTGTGCAAAGCCCAGCACAAGGTTTATGTGGGGATTAAGTCCTCTTCTGAGGATGTTAAGTAATGGATAAGCCCTGTACTGGTCCCCTGCACAGAGGTCAATTTCATCCCTCATGTGGATGCTCAAACAGCCTATAACTTGTAACCCTTCTTCCAGGGGGCGCCAGCAGCAACCGGGGCCGGGTTCAATACCTAGGGCTTCCTTTTCGACAATACAACACAAAACCGGCTCGAGCCCCCCACCCAGTAACTTGGGAAAATTACACGTCACCCCGGGCGCCTCTGAGAGGCAAAACTTCCCCTCTCGTAAGCACAGAGTCTGAGTGTAGAAAAGAATATTTTAATGAAAGGAGGGAAGTAACTCGGCGTTAATTAGGGAAAATGCCACAAGCAGGATTCACAAACCTAAAACTGTGAGCAGGACACCCACCCCAGAGTGCGTGGGGCACTGCCTCATGTTCTTGAGTTCTACAACCAAAAATTGCTTGTTCTGTGCCCTCCTCTGCTCCCCTTACCATATCCCACTCATAGTGGTTGTCCTGGGTCAGTGAGGCCCCAGGGTTCAAAGGTGCATCTGTATGAGTTCACTTCCCACCTGGGGAAGAAGGCACCTTGCTCACTCTGAGCACTTGTGCTGGCTGACCACCCCGCCGCTCGTCCCTCTCCTCTGGCCACCTCGCCAGCTGACTGTCCGTCACCTTCTGTTGCCACCTGCCTCTCTGCTGTGACCTCTGACCAAAAGGGTAATTCAGGCCTTGGGACAGAATGAGTCTGACATCCCTGCATTAGGTCCAGGGCCAGCTCCAGGCACAAGCATTCCAAGCAGGTGCTTCGGGCGGCAATCTGCAAGGGGCAGCAGTCCCTGTGTTTTTGGCCCCAAGCAGCGCGCCGAAGTGCCGACGCGGATGGCAGGGGCAGTCTGGGTGCCGTTAGGGCATCTCACGTGTTTCTGCGGCGGCAGCAATTCGGCGGCAGCTTCTATGTTCAGCTGTCTGCAGTGGCGCAACTTCTGTCTTCCGGCTGAAGACAGAAGCTGCTGCCGAATTGCCGCCACTGCAGAAACGCGCATGCAACCCTAACGGCACTGCCCCTGCCGTCAGCATCGGCAATTCGGTGCGCTGCTTGGAGCGGCAAAAACAGTAGAGCTGGCCCTGATTAGGTCCCCTCTTAAGGCTGGTTTACACGGCACAGCAACCCTCACACAGGAAGGTTCTAGAGAAGTGTGCATCACCGCGCTGCATAAACAAACCCTAAGGAGTGCATCTTCCAACGCACTGAACAGGAGGTTCAGGCAAGGTGCGTATTGCTCCATCTCTGAACTCCATAGCTCTAAGCTGCTGCCCCACATCCAAATATATCATTGGAGCTTGCATATGGCAGCGAGGCCACCCAACACCCCACTGAGGTAGGTAGGTAAGAAGAGTTTTTACCTGTTGGAGAGAGAGGTAAGTGAGGCATAGAGAGATTAAAGCTAGAGGTAGTGGACAAAAATTAGGAACCTAAGCCCATAGATAGATAGATAAATAAGTGGTGTGATTTTCAAAAGGGCTGAGCACTTACCATACCTGTGCAATGCTCAGTGGTTTGAGCATTGGCCTGCTAAACCCAGGGATTTGAGTTCAATCCTTGAGGGGACCATTTAGGGAACAGGGGTAAAAATCTGTCTGGGAATTGGTCTTGCTTTGAGCAGTGGGTTGGACTTGATGACCTCCTGTCAAAGTATTATTTCCACTTTGAACTTTAGCGTCCAGAAAGTGGGGACCTGCATGTACCCTTTTAAGCTTAATTTCTAGCTTAGATCTGATAACGCTGCCACCAACCAAAAATATAGTGTTTTGGTACATTTTCTGTCCCCCAAAAACCTTCCCTGGGGAACCCAAGACCCAGAGCCCTTGGGTCTTAAAACAAAGAGGAATAAACCATTCCCCCTCCTTCTTTCTCCCTCCCAGACTTTCCCTGAGAGATTACTGATCCAAACTCCTTGGATCCTAAAACAGAGAGGAATTAACCTTTCCCCCCTTCTCTCCCCCCACCACTCCCTGGTGAGTTCAGACTCAATCCCCTTGTCTTACACAAGGAAAAAAATCAACCAGATTCTTAAAAAAGGAAGCTTTTAATTAAAGAAAGAAAAAAGTTAAAATTATCTCTGTAAAATCAAGATGAAAAATGTTTACAGGGTCTAAGCTTTACATAGACTAGAGGGACTCCCTCCCCACTAGCTTGATACAAGTTACAGCAAACAGAGGTAAAATATCCTTCCAGCAAAATACACATTTGCAAATAAAAAAAACAAACATAAAGACTAATCCTCCTTCTATCTAGTACTTACTATTTTTGAACATGAGAGACTGTTTCAGAAAGATTGGAGAAATCTGGTTGCATGTCTGGCCCCTCTTAACTCCAAGAGAGAACAAAGAACAACCCACAAAGCACAAACAAAGACTTCCCTCCACCAAGATTTAAAAGTATCTTGTCCCCCCGATCGGTCCTTTGGTCAGGTGTCAGCCAGGTTCACTGAGCTTGTTAACCCTCTACAGGTAAAAGAGATATTAACCCTTAACTATCTGTTTATGACATGCCCCCCAATTAGTTCCTGAATCTGTAAGGATGTCGGAGGGCCAACCTACCCTAGCAAAAATGTCTGTTAAGGCCTGGCACACAGTGTTAGCCCTGGTGTTGCTTAGAGCTACTGCTTCCGGCCATCGGGTAGCAAAGTCCACGAAAGTCAGTATGTACTGCTTTCCTCTGGGCGTCTTTTTTTGGGAAAGGACCCAGAACATCCACAGCTACTCGCTGAAATGGGACCTCAGTTATGGGGAGCGGCTGGAGAGGGGTCTTGACCTGGTCTTGGGGCTTTCCCACTCTTTGGCACATCTCACAAGACCGGACATAATTGGCAACGTCCTTGCCCATCCCCTCCCAGTGGAAGGACTTCCCCAACCTGTCTTTGGTTCTGTTCATCCCAGCATGGCCACTGGGATGATCATGGGCTAAGCTTAAGCGCTTTCCCTGGTACTTAGTTGGAACCACCAACTGTTTTTGCGGCTGCCATTCTTCCCGGTGTCCACCAGAAAGAATCTCCTTGTATAAAAGTCCTTGTTCTACAACAAACTGGGATCAGTTAGAAGAGCTGAGAGGCGGTGGGGTGCTCTGTGCCGCTGCCCAAGCTTTCTGAAGGCTGTCATCTGCTTCCTGCTCAGTCTGGAACTGTTCCCTTGAGGCTGGAGACACCAGTTCTTCCTCAGACTGTGGACTTGGGCTTAGTCCCTCTGGAAGCGATGTAGGTGATGGGGTTGTTTTCATGGCTGGTGAACCGCTCTCCGCTGGTGCACCAGGGGGTATTTCAGGCTCTGGCTGAGCCTCTTGGGCAGGGTTGTCTGCTGCTTCTGCCAGTTTAGGCCCACTGGCGCCCTCTGGCGTTGGGGTTGGAGACGGGTTTGCAAGAGCTGGCATCAGTGCTGGCAACGGTTCTGGTGCTGGCTGCTTTTCCAGTTCCAGTTCTGGGACTGGAGGTGCTGTGGCTGTTGCAGTTGTTGGCAGGGGATCCGGATCCACTACCTCTGTCTGGGTCTCTGGTAACACAGACAGGGCCCCTGTGGATGGCTCAGGAACAGGGATGGGTCTGGAAGCTTGCCTGGCCTGGCTCTGTGTAACCATTCCCACCCTCTTGGCCCACTTTACCTGGTTGGCCAAGTCTTCCCCCAGTAGCATGGGGATGGGATAATTGTCATAGACTGCAAGAGTCCACATTCCTGACCAGCCTTTGTAGTGGACAGGCAGTTCAGCTGTAGGCAAGTTTACAGATTTTGACACGAAGGGGTAAATTGTCACTTGGGCCTCTGGGTTGATGAACTTGGGGTCCACTAAGGATTGGTGGATAGCTGACACTTGTGCCCCCATGTCTTTTCACGTGATAACCTTCTTTCCACCCACTCTCAAAGTTTCCCTTCACTCCGAGGGTATTTGAGAGGCATCTGGGCCTGGGGATCTTTGGTGTGATGGTGGTGTAATGAACTGCACTCGGTTGGGATTCTTGGGGCAGTTGGCCTTTATATGTCCCAGTTCATTACATTTAAAGCATCACCCCGCTGACTGGTCACTGGGCCGAGGTGTGTTGCTGGAGACTGGTGAGGTGGGAGAATAAAGAGGCTGAGGCTTTCCTTGGGTTGTAGGTGGGGTCTTGGGTTGCCCTCGGTGATAGGGTTTATTGTCTGTTTGCCCCCTGTGATATTTGCTCCCCTTGTTAGTAGCTTTTTTCTTTTCTGCCACTTCCACCCATCTGGCTCCAATCTCCCCCTCCTCAGTTACAGTTTTGGGCTTCCCATCTAGGATGTACCTTTCTATTTCCTCAGGAACACCCTCTAAGAACTGCTCCATTTGCATTAGGAGGGACAGCTCTGCCAGAGAGTTAGCATTTGCTCCTAATATCCAGGCATACTAATTCTTTCCAGTGTGGTAGGCGTGTCGGGTAAATGACACCTCTGGTTTCCACCTTAGGGCTCTGAACCGCTGACAGGCATGCTCAGGTGTTAGCCCCATTCTGATTCTGGCCTTGGTTTGAAAAAGTTTATAATTGTTCATGTGTTCCTTAGGCATTTCAACCGCCACCTCTGCTAAGGGTCCACTGAGCTGTGACCTCAGCTCTATCATGTACTGGTCTTCAGAGATATGTACCCATGGCAGGTCCTTTCAAAATTTTCTAAGAAGGCCTCAGTGTCATCACCTGCCTTGTAGGTGGGAAATTTCCTGGGATGGGGAACAGTACTTGGAGAAGAGTTGTTAGGGTTGGCTGGAACATCTGGCTTAGTCTTTGCTAAGTCCATGGCCCGCTGGTGGGCCTCCCTTGGGATCTCTATCTCTCTTCTGTGGGCCACCTCTTTGGCTTCTTGTTTTCTTTTGTGGGCCTCCTCTTTGGCTTCTTGTTCTCTTTTGTGGGCCGCCTCTTGGGCTTGTTTTTCTCTTTTTTTTATCTTTATCTTTTTTTTAATTTTTTTTTGTTTTGTTTTATCTCCATTTTTTTTATTTCTATTTCTTTTTGTTTTCTTTTCATGTCTTTTTTGTGGGCAGCTTCTTTGGCTTGTTTTTTTTGCATTCAGTCTTGCCCGTTCCTTGGAATTCATTGTTCCTGCTTTTTTGTGCTGGCTGTGCCCTCTGCAGCTTATTGCCTGGAATGCTGCAGCTCAGGGTTGCTTGGTTACAGAAACTTTTTAACTAACTATCTATGCCCGAAGGGTTAGAAAGAAAAAAAAATTCATTTGCAAATGCCTTTTGCTGGTGTCTGCTGGCTCAAAGCTTGCCGCTTTTATGACAAAGACCTTTGTTAAAGAACTTAACACCTATGCTCTCAGGCTGACTTCCTCAACCAGAAAGGAGAGAAAAAAAATTCACTCGCTTTAATTTTAAAAGCCCTCCTCTCAGCCTGTTTCAAGCAGCTAGCAGGAGAGAAGAAAAAAGAAATCATACTGGCTTTTGCTTTTAAAATCAACCCCCTCTCAGAGTGCTTTCCAAGCAGTTAGAAAGGAGAGAAAAAAAAACTCACTGGCTTTTGGGTCCTAGACATCCCACTTTTGCCACTATGTCAAGGTATTATTTCCACTTTGAACTTTAGCTTCCAGAAAGTGGGGACTGGCATGTACCCTTTTAAGCTTAATTTCTAGCTAGATCTGATAACGCTGCCACCAACAAAAAATATAGTAATAAACCATTCCCCCTCCTTCTTTCTCCCTCCTGGACTTTCCCTGAGAGATTACTGATCCAAACTCCTTGGATCCTAAAACAGAGAGGAATTAACCTTTCCCCCCCCCTTCTCTCCCCCCACCACTCCCTGGTGAGTTCAGACTCTATCACCTTGTCTTACACAAGGAAAAAAAATCAATCAGATTCTTAAAAAAGAAAGCTTTTAATTAAATAAAGACAAAAGTTAAAATTATCTCTGTAAAATCAAGATGGAAAATGTTTACAGGGTCTAAGCTTTACATAGACTAGAGGGACTCCCTCCCCACTAGCTTAAGATACAAGTTACAGCAAACAGAAGTAAAATATCCTTCCAGCAAAATACACATTTGCAAATTAAAAAAACAAACATAAAAACTAATCCTCCTTCTATCTAGTACTTACTATTTTTGAACATGAGAGACTGTTTCAGAAAGATTGGAGAAATCTGGTTGCTTGTCTGGCCGCTCTTAACTCCAAAAAAAACCAAAAAACAACCCAAAAAACACAAACAAAAACTTCCCTCCACCAAAATTTAAAAGTATCTTGTCCCCCGATTGGTCCTTTGGTCAGGTGTCAGCCAGGTTCACTAAGCTTGTTAACCCTTTACAGGTAAAAGAGACATTAACCCTTAACTATCTGTTTATAACACCTCCTGAGGCCCCCTCCAAACTTGACGTTTTATGATCCTATACCCAGGGTTCCAGGCAGACTTGTGCAGATAGTGCACAATGCCACACCACTGTATCTTCACACCCATGTTTAGATGAAAGCTAGCTCAGGCACGCTGCCCTGGGCGGCAGTCAGACCTTCGACTGCAGTGGTAACATACCCTAAGGAACAGCCTAGCTTGGCTAGGGTTATTTCAAGAGCACTATTTCGGCTATTCAATACAGTAAGTGCAATGGGAACTGTACTACTCATTTCATTAGGAGCAGAGTTAGGACACTGCGGAGCCCTTTTGAAAACTCCACCATAGATTCCTTCATGCCACAGGGAAGGGGGTCTCCTGTGGCACTTGTGAACCTTGTTAACAGCAGTGAGTTATCCACACAATTACAAACACAGGTTTGGTCATTTTAAGAAAAATTCTGCACACAAACCAGGAGGCTCAAATCCCCAGCTCTCCTGCAGGGGATTTCCAGTGAAAAACATTGACTCAAAATTCTCTGCTGGCATAATTCCATTGATTACACCCCAGCAGAGAATTTGAACACACTGAGTTCTGGTAAACAAAAGACACTTCCTCTGCTGCAGGCGGCAGCAGTGGCAGGGGGGATTTCAAGATGCCAGCAGGACAGGACTGTGTTAGGGGTAGGGGAGAAATAGGCTTCGGACAGGAGAATATCTGCAGTCTTAGGCCCTGTTTACACTACAGAACTGGCCCAGTTGTACTGAATGAGTTTAAGCATTCACCTAGATTGTTTTCAATTGCACAACCTTCTGGGTACCTATCCCATAATTCTTGACTCTCTCCCAGACACCATGCATTCTGGGAGATATTTTGGCATTGTCAGCCCTTAGAGAATTAACTAGGGTTACCACCTGGCCAATATCTGACCAGCCTGCCTGTTTTTTTATGGATTTGCCAGTTGCCAGAAAAAAAATTAATCTGCTGGGTTTTTTTTATGTGTGTTTAAAGATTGCATTATTATCTAATTACACTGGGGTATCTAATGTTCAAAGTTTGTGTCCAGAAAAGATGCTGCAGTGTTCCCATTTCCGCAGTTTAAGCGGTAGATCCACACTGTCAAAGTACAGCAGCTGTCGGCCCTCCAACAGTGAGAGAGGGTGTGAGTCACTGTAAGTGGCTGTTGAAGGGAGCGGGAGGATGCAGAGTTGCCTTGTGGTTGGGGTTGAAGTGGGCTTGTTTTGAAGATGGGGGAAGTGGCCATTTTTGTGTGTGTGTGTGTGTGTGTGTGCATTTCAAAGGCAGTAACCCTAGAACTAACTCGTCTGTTTCAGCTTGTCTGTGTCCACACTGGTGCTGAACTGGTTCAGAACGAACCTGTTAAGCTTTAGCTGGTGATTAAACCTGATGAAAGATCATCTGTTCAAGCTCATTAGACCATTTGGATGTGTGTCTGCAGAGTGTTTACAAACATTTGAGAGGCTTTAATCTGGGTAATTTGTCTGGTTTAGACCAGTTGTAATGCTCTGATATTCAAAATAGCGTGACGGTTTGAACTTTTGCTCATTCAAGCTGAACCTGTAGCCTGGTCGCTACGACCGTGATGCCTTTTGATTTCTTTGCCCTACATTCTTAAGGACTCGCTGTGCTCAGAGCTCATAGAATCAGCTGCTGGAGGCTACAGCCTAGGACAACATTGCTGTATGCGCTGTGCTCTCCCACAGAAACTTTACTTTTGTTCTCTACCGTGTTGGTTTCGGGTACCTAAAACCAGGGCCCGTTCAAGCAAATCTGGTGCCCACTGCAGAGCTCTTCAATGGGGGCTTGCTTTCTAAGTGATGACTTTCTTCCCAAATTGCTCTCCTGTCAGCTAGGAGTCAGGATAGCTCCTAGGGAGGCATAAGGATGTGTACTGTTTCTTAAAAAAGCTACAGCAGGAAGGAATTGGGGGTTAGGGAAAATCTCTATAGCAGTGGTTCTCAGCCAGGTGTCCAGGGCCCCCTGAGGAGCCATGAGCTGATTTCAGGGGGTCCACCAAACATGGCTGGCGTTAGACACACTAGAGCCCAGGGCAGAAAGCTGAAGCCCCACAATACAGGTCTGCAGCCCGGGGCCCTGAGCTCCAGCACCTAGGGCTGAAGCTGAAGCTTGAGCAACTTAGTTGTGTGATGCCCCTTGTGATGTGGGCCCCCAGGCAATTGCCCTGCTTCCTACCCCTTAACGCCCGCCATTTTATATGGAGAAAAACAATTGTTGTAGGACAGGTGGGCCATGGAGTTTTTATAGCCTTAAAAAGAAAAATGTTCAGAACCCCTGTTCTACAGTGAAATACCCAGACAGCGAGAGAGAGAGAGAGAGAGAGAGAGAGAAGCATTAGGAATCATGTTGTTTTTCTTTATTCCAATAAAGTTCCTTGGTCAGTGTTAGAAGAAAGCAAATACTCTCAGTGATTCTTCACTTTTGTCCCACCACAGGGCCTAGAGAGAATGTGTCTGGAACTGGGGCATGTGTGTTTATGGCTGGTGTTAGGGTAAAAGTGGATAGAGTTTTCTTGTTATTATGATGAAAATAGGAAGTGGTGAAAGCAGGAGGGGGTCGTTCTGAGGCTACCCAGCCCAGGCTGGGATAAATAGGAAAATGTCTTTTATCTCCAAATGATTCATGTTACTATCATTTCAGAGCTCTCAGTCATCACCAAGCACAGCGCACTTCACATCCCATGCTATTAAAGCATGAGCTGTAAATCAGCCGTCTTGGATTTTAGCCTGTCCCAGATGGAAGGGGAAATCCAGGTTGGGGTTATGCAGGACAAAAGGCATCAAAGTTTGACAGCTATGTGCACTACGCAAACCGCTGGAGAGGTTCATCCACCATCACCCAGAGCCCCTCAGTTGATCTATAGCAGTATCTGTCCCTGCTCATTTTACTAGTGACTGATTTTTGAGTGGGGACATGATGCTTAAGGTTCCCCCTAATTTTAACTCTTTACTGCTGCCCAACATCACACATCCTACATCACAGTGGTGGTCCTCTCTGACCTGGGGACAGGGCACCCTTTGGAGCTCATTGCTGCTGTTCTGAGTGACAGCTGGGAAGGATCTCAAAAGTACTGTGACATATTCCAGCCCTGACCATGCTAAGCAGATAGCTTTCCGTATGGCTTTCCTTGTTAGGCAGGCTACTGTAAAAGTGAAATGAATTATATTAAAGAAATAGAATGAATTAAAGAATGCTGTATGTGCCTTTAAGTAGAAATGAAAAGAATGCTGCGATCCAGGTGTCAGGAAAGCAGACATTAAGGTAGAACAATTGCTCCACTTAAGGGCGATTGGTGAAGTATTAGCCTTAGATCGATAGGAGTTAGTAAGGAAGTAGGATATGCATGCTGTGCCCCGGGGAAATTTTACAATTTTGCTCTCTTTGTCCCTTTGTTTAGTTCGCGCCCTTTTATCTGCATAAATAAGACTGTTTGGGTCTTGCATGGGGGCTCACATCATCTGGGTGTTATTAGCAGAGCGCTGTGCTAATAAAAGAGAATGGTCTGACAAACTGTGAGTCCTGAGTCTAACTTTGACACTGTGGTCCTGCAGACCAAAAGTCAGGCTGGCTTGGGTTGGAGTCTCGTTATGCCTGAGCTCCTCTAAGCTCTGGGGTGTATGGGTTTGGTTCGTCTCTGAAAACAGTTGTGATTTCTGTCTGCAGTTTCAAAAATAAATGAATTAAATGAAAGCATCCCTCATGAGCAATGAGAGCTGTAGTCCTTCAGGCTCTAGCAGCTAAGCATCTTCCCTAGCACACCCTGAACACTTGTACTAATTCATTGCATTCTGACAAACTTTTTCAGGCGGGGAAACTGAGGCACAAGACAGTTAAGTGAGTTACCCAAGATCAGAAGCAGAATTACAACCGAGCAGTTCTGACTGCAAACCACTAGCCAGCAATGCCTCTCAACACCCAGTGCAGCTGGGATGCCATCGTAAATGCTCTCTGGCCTCATGCTATGCATGTCTGCTTACAGCTAGAAATTGGTCACTCTGTATTTAAACCCAGCTGTGTTAAATGCTATGTGGAGGTGCACTGCAGAATAACACATTTCACTGCTACTGGATTTAGAGCTTTACAATAAAACAAATACAGACTCTACAGTAGCAGCAAACTGGACTCAGGTCTACAGGGCAAAGGGGTTCTTGTTTGGCAATCACCAAGGAGAAAAACTTACCCTGTAGCAAAGGAAGGAGGCACATCCATCTCAGGCTCCACTTGAAAAGCTCCATTGTTTCCCAGCAACAAAGGGGGAAGAGGAGTCCCCGAAAAGAATGATCAGGACTGGAGAGTGGGAGCTGGTTTGTTTTTCTCACTCTTGCTTTCATTCAAAATCAACGCGAAAGGGGAAGAAAGAAAGAAAAAAATCCCCACTTTCTGTTTTAGCGCTGTAGGACTGGCAAAGAACCAGCTTCCAGACACACTCTGCCCCGCTCTTGCTTTCCAGAGAATCCTGCTGCTCCAGTCAGGGGACTCCTGCTCCCACGCCCAGCTAGAATTTCAAATCCCTTATGGGAAGTTGTATAACAATCCGGACCAGGGGAAACACACCAGCAAAGCAGTCAGAGGCCATAAAGTTCAGCTCCTTAGTAGCTGCAGTTGCTTAGTGGGCAACAAGGCGAGAATACTAAAGAGGCTGGGCTGGCCAAGGATCCAGAGATAGGTTTTGGAGTAGAAAGGGAAAGTGCAGGCAAAGCTGCTGGTACTCAGGGAAGTTACTGAACGCTGCACACTGAGGTTACTGTGGCTCTGGCACTGGCTGCTTGAGTTTGCTGTCTCTAAGTCAGGGGTCGGCAACCTTTCAGAAGTGCTGTGCCGAATCTTCATAAATTCACTCTAATTTAAGGTTTCGCATGGCAGTAATACATTTTAACGTTTTTAGAAGGGATCTTTCTATAAGTCTATAATATAAACTATTGTTGTATGTAAAGTAAATAAAGTTTTTAAAATGTTTAAGAAGCTTCATTTAAATTTAAATTAAAATGCAGAGCCCCCTGGACTGGTGGCCAGGACCCGGGCAGTGTGAGTGCCACTGAAAATCAGCTTGAGTGCCGCCTTCGGCACACGTGCCATAGGCTGCCTACCCCTGCTCTAAAGAGACATGTTCCTGCAGAGCCTGGGGTGATCGATCGCAGGGGGCCTTTGTAAGTGCTAAGTTACAGCATTTTACAGAAGTGGTTGTTGGCAAATGGAACCACAGTAGATTTCCCATAAGTTTGGTCAGAGATAAACAGAAAGATGGTGGAGGTAGCAGGGCTCTGTTGCCAGATGCCACCTGTGTGGTGCTGTGCTCTATCCAATGTTGATAACAGTCGGCTGCATGTGTGTGTTTCCTCTGGGTGCTGCCCTGGCTCTGCACAGATCGCTGACACAGCAGACCCTGAGAGAACCCACAGTGACCACAGACTCTAATAAGATACGAAGGCACCTGGGCCAGGTTCTTTGTCAAACAAAGCACAGTCTCCAGCTCCCTGGATCAGATGTCTACAGTTGTGCTAGTACATATGTGCTCCCTGACAATTGACACAGCTCAGTCAGTGGCGGGACTTTCCACTGCCCCCTAGGTTGCACAAAGACAACTCCTCAGGTGTGCATTCTTATACACAAGTACAAACAAATTACACATCACTCCTGACGTATTGAGGTGCATAGGGCTGGCTTTAGGCCTATGCCACCAATTCCCCCGAATCGGGCCCCGTGCCAAGAGGGCCCCGCGCCCAGTGAGAATCCCTTCCCCGGCTAGAGGCGCCTTTTTAATTTTTACTCACATGGTGGCAATCCAGGTCTTTGGCGGCACTTCAGCAGTGGGTCCTTCGCTTGCTCTGGGACTTTGGCGGCACTTCGGCAGCACTGAAGGACAGGGCCACACAGAGGATTCAGGGGGCCTGGGGCAAAAGCAATTTTGAGGGCCCCTTCCATAAAAAAAAGTTGCAATACTATAGAATACTTTATTCTCGTGGGGGCCCTTGCAGGGCCCAGGGCTGGGGCAAATTGCCCCACTTGCCCCCCTTTCTGGGCGGCCCTGCTGAAGGACCTGGCGCCAAAGACCTGGAGCGAGTGAAGGACCCACTGCCGAAGTGCCGCCGAAGACTTGGAGCACCACCCGGTGAGTACAAGCCCGACAAGTTTTTTTATGTGTTTTTTTTTTTTTAGTCATCTCTGCCGGAGCCCATCTAAACTGTTCGAATTGGGCCTCGCACTTCCTAAAGCAGGCCCTGGCGGTGCAACTCCCTACATAGCAAGGTACAACCCTTCTGCATGTTGGAATGCTGCCTCGCTCCTGGTCAGGGGTGGCTCCAGGCCCCAGCACACCAAGCGCGTGCTTGGGGAGGCATGCCGCAGGGGGCTCTCTGCCAGTTGCCGGGGGGGTGGCAGGCAGGCCATTTTCGGCGGAGTGCCTGTGGAGGGTCCTCTGGTCCCGCGGCTCCACGGAAGTCGCGGGACCAGAGGACCCTCCTCAGGCATGCCTGTGGGAGGTCCACCGGAGCCGCAGGACCGGCGACCGGCAGAGCGTCCCCCACGGCATGATGCCATGCTTGGGATGGCGAAATGTCTAGAGCCGCCCCTGCTCCTGGTATATGTTAGTTTGAACAAACAAATCTATCCATCATAGTATCGTTTTGAGCCTGTCTTTTAGGATGATGTGATGATGCGGTTCTGGCGGGACCCAACCGAGAGTGCCAATTCAGGACCAATTGCTTAAACAGGGCAGTTACAGCCCTAGGCTGGGGTTTTTCCACCTCTAAGGCAAACCAAACCAGCCAGACAAAAATGACTTCGGTTTCACCCCACTGGCTAACCACAAGTCACACAAGCAATTTCCTTAGACACTTCAGTCTCCCAGTATCACCACCAGTGCCACTCGTCCTGGGGATGAATGGTTATGAAAACCAACACCTCAATAAAAGAAAAAGGTTCTCTCAATCCCAAAGGACCAAGCCCCAGACCCAGGTCAATATACACATCAGATCTTACCCACAAATCACGCTGTTGCCAATCCTTTAGAATCTAAAATCTAAAGGTTTATTCATAAAGGGAAAAAGGTAGAGATGAGAGCTAGAATTGGTTAAATGGAATCAATTACATACAGTGATGGCAAAGTTCTTAGTTCAGGCTTGTAGCAGTGATGGAGTAAACTGCAGGTTCAAATCCAGTCTCTGGAGAACATCCCCAGCTGGGATGGGTCATCAGTCCCTTGTGTGGAGCTTCAGCTTGTAGCAAAGTCCCTCCAGAGGTAGGAAGCAGGACTGAAGACAAGATGGAGATGAGGCATCAGCCTTATATAGGCTCTTCCAGGTGTAAGAACACTTCTTTGTTCTTACTGTGAAAAATTACAGCAAAATGGAGTTTGCAGTCACTTGGGCCAGTCCCTGCACACCCTGCTGAGTTACAAGGCGTATCTGCCTCCTCTCAATGGGTCAATTGTGTAGCTGATGGTCCTTAATGGGTCATCAAGCAGGCTAAGCAGAGCTAACACCAACTTGTCTGAGGTGTCACCCAGAACTACAGCATCAATTTGAAATACAGACAGTATACAGCCGATACTTATAACTTCAACTACAAAATGATACATACATATAGATAGCATAATCATAACCAGCAACTCATAACCTGGTCTTAGACACCCTATATGACCCCCTTTACATAAGATTTGGTGCCACTACAGGACCTTGGTTGCAAACCATGTTCTATATGGTCCCAGTTTATATCAATAACATCACAGATGGGTCAGCCTGTTCCGCATTATCTCTGTGGAATGTGTTTGTATCGGTCTGTTCTGGTGCCATCCTGGTCCATGTTTATCCTATTAGTGCTCAATACCCTGTAGATATGCGTATACGTCCAATTAGCAGCTGCCTTGCCAATTTTTGTGAGCAGGGCCTGCCTCTGGCTCACAGCTTAACCTTGCTTTATGTTAGCAAAGTCTTGACCATTACTTTGGTTCAGGCCTCAGGCCTCAGGCCTCATACTGGGCCTCTGATTCCAAGGGTTTATGTTTCAGGACCTCATCTTACTACATTCCCCCACTTTTTGTCTTTTTATGGGGAGGATGTTTAACCATCGTCCTGGAAAAGCATAATGCATGGACTAAAGATAACCCAGTGGGCTAAAGACTGTTATGTGGTTACTTTATTTTACCATCCATACACTCATGCCCCATCTGTCTTTAGTCTGCACATTCCCTCATATGACTGATGGACAGATTTTATTTTCTAATTGATTGTAGTCCCTTATAGTGGGCTTGGGAATGTTAGGTCCAGGACCATGACTGAGGAATGAATGTAGTATTATGATTGAACCTTAGAGGCACTCCCAAATAATTAATATATATGAATAATATGGATATGGTGTATATATTTGTAGTGTATATGGGTATATATGTTGTCGTCAGACGCTACTGGTGTAGAGTTCTGCTCTGTTCAATGTTGATATCAGTTGGCTGCGTGTTTGTTCCCTCTGTGTGTTGCCCCGGCTTTGCGCAGATCTCTGACACAGCAGACCCCGAGAGAACCCCCAAGGACACAGACTCTGATAAGGTACGAAGGCACTCGGGCCAGGCTGATTGGCAAACGAAGCACAGTAATAGTTTCCTATAGACTCTACAGGACATACTACGAGTTTGTGCCCCCGGCAATGGACACAGTTCAGTCAGTGGAGGGACTTTCCACTGCCCCCTAGGCCGGACAAAGACGTCCACTTAGGGATGTATTTTTATACACAGGTACAAACAGGTTACGCATCATTGAATGTACTGAGGTACAGCCCCTCTATTAGGGGGTTGCCTTTCTCTTGACACAGGTTGGTTTGAACAAACTATCCATCCATCATACTGTTTATCCATCATATTGTTCTTTCATATTGGCTATCTATCATACTGTCCTTAGGCTAGGTCTACCTGTTCTTTATCTGTGTGGGATGTGCAGGATGTGTTTGTACTCAGCTGTTCTGGTGCCGTCCTGGCCCGTGTTCATTTTATTAGTGATTAATACGTATTTCTAGCAGCCCTCTTCTTGTCAGCTTCTGTGAGTTTGCATCGCGGTTTGTTGCATGGATTAGTTCCTGAGATAGAGTTACATGCAACAAACCTCGATGCCAACCCTGCCCACATATCTATACCAGCGACACCATCACAGGGCCTAACCAGATCAGCCACGACATCCCTGGTTCATTCACCTGCACATCCACCAGTGTGATATATGCCATCATGTGCCAGCAATGCCCCTCTGCTATGTACATCGGCCAAGCTGGACAGGCCCTACGAAAAAGGATGCATTTTTACATGAATTTTTTGAAGGTTCCTTGCAGCTGTTTCCAATGTTTTATTCTATTCCTGTGCTGATTGATTGTCTCTGGGCTGCTTGCCACCTTACATCCAGGGTTGTATAGCTTCTTTTGATTCTTTTAACTCTTTCTTTGTTATTGTTATTTGCCCTGCCAATTTTGTGGCATGCCGTTTTAACCATTTAACAGCCATGGTTATAGTTTGCAATATTTTACATTTTAAAGCTACAGTCTCTGTCCTAGCCTTACAAATTACATTACATGTTTATTCCCCACTATATATTTTAAACTCTGTGGGGATTTGCAGGGAGGGGATAAGGGGGTTCCTTAGCTCGTGGTTTTCTGTCATGTTAGATTGCGATTCCTACTGTGGACAGCTCACTTACCCACCAGATCAGCGGTCGGGGTCATCAATGTTGTCAGATGCCACCAGTGTAGTGCTCTGCTCTATCCAATGTTGTTAACAGTCGGCTGGGTGCTCGTTCCCTCTGGGTACTGCCCTGGCTCTGCGCAGATCACTGACACAGCAGACCCCGAGAGAACCCCCAGTGACCACAGACTCTAATAAGATACGAAGGCACCTGGGCCAGGTTCATTGTCAAACGAAGCACAGTGTCCAGCTCCCCAGATCAGATGTCTACAGTTCTCCTAGTACATATGTGCTCCCTGACAATGGACACAACTCAGTCAGTGGCGGGACACTCCACTGCCCCCCAGGTTGCACAAAGACAGCTCCTCAGGTGTGCATTCTTATACACAGGTAGAAACAAATTACACATCACTCCTGACATATTGCGGTGCAACCCCTCTGCGTGTTGGAGTGCTGCCTCGCTCCTGGTACACGTTGGTTTGGACAAACAAGTCTATCCATCATGGTATCCTTTTGAGCCTGTCTTTTAGGATGGGTCAACTATTCTGCATTATCTCTGTGGAATGTGTTTGTACTGGCCTGTTCTGGTGCTATCCTGGTCCATGTTTATCCTATTAGTGCTCGATACCCTTTAGATATGTGTATACATCCAATTAGCAGCCTTCTTGCCAATTTTTGTGAGCAGGGCCTGCCTCTGGCTCACAGCTTAGCTTTGCTTTATGTTAGCAAAGTCGTAACCCTTACTTTAGTTCAGGCCTCAGGCCTCATACCAGGCCTCTGATACCAAGGGTTTATGTTTCAGGGCCTCCTCTTACTACGGGCTCATTCAGGGGAAGTCTGGTTCAGTGATTAGGGGACTAGCCACAGATCTGAGTTTAAATCTTTCTCTGCCACAGCTGTTTTGGGTCACCTTGGGGAAGTCAGTTTTTTGGTGCCTCCGTTTCCCATCTGTAAAAGCAAGTAGCATCACTTCCCTGCCTCAAAGGGTTGGAGCTGTGAGGATAAATGCATTAAAGATTGTGAGGTGTTCAGATGCGATGGTAACGGGATGGGTTTTGGGATATAAGTACTTTAGCTAGACCAGTGGTGTCCAACCTGTGGTCTGTGGGATCTGATTGTGTCTAAGGGGTGCGTGAAAGGTTGTTATTACTGTAGAACAGTGGTTTTCGACCTGGGGGTATGCAGACGAGATCTACGATTTCCAAAGGGGGTCCCACATTGCCATTCAAATATTTTAGCAAAATGCAAAGGCAAATGAAAAGAGGTTGAGAGCCACTGAGCTAGACAGATGCTCCCAGCCTTTCACAGGGCTATACAAGTATATCTGCCCCTTTCCCCCTACTGCTGGGGCCATTCTCAGCTGGGGCTATGGGACAATACACACGACAAAGGCCATAATACTGCTTTAGATCGGGGGCCACCAAGTGCCTAGTCTCAGCCCTGGTCTACACTACGAGTTTAGGTCGAATTTAGCAGTATTAGATTGATTTAACCCTGCACCCCTCCACATGCTGAAGCCATTTTTGTCGACTTAAAGGGCTCTTCAAATCGATTTCTGTACTTCTCCCCGACAAGGGGATTAGCGCTGAAATCAACCCTGCTTGGTTGAATTTGGGGTAATGTGGATGCAATTTGATGGTATTAGCCTCTGGGAGCTACCCCAGAGTGTTCCATTGTGAACGCTCTGGACAGCACTCTCAACACAGATGCACTGGCCAGGTAGACAGGAAAAGCCCCACAAACGTTTGAATTTCGTTTCCTGTTTGTCCAGCATGGCGAGCTGATCAGCACAGGTGGCCATGCAGAGCTCATCAGCACAGGTGACCATAGAGTCCCAGAATCACAAAAGAGCTCCGGCATGGACTGAAAAGGAGGTACTGGATCTGATCACTGTACGGGGAGATGAATCTGTGCTATCCAAACTCCGTTCTAAAAGGCTAAATGATTAAGCGCAGCCAGACACCAGGGCGGTGAGAAGAGTGCCCTGCGCATCAGAGAAGCTTTGAAAACCAGTTTCATGACTGGCCAGGCTACGGTGTGAAAGTTCTGTTTGTTTCTCCTTGATGAAAACCCGCCCCCTTGGTTCACTCTACTTCCTTGTAAGCCAACCGCCCTCTCCTCCCGCTTTGGATCTCCGCTTGCAGATGCAATTAAGTCATTGTTGTTTCAAATTCATGCATTCTTTATTAATTCATCACACAAATGGGAGGATAACTGCCAAGGTAACGCGGGACGGGTGGGGGAGGAGGGAAGCACAGGGGTGGGGTAGTTGTAGGGGCACCCCCTAGAATGGCATGCAGCTCATCATAGAAGCGGCATGTCTGGGGCTCTGACACAAAGCGGCCATTTGCCTCCCTGGTTCTTTGGTAGGCTTGCCTGATATTCCAGGCAGGACTGAATCTCCATTAGATGAAACTTAAAGAAGGGAATGACCTGGAGTCACTCCCATTTATGTCCATGCGCCCCCGACCAACCTCACCGAGGCCGGCCAGGAGCACCCATGTCTGCCCAGGCACCTCCGACCAACCTCACCGAGGCTGGCCAGGAGGAACCAGGAGACAGCAGCAGACGGTACAATACGGCTGCTAACCATCTTTGCTAACTTGCAGAGGCAAGGGGATGCTGCTGTGTAGCACTGCAGTACTGCGTCTACTAGCAGCACCTAGAAGACGTACAGTGACAGTGAGCTGAACGGGCTCCATGCTTACCGTGGTAACCCAGAAAAAAAAGTGAGAAACGATTTTTAGCCATTGCTTTTACGGAGGGAGGGAGGGACGGGGGCCTGATGACATATACCCAGGACTACCCACAACAATGTTTTTGCCCCATCAGCATAGGCCCAGCACCATTCTCAGAAGCGGCCAGCATGCGGCACCAGGACCCTGGGCCCCCGGGGCAGGGCATGACAGAGGGTTCCGTGCGTTGCTCCAGGCACCGCCCCCTGCAGCTCCCATTGGCTGCCAACAGGGAAATGTGGCCAATGGGAGCTTCGGGGGGGGTGTACCTGGAGGCGTGGCAAGGGCAGGCAGGGGTGGTGCAGGGACATGGTGAGCAGGGCGGCTTGGGGCCAGGGCAGGCAGGCAGGGAGCGCGCCACTGCAGGTAAGCAGTGCCGGGCTGGAGCCCAAATCCCTCCTGCACCCCGCCACTCCAACTCCCTACCCTGAGCCACCTACCTGCACCTCGCACCCCTCCTGCACCCTAACCCCCTGGCTTGAGCCCCCTGCCGGCACCTTGTACCCCTCCTGCACCCCAACTCCCTGTCCTGAGTCCTCTGCCACACCCCTCCTGCACCCCAACTCCCTGCCCTAAGCCCCCTGCCTGCACCCCGGACCCCTCCTGCACCCCAACCCCCTTCCCTGAGCCCCCTCATATGCCCTACACCCCTTCTCTTCCCCAATGCCTTGCCCTGAGCCCCTTCCTGCACACCGCACTCCTTCCCGCACCCCAACCTTTATGATGTTCGCCTTTAAAAAAGAATAAATAAAATTCCCTGGGTGCACACCCTAATGAAATGTGCTGTGCACGCCTATGCCCATCAGGCACTGGGAGCACAACTCAGAATTCCAATGGGCTGCGGAGACTGCGAGAATTGTGGGCTAGATACCCACAGTGCAACTCTCTGAAAGTCGATGCTAGTCGTGGTATTGTGGATGCACTCCGCCAACTTAATGGTCTTAAGTGGGGACACACACAATCGACTGTATTAAATCCATTTCTTAAAAAATCAACTTCTATTAAATCAACCTAATTTCATAGTGTAGACATACCCTCAGGCTGTAGGGCTATCTGCACCTATGTCTCATCTCTGAGTGCACGCTCTCAGGTGACAGGCCTTGTGCCTTTACCTCTCTTGTGGTGGAATCCACAATTCTCCCACTCTTAGGCCTGATCTACACTACGGGGTTAGGTTGAATTTAGCCACGTTAGGTCCCTTTTAAAATGAATGCGTCCACACAACCACCCGCGTTCCATTGACTTAAAAGGCTCTTAAAATCGACTTCTGTACTCCTCCCCCCGATGAGGGGATTAGAGCTAAAATCGACCTTGCTGGGTCAAATTTGGGGTAGTGCGGACGCAAATCAACAGTACTGGCCTCTGGGAGCTATCCCAGAGTGTTCCAATGTGACCGCTCTGGACAGCACTTTGAACTCTGATGCACTAGCCAGATACACAGGAAAAGCTCTGGGAACTTTTGAATTTAATTTCCTGTTTAGTCAGCGTGGAGAACTCAGCAGCACAGGTGACCATGCAGTCCCCCCACAGAATCATAAGAATGTAGAATGTTTCTACGCTCCCCCTATCATCTCCGTCCCTGAGGTTATCGCAGATTAGAAGGGGAAAAAAACACACTCACGATGACATGTTTTCCGAGGTCATGCAGTCCTCCTGCACTGATAGGGCACAGCTTAATGCATGGAGGCATTCAGTGGCAGAGGCCAGGAAAGAATTAAGTGAGTGCGAAGAGCGGAGGCAGGACGCGATGCTGAGGAAAGCCAGCAAGTGCACAGACCCCCACTGCATCCACCGTATAACCGCCTACCCTCCTCCTCTTGTTCCATAGCCTCCTCACCCAGATGCCCAAGAATGTGGGGGTGGGGAGGCTCTGGGCACCCAGCCACTCCATTCCAGAGGATGGCCCAAGCAACAGAAGGCTGTCATTCAAACAGTTTGATTTTTGGTGTGGCTAAAATAAGCAATGTGGCCTTGTCCTTCCCTCCTCTCCCACCTCACCCGGGCTGCCTTGTCCATAATCTCATTTTTTTTTAAATAATAAAGAAAGAATGCATGGTTTCGAAACAATAGTTACTTTATTTTGAAGAGGGGAGGGTGATTGGCCTACAGGGAATTAAAATCAACAAAGGGAGCAGGTTTGCATCAAGGAGAAACACACACAACTGTCACACCGTAGCCTGGCCAGTCATGAAACTGGTTTTCAAAGCCTCTCTGATGCGCAGCGCGCCCTGCTGTGCTCTTCTAATCGCCCTGGTGTCTGGCTGCTCAAAATTGGATGCCAGGTGTTTGCTTCAACCTCCTACCCCACCATAAACATCTCCTCCTTACTCTCAAATATTATGGAGTACACAGCAAGCAGCAATAACAATGGGAATGTTAGTTGCACTGAGGTCTGACCTAGTCAGCAAACAGCGCCCACGAGCTTTTAAAGTGCGTGACGGTGAGCTGAGCGGGCTCCCTGCTTGCCATGGTATGGCATCTGCATGGGTGACCCAGGAAAAAAGGTGCAAAACGATTGCCAGATGCATCTGACGAAGTGGGTATTCACCCACGAAAGCTCATGCTCCAAAACTTCGGTTAGTCTATAAGGTGCCACAGGATTCTTTGCTGCTTTTACAGATCCAGACTAACATGTTGCTTTCACGGAGGGAGGGGGGACTGATGACGTACCCAAAACCACCCGCAACAATGTTTTTGCCACATCAGGCATCAGGCTTAACTCAGAATTCCAATGGGCGGCGGAGACTGGGAACTGTGGGATAGCTACCCACAGTGCACCGCTCCGTCAGTCGATGCTAGCCACGGTAGTGAGGACGCACTCCGCTGACTTAATGCGCTTAGTGGGGACATACACAATCAACTGTATAAAATAGATTTCTAAAAATTGACTTTTATAAAATTGATTTAATTTCATAGTGTAGACATACCCTTAGAGTGAGCCCTAGGAGAGAGTGCCCTCTGTATGAACTGTCTGATGGGGTTTGCACCTGGGGTTCCCCGCTCCCTGCTCTGTCTCAGTCCTGCTTCCTGGGTTCCTTTACTTTGGGCCTGTCTACCTGTTCTGCACTAGCTGCTCTGATTGTTTTCATCCTTTCCCTGGTAGGGTGACCAGACAGCAAGTGTGAAAAATTGGGACGGGGGTGGGAGGTGTTAGGAGCCTATATAAGAAAAAGACCCACAAATCGGGACTGTCCCTATAAAATTGGGACATCTGGTCACCCTATTCTCTGGACAGTTCAGCTGCCCTTGCTATCTGGAGACATTTCTCTAGTCTAGGGGTTAGACGGTTGAGAAAAACAGCTCTTTGCTGTCAGCTGGAATCATATGTCTCACAAATGATCTTGTTTTTAATTAGGGAATCTTTAGTAGCACCAAAGTTATATGTGGATGCCAGAGTTCTCAGCTCTGTAACATGAGTATCTACTCCCTGTCCTGCTTCTTGGGTTTAGGTAAAAAAACCCAAAGTGTTTCTCTACAGTCTCATTTTGTCTGGAGTCACAGTATTGATCACACTCCTTTATCTGCTGTTCCAATGTTTGGGGCATTAATCCTGGCAACAGTGTCTCACTCACTCCTCTCCTCCCTTCAAGTTCCATGCAGGTTGCTACTGCATGCTATGCAATTTTTCCTGTGCATCTTACTTGGGAATCAAATGTAACCTAGTGATCAAGGACAAAGGTTCTTGGCAATCCTGCTTACCCATGGGATCATGGGAGTTAGTATCACCAGAATGGATTATTTATCCCAGTCAAGTGCCGACGGGAATGGGATCACAGAGGAATGCCTTGTTAAAAGTCCACCACCAAACTAAAGGGACAATAGAAGCAAGTCCACGGTCTGCCCCGCCCATCAGTCCCGCTAAACTACATTTCCCAGAATGGGAGTACTTGTGGCACCTTAGAGACTAACAAATTTATTTCAGCATGAGCTTTCGTGAGCTACAGCTCACTTCTTCGGATGCATAGAATGGAACACACAGACAGGAGATATTTATACATACAGAGAACATGAAAAGGTGGAAGTATGCATACCAACAGGAAGAGTCTAATCAATTGAGATGAGCTATCGTCAGCAGGGGAAAAAACTTAAGAAGTGATAATTCAGATGACCCATAGAAGGTGTGAGGAGAACGTAACATAGGGAAATAGATTCAATTAGTGTAATGACCCAGCCATTCCCAGTCTCTGTTAAGGCCTGAGTTAATCGTGTCTAATTTGCATATTAATTCGAGTTCAGCAGTCTCTCTTTGGAGTCTGTTTTTGAAGTTTTTTTGTTGCAAAACTGCCACCTTCAAGTCTGTCACTGAGTGGTTAGAGAGGTTGAAGTGTTCTCCCACTGGTTTTTGAATGTTATGATTCCTGATGTTAGATTTGTGTCCATTTATTCTTTTGCGAAGAGACTGTCCGGTCTGGCAAATGTACATGGCAAAGGGGCATTGCTGGCACATGATGGCATATATCACGTTGGTAGATGTGCAGGTGAACGAACCCCTGATGGCGTGGCTGATGTGATTAGGTCCTATGATGGTGTCACTTGAATTGATATGTGGACAGAGCTGGCATCGGGCTTTGTTGCAAGGATAAGTTCCTGGGTTAGTGTTTATGTTGTATGGTGTGCGGCTGCTGGTGAGTATTTGTTTCAGGTTGGGAGGCTGTCTATAAGCGAGGAGTGGCCTGTCTCCCAGGATCTATGAGAGTGAGGGATCATCTTTAAGGATAGGTTGTAGATCTTTGATGATGCGCTGGAGAGGTTTTAGTTGGGGGCTGTAGGTGACGGCTAGTGGCGTTCTGTTATTTTCTTTTTTGGGCCTGTCCTGTAGTAGGTGGCTTCTGGGTACTCTTCTGGCTCTGTCAATCTGTTTTTTTACTTCAGCAGGTGGGTATTGTAGTTTTAAGAATGCTTAATAGAGATCTTGTAGGTGTTTATCTCTGTCTGAGGGATTGGAGCAAATACGGTTGTATCTTAGAGCTTGGCTGTAGACAATGTATGCCAACATCTTTATGGCTGACTTAGAACAACGCTTCCTTAGCTCTCGTTCCCTAACGCCCCTACTCTGCTTGCGCTACATTGATGACCTCTTCATCATCTGGACTCATGAAAAAGAAGCCCTCGAGGAATTCTACCGTGATTTTAACAATTTCCATCCCACCATCAACCTCGGCCTAGATCAAGCCACACAAGCGGTCCATTTCCTAGACACTACTGTGCTAATAAGCGATGGTCACATAAACACCACCCTATACTGGAAACCCACTGACAGATATACTTACCTACATGCCTCCAGCTTCCATCCAGGACACACCACACGATCCATTGTCTACAGCCAAGCTCTAAGATACAACTGTATTTGCTTCAATCCCTCAGACAGAGATAAACACCTACAACGCCTTAACAGAGACTAGGAATGGCTGGGTCATTACACCAATTGAATCTATTTCCCTATGTTACGTTCTCCTCACACCTTCTATGGTTCATCTTAATTATCACTTCTAAAGTTTTTTTGCCCTGCTGACAATAGCTCATCTCAATTGATTAGACTTTTCCTGTTGGTATGCATACTTCCACCTTTTCATGTTCTCTGTATGTATAAATGTCTCCTGTCTGTGTATTCCATTCTGTGCATCCGAAGAAGTGAGCTGTAGCTCACGAAAGCTCATGCTGAAATAAATTTGCTAGTCTCTAAGGTGCCACAAGCACTCCTGTTCTTTTTGTGGATACAGACTAACACAGCTGCTACTCTGAAATTTCCCAGAACGCCTCTGTCCTGGGTACAAGGACCTGGCTGTGACTGAACTACAAGCTCCTTTAAAGGGCCAGCAACACTTTGTAACCCACCATAAGGAAGGGCACAAACCCAGTCTTTTAACATTCCTTTGCGGGTCTTATTCGCAGCTGCTATAAAAGATCAAGTGCACTGAACTCTCTTGGAAAGCAGAAAACCTAGGGCTAAATCTCAGTCTCCACTGACTTCACTGGAGTTACAGCATCAATGGCAACAATCTATGAAGTCAAGGGAGTTGCATGAAGGATGACGTTGGCCCATTATGTATTTATTACAGACACTTCACAGGCCAGAACATAATAGAGGTCCACTAAATGTGCAGTCTCAGAGAGCCTAAGCTGGGGGGCAGAGGTAGATACACCGGAGGGTAGGGATAGGGTCCAGAATGACCTAGACAAATTAGAAGATTGGGCCAAAAGAAATCTGATGAGGTACAACAAGGACAAGTGCAGAGCCCTGCACTTAGGATGGAAGAATCCCATGCACTGCTACAGGCGGGGGACCAACTGGCTAAGCAGCAGTTCTGCAGAAAGGGACCTAGGGATTACAGTGGAAGAGAAGCTGGATATGAGTCAGCAGTGTGTCCTCGTTGCCAAGAAGGCTAACAGCATATTGGACTGAATTAGTAGGAGCATTGCCAGCAGATTGAGGGAAGTGATTATTCCCCTCTATTTGTCACTGGTGAGGCCACATCTGGAGTATTGCGTGCCATTTTGGTTCCCCCAGTACAGAAAGGATGTGGACAAATTGGAGAGAATCCAGTGGAGGGCAATGAAAATGATTAGAGGTTGGGCCACATGACTTACAAGGAGATACTGAGGGAAGTGGGGTTATTTAGTCTGCAGAAGAGAAGGGGCGGGGGCGGGATTTGATAGCAGCCTTCAGCTACATGAAGGGGGTTTCCAAAGAGGATGGAGCTCGGCTGTTCTCAGTGGTGGCAGATGACAGAACAAGAAGCAATGGTCTCAAGTTGCAGTGGGGGAGGTTTAGATTGGATATTAGGAAAATCTATTTCACTAGGAGGGTGATGAAGAACTGGAATGGGTTACCTGGGGAGGCAGTGGAATCGCCATTCGTAGAGGTTTTTAAGGCCTGGCTTGACAAAGCCCTGGTTGGGATGATTTAGTTGGTGTTGGTCTTGGTTTGAGCAGGGGATTGGACTAGATGACCTCCTGAGGTCTCTTCCAATGCTATTGTTCTGTGAGTCTGTGATGATGTACTACCTTTCAGCCAAGGCTCTCAAAGCATTTTTTATTCATTGTACCTTGCAACGCCCCTGTAAAGGAAACAGTTATTTTAAAACCCCTTTTAAAGATGGGAATATTGAGGCTCTGAGGGGTTAAGTGGTTTGCCCAAGGTAACACAGAGAATGAGTGGCAGGGCTGAGGATGGAACATAGGTATCCGTACTCCTGTGACTGTCGGTTTCAGCACCCTGGAGGGATGTTGTGCTGAGCATGAGGGACTCAGCAAGGGCAATCCTGTTCGGCTTGCTTGTGCAGTTGAATTTAGCTTTCAATACACAGCTGCTATTTTTCTTATTTTCCTCATATGTGTTCACTCTCATTCGGAAGCCTAACAATAACCACTGTATATAGGGTGAGGAGTCCTAGTCTCCCCCTCCCAGATCGCTGAGTCGCAGTCTCTCCCCCTCCCCACACCCAATCCCAGGTTTCTTGCCCAGCCAGTCCCAGTTCCCCCTCCCAGATCCTCGGTTGATCTGTCTCTCTCCTACTGTCCCCTCTGTCATCCAGTCCCAGTCTCTCTTTCCAGGCTCCTCGTACAATCTCAGTCTCTTACTCTCCATCCCTGGCTCCTTGTCCAGGTCCTTTTGCCCAGCCATTCCCAGTTCTCCCCGTATACCCTGGATCTTGGTCAGCTCTGTCTCTCCTCCCCTCTACACCTATTCCCCACTAGCTCCTTGTCCCCGTCTCCTGGTCCAGCCAGTCCCAGTGTTCCTCCTGCTCCATCTCCTCGTCTGATTTCAGGGTCCCGACACACACGCTGATGAACATTGTTTTTTGAATAAGCCATTCCGTGCAGTCTTGTTTCCCTCAATGCTGATTACTGGCTTGCATGGCTGAAGAGGTATCCAGACTGTCCAGGTGCTAGCGTGGCGCTGGCTACACATGTGGGCAGGTAACAATTCTTTTAGGAGTGAGATGTTTGGTTTCTTTTATGTGGTATCTCTAGAGAACTGGAACTGCTTGATTTCCCCTCTCCTCGCCACTTAATTATTGCCAAACCCAGGCCCTGATCCTGCAATCAGATCACGTCGTGGGATCCTTCTGTCTACACCGAGCCACATTCACAATTCAAAGTGAGATGGTGCCTGGAATTTTCCCCCCAGATTTCCCTTCATGTCTGTTCAGCCAGTCATTATCTGTAGCCCATTACACAAAACTATCCATTGGCCTCTACCACCCCAGGAAATATCTCCCAGGCCATGAGTATTCAATCAAATCACTTCAGAGTGGAAATGCTTGCCTCGTGCTGCCATCTACTGAATGTTAGAGAGACGGCAAAAATGGAACCTCGACAGCTTCAGCGCAGAATCATTAATTGTGGTGCCCTCGATCCAAGGTGAAACTGCCTACTGAAAAAGGACTGTAAGCTGTCTAAACTCCTACCTGCCTCATGGGGCCACAACCGTGGTACCCCTAACCCACCCAGCATATCGTCAATCTATCTAACTACACACTCAGCCCAGAAGAAAAGTCTGTCCTATCTCGGGGACTCTCTTTCTGCCCTGCCACCCCCACCAACATGATACAGTTCTGCGGCGATCTGGAAGCCTACTTTCGCTATCTTCTACTCAAAGAATACTTTCAGGACAACACTGAACAGTGCCCTGATACACAGGTACCCTCCCACCAACAGCACAAGAAGAAAAACTCCACATGGACTCCTCTTGAGGGTCGAAATGACAGTCTGGACCTATACATAGAATGCTTCCACTGACGTGCATAGGCAGAAATTGTGGAAAAACAACATTGCTTGCCTCATAACCTAAGTCGTGCAGAACGCAATGCCACCCACAGCCTCAGAAACCACCCTGACATTATCATCAAAGAGGCTGATAAAGGAGGTGCTGTTGTCATCATGAACAGGTCTGACTACCAAAAGGAGGCCGCCAGACAACTCTCCAATACCAAATTCTACAGGCCACTTCCCTCAGATCCCACTGAGGAATACACTAAGAAACTGCACCATCTACTCAGGACACTCCCTACACTAACACTGGAACAAATCAACATACCCTCAGAGCCCTGACCAGGGTTATTCTATCTACTACCTGAGATCCACAAACCCGGAAATCCTGGACGCCTCATCATCTCGGGCATTGGCACTCTCACTGAAGGACTGTCTGGATATGTGGACTCTCTACTCAGACCCTATGCCACCAGCACTCCCAGCTATCTCCGTGACACCATTGATTTCCTGAGGAAACTACAATGCATTGGTGACCTTCCAGAAAACACCATCCTAGCCACCATGGATGTAGAGGCTCTCTACACGAACATCCCACACACAGATGGAATACAAGCTGTCAGGAACAGTATCCCTGATGATGCCACAGCACAACTGGCTGCTGAGCTCTGTGCCTTTATCCTCACACACAACTATTTCAAATTTGATGACAATATATATCTCCAGATCAGTGGCACCGCTATGGGCACCTGCATGGCCCCACAATATGCCAACATTTTTATGGCTGACCTGGAACAACGCTTCCTCAGCTCTCGTCCACTTACACCCCTTCTCTACCTATGCTACATTGATGACATCTTCATCATCTGGACCCATGGGAAGGAGACTCTGGAAAAATTCCACCACGATTTCAACAGCTTCCACACCACCATCAACCTCAGCCTGGACCAATCTACACGGGAGGTCCACTTCCTAGACACCACTGTGCAAATAAGCGATGGTCACATTAACAACATCCTGTACCGAAAACCTACCAACCGCTATGCCTACCTTCATGCCTCCAGTTTCCATCCCGGGCACATCACACAATCCATTGTCTACAGCCAAGCACTGAGGTACAACCGCATCTGCTCTAACCCCTCAGACAGAGACCAACACCTACAAAATCTCCACCAAGCATTCTCAAAACTACAATACCCGCACGAGGAAATAAGGAAACAGATCAACAGAGCCAGATATGTACCCAGAAGCCTTCTACTGCAAGACAAACCCAAGAAAGAAACCAACAGGACTCCACTGGCCATCACATACAGTCCCCAGCTAAAACCCCTCCAATGCATCATCAGGAATCTACAACCCATCCTAGACAATGATCCCACACTTTCACAGGCCTTGGGTGGCAGGCCAGTCCTCGCCCACTGACAACCTGCCAACCTGAAGCATATTCTCACCAGTAACTGCACACTGCACCATAGAAACTCTAACCCAGGAACCAATCCATGCAACAAACCTCGATGCCAACTCTGCCCACATATCTACACCAGCGAAGCCGTTCTGATGGCTATTGAAATGACTGATTTATGGCATTTTTAATGGACCTAACCAGATCAGCCACACCATCACCGGTTCATTCACCTGCACCTCCACCAATGTAATATACGCCATCATATGCCAGCAATGCCCCTCTGCTATGTACATCGGCCAAACAGGACAGTCTCTACGGAAAAGGATAAATGGACACAAATCAGATATTAGGAATGGCAATATACAAAAACCTGTAGGAGAACACTTCAACCTCCCTGGCCACATCATAGCAGATCTTAAGGTGGCCATCCTGCAGCAAAAAAACTTCAGGACCAGACTTCAAAGAGAAACTGCTGAGCTTCAGTTCATCTGCAAATTTGACACCATCAGCTCAGGATTAAACAAAGACAGTGAATGGCTTGCCAACTACAAAACCAGTTGCTCCTCCCTTGGTTTTCACACCTCAGCTGCTAGAAGAGGGCCTCATCCTCCCTGATTGAACTAACCTCGTGATCTCTAGCCTGCTTCTTGCTTGCATATATATACCTGCCCCTGGAGATTTCCACTACATGCATCCGATGAAGTGGGTATTCAGCCACGAAAGCTCATGCTCCAAAACGTCTGTTAGTCTATAAGGTGCCACAGGACTCTTTGCTGCCTACTGTTGTGAGATGCTTACCGATGTCCAGAGCAGGCTATGGCCTTATGCAGGGCGACCCGATGTCCCAATTTTATCAGGACAGTCCCGATTTTTGGGTCTTTTTCTTATATAGGCTTCTATTACCTCCCACCCCCGTCCTGATTTTTCACATTTGCTGTCTGGTCACCCTAGCCTTATGGATGGATGTTTGTAAGGGCTGCCACAAGAATCCTAGGTTCTGGGATTTTCTCTGTATTTGCTGACTTTGTTTGCAGGACACACCAACTCAAAGCATCAGCAGATCCTGCTGGAACAACAGATGCAAACCCCAGAGACATATCTCTGCTGCTCCAATGATCAATATCACCACCACATGCCTTTCAAGATCCAGGGATCCCAGATGGGCCTGTCACAACATGTGGTGTACCTCATACTGGGCACTAAATGTAGATGAAACCAGACAATTGCTAAGCTCTCAAATGAATTCACCCAATACAATGATCAAAAACAACCACACATCAGCCATGGGCGAACACTTTTCACAAAGCGATCACTCCATAGCTGACCTCTCAGTCCTCGTCCTCACAGGAAACCTGCACAACAACTTCAAAAGATGAGCCCGGGAATTTCAATTCATAACTCTGCTGGACACTAAAAACCACAGACTCAACAGGGACACTGGTTTTACGGCTCATTACAGCAAATAATGGTTTCAGTCTAAGTATCCACATCACAAATGGCCATTTGCACCTGGCTGAGAGTCTGGGCAGAGAGGCCAAGGACGGCATGGTCCAGGGAGCCTGAATTCCCATTTCCCCTCTGGGTATAGCAGCAATCACTGCAAGGCAGCAGTGAAGCACATTGGTAGGGAGGTAGTGGAAGTGTGCACTGCCACTGCCCATTTATCCCTGTTCCGGACAGTCATAGGTATGAATCTCTAATGCTGTTGATCAGGCACATGTCTCCAGCACTGAGTTTTCTTAGAGAAGTCTGAGAGGAACAAGAGATTTCACAGTGTTCTGGTAGGAAAGGAACAGCTCCTTTAAAGACAACCCTGCTACTCAGTAGCTGCATGGCGACACTGCAGGGAATGGTTAGTTAATGCTCACACACTGCTTTGAAATGGCAGAGCTCTCCATAAGTGCTACATATTGTTATTGACAGAGAAGCAGGCATCCTTATTCTCCATCCTTATAGATCATAGAGAGTCCTTGAGAATGTCACTGCACCATCTGTATCCACCCTATGATATATCTCTTGTTCAGGTGATGCACGTGATCTTTGTAGCGTGGAAGCATCCCTTGTGATAAACTTGGCATTTCCCTCTATCCATGGTGATCGCCGATACCTATTTTATCCTGTCAGCGATACACACAGGAAAGAGACTGGTGAAGAAACATGCTTCCAAATCCCTTCAATAATAAATCCTGTAACATGAAGTTACGTGCCAGCCATAGCTACCCGATATGCCAGACCGCTGTGGAAAAGTATATATGCTTTCGGCCATACTTTATATTAAGGTTCCATCTAGCACTAGTTGATAAATGGCTAACACATGATTACTAGCTGTTTTAATAAATGGCAAATTAATTGTTATAGAGTCCAACAGTTTTCTTATAGCCATCTATAGCACCTCCTAGTGGAATGTTTCCATCTATCCAGTCAGCACTCGGTACCTAATCTGGTTATGAAGAAGCCTGAAAGATCCAGGCCGGCCTGTGATCCCAGAAGTTTGTTGCTTTGGATACCTCCCAACTGGAAGGCAGACTACAACCCACCAAACGTATTTCACTTGCGCCAAGTAGCCATCAGAGCAACTGCCTGTTTGGTCATGGCTAGCCGGGGTCGGACTGGAACCAGTGGCCTCTCACCATCACCATTCTTTAACTGGTTAAGGTTTGTAAGGCCCTTTGGGATTCTGAATGGAAGGGTGCATGCATAGTTGGTACTGACGCTGCTGCTGTCCCAGCCTGTTGGTTTGAAAGGTACCAAGTCTGTGCTCTGCGCTTCATTGCCCCAACCCCCATCACCTTTATGCAGAGCCCCTGAAGCACTCGCCCCTTCGGCATGGATGAGACCAACTCGCCAGCTTCAGCATCTCTCCTTCTCCCCTTCACCCTCCTACCTCTACTGCCCTGGAACTGGATGATGGATTCCGGCAGCTGCTGCAAAAATCTGCCAGCCAACCGAGATGTCCCACCCATGACACCAGGACAGCAGCAGCTCGGAGAGCGCTGGCGTCCGGAACCCCGCTGACAGATGGACACAGCTGCTGCGGGGAGATCGTCAGGGCTGTCACATGCCATAGTTGGTGCTGTCAGGGTGGAGGAGGGATGGACCCATTTTCTGTCCCCAGCAGAGCTTTCCAGCAGCCGCCCCACTCCCCCCGCCCCTTTCCCTGCTGGCATAGAAAGCCTTTCAGAAGGCTTCAAGGACACAGAAATAGGGCAAATTGCAAACTCCCTGGGCTGAGGCTGCTTTTTCCAATGCCAGTCCTAAAGAACAAAAGCCCATCAGGAGAACTCAGGTTTGAGGGTGGAGGATGGCGCTAGGCAGACTCGCAGCACAGACATTTCTCATGCAAAATCAGGAGAACCAGTGACTCCGTTCATATCAATGAAGTTGCACCTGGCAAATCAGGCACACTGTCTCTTTTTCTCTACTCCCCTGCCCGCTTCTCCCTCTTGCCTTCCACCTTCCTCCTTTTCCAAGAGATCCTGCTGCTGGTTCGAGAACCTCTCCCGCTACAGCTCCCACCATCGCCTTGATGACTAAATTGTGCTACTGAGAACTGCAGGGGGCAGTGTGGAGCCATATGTGGCAGGCGCTTCTGTGACATTGTGCCCCAGGGAGAATGGGGCCTGCTGCCCCAAGGAGGCTGTGCCTTGCCCCTTGCCCCCACCAGGAGGGAGGGCACCGTAAGGCTGGGGTGTGAGAAGAGATGATTGAAAAGTGGAAGGGAAAAAATATAATTGAAAATTGTGAAACATTTGTTTGTTCCGCAGGTTTTGAAAGGAGGACAAGTTTTCACTCAAAGTTTTATTGAAAACTAGTTTAAAAATTTTTTCATTTTGCCCCTTTTTCCTTTCTGCCTCCCATTTCTCACCCCTTTTCCACTTTGCCACCAAAAACGGGGGGAAAGTGCTTTTTTAAAAAAAAGATGAACTGAAAAAATAAAAAATAAAAAAACTATTTTTTTGTTTAGTTTTCCTGTTTCAGTGGGGGAAAAAATAGAAACTTTTCTGGGGAAAAAAATCCAAAACATTTTCATAAAAATTTCCAGTTTTGGAATTTTTTCAACAGCAAAACAGAAGCACTAGTCTCAAGGAAGTTGGAAGGGGAGGAGTGTTGATGGGTTTTGTCTTTCCTATTGTCCAGGCCCAGGCACGCTGTCCCCCACTTGCTCTGATTGGTGCTAAAACTCCTGAGCCTGTGGGTTTATTTCCTGCTCTCCATTTTCTCTTGTTTATTACTTTCAACGTATAGAAAATGCATAGCCTGTAAACTCTTTGGAGCAGGGCCTCTTTTGTTACTTGTATTTGTGCAGCACCAACAGGGTGACCAGACAGCAAATGTGAAAAATCAGGACAAGGGGTGAGGGGTAATAGGAGCCCATATAAGAAAAAGACCCCAAAATTGGGACTGTCCCTATAAAATTGGGACATCTGGTCACCCTGAGCACCGAGAACAATGGGGGTGCTGGACTATGACTAGAGCTCTTGGATGCTACTGGAATACAACTCACTCACTCACCATTTCCAGCTACCTCCAGGGCCACGTCAGTTAGACAGAAGAAATTATTTTTTTCCCAGTGCTGATCTTTTTTCATTTCAGGCCTCAGGGCAGCAAAGCCAAGGCTGTACAAAGATCAGCCAACATATCTTTTCTTTGCTGAGATCTTATTAAAGCCACAGCAGATCATTTAGGTCGCTTGGAAGCCGTTCTGATGGCTATTGAAATGACTGATTTATGGCATTTTTAATGGACCTTCAAGAATCTTAGTATTACTCTGCTGAGCTGCTGATGTCAGTAAGAACAATGGAAAAACACTTTGAGACACTTGTTGCGTAGCTAAGATGGTCAAGCTAGGAAAGTACAATTTAGATGGGGCTACTATAAGGTGGGTGCATAACTGGCTGGATAACCGTACTCAGAGAGTAGTTGTTAATGGCTCCCAATCCTGCTGGAAAGGTATAACAAGTGGGGTTCCGCAGGGGTCTGTTTTGGGACCGGTTCTCTTCAATATCTTCATCAACGATTTAGACGTTGGCATAGAAAGTACGCTTATTAAGTTTGCGGATGATACCAAACTGGGAGGGATTGCAACTGCTTTGGAGGACAGGGTCAAAATTCAAAATGATCTGGACAAATTGGAGAAATGGTCTGAGGTAAACAGGCTGAAGTTCAATAAAGATAAATGCAAAGTGCTCCACTTAGGAAGGAACAATCAGTTTCACACATACAGAATGGGAAGAGACTGTCTAGGAAGGAGTATGGCAGAAAGAGATCTAGGGGTCATAGTAGACCACAAGCTTAATATGAGTCAACAGTGTGATACTGTTGCAAAAAAAGCAAACATGATTCTGGGATGCATTAACAGGTGTGTTGTAAACAAGACACAAGAAGTCATTCTTCCGCTTTACTCTGCACTGGTCAGGCCTCAGCTGGAGTATTGTGTCCAGTTCTGGGCACCGCATTTCAAGAAAGATGTGGAAAAATTGGAGAGGGTCCAGAGAAGAGCAACAAGAATGATTAAAGGTCTTGAGAACATGACCTATGAAGGAAGGCTGAAGGAATTGGGTTTGTTTAGTTTGGAAAAGAGAAGACTGAGAGGGGACATGATAGCAGTTTTCAGGTATCTAAAAGGGTGTCATCAGGAGGAGGGAAAAAACTTGTTCACCTTAGCCTCCAATGATAGAACAAGAAGCAATGGGCTTAAACTGCAGCAAGGGAGATTTAGATTGGACATTAGGAAAAAGTTCCTAACTGTCAGGGTAGTTAAACACTGGAATAGATTGCCTAGGGAAGTTGTGGAATCTCCATCTCTGGAGATATTTAAGAGTAGGTTAGATAAATGGCTATTAGGGATGGTCTAGACAATATTTGGTCCTGCCATGAGGGCAGGGGACTGGACTCGATGACCTCTCGAGGTCCCTTCCAGTCCTGGAGTCTATGAGTCTATGAGTCTTTTCCCACTGTCACCCACAAGATGTTTCTGAGGACTTGCATCTTAACCAGACCTTCACAAACTGTGCTGATAGGTCTTGTTGGAAGCCTTGTTTTGTTTTGTTCCTTTATTGAGAAATTTGACAAAACATTTAAAAACCGATAGATAGATCTGATTTCTAAAACTCATTTGTTTTTACACAGATTAGTGAAAGTTAACCACTCAGGCTCAGATCCTCAAAGGTGTTTAGGTTCCTAACTCCCACTGTTTTCACAGATCCTCTCACCTGACTGAGAGAATTCCACCAGAGCAAAATAAGGGTGTGGGTTGATGGTCAGAGTGCTGGACTGGGATTTAGGAAACCTGGGGTCTATTCCTATCCAACCTGCACTGCAGTGACCAGCCGGGTGTCCTTTGCTAAGTCCCTTCCCTTCTCTGTGCCTCACTGAGTATGTCTACACCAGGGGTCGGCAACCTTTCAGACGTGCTGTGCCGAGTCTTCAGTTATTCACTCTAATTTAAGGTTCCGCATGCCAGTAATACATTTTAACATTTTTAGAAGGTCTCTTTCTATAAGTCTATAATATATAACTAAACTATTGTTGTATGTAAAGTAAATAAGGTTTTTAAAAAATGTGTAAGAAGCTTCATTTAAAATTAACTTAAAATGCAGAGTCCCCTGGACTGGTGGCCAGGACCTGGGCACGTGAATGCCACTGAAAATCAGCTCGTGTGCCGCCTTTGGCACGCGTGCCATAGGTTGCCTACCCCCTGGTCTACACTGCAATTAGACCCCCGCTGCTGGCCCGCCCCAGTTGACTTGAGCTTGCAGGCTCAAGCTAAGGGTCTGTTTAATTATGGTGTAGACATCTGGGCTTGGGAATCACGTTTAGTCTTGAGAAAGAACAGTGAGAGAAGACCTCACAGTCTTCAAATATGTTGAGGGCTGTTATAAAGAGATCAATTGTTCTCCGTGTCCACTGAAGGCAGGAAAAAAAGGAATGGGCTTAATCTGCAGCAAGGGAGATGTAGGGTCCATATTAGGAAATCTTTCCAACTCTAAGGATAGCTAAACTCTGGATCAGGCTTCCAAGGGAGGTTGTGGAATCTCCGGCATTGGAGGTTTTTAAGAACTGGTTGGACAAAACCCTGTCAGGGTTGGTCTAGGCCAGGGTTTCTCAACCCGTGGATCGGGACCCAAAATTGGGTATCCAGAATGGTTCAAAGGGTTACATGGCAGCTCCCGTGGCTCCTGTCTCATGGGAGTGGCTGGGCTCGCCCCTCTGCTCCAGGCACTGCAACCTCTGGGGTCCCAGCGCTACTCAGGTTTACCCTAGGTGTCATGACGACGGGAGTCTCGGTAGGCCAAATTTGAGTGAGTGGCCGTGCATCCCCGTTAGCCAGGTCACAACTCCACTCACAAAATGTGGTCCAGTCAGGGCATGTGTACCCAAACCTGAGGGGCACTGCAGCCCTGGAGGTTGCAATGCCCGGAGTGGAGAGCCAAGCCCAGCCAGCCCCACAGCACAGAAGCTGCAGGAGCCGCCACTCACTGTGGGGTGAGTGCCGTGCAGGATCCAACCCCTGCGGGAGACAGGATCCGACCCAAACCACCCAAGACCCTCCACCGCCAGACTAGTTACTGGATTGTGAAAGGCCATAAACATTTACAAATGGGTCCTGAGCCCAAAAAGATCGAGAACCACTGGTTTAGGTTTACTTGGTCCTGTCTCAGTGCAGGGGGCAGGCCTAGATGACCTCTCAGGGGCCCTTCCAGCCCGACATTTCTATGATGAACACGTTCCTTCTATTATGGCAATCCCAGCTAAATACCCAAGTACTCTTTCCCCAGAAATCTTCCCTCCCACACTGCTCTCCTTCAAGGTTTCTGTTAAACTCTCTTTCTGCTGACAATGGGACGCACACTCCCCTCTACCCCTGTGAGACTGAACCTTTTCTCACTTACCCTGGTGTAAAGTGAGAGCCACTTCCCTGCAGCTAGTGGAGTTGTGCTAGTGTGGAGGAGTGGAGCCCTGCCTCCAGCACAGACGGAGAAGGAGATGCTCGCTGGTGCTGATAGAACCATATGTGGATGAATGTTCTGGCGTCACCTACAATTCAGCCAATCAGCAAAGTGAATCTGCCCTCGGCGAACCCTCAGACGGATGGACCTGACCTGTTTGTGTCCCACAACCAACCTGCTTAAGTGCTTTGCTGAATCAGGGCCTACACAATGAGGCTATAAATAGCTCTCTTGCGGGACCTTGCTCCTTCCTATTTTAGCAGCTTAATGGCACTCAGGGAGCAATGTGCAGACAGACAATTAACTTCAATGCCATTGGGCGGCTGTGATTACCAGGTCCCCTCAGAAATGATGCATCACTTCTTTGTAACTGGTCCAGGGAAGTGGATGCCCAGCTGCCAGCATGCTCACATTTACTACAGCAGGGTGGGGAAAATACACCCAGGAATCTACTTGACCAAAAGACAAGAAGCCCGAGATCATTGTGGAGCTGCCAGCCTGCAGTCTCTGCTACCTACCCATGTTTCTCCATAGAGCCCTGTCTGCTTCTCCCCGGCCCCCTAGCTTTGTCTCCTCCCCTCCTCCCAGCCTGGGTGAGCTGAGCCACATTGCAGCCAAGAGCTCACGGGAACCTTGGCATACCCACGGCTGAGAGAGTGGTATTATAATAACCCTCGCTCAGCTGCCAGGGAACGGAATGTACCAGACTGGAGCAGAGCTGCAAGTGAAAGCAGCACGGACAGGGAGTCTTCACCGGAGCTACAACAGGGATGATTTGGTCCATTAGCTGGATTCATTTAGTTGATGATTGTAACGTTTCACCCCCGTGCTGTGTCAGGGATCAGTGCCGCAGGACTGAATGGGTTTGGAGGGGATACCACGACTGACTGATTCTCCTGTTCGTATTTCTCCTTGATGAGCCAGAGGAGAACAACACAGTAAGAAACAAAGCTCCTGGGCACACGGTTTGGCTTCAGGGGCTCATGGAAAATCAGCCCTTTCATCGTTTAAGAAAGAACAGGCACTCTGAAAAGGGGAATGCCATGGGAACACACATACCTGACAGCTTCACCCCGGGGAAGCCAAAGCCATCCAAGGAGCTGAAGCCAATGATCGGTGCAGTCATCGTCGGGCTGATCTTGTTCATTGCGGCGGTGGTGGCTTGGTGCTACTACACGGCGTCTCTCAGGAAGGCGGAGCAGCTAAAGACGGAATTGATGGACCTGAGGAAGGATGGGTTCATCATCAAAAACAACAATGGGGAGGTGGTCTTCAGACTGGCCTTCCAGTCGGGCACCCTCGACCTGGAGTCCTGCTCGAAAGAAGGGGATATTTTAACCTGCACCAGGTCGGACAGAGGGAAGCTGAATTTCTTCATTCAGACAGTCAAGCCCAAGGACACGGTGATGTGCTACCGTGTCCGCTGGGAGGAGTTTGTGGTGGACACGGTGGTCGAGCACACCATGTTTTGGGAGGACGCTCACTGGTACGGGGGCTGTGAAATGAGCATCCAGCACTGGCCAATCAGACTCCCAGGGTACCAGGAGCCCATGCCATTTGTGACGAGCGATGTGTATTCCTTCAGGGGCAGCTTTGGAGGCATCTTGGAAAGGTACTGGCTGTCCTCGAAAGCGGCGGCTATAAAGATTAACGACTCGGTGCCCTTCCACCTGGGGTTTAACGCCAGTGAACGGTCGCTCTTCTTTCAAGCCAGGTATAAGGATTCTCCCTACAAACCTCCCCTTGGGCAGCAGCCTTTCCCGGAGCTGAGCTACCATGTCTGCATCGGCTCAGATGTGACCTCCATTCACAAATACATGGTACGCAGGTACTTTAACAAGCCTTCTAAGATCCCAGCAGAAAACGCCTTCCGGTACCCCATCTGGTCTACATGGGCTCTGTACAAAAAAGATATTGACCAGGATAAGCTGTTGCATTTTGCAGAAAAGATTAAAAAGTACCGGTTTAATTGCAGCCATATTGAAATCGACGACACCTACACACAAACTTATGGCGATTTCGACTTTGATCCGGTAAAGTTCCCTAATGTGACCAAAATGTTCAAAACGCTGAAAAAAGAGGGATTTAAAGTTACCCTGTGGACGCATCCCTTTATAAACTACAATTCTTCCAATTTTGGAGTGGGGATAGAGCGGCAGCTCTTTATCAAGGAGCTGACAGGGAAACTCCCCGCGATGGTGAAGTGGTGGAACGGCATTGGCGCCATATTGGATTTTACCAATCCCACAGCCAGGGAGTGGTTTCAGAGCCACCTGAAACAACTGCGATCCAAGTACAACGTTGCATCCTTTAAATTTGATGCTGGTGAGGTGAGCTACCTTCCAAAGCAGTTCAGCACCTTCAGGCCCTTGTCGGATCCCAGCGTCTGGTCCAGACGGTACACGGAAATGGCCATTCCATTCTACGAGCTCGCTGAAGTCAGGGTCGGCTACCAGTCTCAAAACATCTCGTGCTTCTTCCGTATCATCGACCGCGACTCGGTTTGGGGATATGAACTTGGCCTCAAGTCCCT